>NC_082700.1:43193160-43803487 GCF_949987515.2 Delphinus delphis | reverse complement strand
CCTGCGCCCAGTGTAGGGAAACGGCCTGCACTCTCTTCTGGAGCAGATTCGTTTCCCCACCAAACCCACACTTTCGCGAACAGACTTCTGGCACGTCTCACATGCCTTTGCGGTCTTACGCCTTGCCCTAGCCTGAGCTGCCCTGAGAGAGCCCTCGGCCTCGCATTCCATCTAGGACCTCCTGCCTGAAGTCACCCTGCCCCCAAGAGAAAGTCGGCTTGCGTTCTTACTGCGATTTCAGCCCTGTGCTTCCTGTGGCCCTGCAGGCTTTGGAATAGCCGCAGGCCCCAGAGGCGTAGCCAGGGCATTCCTTGGTTGAGGCAGTTCACTTGATGCGGAGCACCCTACTTCGAGAAGTTGGTTCAGGGAAGCAAACGCAGGGTAACGTGTGTCTCTTTGGACTGGTTAGAAACCACAGGGAGGTAAGCTGAGTGTGCGCGTGGAAACGGGAGCCTGCTGGAACTATCCTTTCTTTCCCATTTGGAAGGCTGCCTTCATGCTGCCTCGAAGCTACCTGACGTTCCCGGCTGTTGACAGGCCTGGAAACCCTGTCGACATGCTTCTGGGAAGAAAATGAGTTTGCTCCGTCTCAACCCGGTGCTTCCGTGGCCGCGGTGGTGGTTAGCCTGACAAGCTCTAGAACGGAAGGGAAACTCAGCGTGAGAACTTGCCTCCAGTTTAGGCCCTGCCTACGTAGCCGGGCAGAAAGGGCGGCATGCAGCAGTTTCCATGAGTTCTTAGTCACCGTTCGGGTCTATTTTAACGGAATTTCCCATTTGAGGACTCCTAGGCCCCTCGGGTGTGCATCCATTTCCCTCCAAGGTCACTGAGGACCTCCAGACACCCCCACGCCGTGGTCCGGCTGAGCAACATCGAGGCCCATTGCTCTGCCCCTCGGAGGCCCTCTGTGCGTGCAGAGTGATGGGCAACACACTGCACGTTCCTGGGGGAGAGCGACATTTCCAGAGCCCTCAAACAGCCGCAGGGCCAGATTTCTGGTGAGTCCGAAGCTCCCAGGAAATATTTGTCGTCGCCCTTGCGAGAGTTGCCGTGAGAAAACACTCTGCTTTGCCTACTTCGCGGGCCTCGTAGCGTAAGTCACAGTGCTCGAGGAGAAAGTCAGCATCTTGCAATGCTGTGTCGCTCACGGGACAGCCAGATTGAGCACAGGCCTGGAGGGAAGGCCCTGACGTGAGGTGCAGAAGCGGAGCCGTGCGGCAGTTTCCATGAGGCCGTCGCCTCTGCTCTGCGCGTCTTTAACGGCAGTAGAGTTTTCTGGACACCTGGGAGGCTCGCGGGGGCACCCTGTTCCAGGCTGGAACACAGAGTACTCCCCGGCACCCCTAGGTCGGGCAAGCAACATCCAGGCCCCGAGTCCTTTGGAGCCGCGCTCCCTACGCCCAGTGTAGGGAAACGGCCTGCACTCTCTTCTGGAGCAGATTCGTTTCCCCACCAAACCCACACTTTCGCGAACAGACTTCTGGCACGTCTCACATGCCTTTGCGGTCTTAAGCCTTGCCCTAGCCTGAGCTGCCCTGAGAGAGCCCTCGGCCTCGCATTCCATGTAGAACCTCCTGCTTGAAGTCACCCTGCCCCCAAGAGAAAGTCGGCTTGCGTTCTTACTGCGATTTCAGCCCTGTGCTTCCTGTGGCCCTGCAGGCTTTGGAATAGCCGCAGGCCCCAGAGGCGTAGCCAGGGCATTCCTTGGTTGAGGCAGTTCACTTGATGCGGAGCACCCTACTTCGAGAAGTTGGTTCAGGGAAGCAAACGCAGGGTAACGTGTGTCTCTTTGGACTGCTTAGAAACCACAGGGAGGTAAGCTGAGTGTGCGCGTGGAAACGGGAGCCTGCTGGAACTATCCTTTCTTTCCCATTTGGAAGGCTGCCTTCATGCTGCCTCGAAGCTATCTGACGTTCCCGGCTGTTGACAGGCCTGGAAACCCTGTCGACATGCTTCTGGGAAGAAAATGAGTTTGCTCGGTCTCAACCCGGTGCTTCCGTGGCCGCGGTGGTGGTTAGCCTGACAAGCTCTAGAACGGAAGGGAAATTCAGCGTGAGAACTTGCCTCCAGTTTAGGCCCTGCCTACGTAGCCGGGCAGAAAGGGCGGCATGCAGCAGTTTCCATGAGTTCTTAGTCACCGTTCGGGTTTATTTTAACGGAATTTCCCATTTGAGGACTCCTAGGCCCCTCGGGTGTGCATCCATTTCCCTCCAAGGTCACTGAGGACCTCCAGACACCCCCACGCCGTGGTCCGGCTGAGCAACATCGAGGCCCATTGCTCTGCCCCTCGGAGACCCTTTGTGCGTGCCGAGTGATGGGCAACACACTGCACGTTCCTGGGGGAGAGCGACATTTCCAGAGCCCTCAAACAGCCGCAGGGCCAGATTTCTGGTGAGTCCGAAGCTCCCAGGAAATATTTGTCGTCGCCCTTGCGAGAGCTGCCGTGAGAAAACACTCTGCATTGCCTACTTCGCAGGCCTCATACCGGAAGTCACTGTGCTCGAGGAGAAAGTCAGCATCTTGCAATGCTGTGTCGCTCACGGGACAGCCAGATTGAGCACAGGCCTGGAGGGAAGGCCCTGACGTGAGGTGCAGAAGCGGAGCCGTGCGGCAGTTTCCATGAGGCCGTCGCCTCTGCTCTGCGCGTCTTTAACGGCAGTAGAGTTTTCTGGACACCTGGGAGGCTCGCGGGGGCACCCTGTTCCAGGCTGGAACACAGAGTACTCCCCGGCACCCCTAGGTCGGACAAGCAACATCCAGGCCCCGAGTCCTTTGGAGCCGCGCTCCCTACGCCCAGTGTAGGGAAACGGCCTGCACTCTCTTCTGGAGCAGATTCGTTTCCCCACCAAACCCACACTTTCGCGAACAGACTTCTGGCACGTCTCACATGCCTTTGCGGTCTTAAGCCTTGCCCTAGCCTGAGCTGCCCTGAGAGAGCCCTCGGCCTCGCATTCCATCTAGGACCTCCTGCCTGAAGTCACCCTGCCCCCAAGAGAAAGTCGGCTTGCGTTCTTACTGCGATTTCAGCCCTGTGCTTCCTGTGGCCCTGCAGGCTTTGGAATAGCCGCAGGCCCCAGAGGCGTAGCCAGGGCATTCCTTGGTTGAGGCAGTTCACTTGATGCGGAGCACCCTACTTCGAGAAGTTGGTTCAGGGAAGCAAACGCAGGGTAACGTGTGTCTCTTTGGACTGGTTAGAAACCACAGGGAGGTAAGCTGAGTGTGCGCGTGGAAACGGGAGCCTGCTGGAACTATCCTTTCTTTCCCATTTGGAAGGCTGCCTTCATGCTGCCTCGAAGCTACCTGACGTTCCCGGCTGTTGACAGGCCTGGAAACCCTGTCGACATGCTTCTGGGAAGAAAATGAGTTTGCTCCGTCTCAACCCGGTGCTTCCGTGGCCGCGGTGGTGGTTAGCCTGACAAGCTCTAGAACGGAAGGGAAACAGCGTGAGAACTTGCCTCCAGTTTAGGCCCTGCCTACGTAGCCGGGCAGAAAGGGCGGCATGCAGCAGTTTCCATGAGTTCTTAGTCACCGTTCGGGTTTATTTTAACGGAATTTCCCATTTGAGGACTCCTAGGCCCCTCGGGTGTGCATCCATTGCCCTCCAAGGTCACTGAGGACCTCCAGACACTCCCACGCCGTGGTCCGGCTGAGCAACATCGAGGCCCATTGCTCTGCCCCTCGGAGGCCCTCTGTGCGTTGCGAGTGATGGGCAACACACTGCACGTTCCTGGGGGAGAGCGACATTTCCAGAGCCCTCAAACAGCCGCAGGGCCAGATTTCTGGTGAGTCCGAAGCTCCCAGGAAATATTTGTCGTTGCCCTTGCGAGAGTTGCCGTGAGAAAACACTCTGCTTTGCCTACTTCGCGGGCCTCGTAGCGTAAGTCACAGTGCTCGAGGAGAAAGTCAGCATCTTGCAATGCTGTGTCGCTCACGGGACAGCCAGATTGAGCACAGGCCTGGAGGGAAGGCCCTGACGTGAGGTGCAGAAGCGGAGCCGTGCGGCAGTTTCCATGAGGCCGTCGCCTCTGCTCTGCGCGTCTTTAACGGCAGTAGAGTTTTCTGGACACCTGGGAGGCTCGCGGGGTCACCCTGTTCCAGGCTGGAACACAGAGTACTCCCCGGCACCCCTAGGTCGGCCAAGCAACATCCAGGCCCCGAGTCCTTTGGAGCCGCGCTCCCTACGCCCAGTGTAGGGAAACGGCCTGCACTCTCTTCTGGAGCAGATTCGTTTCCCCACCAAACCCACACTTTCACGAACAGACTTCTGGCACGTCTCACATGCCTTTGCGGTCTTAAGCCTTGCCCTAGCCTGAGCTGCCCTGAGAGAGCCCTCGGCCTCGCATTCCATGTAGAACCTCCTGCTTGAAGTCACCCTGCCCCCAAGAGAAAGTCGGCTTGCGTTCTTACTGCGATTTCAGCCCTGTGCTTCCTGTGGCCCTGCAGGCTTTGGAATAGCCGCAGGCCCCAGAGGCGTAGCCAGGGCATTCCTTGGTTGAGGCAGTTCACTTGATGCGGAGCACCCTACTTCGAGAAGTTGGTTCAGGGAAGCAAACGCAGGGTAACGTGTGTCTCTTTGGACTGCTTAGAAACCACAGGGAGGTAAGCTGAGTGTGCGCGTGGAAACGGGAGCCTGCTGGAACTATCCTTTCTTTCCCATTTGGAAGGCTGCCTTCATGCTGCCTCGAAGCTATCTGACGTTCCCGGCTGTTGACAGGCCTGGAAACCCTGTCGACATGCTTCTGGGAAGAAAATGAGTTTGCTCGGTCTCAACCCGGTGCTTCCGTGGCCGCGGTGGTGGTTAGCCTGACAAGCTCTAGAACGGAAGGGAAATTCAGCGTGAGAACTTGCCTCCAGTTTAGGCCCTGCCTACGTAGCCGGGCAGAAAGGGCGGCATGCAGCAGTTTCCATGAGTTCTTAGTCACCGTTCGGGTTTATTTTAACGGAATTTCCCATTTGAGGACTCCTAGGCCCCTCGGGTGTGCATCCATTTCCCTCCAAGGTCACTGAGGACCTCCAGACACCCCCACGCCGTGGTCCGGCTGAGCAACATCGAGGCCCATTGCTCTGCCCCTCGGAGACCCTTTGTGCGTGCCGAGTGATGGGCAACACACTGCACGTTCCTGGGGGAGAGCGACATTTCCAGAGCCCTCAAACAGCCGCAGGGCCAGATTTCTGGTGAGTCCGAAGCTCCCAGGAAATATTTGTCGTCGCCCTTGCGAGAGCTGCCGTGAGAAAACACTCTGCATTGCCTACTTCGCAGGCCTCATACCGGAAGTCACTGTGCTCGAGGAGAAAGTCAGCATCTTGCAATGCTGTGTCGCTCACGGGACAGCCAGATTGAGCACAGGCCTGGAGGGAAGGCCCTGACGTGAGGTGCAGAAGCGGAGCCGTGCGGCAGTTTCCATGAGGCCGTCGCCTCTGCTCTGCGCGTCTTTAACGGCAGTAGAGTTTTCTGGACACCTGGGAGGCTCGCGGGGGCACCCTGTTCCAGGCTGGAACACAGAGTACTCCCCGGCACCCCTAGGTCGGGCAAGCAACATCCAGGCCCCGAGTCCTTTGGAGCCGCGCTCCCTACGCCCAGTGTAGGGAAACGGCCTGCACTCTCTTCTGGAGCAGATTCGTTTCCCCACCAAACCCACACTTTCGCGAACAGACTTCTGGCACGTCTCACATGCCTTTGCGGTCTTAAGCCTTGCCCTAGCCTGAGCTGCCCTGAGAGAGCCCTCGGCCTCGCATTCCATCTAGGACCTCCTGCCTGAAGTCACCCTGCCCCCAAGAGAAAGTCGGCTTGCGTTCTTACTGCGATTTCAGCCCTGTGCTTCCTGTGGCCCTGCAGGCTTTGGAATAGCCGCAGGCCCCAGAGGCGTAGCCAGGGCATTCCTTGGTTGAGGCAGTTCACTTGATGCGGAGCACCCTACTTCGAGAAGTTGGTTCAGGGAAGCAAACGCAGGGTAACGTGTGTCTCTTTGGACTGGTTAGAAACCACAGGGAGGTAAGCTGAGTGTGCGCGTGGAAACGGGAGCCTGCTGGAACTATCCTTTCTTTCCCATTTGGAAGGCTGCCTTCATGCTGCCTCGAAGCTACCTGACGTTCCCGGCTGTTGACAGGCCTGGAAACCCTGTCGACATGCTTCTGGGAAGAAAATGAGTTTGCTCCGTCTCAACCCGGTGCTTCCGTGGCCGCGGTGGTGGTTAGCCTGACAAGCTCTAGAACGGAAGGGAAACTCAGCGTGAGAACTTGCCTCCAGTTTAGGCCCTGCCTACGTAGCCGGGCAGAAAGGGCGGCATGCAGCAGTTTCCATGAGTTCTTAGTCACCGTTCGGGTTTATTTTAACGGAATTTCCCATTTGAGGACTCCTAGGCCCCTCGGGTGTGCATCCATTGCCCTCCAAGGTCACTGAGGACCTCCAGACACCCCCACGCCGTGGTCCGGCTGAGCAACATCGAGGCCCATTGCTCTGCCCCTCGGAGACCCTTTGTGCGTGCCGAGTGATGGGCAACACACTGCACGTTCCTGGGGGAGAGCGACATTTCCAGAGCCCTCAAACAGCCGCAGGGCCAGATTTCTGGTGAGTCCGAAGCTCCCAGGAAATATTTGTTGTCGCCCTTGCGAGAGCTGCCGTGAGAAAACACTCTGCTTTGCCTACTTCGCGGGCCTCGTAGCGTAAGTCACAGTGCTCGAGGAGAAAGTCAGCATCTTGCAATGCTGTGTCGCTCACGGGACAGCCAGATTGAGCACAGGCCTGGAGGGGAGGCCCTGACGTGAGGTGCAGAAGCGGAGCCGTGCGGCAGTTTCCATGAGGCCGTCGCCTCTGCTCTGCGCGTCTTTCACGGCAGTAGAGTTTTCTGGACACCTGCAAGGCTCGCGGCGGCACCCTGTTCCAGGCTGGAACACAGAGTACTCCCCGGCACCCCTAGGTCGGCCAAGCAACATCCAGGCCCGGAGCCCTTTGGAGCCGCGCTCCCTGCGCCCAGTGTAGGGAAACGGCCTGCACTCTCTTCTGGAGCAGATTCGTTTCCCCACCAAACCCACACTTTCACGAACAGACTTCTGGCACGTCTCACATGCCTTTGCGGTCTTAAGCCTTGCCCTAGCCTGAGCTGCCCTGAGAGAGCCCTCGGCCTCGCATTCCATCTAGGACCTCCTGCCTGAAGTCACCCTGCCCCCAAGAGAAAGTCGGCTTGCGTTCTTACTGCGATTTCAGCCCTGTGCTTCCTGTGGCCCTGCAGGCTTTGGAATAGCCGCAGGCCCCAGAGGCGTAGACAGGGCATTCCTTGGTTGAGGCAGTTCACTTGATGCGGAGCACCCTACTTCGAGAAGTTGGTTCAGGGAAGCAAACGCAGGGTAACGTGTGTCTCTTTGGACTGGTTAGAAACCACAGGGAGGTAAGCTGAGTGTGCGCGTGGAAACGGGAGCCTGCTGGAACTATGCTTTCTTTCCCATTTGGAAGGCTGCCTTCATGCTGCCTCGAAGCTACCTGACGTTCCCAGCTGTTGACAGGCCTGGAAACCCTGTCGACATGCTTCTGGGAAGAAAATGAGTTTGCTCCGTCTCAACCCGGTGCTTCCGTGGCCGCGGTGGTGGTTAGCCTGACAAGCTCTAGAACGGAAGGGAAACTCAGCGTGAGAACTTGCCTCCAGTTTAGGCCCTGCCTACGTAGCCGGGCAGAAAGGGCGGCATGCAGCAGTTTCCATGAGTTCTTAGTCACCGTTCTGGTTTATTTTAACGGAATTTCCCATTTGAGGACTCCTAGGCCCCTCGGGTGTGCATCCATTTCCCTCCAAGGTCACTGAGGACCTCCAGACACCCCCACGCCGTGGTCCGGCTGAGCAACATCGAGGCCCATTGCTCTGCCCCTCGGAGGCCCTCTGTGCGTGCCGAGTGATGGGCAACACACTGCACGTTCCTGGGGGAGAGCGACATTTCCAGAGCCCTCAAACAGCCGCAGGGCCAGATTTCTGGTGAGTCCGAAGCTCCCAGGAAATATTTGTCGTCGCCCTTGCGAGAGCTGCCGTGAGGAAACACTCTGCTTTGCCTACTTCGCGGGCCTCGTAGCGTAAGTCACTGTGCTCGAGGAGAAAGTCAGCATCTTGCAATGCTGTGTCGCTCACGGGACAGCCAGATTGAGCACAGGCCTGGAGGGAAGGCCCTGACGTGAGGTGCAGAAGCGGAGCCGTGCGGCAGTTTCCATGAGGCCGTCGCCTCTGCTCTGCGCGTCTTTAACGGCAGTAGAGTTTTCTGGACACCTGGGAGGCTCGCGGGGGCACCCTGTTCCAGGCTGGAACACAGAGTACTCCCCGGCACCCCTAGGTCGGCCAAGCAACATCCAGGCCCGGAGCCCTTTGGAGCCGCGCTCCCTGCGCCCAGTGTAGGGAAACGGCCTGCACTCTCTTCTGGAGCAGATTCGTTTCCCCACCAAACCCACACTTTCACGAACAGACTTCTGGCACGTCTCACATGCCTTTGCGGTCTTACGCCTTGCCCTAGCCTGAGCTGCCCTGAGAGAGCCCTCGGCCTCGCATTCCATCTAGGACCTCCTGCCTGAAGTCACCCTGCCCCCAAGAGAAAGTCGGCTTGCGTTCTTACTGCGATTTCAGCCCTGTGCTTCCTGTGGCCCTGCAGGCTTTGGAATAGCCGCAGGCCCCAGAGGGTAGCCAGGGCATTCCTTGGTTGAGGCAGTTCACTTGATGCGGAGCACCCTACTTCGAGAAGTTGGTTCAGGGAAGCAAACGCAGGGTAACGTGTGTCTCTTTGGACTGGTTAGAAACCACAGGGAGGTAAGCTGAGTGTGCGCGTGGAAACGGGAGCCTGCTGGAACTATCCTTTCTTTCCCATTTGGAAGGCTGCCTTCATGCTGCCTCGAAGCTACCTGACGTTCCCGGCTGTTGACAGGCCTGGAAACCCTGTCGACATGCTTCTGGGAAGAAAATGAGTTTGCTCCGTCTCAACCCGGTGCTTCCGTGGCCGCGGTGGTGGTTAGCCTGACAAGCTCTAGAACGGAAGGGAAACTCAGCGTGAGAACTTGCCTCCAGTTTAGGCCCTGCCTACGTAGCCGGGCAGAAAGGGCGGCATGCGGCAGTTTCCATGAGTTCTTAGTCACCGTTCGGGTTTATTTTAATGGAATTTCCCATTTGAGGACTCCTAGGCCCCTCGGGTGTGCATCCATTTCCCTCCAAGGTCACTGAGGACCTCCAGACACCCCCACGCCGTGGTCCGGCTGAGCAACATCGAGGCCCATTGCTCTGCCCCTCGGAGACCCTTTGTGCGTGCCGAGTGATGGGCAACACACTGCACATTCCTGGGGGAGAGCGACATTTCCAGAGCCCTCAAACAGCCGCAGGGCCAGATTTCTGGTGAGTCCGAAGCTCCCAGGAAATATTTGTCGTCGTCCTTGGGAGAGCTGCCGTGAGAAAACACTCTGCTTTGCCTACTTCGCGGGCCTCGCAGCGGAAGTCACAGTGCTCGAGGAGAAAGTCAGCATCTTGCAATGCTGTGTCGCTCACGGGACAGCCAGATTGAGCACAGGCCTGGAGGGAAGGCCCTGACGTGAGGTGCAGAAGCGGAGCCGTGCGGCAGTTTCCATGAGGCCGTCGCCTCTGCTCTGCGCGTCTTTAACGGCAGTAGAGTTTTCTGGACACCTGCTAGGCTCGCGGGGGCACCCTGTTCCAGGCTGGAACACAGAGTACTCCCCGGCACCCCTAGGTCGGCCAAGCAACATCCAGGCCCGGAGCCCTTTGGAGCCGCGCTCCCTACGCCCAGTGTAGGGAAACGGCCTGCACTCTCTTCTGGAGCAGATTCGTTTCCCCACCAAACCCACACTTTCACGAACAGACTTCTGGCACGTCTCACATGCCTTTGCGGTCTTACGCCTTGCCCTAGCCTGAGCTGCCCTGAGAGAGCCCTCGGCCTCGCATTCCATCTAGGACCTCCTGCCTGAAGTCACACTGCCCCCAAGAGAAAGTCGGCTTGCGTTCTTACTGCGATTTCAGCCCTGTGCTTCCTGTGGCCCTGCAGGCTTTGGAATAGCCGCAGGCCCCAGAGGCGTAGTCAGGGCATTCCTTGGTTGAGGCAGTTCACTTGATGCGGAGCACCCTACTTCGAGAAGTTGGTTCAGGGAAGCAAACGCAGGGTAACGTGTGTCTCTTTGGACTGCTTAGAAACCACAGGGAGGTAAGCTGAGTGTGCGCGTGGAAACGGGAGCCTGCTGGAACTATCCTTTCTTTCCCATTTGGAAGGCTGCCTTCATGCTGCCTCGAAGCTACCTGACGTTCCCGGCTGTTGACAGGCCTGGAAACCCTGTCGACATGCTTCTGGGAAGA
This sequence comes from Delphinus delphis, assembly GCF_949987515.2. Lineage (NCBI taxonomy): Eukaryota > Metazoa > Chordata > Mammalia > Artiodactyla > Delphinidae > Delphinus > Delphinus delphis. The sequence goes on along the minus strand of NC_082700.1, from coordinate 43,793,168 downwards.
AAATGAGTTTGCTCGGTCTCAACCCGGTGCTTCCGTGGCCGCGGTGGTGGTTAGCCTGACAAGCTCTAGAACGGAAGGGAAACTCAGCGTGAGAACTTGCCTCCAGTTTAGGCCCTGCCTACGTAGCCGGGCAGAAAGGGCGGCATGCAGCAGTTTCCATGAGTTCTTAGTCACCGTTCGGGTTTATTTTAACGGAATTTCCCATTTGAGGACTCCTAGGCCCCTCGGGTGTACATCCATTGCCCTCCAAGGTCACTGAGGACCTCCAGACACCCCCACGCCGTGGTCCGGCTGAGCAACATCGAGGCCCATTGCTCTGCCCCTCGGAGACCCTTTGTGCGTGCCGAGTGATGGGCAACACACTGCACGTTCCTGGGGGCGAGCGACATTTCCAGAGCCCTCAAACAGCCGCAGGGCCAGATTTCTGGTGAGTCCGAAGCTCCCAGGAAATATTTGTCGTCGCCCTTGCGAGAGCTGCCGTGAGAAAACACTCTGCATTGCCTACTTCGCGGGCCTCATACCGGAAGTCACTGTGCTTGAGGAGAAAGTCAGCAGCTTGCAATGCTGTGTCGCTCACGGGACAGCCAGATTGAGCACAGGCCTGGAGGGAAGGCCCTGACGTGAGGTGCAGAAGCGGAGCCGTGCGGCAGTTTCCATGAGGCCGTCGCCTCTGCTCTGCGCGTCTTTAACGGCAGTAGAGTTTTCTGGACACCTGGGAGGCTCGCGGGGGCACCCTGTTCCAGGCTGGAACACAGAGTACTCCCCGGCACCCCTAGGTCGGACAAGCAACATCCAGGCCCCGAGTCCTTTGGAGCCGCGCTCCCTACGCCCAGTGTAGGGAAACGGCCTGCACTCTCTTCTGGAGCAGATTCGTTTCCCCACCAAACCCACACTTTCGCGAACAGACTTCTGGCACGTCTCACATGCCTTTGCGGTCTTAAGCCTTGCCCTAGCCTGAGCTGCCCTGAGAGAGCCCTCGGCCTCGCATTCCATCTAGGACCTCCTGCCTGAAGTCACCCTGCCCCCAAGAGAAAGTCGGCTTGCGTTCTTACTGCGATTTCAGCCCTGTGCTTCCTGTGGCCCTGCAGGCTTTGGAATAGCCGCAGGCCCCAGAGGCGTAGCCAGGGCATTCCTTGGTTGAGGCAGTTCACTTGATGCGGAGCACCCTACTTCGAGAAGTTGGTTCAGGGAAGCAAACGCAGGGTAACGTGTGTCTCTTTGGACTGCTTAGAAACCACAGGGAGGTAAGCTGAGTGTGCGCGTGGAAACGGGAGCCTGCTGGAACTATCCTTTCTTTCCCATTTGGAAGGCTGCCTTTATGCTGCCTCGAAGCTACCTGACGTTCCCAGCTGTTGACAGGCCTGGAAACCGTGTCGACATGCTTCTGGGAAGAAAATGAGTTTGCTCCGTCTCAACCCGGTGCTTCCGTGGCCGCGGTGGTGGTTAGCCTGACAAGCTCTAGAACGGAAGGGAAACTCAGCGTGAGAACTTGCCTCCAGTTTAGGCCCTGCCTACGTAGCCGGGCAGAAAGGGCGGCATGCAGCAGTTTCCCTGAGTTCTTAGTCACCGTTCGGGTTTATTTTAACGGAATTTCCCATTTCAGGACTCCTAGGCCCCTCGGGTGTGCATCCATTGCCCTCCAAGGTCACTGAGGACCTCCAGATACCCCCACGCCGTGGTCCGGCTGAGCAACATCGAGGCCCATTGCTCTGCCCCTCGGAGACCCTTTGTGCGTGCCGAGTGATGGGCAACACACTGCACGTTCCTGGGGGAGAGCGACATTTCCAGAGCCCTCAAACAGCCGCAGGGCCAGATTTCTGGTGAGTCCGAAGCTCCCAGGAAATATTTGTCGTCGCCCTTGCGAGAGCTGCCGTGATAAAACACTCTGCATTGCCTACTTCGCGGGCCTCATACCGGAAGTCACTGTGCTCGAGGAGAAAGTCAGCATCTTGCAATGCTGTGTCGCTCACGGGACAGCCAGATTGAGCACAGGCCTGGAGGGAAGGCCCTGACGTGAGGTGCAGAAGCGGAGCCGTGCGGCAGTTTCCATGAGGCCGTCGCCTCTGCTCTGCGCGTCTTTAACGGCAGTAGAGTTTTCTGGACACCTGGGAGGCTCGCGGGGGCACCCTGTTCCAGGCTGGAACACAGAGTACTCCCCGGCACCTCTAGGTCGGACAAGCAACATCCAGGCCCCGAGTCCTTTGGAGCCGCGCTCCCTACGCCCAGTGTAGGGAAACGGCCTGCACTCTCTTCTGGAGCAGATTCGTTTCCCCACCAAACCCACACTTTCGCGAACAGACTTCTGGCACGTCTCACATGCCTTTGCGGTCTTAAGCCTTGCCCTAGCCTGAGCTGCCCTGAGAGAGCCCTCGGCCTCGCATTCCATCTAGGACCTCCTGCCTGAAGTCACCCTGCCCCCAAGAGAAAGTCGGCTTGCGTTCTTACTGCGATTTCAGCCCTGTGCTTCCTGTGGCCCTGCAGGCTTTGGAATAGCCGCAGGCCCCAGAGGCGTAGCCAGGGCATTCCTTGGTTGAGGCAGTTCACTTGATGCGGAGCACCCTACTTCGAGAAGTTGGTTCAGGGAAGCAAACGCAGGGTAACGTGTGTCTCTTTGGACTGGTTAGAAACCACAGGGAGGTAAGCTGAGTGTGCGCGTGGAAACGGGAGCCTGCTGGAACTATCCTTTCTTTCCCATTTGGAAGGCTGCCTTCATGCTGCCTCGAAGCTACCTGACGTTCCCGGCTGTTGACAGGCCTGGAAACCCTGTCGACATGCTTCTGGGAAGAAAATGAGTTTGCTCCGTCTCAACCCGGTGCTTCCGTGGCCGCGGTGGTGGTTAGCCTGACAAGCTCTAGAACGGAAGGGAAACTCAGCGTGAGAACTTGCCTCCAGTTTAGGCGCTGCCTACGTAGCCGGGCAGAAAGGGCGGCATGCAGCAGTTTCCATGAGTTCTTAGTCACCGTTCGGGTTTATTTTAACGGAATTTCCCATTTGAGGACTCCTAGGCCCCTCGGGTGTGCATCCATTGACCTCCAAGGTCACTGAGGACCTCCAGACACCCCCACGCCGTGGTCCAGCTGAGCAACATCGAGGCCCATTGCTCTGCCCCTCGGAGACCCTTTGTGCGTGCCGAGTGATGGGCAACACACTGCACGTTCCTGGGGGAGAGCGACATTTCCAGAGCCCTCAAACAGCCGCAGGGCCAGATTTCTGGTGAGTCCGAAGCTCCCAGGAAATATTTGTCGTCGCCCTTGCGAGAGCTGCCGTGAGAAAACACTCTGTTTTGCCTACTTCGCGAGCCTCGTAGCGTAAGTCACAGTGCTCGAGGAGAAAGTCAGCATCTTGCAATGCTGTGTCGCTCACGGGACAGCCAGGTTGAGCACAGGCCTGGAGGGAAGGCCCTGACGTGATGTGCAGAAGCGGAGCCGTGCGGCAGTTTCCATGAGGCCGTCGCCTCTGCTCTGCGCGTCTTTAACGGCAGTAGAGTTTTCTGGACACCTGGGAGGCTCGCGGGGGCACCCTGTTCCAGGCTGGAACACAGAGTACTCCCCGGCACACCTAGGTCGGCCAAGCAACATCCAGGCCCGGAGCCCTTTGGAGCCGCGCTCCCTGCGCCCAGTGTAGGGAAACGGCCTGCACTCTCTTCTGGAGCAGATTCGTTTCCCCACCAAACCCACACTTTCGCGAACAGACTTCTGGCACGTCTCACATGCCTTTGCGGTCTTACGCCTTGCCCTAGCCTGAGCTGCCCTGAGAGAGCCCTCGGCCTCGCATTCCATCTAGGACCTCCTGCCTGAAGTCACCCTGCCCCCAAGAGAAAGTCGGCTTGCGTTCTTACTGCGATTTCAGCCCTGTGCTTCCTGTGGCCCTGCAGGCTTTGGAATAGCCGCAGGCCCCAGAGGCGTAGCCAGGGCATTCCTTGGTTGAGGCAGTTCACTTGATGCGGAGCACCCTACTTCGAGAAGTTGGTTCAGGGAAGCAAACGCAGGGTAACGTGTGTCTCTTTGGACTGGTTAGAAACCACAGGGAGGTAAGCTGAGTGTGCGCGTGGAAACGGGAGCCTGCTGGAACTATCCTTTCTTTCCCATTTGGAAGGCTGCCTTCATGCTGCCTCGAAGCTACCTGACGTTCCCGGCTGTTGACAGGCCTGGAAACCCTGTCGACATGCTTCTGGGAAGAAAATGAGTTTGCTCCGTCTCAACACGGTGCTTCCGTGGCCGCGGTGGTGGTTAGCCTGACAAGCTCTAGAACGGAAGGGAAACTCAGCGTGAGAACTTGCCTCCAGTTTAGGCCCTGCCTACGTAGCCGGGCAGAAAGGGCGGCATGCAGCAGTTTCCATGAGTTCTTAGTCACCGTTCGGGTTTATTTTAACGGAATTTCCCATTTGAGGACTCCTAGGCCCCTCGGGTGTGCATCCATTGCCCTCCAAGGTCACTGAGGACCTCCAGACACTCCCACGCCGTGGTCCGGCTGAGCAACATCGAGGCCCATTGCTCTGCCCCTCGGAGACCCTTTGTGCGTGCCGAGTGATGGGCAACACACTGCACGTTCCTGGGGGAGAGCGACATTTCCAGAGCCCTCAAACAGCCGCAGGGCCAGATTTCTGGTGAGTCCGAAGCTCCCAGGAAATATTTGTTGTCGCCCTTGCGAGAGCTGCCGTGAGAAAACACTCTGCTTTGCCTACTTCGCGGGCCTCGTAGCGTAAGTCACAGTGCTCGAGGAGAAAGTCAGCATCTTGCAATGCTGTGTCGCTCACGGGACAGCCAGATTGAGCACAGGCCTGGAGGGGAGGCCCTGACGTGAGGTGCAGAAGCGGAGCCGTGCGGCAGTTTCCATGAGGCCGTCGCCTCTGTTCTGTGCGACTTTCACGGCAGTAGAGTTTTCTGGACACCTGCTAGGCTCGCGGCGGCACCCTGTTCCAGGCTGGAACACAGAGTACTCCCCGGCACCCCTAGGTCGGCCAAGCAACATCCAGGCCCGGAGCCCTTTGGAGCCGCGCTCCCTGCGCCCAGTGTAGGGAAACGGCCTGCACTCTCTTCTGGAGCAGATTCGTTTCCCCACCAAACCCACACTTTCACGAACTGACTTCTGGCACGTCTCACATGCCTTTGCGGTCTTACGCCTTGCCCTAGCCTGAGCTGCCCTGAGAGAGCCCTCGGCCTCGCATTCCATCTAGGACCTCCTGCCTGAAGTCACCCTGCCCCCAAGAGAAAGTCGGCTTGCGTTCTTACTGCGATTTCAGCCCTGTGCTTCCTGTGGCCCTGCAGGCTTTGGAATAGCCGCAGGCCCCAGAGGCGTAGCCAGGGCATTCCTTGGTTGAGGCAGTTCACTTGATGCGGAGCACCCTACTTCGAGAAGTTGGTTCAGGGAAGCAAACGCAGGGTAACGTGTGTCTCTTTGGACTGGTTAGAAACCACAGGGAGGTAAGCTGAGTGTGCGCGTGGAAACGGGAGCCTGCTGGAACTATGCTTTCTTTCCCATTTGGAAGGCTGCCTTCATGCTGCCTCGAAGCTACCTGATGTTCCCAGCTGTTGACAGGCCTGGAAACCCTGTCGACATGCTTCTGGGAAGAAAATGAGTTTGCTCCGTCTCAACCCGGTGCTTCCGTGGCCGCGGTGGTGGTTAGCCTGACAAGCTCTAGAACGGAAGGGAAACTCAGCGTGAGAACTTGCCTCCAGTTTAGGCCCTGCCTACGTAGCCGGGCAGAAAGGGCGGCATGCAGCAGTTTCCATGAGTTCTTAGTCACCGTTCGGGTTTATTTTAACGGAATTTCCCATTTGACGACTCCTAGGCCCCTCGGGTGTGCATCCATTTCCATCCAAGGTCACTGAGGACCTCCAGACACCCCCACGCCGTGGTCCGGCTGAGCAACATCGAGGCCCATTGCTCTGCCCCTCGGAGGCCCTCTGTGCGTGCCGAGTGATGGGCAACACACTGCACGTTCCTGGGGGAGAGCTACATTTCCAGAGCCCTCAAACAGCCGCAGGGCCAGATTTCTGGTGAGTCCGAAGCTCCCAGGAAATATTTGTCGTCGCCCTTGCGAGAGCTGCCGTGAGAAAACACTCTGCTTTGCCTACTTCGCGGGCCTCGTAGCGTAAGTCACAGTGCTCGAGGAGAAAGTCAGCATCTTGCAATGCTGTGTCGCTCACGGGACAGCCAGATTGAGCACAGGCCTGGAGGGAAGGCCCTGACGTGAGGTGCAGAAGCGGAGCCGTGCGGCAGTTTCCATGAGGCCGTCGCCTCTGCTCTGCGCGTCTTTAACGGCAGTAGAGTTTTCTGGACACCTGGGAGGCTCGCGGGGGCACCCTGTTCCAGGCTGGAACACAGAGTACTCCCCGGCACCCCTAGGTCGGACAAGCAACATCCAGGCCCCGAGTCCTTTGGAGCCGCGCTCCCTACGCCCAGTGTAGGGAAACGGCCTGCACTCTCTTCTGGAGCAGATTCGTTTCCCCACCAAACCCACACTTTCGCGAACAGACTTCTGGCACGTCTCACATGCCTTTGCGGTCTTAAGCCTTGCCCTAGCCTGAGCTGCCCTGAGAGAGCCCTCGGCCTCGCATTCCATCTAGGACCTCCTGCCTGAAGTCACCCTGCCCCCAAGAGAAAGTCGGCTTGCGTTCTTACTGCGATTTCAGCCCTGTGCTTCCTGTGGCCCTGCAGGCTTTGGAATAGCCGCAGGCCCCAGAGGCGTAGCCAGGGCATTCCTTGGTTGAGGCAGTTCACTTGATGCGGAGCACCCTACTTCGAGAAGTTGGTTCAGGGAAGCAAACGCAGGGTAACGTGTGTCTCTTTGGACTGGTTAGAAACCACAGGGAGGTAAGCTGAGTGTGCGCGTGGAAACGGGAGCCTGCTGGAACTATCCTTTCTTTCCCATTTGGAAGGCTGCCTTCATGCTGCCTCGAAGCTACCTGACGTTCCCGGCTGTTGACAGGCCTGGAAACCCTGTCGACATGCTTCTGGGAAGAAAATGAGTTTGCTCCGTCTCAACCCGGTGCTTCCGTGGCCGCGGTGGTGGTTAGCCTGACAAGCTCTAGAACGGAAGGGAAACTCAGCGTGAGAACTTGCCTCCAGTTTAGGCCCTGCCTACGTAGCCGGGCAGAAAGGGCGGCATGCAGCAGTTTCCATGAGTTCTTAGTCACCGTTCGGGTTTATTTTAACGGAATTTCCCATTTGAGGACTCCTAGGCCCCTCGGGTGTGCATCCATTGCCCTCCAAGGTCACTGAGGACCTCCAGACACTCCCACGCCGTGGTCCGGCTGAGCAACATCGAGGCCCATTGCTCTGCCCCTCGGAGACCCTTTGTGCGTGCCGAGTGATGGGCAACACACTGCACGTTCCTGGGGGAGAGCGACATTTCCAGAGCCCTCAAACAGCCGCAGGGCCAGATTTCTGGTGAGTCCGAAGCTCCCAGGAAATATTTGTTGTCGCCCTTGCGAGAGCTGCCGTGAGAAAACACTCTGCTTTGCCTACTTCGCGGGCCTCGTAGCGTAAGTCACAGTGCTCGAGGAGAAAGTCAGCATCTTGCAATGCTGTGTCGCTCACGGGACAGCCAGATTGAGCACAGGCCTGGAGGGGAGGCCCTGACGTGAGGTGCAGAAGCGGAGCCGTGCGGCAGTTTCCATGAGGCCGTCGCCTCTGTTCTGTGCGACTTTCACGGCAGTAGAGTTTTCTGGACACCTGCTAGGCTCGCGGCGGCACCCTGTTCCAGGCTGGAACACAGAGTACTCCCGGGCACCCCTAGGTCGGCCAAGCAACATCCAGGCCCGGAGCCCTTTGGAGCCGCGCTCCCTGCGCCCAGTGTAGGGAAACGGCCTGCACTCTCTTCTGGAGCAGATTCGTTTCCCCACCAAACCCACACTTTCACGAACAGACTTCTGGCACGTCTCACATGCCTTTGCGGTCTTACGCCTTGCCCTAGCCTGAGCTGCCCTGAGAGAGCCCTCGGCCTCGCATTCCATCTAGGACCTCCTGCCTGAAGTCACCCTGCCCCCAAGAGAAAGTCGGCTTGCGTTCTTACTGCGATTTCAGCCCTGTGCTTCCTGTGGCCCTGCAGGCTTTGGAATAGCCGCAGGCCCCAGAGGCGTAGCCAGGGCATTCCTTGGTTGAGGCAGTTCACTTGATGCGGAGCACCCTACTTCGAGAAGTTGGTTCAGGGAAGCAAACGCAGGGTAACGTGTGTCTCTTTGGACTGGTTAGAAACCACAGGGAGGTAAGCTGAGTGTGCGCGTGGAAACGGGAGCCTGCTGGAACTATGCTTTCTTTCCCATTTGGAAGGCTGCCTTCATGCTGCCTCGAAGCTACCTGATGTTCCCAGCTGTTGACAGGCCTGGAAACCCTGTCGACATGCTTCTGGGAAGAAAATGAGTTTGCTCCGTCTCAACCCGGTGCTTCCGTGGCCGCGGTGGTGGTTAGCCTGACAAGCTCTAGAACGGAAGGGAAACTCAGCGTGAGAACTTGCCTCCAGTTTAGGCCCTGCCTACGTAGCCGGGCAGAAAGGGCGGCATGCAGCAGTTTCCATGAGTTCTTAGTCACCGTTCGGGTTTATTTTAACGGAATTTCCCATTTGACGACTCCTAGGCCCCTCGGGTGTGCATCCATTTCCATCCAAGGTCACTGAGGACCTCCAGACACCCCCACGCCGTGGTCCGGCTGAGCAACATCGAGGCCCATTGCTCTGCCCCTCGGAGGCCCTCTGTGCGTGCCGAGTGATGGGCAACACACTGCACGTTCCTGGGGGAGAGCTACATTTCCAGAGCCCTCAAACAGCCGCAGGGCCAGATTTCTGGTGAGTCCGAAGCTCCCAGGAAATATTTGTCGTCGCCCTTGCGAGAGCTGCCGTGAGAAAACACTCTGCTTTGCCTACTTCGCGGGCCTCGTAGCGTAAGTCACAGTGCTCGAGGAGAAAGTCAGCATCTTGCAATGCTGTGTCGCTCACGGGACAGCCAGATTGAGCACAGGCCTGGAGGGGAGGCCCTGACGTGAGGTGCAGAAGCGGAGCCGTGCGGCAGTTTCCATGAGGCCGTCGCCTCTGCTCTGCGCGTCTTTCACGGCAGTAGAGTTTTCTGGACACCTGCTAGGCTCGTGTCGGCACCCTGTTCCAGGCTGGAACACAGAGTACTCCCCGGCACCCCTAGGTCGGCCAAGCAACATCCAGGCCCGGAGCCCTTTGGAGCCGCGCTCCCTGCGCCCAGTGTAGGGAAACGGCCTGCACTCTCTTCTGGAGCAGATTCGTTTCCCCACCAAACCCACACTTTCACGAACAGACTTCTGGCACGTCTCACATGCCTTTGCGGTCTTACGCCTTGCCCTAGCCTGAGCTGCCCTGAGAGAGCCCTCGGCCTCGCATTCCATCTAGGACCTCCTGCCTGAAGTCACCCTGCCCCCAAGAGAAAGTCGGCTTGCGTTCTTACTGCGATTTCAGCCCTGTGCTTCCTGTGGCCCTGCAGGCTTTGGAATAGCCGCAGGCCCCAGAGGCGTAGCCAGGGCATTCCTTGGTTGAGGCAGTTCACTTGATGCGGAGCACCCTACTTCGAGAAGTTGGTTCAGGGAAGCAAACGCAGGGTAACGTGTGTCTCTTTGGACTGGTTAGAAACCACAGGGAGGTAAGCTGAGTGTGCGCGTGGAAACGGGAGCCTGCTGGAACTATCCTTTCTTTCCCATTTGGAAGGCTGCCTTCATGCTGCCTCGAAGCTATCTGACGTTCCCGGCTGTTGACAGGCCTGGAAACCCTGTCGACATGCTTCTGGGAAGAAAATGAGTTTGCTCGGTCTCAACCCGGTGCTTCCGTGGCCGCGGTGGTGGTTAGCCTGACAAGCTCTAGAACGGAAGGGAAACTCAGCGTGAGAACTTGCCTCCAGTTTAGGCCCTGCCTACGTAGCCGGGCAGAAAGGGCGGCATGCAGCAGTTTCCATGAGTTCTTAGTCACCGTTCGGGTTTATTTTAACGGAATTTCCCATTTGAGGACTCCTAGGCCCCTCGGGTGTGCATCCATTTCCCTCCAAGGTCACTGAGGACCTCCAGACACCCCCACGCCGTGGTCCGGCTGAGCAACATCGAGGCCCATTGCTCTGCCCCTCGGAGGCCCTCTGTGCGTTGCGAGTGATGGGCAACACACTGCACGTTCCTGGGGGAGAGCGACATTTCCAGAGCCCTCAAACAGCCGCAGGGCCAGATTTCTGGTGAGTCCGAAGCTCCCAGGAAATATTTGTCGTCGCCCTTGCGAGAGTTGCCGTGAGAAAACACTCTGCTTTGCCTACTTCGCGGGCCTCGTAGCGTAAGTCACAGTGCTCGAGGAGAAAGTCAGCATCTTGCAATGCTGTGTCGCTCACGGGACAGCCAGATTGAGCACAGGCCTGGAGGGAAGGCCCTGACGTGAGGTGCAGAAGCGGAGCCGTGCGGCAGTTTCCATGAGGCCGTCGCCTCTGCTCTGCGCGTCTTTAACGGCAGTAGAGTTTTCTGGACACCTGCTAGGCTCGCGGGGGCACCCTGTTCCAGGCTGGAACACAGAGTACTCCCCGGCACCCCTAGGTCGGACAAGCAACATCCAGGCCCCGAGTCCTTTGGAGCCGCGCTCCCTACGCCCAGTGTAGGGAAACGGCCTGCACTCTCTTCTGGAGCAGATTCGTTTCCCCACCAAACCCACACTTTCGCGAACAGACTTCTGGCACGTCTCACATGCCTTTGCGGTCTTAAGCCTTGCCCTAGCCTGAGCTGCCCTGAGAGAGCCCTCGGCCTCGCATTCCATCTAGGACCTCCTGCCTGAAGTCACCCTGCCCCCAAGAGAAAGTCGGCTTGCGTTCTTACTGCGATTTCAGCCCTGTGCTTCCTGTGGCCCTGCAGGTTTTGGAATAGCCGCAGGCCCCAGAGGCGTAGCCAGGGCATTCCTTGGTTGAGGCAGTTCACTTGATGCGGAGCACCCTACTTCGAGAAGTTGGTTCAGGGAAGCAAACGCAGGGTAACGTGTGTCTCTTTGGACTGGTTAGAAACCACAGGGAGGTAAGCTGAGTGTGCGCTTGGAAACGGGAGCCTGCTGGAACTATCCTTTCTTTCCCATTTGGAAGGCTGCCTTCATGCTGCCTCGAAGCTATCTGACGTTCCCGGCTGTTGACAGGCCTGGAAACCCTGTCGACATGCTTCTGGGAAGAAAATGAGTTTGCTCGGTCTCAACCCGGTGCTTCCGTGGCCGCGGTGGTGGTTAGCCTGACAAGCTCTAGAACGGAAGGGTAACTCAGCGTGAGAACTTGCCTCCAGTTTAGGCCCTGCCTACGTAGCCGGGCAGAAAGGGCGGCATGCAGCAGTTTCCATGAGTTCTTAGTCACCGTTCGGGTTTATTTTAACGGAATTTCCCATTTGAGGACTCCTAGGCCCCTCGGGTGTGCATCCATTTCCCTCCAAGGTCACTGAGGACCTCCAGACACCCCCACGCCGTGGTCCGGCTGAGCAACATCGAGGCCCATTGCTCTGCCCCTCGGAGGCCCTCTGTGCGTTGCGAGTGATGGGCAACACACTGCACGTTCCTGGGGGAGAGCGACATTTCCAGAGCCCTCAAACAGCCGCAGGGCCAGATTTCTGGTGAGTCCGAAGCTCCCAGGAAATATTTGTTGTCGCCCTTGCGAGAGTTGCCGTGAGAAAACACTCTGCTTTGCCTACTTCGCGGGCCTCGTAGCGTAAGTCACAGTGCTCGAGGAGAAAGTCAGCATCTTGCAATGCTGTGTCGCTCACGGGACAGCCAGATTGAGCATAGGCCTGGAGGGAAGGCCCTGACGTGAGGTGCAGAAGCGGAGCCGTGCGGCAGTTTCCATGAGGCCGTCGCCTCTGCTCTGCGCGTCTTTAACGGCAGTAGAGTTTTCTGGACACCTGGGAGGCTCGCGGGGGCACCCTGTTCCAGGCTGGAACACAGAGTACTCCCCGGCACCCCTAGGTCGGACAAGCAACATCCAGGCCCGGAGCCCTTTGGAGCCGCGCTCCCTGCGCCCAGTGTAGGGAAACGGCCTGCACTCTCTTCTGGAGCAGATTCGTTTCCCCACCAAACCCACACTTTCACGAACAGACTTCTGGCACGTCTCACATGCCTTTGCGGTCTTACGCCTTGCCCTAGCCTGAGCTGCCCTGAGAGAGCCCTCGGCCTCGCATTCCATCTAGGACCTCCTGCCTGAAGTCACCCTGCCCCCAAGAGAAAGTCGGCTTGCGTTCTTACTGCGATTTCAGCCCTGTGCTTCCTGTGGCCCTGCAGGCTTTGGAATAGCCGCAGGCCCCAGAGGCGTAGCCAGGGCATTCCTTGGTTGAGGCAGTTCACTTGATGCGGAGCACCCTACTTCGAGAAGTTGGTTCAGGGAAGCAAACGCAGGGTAACGTGTGTCTCTTTGGACTGGTTAGAAACCACAGGGAGGTAAGCTGAGTGTGCGCGTGGAAACGGGAGCCTGCTGGAACTATGCTTTCTTTCCCATTTGGAAGGCTGCCTTCATGCTGCCTCGAAGCTACCTGACGTTCCCGGCTGTTGACAGGCCTGGAAACCCTGTCGACATGCTTCTGGGAAGAAAATGAGTTTGCTCCGTCTCAACCCGGTGATTCCGTGGCCGCGGTGGTGGTTAGCCTGACAAGCTCTAGAACGGAAGGGAAACTCAGCGTGAGAACTTGCCTCCAGTTTAGGCCCTGCCTACGTAGCCGGGCAGAAAGGGTGGCATGCAGCAGTTTCCATGAGTTCTTAGTCACCGTTCTGGTTTATTTTAACGGAATTTCCCATTTGAGGACTCCTAGGCCCCTCGGGTGTGCATCCATTGCCCTCCAAGGTCACTGAGGACCTGCAGACACCCCCACGCCGTGGTCCGGCTGAGCAACATCGAGGCCCATTGCTCTGCCCCTCGGAGGCCCTCTGTGCGTGCCGAGTGATGGGCAACACACTGCACGTTCCTGGGGGAGAGCTACATTTCCAGAGCCCTCAAACAGCCGCAGGACCAGATTTCTGGTGAGTACGAAGCTCCCAGGAAATATTTGTCATCGCCCTTGCGAGAGCTGCCGTGAGAAAACACTCTGCTTTGCCTACTTCGCGGGCCTCGTACTGGAAGTCACAGTGCTCGAGGAGAAAGTCAGCATCTTGCAATGCTGTGTCGCTCACGGGACAGCCAGGTTGAGCACAGGCCTGGAGGGAAGGCCCTGACGTGAGGTGCAGAAGCGGAGCCGTGCGGCAGTTTCCATGAGGCCGTCGCCTCTGCTCTGCGCGTCTTTCACGGCAGTAGAGTTTTCTGGACACCTGCTAGGCTCGCGGGGGCACCCTGTTCCAGGCTGGAACACAGAGTACTCCCCGGCACCCCTAGGTCGGCCAAGCAACATCCAGGCCCGGAGCCCTTTGGAGCCGCGCTCCCTACGCCCAGTGTAGGGAAACGGCCTGCACTCTCTTCTGGAGCAGATTCGTTTCCCCACCAAACCCACACTTTCACGAACAGACTTCTGGCACGTCTCACATGCCTTTGCGGTCTTACGCCTTGCCCTAGCCTGAGCTGCCCTGAGAGACCCCTGGGCCTCGCATTCCATCTAGGACCTCCTGCCTGAAGTCACCCTGCCCCCAAGAGAAAGTCGGCTTGCGTTCTTACTGCGATTTCAGCCCTGTGCTTCCTGTGGCCCTGCAGGCTTTGGAATAGCCGCAGGCCCCAGAGGCGTAGCCAGGGCATTCCTTGGTTGAGGCAGTTCACTTGATGCGGAGCACCCTACTTCGAGAAGTTGGTTCAGGGAAGCAAACGCAGGGTAACGTGTGTCTCTTTGGACTGGTTAGAAAGCACAGGGAGGTAAGCTGAGTGTGCGCGTGGAAACGGGAGCCTGCTGGAACTATCCTTTCTTTCCCATTTGGAAGGCTGCCTTCATGCTGCCTCGAAGCTACCTGACGTTCCCGGCTGTTGACAGGCCTGGAAACCCTGTCGACATGCTTCTGGGAAGAAAATGAGTTTGCTCCGTCTCAACCCGGTGCTTCCGTGGCCGCGGTGGTGGTTAGCCTGACAAGCTCTAGAACGGAAGGGAAACTCAGCGTGAGAACTTGCCTCCAGTTTAGGCCCTGCCTACGTAGCCGGGCAGAAAGGGCGGCATGCAGCAGTTTCCATGAGTTCTTAGTCACCGTTCGGGTTTATTTTAACGGAATTTCCCATTTGAGGACTCCTAGGCCCCTCGGGTGTGCATCCATTGCCCTCCAAGGTCACTGAGGACCTGCAGACACCCCCACGCCGTGGTCCGGCTGAGCAACATCGAGGCCCGTTGCTCTGCCCCTCGGAGGCCCTCTGTGCGTGCCGAGTGATGGGCAACACACTGCACGTTCCTGGGGGAGAGCGACATTTCCAGAGCCCTCAAACAGCCGCAGGGCCAGATTTCTGGTGAGTCCGAAGCTCCCAGGAAATATTTGTCGTCGCCCTTGCGAGAGCTGCCGTGAGAAAACACTCTGCTTTGCCTACTTCGCGGGCCTCGTAGCGGAAGTCACTGTGCTCGAGGAGAAAGTCAGCATCTTGCAATGCTGTGTCACTCACGGGACAGCCAGATTGAGCACAGGCGTGGAGGGAAGGCCCTGACGTGAGGTGCAGAAGTGGAGCCGTGCGGCAGTTTCCATGAGGCCGTCGCCTCTGCTCTGCGCGTCTTTAACGGCAGTAGAGTTTTCTGGACACCTGGGAGGCTCGCGGGGGCACCCTGTTCCAGGCTGGAACACAGAGTACTCCCGGGCACCCCTAGGTCGGCCAAGCAACATCCAGGCCCGGAGCCCTTTGGAGCCGCGCTCCCTGCGCCCAGTGTAGGGAAACGGCCTGCACTCTCTTCTGGAGCAGATTCGTTTCCCCACCAAACCCACACTTTCACGAACAGACTTCTGGCACGTCTCACATGCCTTTGCGGTCTTACGCCTTGCCCTAGCCTGAGCTGCCCTGAGAGAGCCCTCGGCCTCGCATTCCATCTAGGACCTCCTGCCTGAAGTCACCCTGCCCCCAAGATCAAGTCAGCTTGCATTCTTACTGCGATTTCAGCCCTGTGCTTCCTGTGGCCCTGCAGGCTTTGGAATAGCCGCAGGCCCCAGAGGCGTAGCCAGGGCATTCCTTGGTTGAGGCAGTTCACTTGATGCGGAGCACCCTACTTCGAGAAGTTGGTTCAGGGAAGCAAACGCAGGGTAACGTGTGTCTCTTTGGACTGGTTAGAAAGCACAGGGAGGTAAGCTGAGTGTGCGCGTGGAAATGGGAGCCTGCTGGAACTATCCTTTCTTTCCCATTTGGAAGGCTGCCTTCATGCTGCCTCGAAGCTACCTGATGTTCCCGGCTGTTGACAGGCCTGGAAACCCTGTCAACATGCTTCTGGGAAGAAAATGAGTTTGCTCCGTCTCAACCCGGTGCTTCCGTGGCCGCGGTGGTGGTTAGCCTGACAAGCTCTAGAACGGAAGGGAAACTCAGCGTGAGAACTTGCCTCCAGTTTAGGCCCTGCCTACGTAGCCGGGCAGAAAGGGCGGCATGCAGCAGTTTCCATGAGTTCTTAGTCACCGTTCGGGTCTATTTTAACGGAATTTCCCATTTGAGGACTCCTAGGCCCCTCGGGTGTGCATCCATTTCCCTCCAAGGTCACTGAGGACCTCCAGACACCCCCACGCCGTGGTCCGGCTGAGCAACCTCGAGGCCCATTGCTCTGCCCCTCGGAGGCCCTCTGTGCGTGCCGAGTGATGGGCAACACACTGCACGTTCCTGGGGGAGAGCGACATTTCCAGAGCCCTCAAACAGCCGCAGGGCCAGATTTCTGGTGAGTCCGAAGCTCCCAGGAAATATTTGTCGTCGCCCTTGCGAGAGTTGCCGTGAGAAAACACTCTGCTTTGCCTACTTCGCGTGCCTCGTACCGGAAGTCACTGTGCTCGAGGAGAAAGTCAGCATCTTGCAATGCTGTGTCGCTCACGGGACAGCCAGATTGAGCACAGGCCTGGAGGGAAGGCCCTGACGTGAGGTGCAGAAGCGGAGCCGTGCGGCAGTTTCCATGAGGCCGTCGCCTCTGCTCTGCGCGGCTTTCACGGCAGTAGAGTTTTCTGGACACCTGGGAGGCTCGCGGCGGCACCCTGTTCCAGGCTGGAACACAGAGTACTCCCGGGCACCCCTAGGTCGGTCAAGCAACATCCAGGCCCGGAGCCCTTTGGAGCCGCGCTCCCTGCGCCCAGTGTAGGGAAACGGCCTGCACTCTCTTCTGGAGCAGATTCGTTTCCCCACCAAACCCACACTTTCAGGAACAGACTTCTGGCACGTCTCACATGCCTTTGCGGTCTTACGCCTTGCCCTAGCCTGAGCTGCCCTGAGAGAGCCCTCGGCCTCGCATTCCATCTAGGACCTCCTGCCTGAAGTCACCCTGCCCCCAAGAGAAAGTCGGCTTGCGTTCTTACTGCGATTTCAGCCCTGTGCTTCCTGTGGCCCTGCAGGCTTTGGAATAGCCGCAGGCCCCAGAGGCGTAGCCAGGGCATTCCTTGGTTGAGGCAGTTCACTTGATGTGGAGCACCCTACTTCGAGAAGTTGGTTCAGGGAAGCAAACGCAGGGTAACGTGTGTCTCTTTGGACTGGTTAGAAACCACAGGGAGGTAAGCTGAGTGTGCGTGTGGAAACGGGAGCCTGCTGGAACTATCCTTTCTTTCCCATTTGGAAGGCTGCCTTCATGCTGCCTCGAAGCTACCTGACGTTCCCGGCTGTTGACAGGCCTGGAAACCCTGTCGACATGCTTCTGGGAAGAAAATGAGTTTGCTCCGTCTCAACGCGGTGCTTCCGTGGCCGCGGTGGTGGTTAGCCTGACAAGCTCTAGAACGGAAGGGAAACTCAGCGTGAGAACTTGCCTCCAGTTTAGGCCCTGCCTACGTAGCCGGGCAGAAAGGGCGGCATGCAGCAGCTTCCATGAGTTCTTAGTCACCGTTCGGGTTTATTTTAACGGAATTTCCCATTTGAGGACTCCTAGGCCCCTCGGTTGTGCATCCATTGCCCTCCAAGGTCACTGAGGACCTCCAGACACCCCCACGCCGTGGTCCGGCTGAGCAACATCGAGGCCCATTGCTCTGCCCCTCGGAGGCCCTCTGTGCGTGCCGAGTGATGGGCAACACACTGCACGTTCCTGGGGGAGAGCTACATTTCCAGAGCCCTCAAACAGCCGCAGGACCAGATTTCTGGTGAGTCCGAAGCTCCCAGGAAATATTTGTCGTCGCCCTTGCGAGAGCTGCCGTGAGAAAACACTCTGCTTTGCCTACTTCGCGGGCCTCGTACTGGAAGTCACAGTGCTCGAGGAGAAAGTCAGCATCTTGCAATGCTGTGTCGCTCACGGGACAGCCAGGTTGAGCACAGGCCTGGAGGGAAGGCCCTGACGTGAGGTGCAGAAGCGGAGCCGTGCGGCAGTTTCCATGAGGCCGTCGCCTCTGCTCTGCGCGTCTTTAACGGCAGTAGAGTTTTCTGGACACCTGCTAGGCTCGCGGGGGCACCCTGTTCCAGGCTGGAAAAAAGAGTACTCCCCTGCACCCCTAGGTCGGTCAAGCAACATCCAGGCCCGGAGCCCTTTGGAGCCCCGCTCCCTGCGCCCAGTGTAGGGAAACGGCCTGCATTCTCTTCTGGAGCAGATTCGTTTCCCCACCAAACCCACACTTTCACGAACAGACTTCTGGCACGTCTCATATGCCTTTGCGGTCTTACGCCTTTCCCTAGCCTGAGCTGCCCTGAGAGACCCCTGGGCCTCGCATTCCATCTAGGACCTCCTGCCTGAAGTCACCCTGCCCCCAAGATCAAGTCGGCTTGCATTCTTACTGCGATTTCAGCCCTGTGCTTCCTGTGGCCCTGCAGGCTTTGGAATAGCCGCAGGCCCCAGAGGCGTAGCCAGGGCATTCCTTGCTTGAGGCAGTTCACTTGATGCGGAGCACCCTACTTCGAGAAGTTGGTTCAGGGAAGCAAACGCAGGGTAACGTGTGTCTCTTTAGACTGGTTAGAAACCACAGGGAGGTAAGCTGAGTGTGCGCGTGGAAACGGGAGCCTGCTGGAACTATCCTTTCTTTCCCATTTGGAAGGCTGCCTTCATGCTGCCTCGAAGCTACCTGACGTTCCCGGCTGTTGACAGGCCTGGAAACCCTGTCGACATGCTTCTGGGAAGAAAATGAGTTTGGTCCGTCTCAACCCGGTGCTTCCGTGGCCGCGGTGGTGGTTGGCCTGACAAGCTCTAGAACGGAAGGGAAACTCAGCGTGAGAACTTGCCTCCAGTTTAGGCCCTGCCTACGTAGCCGGGCAGAAAGGGCGGCATGCAGCACTTTCCATGAGTTCTTAGTCACCGTTCGGGTCTATTTTAACGGAATTTCCCATTTGAGGACTCCTAGGCCCCTCGGGTGTGCATCCATTTCCCTCCAAGGTCACTGAGGACCTCCAGACACCCCCACGCCGTGGTCCGGCTGAGCAACATCGAGGCCCATTGCTCTGCCCCTCGGAGGCCCTCTGTGCGTGCCGAGTGATGGGCAAAACACTGCAGGTTCCTGGGGGAGAGCGACATTTCCAGAGCCCTCAAACAGCCGCAGGGCCAGATTTCTGGTGAGTCCGAAGCTCCCAGGAAATATTTGTCGTCGCCCTTGCGAGAGCTGCCGTGAGAAAACACTCTGCTTTGCCTACTTCGCGGGCCTCGTACCGGAAGTCACTGTGCTCGAGGAGAAAGTCAGCATCTTGCAATGCTGTGTCGCTCACGGGACAGCCAGATTGAGCACAGGCCTGGAGGGAAGGCCCTGACGTGAGGTGCAGAAGCGGAGCCGTGCGGCAGTTTCCATGAGGCCGTCGCCTCTGCTCTGCGCGTCTTTAACGGCAGTAGAGTTTTCTGGACACCTGGGAGGCTCGCGGGGGCACCCTGTTCCAGGCTGGAACACAGAGTACTCCCCGGCACCCCTAGGTCGGCCAAGCAACATCCAGGCCCGGAGCCCTTTGGAGCCGCGCTCCCTACGCCCAGTGTAGGGAAACGGCCTGCACTCTCTTCTGGAGCAGATTCGTTTCCCCACCAAACCCACACTTTCACGAACAGACTTCTGGCACGTCTCACATGCCTTTGCGGTCTTACGCCTTGCCCTAGCCTGAGCTGCCCTGAGAGAGCCCTCGGCCTCGCATTCCATCTAGGACCTCCTGCCTGAAGTCACCCTGCCCCCAAGAGAAAGTCGGCTTGCGTTCTTACTGCGATTTCAGCCCTGTGCTTCCTGTGGCCCTGCAGGCTTTGGAATAGCCGCAGGCCCCAGAGGCGTAGCCTGGGCATTCCTTGGTTGAGGCAGTTCACTTGATGCGGAGCACCCTACTTCGAGAAGTTGGTTCAGGGAAGCAAACGCAGGGTAACGTGTGTCTCTTTGGACTGGTTAGAAACCACAGGGAGGTAAGCTGAGTGTGCGCGTGGAAACGGGAGCCTGCTGGAACTATCCTTTCTTTCCCATTTGGAAGGCTGCCTTCATGCTGCCTCGAAGCTACCTGACGTTCCCGGCTGTTGACAGGCCTGGAAACCCTGTCGACATGCTTCTGGGAAGAAAATGAGTTTGGTCCGTCTCAACCCGGTGCTTCCGTGGCCGCGGTGGTGGTTAGCCTGACAAGCTCTAGAACGGAAGGGAAACTCAGCGTGAGAACTTGCCTCCAGTTTAGGCCCTGCCTACGTAGCCGGGCAGAAAGGGCGGCATGCAGCAGTTTCCATGAGTTCTTAGTCACCGTTCGGGTTTATTTTAACGGAATTTCCCATTTGAGGACTCCTAGGCCCCTCGGGTGTGCATCCATTTCCCTCCAAGGTCACTGAGGACCTGCAGACACCCCCACGCCGTGGTCCGGCTGAGCAACATCGAGGCCCATTGCTCTGCCCCTCGGAGGCCCTCTGTGCGTGCCGAGTGATGGGCAACACACTGCACGTTCCTGGGGGAGAGCGACATTTCCAGAGCCCTCAAACAGCCGCAGGGCCAGATTTCTGGTGAGTCCGAAGCTCCCAGGAAATATTTGTCGTCGCCCTTGCGAGAGCTGCCGTGAGAAAACACTCTGCTTTGCCTACTTCGCGGGCCTCGTACCGGAAGTCACTGTGCTCTAGGAGAAAGTCAGCATCTTGCAATGCTGTGTCGCTCACGGGACAGCCAGATTGAGCACAGGCCTGGAGGGAAGGCCCTGACGTGAGGTGCAGAAGCGGAGCCGTGCGGCAGTTTCCATGAGGCCGTCGCCTCTGCTCTGCGCGGCTTTCACGGCAGTAGAGTTTTCTGGACACCTGGGAGGCTCGCGGCGGCACCCTGTTCCAGGCTGGAACACAGAGTACTCCCGGGCACCCCTAGGTCGGCCAAGCAACATCCAGGCCCGGAGCCCTTTGGAGCCGCGCTCCCTGCGCCCAGTGTAGGGAAACGGCCTGCACTCTCTTCTGGAGCAGATTCGTTTCCCCACCAAACCCACACTTTAAGGAACAGACTTCTGGCACGTCTCACATGCCTTTGCGGTCTTACGCCTTGCCCTAGCCTGAGCTGCCCTGAGAGAGCCCTCGGCCTCGCATTCCATCTAGGACCTCCTGCCTGAAGTCACCCTGCCCCAAAGAGAAAGTCGGCTTGCGTTCTTACTGCGATTTCAGCCCTGTGCTTCCTGTGGCCCTGCAGGCTTTGGAATAGCCGCAGGCCCCAGAGGCGTAGCCAGGGCATTCCTTGGTTGAGGCAGTTCACTTGATGTGGAGCACCCTACTTCGAGAAGTTGGTTCAGGGAAGCAAACGCAGGGTAACATGTGTCTCTTTGGACTGGTTAGAAACCACAGGGAGGTAAGCTGAATGTGCGTGTGGAAACGGGAGCCTGCTGGAACTATCCTTTCTTTCTCATTTGGAAGGCTGCCTTCATGCTGCCTCGAAGCTACCTGACGTTCCCGGCTGTTGACAGGCCTGGAAACCCTGTCGACATGCTTCTGGGAAGAAAATGAGTTTGCTCCGTCTCAAACCGGTGCTTCCGTGGCCGCGGTGGTGGTTAGCCTGACAAGCTCTAGAACGGAAGGGAAACTCAGCGTGAGAACTTGCCTCCAGTTTAGGCCCTGCCTACGTAGCCGGGCAGAAAGGGCGGCATGCAGCAGCTTCCATGAGTTCTTAGTCACCGTTCGGGTTTATTTTAACGGAATTTCCCATTTGAGGACTCCTAGGCCCCTCGGGTGTGCATCCATTTCCCTCCAAGGTCACTGAGGACCTCCAGACACCCCCACGCCGTGGTTCGCCTGAGCAACATCGAGGCCCATTGCTCTGCCCCTCGGAGGCCCTCTGTGCGTGCCGAGTGATGGGCAACACACTGCACGTTCCTGGGGGAGAGCTACATTTCCAGAGCCCTCAAACAGCCGCAGGACCAGATTTCTGGTGAGTCCGAAGCTCCCAGGAAATATTTGTCGTCGCCCTTGCGAGAGCTGCCGTGAGAAAACACTCTGCTTTGCCTACTTCGCGGGCCTCGCACTGGAAGTCACAGTGCTCGAGGAGAAACTCAGCATCTTGCAATGCTGTGTCGCTCACGGGACAGCCAGGTTGAGCACAGGCCTGGAGGGAAGGCCCTGACGTGAGGTGCAGAAGCGGAGCCGTGCGGCACTTTCCATGAGGCCGTCGCCTCTGCTCTGCGCGTCTTTAACGGCAGTAGAGTTTTCTGGACACCTGGGAGGCTCGCGGCGGCACCCTGTTCCAGGCTGGAACAAAGAGTACTCCCGGGCACCCCTAGGTCGGCCAAGCAACATCCAGGCCCGGAGCCATTTGGAGCCGCACTCCCTGCGCCCAGTGTAGGGAAACGGCCTGCACTCTCTTCTGGAGCAGATTCGTTTCCCCACCAAACCCACACTTTCACGAACAGACTTCTGGCACGTCTCACATGGCTTTGCGGTCTTACGCCTTGCCCTAGCCTGAGCTGCCCTGAGAGAGCCCTCGGCCTCGCATTCCATCTAGGACCTCCTGCCTGAAGTCACCCTGCCCCCAAGATCAAGTCGGCTTGCATTCTTACTGCGATTTCAGCCCTGTGCTTCCTGTGGCCCTGCAGGCTTTGGAATAGCCGCAGGCCCCAGAGGCGTAGCCAGGGCATTCCTTGGTTGAGGCAGTTCACTTGATGCGGAGCACCCTACTTCGAGAAGTTGGTTCAGGGAAGCAAACGCAGGGTAACGTGTGTCTCTTTGGACTGGTTAGAAACCACAGGGAGGTAAGCTGAGTGTGCGCGTGGAAACGGGAGCCTGCTGGAACTATCCTTTCTTTCCCATTTGGAAGGCTGCCTTCATGCTGCCTTGAAGCTACCTGACGTTCCCGGCTGTTGACAGGCCTGGAAACCCTGTCGACATGTTTCTGGGAAGAAAATGAGTTTGGTCCGTCTCAACCCGGTGCTTCCGTGGCCGCGGTGGTGGTTAGCCTGACAAGCTCTAGAACGGAAGGGAAACTCAGCGTGAGAACTTGCCTCCAGTTTAGGCCCTGCCTACGTAGCCGGGCAGAAAGGGCGGCATGCAGCAGCTTCCATGAGTTCTTAGTCACCGTTCGGGTTTATTTTAACGGAATTTCCCATTTGAGGACTCCTAGGCCCCTCGGGTGTGCATCCATTTCCCTCCAAGGTCACTGAGGACCTGCAGACACCCCCACGCCGTGGTCCGGCTGAGCAATATCGAGGCCCATTGCTCTGCCCCTCGGAGGCCCTCTGTGCGTGCCGAGTGATGGGCAACACACTGCACGTTCCTGGGGGAGAGCGACATTTCCAGAGCCCTCAAACAGCCGCAGGGCCAGATTTCTGGTGAGTCCGAAGCTCCCAGGAAATATTTGTCGTCGCCCTTGCGAGAGCTGCCGTGAGAAAACACTCTGCTTTGCCTACTTCGCGGGCTTCGTACCGGAAGTCACTGTGCTCGAGGAGAAAGTCAGCATCTTGCAATGCTGTGTCGCTCACGGGACAGCCAGATTGAGCACAGGCCTGGAGGGAAGGCCCTGACGTGAGGTGCATAAGCGGAGCCGTGCGGCAGTTTCCATGAGGCCGTCGCCTCTGCTCTGCGCGGCTTTCACGGCAGTAGAGTTTTCTGGACACCTGGGAGGCTCGCGGCGGCACCCTGTTCCAGGCTGGAACACAGAGTACTCCCGGGCACCCCTAGGTCGGCCAAGCAACATCCAGTCCCGGAGCCCTTTGGAGCCGCGCTCCCTGCGCCCAGTGTAGGGAAACGGCCTGCACTCTCTTCTGGAGCAGATTCGTTTCTCCACCAAACCCACACTTTAAGGAACAGACTTCTGGCACGTCTCACATGCCTTTGCGGTCTTACGCCTTGCCCTAGCCTGAGCTGCCCTGAGAGAGCCCTCGGCCTCGCATTCCATCTAGGACCTCCTGCCTGAAGTCACCCTGCCCCCAAGAGAAAGTCGGCTTGCGTTCTTACTGCGATTTCAGCCCTGTGCTTCCTGTGGCCCTGCAGGCTTTGGAATAGCCGCAGGCCCCAGAGGCGTAGCCAGGGCATTCCTTGGTTGAGGCAGTTCACTTGATGTGGAGCACCCTACTTCGAGAAGTTGGTTCAGGGAAGCAAACGCAGGGTAACATGTGTCTCTTTGGACTGGTTAGAAACCACAGGGAGGTAAGCTGAATGTGCGTGTGGAAACGGGAGCCTGCTGGAACTATCCTTTCTTTCCCATTTGGAAGGCTGCCTTCATGCTGCCTCGAAGCTACCTGACGTTCCCGGCTGTTGACAGGCCTGGAAACCCTGTCGACATGCTTCTGGGAAGAAAATGAGTTTGCTCCGTCTCAAACCGGTGCTTCCGTGGCCGCGGTGGTGGTTAGCCTGACAAGCTCTAGAACGGAAGGGAAACTCAGCGTGAGAACTTGCCTCCAGTTTAGGCCCTGCCTACGTAGCCGGGCAGAAAGGGCGGCATGCAGCAGCTTCCATGAGTTCTTAGTCACCGTTCAGGTTTATTTTAACGGAATTTCCCATTTGAGGACTCCTAGGCCCCTCGGGTGTGCATCCATTTCCCTCCAAGGTCACTGAGGACCTCCAGACACCCCCACGCCGTGGTTCGCCTGAGCAACATCGAGGCCCATTGCTCTGCCCCTCGGAGGCCCTCTGTGCGTGCCGAGTGATGGGCAACACACTGCACGTTCCTGGGGGAGAGCTACATTTCCAGAGCCCTCAAACAGCCGCAGGACCAGATTTCTGGTGAGTCCGAAGCTCCCAGGAAATATTTGTCGTCGCCCTTGCGAGAGCTGCCGTGAGAAAACACTCTGCTTTGCCTACTTCGCGGGCCTCGTACTGGAAGTCACAGTGCTCGAGGAGAAACTCAGCATCTTGCAATGCTGTGTCGCTCACGGGACAGCCAGGTTGAGCACAGGCCTGGAGGGAAGGCCCTGACGTGAGGTGCAGAAGCGGAGCCGTGCGGCAGTTTCCATGAGGCCGTCGCCTCTGCTCTGCGCGTCTTTAACGGCAGTAGAGTTTTCTGGACACCTGGGAGGCTCGCGGCGGCACCCTGTTCCAGGCTGGAACAAAGAGTACTCCCGGGCACCCCTAGGTCGGCCAAGCAACATCCAGGCCCGGAGCCATTTGGAGCCGCACTCCCTGCGCCCAGTGTAGGGAAACGGCCTGCACTCTCTTCTGGAGCAGATTCGTTTCCCCACCAAACCCACACTTTCACGAACAGACTTCTGGCACGTCTCACATGGCTTTGCGGTCTTACGCCTTGCCCTAGCCTGAGCTGCCCTGAGAGAGCCCTCGGCCTCGCATTCCATCTAGGACCTCCTGCCTGAAGTCACCCTGCCCCCAAGATCAAGTCGGCTTGCATTCTTACTGCGATTTCAGCCCTGTGCTTCCTGTGGCCCTGCAGGCTTTGGAATAGCCGCAGGCCCCAGAGGCGTAGCCAGGGCATTCCTTGGTTGAGGCAGTTCACTTGATGCGGAGCACCCTACTTCGAGAAGTTGGTTCAGGGAAGCAAACGCAGGGTAACGTGTGTCTCTTTGGACTGCTTAGAAACCACAGGGAGGTAAGCTGAGTGTGCGCGTGGAAACGGGAGCCTGCTGGAACTATCCTTTCTTTCCCATTTGGAAGGCTGCCTTCATGCTGCCTCGAAGCTACCTGACGTTCCCGGCTGTTGACAGGCCTGGAAACCCTGTCGACATGTTTCTGGGAAGAAAATGAGTTTGGTCCGTCTCAACCCGGTGCTTCCGTGGCCGCGGTGGTGGTTAGCCTGACAAGCTCTAGAACGGAAGGGAAACTCAGCGTGAGAACTTGCCTCCAGTTTAGGCCCTGCCTACGTAGCCGGGCAGAAAGGGCGACATGCAGCAGCTTCCATGAGTTCTTAGTCACCGTTCGGGTTTATTTTAACGGAATTTCCCATTTCAGGACTCCTAGGCCCCTCGGGTGTGCATCCATTTCCCTCCAAGGTCACTGAGGACCTCCAGACACCCCCACGCCGTGGTCCGGCTGAGCAACATCGAGGCCCATTGCTCTGCCCCTCGGAGGCCCTCTGTGCGTGCCGAGTGATGGGCAACACACTGCACGTTCCTGGGGGAGAGCGACATTTCCAGAGCCCTCAAACAGCCGCAGGGCCAGATTTCTGGTGAGTCCGAAGCTCCCAGGAAATATTTGTCGTCGCCCTTGCGAGAGCTGCCGTGAGAAAACACTCTGCTTTGCCTACTTCGCGGGCCTCGTACCGGAAGTCACTGTGCTCGAGGCGAAAGTCAGCATCTTGCAATGCTGTGTCGCTCACGGGACAGCCAGATTGAGCACAGGCCTGGAAGGAAGGCCCTGACGTGAGGTGCAGAAGCGGAGCTGTGCGGCAGTTTCCATGAGGCCGTCGCCTCTGCTCTGCGCGTCTTTCACGGCAGTAGAGTTTTCTGGACACATGGGAGGCTCGCGGGGGCACCCTGTTCCAGGCTGGAACACAGAGTACTCCCCGGCACCCCTAGGTCGGCCAAGCAACATCCAGGCCCGAAGCCCTTTGGAGCCGCGCTCCCTACGCCCAGTGTAGGGAAACGGCCTGCACTCTCTTCTGGAGCAGATTCGTTTCCCCACCAAACCCACACTTTCACGAACAGACTTCTGGCACGTCTCACATGCCTTTGCGGTCTTACGCCTTGCCCTAGCCTGGGCTTTCCTGAGAGAGCCCTCGGCCTCGCATTCCATCTAGGACCTCCTGCCTGAAGTCACCCTGCCCCCAAGAGAAAGTCGGCTTGCGTTCTTACTGCGATTTAAGCCCTGTGCTTCCTGTGGCCCTGCAGGCTTTGGAATAGCTGCAGGCCCCAGAGGCGTAGCCAGGGCATTCTTTGGTTGAGGCAGTTCACTTGATGTGGAGCACCCTACTTCGAGAAGTTGGTTCAGGGAAGCAAACGCAGGGTAACATGTGTCTCTTTGGACTGCTTAGAAACCACAGGGAGGTAAGCTGAGTGTGCGTGTGGAAACGGGAGCCTGCTGGAACTATCCTTTCTTTCCCATTTGGAAGGCTGCCTTCATGCTGCCTCGAAGCTACCTGACGTTCCCGGCTGTTGACAGGCCTGGAAACCCTGTCGACATGCTTCTGGGAAGAAAATGAGTTTGGTCCGTCTCAACCCGGTGCTTCCGTGGCCGCGGTGGTGGTTAGCCTGACAAGCTCTAGAACGGAAGGGAAACTCAGCGTGAGAACTTGCCTCCAGTTTAGGCCCTGCCTACGTAGCCGGGCAGAAAGGGCGGCATGCAGCAGTTTCCATGAGTTCTTAGTCACCGTTCGGGTTTATTTTAACGGAATTTCCCATTTGAGGACTCCTAGGCCCCTCGGGTGTGCATCCATTTCCCTCCAAGGTCACTGAGGACCTGCAGACACCCCCACGCCGTGGTCCGGCTGAGCAACATCGAGGCCCATTGCTCTGCCCCTCGGAGGCCCTCTGTGCGTGCCGAGTGATGGGCAACACACTGCACGTTCCTGGGGGAGAGCGACATTTCCAGAGCCCTCAAACAGCCGCAGGGCCAGATTTCTGGTGAGTCCGAAGCTCCCAGGAAATATTTGTCGTCGCCCTTGCGAGAGCTGCCGTGAGAAAACACTCTGCTTTGCCTACTTCGCGGGCTTCGTACCGGAAGTCACTGTGCTCGAGGAGAAAGTCAGCATCTTGCAATGCTGTGTCGCTCACGGGACAGCCAGATTGAGCACAGGCCTGGAGGGAAGGCCCTGACGTGAGGTGCAGAAGCGGAGCCGTGCGGCAGTTTCCATGAGGCCGTCGCCTCTGCTCTGCGCGGCTTTCACGGCAGTAGAGTTTTCTGGACACCTGGGAGGCTCGCGGCGGCACCCTGTTCCAGGCTGGAACACAGAGTACTCCCGGGCACCCCTAGGTCGGCCAAGCAACATCCAGGCCCGGAGCCCTTTGGAGCCGCGCTCCCTGCGCCCAGTGTAGGGAAACGGCCTGCACTCTCTTCTGGAGCAGATTCGTTTCTCCACCAAACCCACACTTTAAGGAACAGACTTCTGGCACGTCTCACATGCCTTTGCGGTCTTACGCCTTGCCCTAGCCTGAGCTGCCCTGAGAGAGCCCTCGGCCTCGCATTCCATCTAGGACCTCCTGCCTGAAGTCACCCTGCCCCAAAGAGAAAGTCGGCTTGCGTTCTTACTGCGATTTCAGCCCTGTGCTTCCTGTGGCCCTGCAGGCTTTGGAATAGCCGCAGGCCCCAGAGGCATAGCCAGGGCATTCCTTGGTTGAGGCAGTTCACTTGATGTGGAGCACCCTACTTCGAGAAGTTGGTTCAGGGAAGCAAACGCAGGGTAACATGTGTCTCTTTGGACTGGTTAGAAACCACAGGGAGGTAAGCTGAATGTGCGTGTGGAAACGGGAGCCTGCTGGAACTATCCTTTCTTTCCCATTTGGAAGGCTGCCTTCATGCTGCCTCGAAGCTACCTGACGTTCCCGGCTGTTGACAGGCCTGGAAACCCTGTCGACATGCTTCTGGGAAGAAAATGAGTTTGCTCCGTCTCAAACCGGTGCTTCCGTGGCCGCGGTGGTGGTTAGCCTGACAAGCTCTAGAACGGAAGGGAAACTCAGCGTGAGAACTTGCCTCCAGTTTAGGCCCTGCCTACGTAGCCGGGCAGAAAGGGCGGCATGCAGCAGCTTCCATGAGTTCTTAGTCACCGTTCGGGTTTATTTTAACGGAATTTCCCATTTGAGGACTCCTAGGCCCCTCGGGTGTGCATCCATTTCCCTCCAAGGTCACTGAGGACCTCCAGACACCCCCACGCCGTGGTTCGCCTGAGCAACATCGAGGCCCATTGCTCTGCCCCTCGGAGGCCCTCTGTGCGTGCCGAGTGATGGGCAACACACTGCACGTTCCTGGGGGAGAGCGACATTTCCAGAGCCCTCAAACAGCCGCAGGGCCAGATTTCTGGTGAGTCCGAAGCTCCCAGGAAATATTTGTCGTCGCCCTTGCGAGAGCTGCCGTGAGAAAACACTCTGCTTTGCCTACTTCGCGGGCCTCGTACCGGAAGTCACTGTGCTCGAGGAGAAAGTCAGCATCTTGCAATGCTGTGTCGCTCACGGGACAGCCAGATTGAGCAAAGGCCTGAAGGGAAGGCCCTGACGTGAGGTGCAGAAGCGGAGCCGTGCGGCAGTTTCCATGAGGCCGTCGCCTCTGCTCTGCGCGTCTTTAACGGCAGTAGAGTTTTCTGGACACCTGGGAGGCTCGCGGGGGCACCCTGTTCCAGGCTGGAACACAGAGTACTCCCCGGCACCCCTAGGTCGGCCAAGCAACATCCAGGCCCGGAGCCCTTTGGAGCCGCGCTCCCTACGCCCAGTGTAGGGAAACGGCCTGCACTCTCTTCTGGAGCAGATTCGTTTCCCCACCAAACCCACACTTTCACGAACAGACTTCTGGCACGTCTCACATGCCTTTGCAGTCTTACGCCTTGCCCTAGCCTGGGCTGCCCTGAGAGAGCCCTCGGCCTCGCATTCCATCTAGGACCTCCTGCCTGAAGTCACCCTGCCCCCAAGAGAAAGTCGGCTTGCGTTCTTACTGCGATTTCAGCCCTGTGCTTCCTGTGGCCCTGCAGGCTTTGGAATAGCTGCAGGCCCCAGAGGCGTAGCCAGGGCATTCTTTGGTTGAGGCAGTTCACTTGATGTGGAGCACCCTACTTCGAGAAGTTGGTTCAGGGAAGCAAACGCAGGGTAACATGTGTCTCTTTGGACTGCTTAGAAACCACAGGGAGGTAAGCTGAATGTGCGTGTGGAAACGGGAGCCTGCTGGAACTATCCTTTCTTTCCCATTTGGAAGGCTGCCTTCATGCTGCCTCGAAGCTACCTGACGTTCCCGGCTGTTGACAGGCCTGGAAACCCTGTCGACATGCTTCTGGGAAGAAAATAAGTTTGCTCCGTCTCAACCCGGTGCTTCCGTGGCCGCGGTGGTGGTTAGCCTGACAAGCTCTAGAACGGAAGGGAAACTCAGCGTGAGAACTTGCCTCCAGTTTAGGCCCTGCCTACGTAGCCGGGCAGAAAGGGCGGCATGCAGCACTTTCCATGAGTTCTTAGTCACCGTTCGGGTTTATTTTAACGGAATTTCCCATTTGAGGACTCCTAGGCCCCTCGGGTGTGCATCCATTTCCCTCCAAGGTCACTGAGGACCTCCAGACACCCCCACGCCGTGGTCCGGCTGAGCAACATCGAGGCCCATTGCTCTGCCCCTCGGAGGCCCTCTGTGCGTGCCGAGTGATGGGCAACACACTGCACGTTCCTGGGGGAGAGCGACATTTCCAGAGCCCTCAAACAGCCGCAGGGCCAGATTTCTGGTGAGTCCGAAGCTCCCAGGAAATGTTTGTCGTCGCCCTTGCGAGAGCTGCCGTGAGAAAACACTCTGCTTTGCCTACTTCGCGGGCCTCGTACTGGAAGTCACTGTGCTCGAGGAGAAAGTCAGCATCTTGCAATGCTGTGTCGCTCACGGGACAGCCAGATTGAGCACAGGCCTGGAGGGAAGGCCCTGACGTGAGGTGCAGAAGCGGAGCCGTGCGGCAGTTTCCATGAGGCCGTCGCCTCTGCTCTGCGCGTCTTTAACGGCAGTAGAGTTTTCTGGACACCTGGGAGGCTCGCGGAGGCACCCTGTTCCAGGCTGGAACACAGAGTACTCCCCGGCACCCCTAGGTCGGCCAAGCAACATCCAGGCCCGGAGCCCTTTGGAGCCGCGCTCCCTACGCCCAGTGTAGGGAAACGGCCTGCACTCTCTTCTGGAGCAGATTCGTTTCCCCACCAAACCCACACTTTCACGAACAGACTTCTGGCACGTCTCACATGCCTTTGCGGTCTTATGCCTTGCCCTAGCCTGAGCTGCCCTGAGAGAGCCCTCGGCCTCGCATTCCATCTAGGACCTCCTGCCTGAAGTCACCCTGCCCCCAAGAGAAAGTCGGCTTGCGTTCTTACTGCGATTTCAGCCCTGTGCTTCCTGTGGCCCTGCAGGCTTTGGAATAGCCGCAGGCCCCAGAGACGTAGCCAGGGCATTCCTTGGTTGAGGCAGTTCACTTGATGCGGAGCACCCTACTTCGAGAAGTTGGTTCAGGGAAGCAAACGCAGGGTAACGTGTGTCTCTTTGGACTGGTTAGAAACCACAGGGAGGTAAGCTGAGTGTGCGCGTGGAAACGGGAGCCTGCTGGAACTATCCTTTCTTTCCCATTTGGAAGGCTGCCTTCATGCTGCCTCGAAGCTACCTGACGTTCCCGGCTGTTGACAGGCCTGGAAACCCTGTCGACATGTTTCTGGGAAGAAAATGAGTTTGCTCCGTCTCAACCCGGTGCTTCCGTGGCCGCGGTGGTGGTTAGCCTGACAAGCTCTAGAACGGAAGGGGAACTCAGCGTGAGAACTTGCCTCCAGTTTAGGCCCTGCCTTCGTAGCCGGGCAGAAAGGGCGGCATGCAGCAGTTTCCATGAGTTCTTAGTCACCGTTCGGGTTTATTTTAAAGGAATTTCCCATTTCAGGACTCATGGCCCCTCGGGTGTGCATCCATTTCCCTCCAAGGTCACTGAGGACCTCCAGACACCCCCACGCCGTGGTCCGGCTGAGCAACATCGAGGCCCATTGCTCTGCCCCTCGGAGGCCCTCTGTGCGTGCCGAGTGATGGGCAACACACTGCACGTTCCTGGGGGAGAGCTACATTTCCAGAGCCCTCAAACAGCCGCAGGGCCAGATTTCTGGTGAGTCCGAAGCTCCCAGGAAATATTTGTCGTCGCCCTTGCGAGAGCTGCCGTGAGAAAACACTCTGCTTTGCCTACTTCGCGGGCCTCGTACTGGAAGTCACTGTGCTCGAGGAGAAAGTCAGCATCTTGCAATGCTGTGTCGCTCACGGGACAGCCAGATTGAGCACAGGCCTGGAGGGAAGGCCCTGACGTGAGGTGCATAAGCGGAGCCGTGCGGCAGTTTCCATGAGGCCGTCGCCTCTGCTCTGCGCGGCTTTCACGGCAGTAGAGTTTTCTGGACACCTGGGAGGCTCGCGGGGGCACCCTGTTCCAGGCTGGAACACAGAGTACTCCCCGGCACCCCTAGGTCGGCCAAGCAACATCCAGGCCCGGAGCCCTTTGGAGCCGCGCTCCCTACGCCCAGTGTAGGGAAACGGCCTGCACTCTCTTCTGGAGCAGATTCGTTTCCCCACCAAACCCACACTTTCACGAACAGACTTCTGGCACGTCTCACATGCCTTTGCGGTCTTACGCCTTGCCCTAGCCTGAGCTGCCCTGAGAGAGCCCTCGGCCTCGCATTCCATCTAGGACCTCCTGCCTGAAGTCACCCTGCCCCCAAGAGAAAGTCGGCTTGCGTTCTTACTGCGATTTCAGCCCTGTGCTTCCTGTGGCCCTGCAGGCTTTGGAATAGCCGCAGGCCCCAGAGGCGTAGCCAGGGCATTCCTTGGTTGAGGCAGTTCACTTGATGTGGAGCACCCTACTTCGAGAAGTTGGTTCAGGGAAGCAAACGCAGGGTAACGTGTGTCTCTTTGGACTGTTTAGAAACCACAGGGAGGTAAGCTGAGTGTGCGTGTGGAAACGGGAGCCTGCTGGAACTATCCTTTCTTTCCCATTTGGAAGGCTGCCTTCACGCTGCCTCGAAGCTACCTGACGTTCCCGGCTGTTGACAGGCCTGGAAACCCTGTCGACATGCTTCTGGGAAGAAAATGAGTTTGCGCCGTCTCAACCCGGTGCTTCCGTGGCCGCGGTGGTGGTTAGCCTGACAAGCTCTAGAACGGAAGGGAAACTCAGCGTGAGAACTTGCCTCCAGTTTATGCCCTGCCTACGTAGCCGGGCAGAAAGGGCGGCATGCAGCAGCTTCCATGAGTTCTTAGTCACCGTTCGGGTTTATTTTAACGGAATTTCCCATTTGAGGACTCCTAGGCCCCTCGGGTGTGCATCCATTTCCCTCCAAGGTCACTGAGGACCTCCAGACACCCCCACGCCGTGGTCCGGCTGAGCAACATCGAGGCCCATTGCTCTGCCCCTCGGAGGCCCTCTGTGCGTGCCGAGTGATGGGCAACACACTGCACGTTCCTGGGGGAGAGCGACATTTCCAGAGCCCTCAAACAGCCGCAGGGCCAGATTTCTGGTGAGTCCGAAGCTCCCAGGAAATGTTTGTCGTCGCCCTTGCGAGAGCTGCCGTGAGAAAACACTCTGCTTTGCCTACTTCGCGGGCCTCGTACCGGAAGTCACTGTGCTCGAGGAGAAAGTCAGCATCTTGCAATGCTGTGTCGCTCACGGGACAGCCAGATTGAGCACAGGCCTGGAGGGAAGGCCCTGACGTGAGGTGCAGAAGCGGAGCCGTGCGGCAGTTTCCATGAGGCCGTCGCCTCTGCTCTGCGCGTCTTTAACGGCAGTAGAGTTTTCTGGACACCTGGGAGGCTCGCGGGGGCACCCTGTTCCAGGCTGGAACACAGAGTACTCCCCGGCACCCCTAGGTCGGCCAAGCAACATCCAGGCCCGGAGCCCTTTGGAGCCGCGCTCCCTACGCCCAGTGTAGGGAAACGGCCTGCACTCTCTTCTGGAGCAGATTCGTTTCCCCACCAAACCCACACTTTCACGAACAGACTTCTGGCACGTCTCACATGCCTTTGCGGTCTTATGCCTTGCCCTAGCCTGAGCTGCCCTGAGAGAGCCCTCGGCCTCGCATTCCATCTAGGACCTCCTGCCTGAAGTCACCCTGCCCCCAAGAGAAAGTCGGCTTGCGTTCTTACTGCGATTTCAGCCCTGTGCTTCCTGTGGCCCTGCAGGCTTTGGAATAGCCGCAGGCCCCAGAGGCGTAGCCAGGGCATTCCTTGGTTGAGGCAGTTCACTTGATGCGGAGCACCCTACTTCGAGAAGTTGGTTCAGGGAAGCAAACGCAGGGTAACGTGTGTCTCTTTGGACTGGTTAGAAACCACAGGGAGGTAAGCTGAGTGTGCGCGTGGAAACGGGAGCCTGCTGGAACTATCCTTTCTTTCCCATTTGGAAGGCTGCCTTCATGCTGCCTCGAAGCTACCTGACGTTCCCGGCTGTTGACAGGCCTGGAAACCCTGTCGACATGTTTCTGGGAAGAAAATGAGTTTGCTCCGTCTCAACCCGGTGCTTCCGTGGCCGCGGTGGTGGTTAGCCTGACAAGCTCTAGAACGGAAGGGAAACTCAGCGTGAGAACTTGCCTCCAGTTTAGGCCCTGCCTTCGTAGCCGGGCAGAAAGGGCGGCATGCAGCAGTTTCCATGAGTTCTTAGTCACCGTTCGGGTTTATTTTAAAGGAATTTCCCATTTCAGGACTCATGGCCCCTCGGGTGTGCATCCATTTCCCTCCAAGGTCACTGAGGACCTCCAGACACCCCCACGCCGTGGTCCGGCTGAGCAACATCGAGGCCCATTGCTCTGCCCCTCGGAGGCCCTCTGTGCGTGCCGAGTGATGGGCAACACACTGCACGTTCCTGGGGGAGAGCTACATTTCCAGAGCCCTCAAACAGCCGCAGGGCCAGATTTCTGGTGAGTCCGAAGCTCCCAGGAAATATTTGTCGTCGCCCTTGCGAGAGCTGCCGTGAGAAAACACTCTGCTTTGCCTACTTCGCGGGCCTCGTACTGGAAGTCACTGTGCTCGAGGAGAAAGTCAGCATCTTGCAATGCTGTGTCGCTCACGGGACAGCCAGATTGAGCACAGGCCTGGAGGGAAGGCCCTGACGTGAGGTGCATAAGCGGAGCCGTGCGGCAGTTTCCATGAGGCCGTCGCCTCTGCTCTGCGCGGCTTTCACGGCAGTAGAGTTTTCTGGACACCTGGGAGGCTCGCGGGGGCACCCTGTTCCAGGCTGGAACACAGAGTACTCCCCGGCACCCCTAGGTCGGCCAAGCAACATCCAGGCCCGGAGCCCTTTGGAGCCGCGCTCCCTACGCCCAGTGTAGGGAAACGGCCTGCACTCTCTTCTGGAGCAGATTCGTTTCCCCACCAAACCCACACTTTCACGAACAGACTTCTGGCACGTCTCACATGCCTTTGCGGTCTTACGCCTTGCCCTAGCCTGAGCTGCCCTGAGAGAGCCCTCGGCCTCGCATTCCATCTAGGACCTCCTGCCTGAAGTCACCCTGCCCCCAAGAGAAAGTCGGCTTGCGTTCTTACTGCGATTTCAGCCCTGTGCTTCCTGTGGCCCTGCAGGCTTTGGAATAGCCGCAGGCCCCAGAGGCGTAGCCAGGGCATTCCTTGGTTGAGGCAGTTCACTTGATGTGGAGCACCCTACTTCGAGAAGTTGGTTCAGGGAAGCAAACGCAGGGTAACGTGTGTCTCTTTGGACTGTTTAGAAACCACAGGGAGGTAAGCTGAGTGTGCGTGTGGAAACGGGAGCCTGCTGGAACTATCCTTTCTTTCCCATTTGGAAGGCTGCCTTCACGCTGCCTCGAAGCTACCTGACGTTCCCGGCTGTTGACAGGCCTGGAAACCCTGTCGACATGCTTCTGGGAAGAAAATGAGTTTGCGCCGTCTCAACCCGGTGCTTCCGTGGCCGCGGTGGTGGTTAGCCTGACAAGCTCTAGAACGGAAGGGAAACTCAGCGTGAGAACTTGCCTCCAGTTTATGCCCTGCCTACGTAGCCGGGCAGAAAGGGCGGCATGCAGCAGCTTCCATGAGTTCTTAGTCACCGTTCGGGTTTATTTTAACGGAATTTCCCATTTCAGGACTCCTAGGCCCCTCGGGTGTGCATCCATTTCCCTCCAAGGTCACTGAGGACCTCCAGACACCCCCACGCCGTGGTCCGGCTGAGCAACATCGAGGCCCATTGCTCTGCCCCTCGGAGGCCCTCTGTGCGTGCCGAGTGATGGGCAACACACTGCACGTTCCTGGGGGAGAGCTACATTTCCAGAGCCCTCAAACAGCCGCAGGACCAGATTTCTGGTGAGTCCGAAGCTCCCAGGAAATATTTGTCGTCGCCCTTGCGAGAGCTGCCGTGAGAAAACACTCTGCTTTGCCTACTTCGCGGGCCTAGTACTGGAAGTCACAGTGCTCGAGGAGAAAGTCAGCATCTTGCAATGCTGTGTCGCTCACGGGACAGCCAGGTTGAGCACAGGCCTGGAGGGAAGGCCCTGATGTGAGGTGCAGAAGCGGAGCCGTGCGGCAGTTTCCATGAGGCCGTCGCCTCTGCTCTGCGCGTCTTTAACGGCAGTAGAGTTTTCTGGACACCTGGGAGGCTCGCGGGGGCACCCTGTTCCAGGCTGGAACACAGAGTACTCCCGGGCACCCCTAGGTCGGCCAAGCAACATCCAGGCCCGGAGCCCTTTGGAGCCGCGCTCCCTACGCCCAGTGTAGGGAAACGGCCTGCACTCTCTTCTGGAGCAGATTCGTTTCCCCACCAAACCCACACTTTCACGAACAGACTTCTGGCACGTCTCACATGCCTTTGCGGTCTTACGCCTTGCCCTAGCCTGAGCTGCCCTGAGAGAGCCCTCGGCCTCGCATTCCATCTAGGACCTCCTGCCTGAAGTCACCCTGCCCCCAAGAGAAAGTCGGCTTGCGTTCTTACTGCGATTTCAGCCCTGTGCTTCCTGTGGCCCTGCAGGCTTTGGAATAGCCGCAGGCCCCAGAGGCGTAGCCAGGGCATTCCTTGGTTGAGGCAGTTCACTTGATGCGGAGCACCCTACTTCGAGAAGTTGGTTCAGGGAAGCAAACGCAGGGTAACGTGTGTCTCTTTGGACTGGTTAGAAACCACAGGGAGGTAAGCTGAGTGTGCGCGTGGAAACGGGAGCCTGCTGGAACTATCCTTTCTTTCCCATTTGGAAGGCTGCCTTCATGCTGCCTCGAAGCTACCTGACGTTCCCGGCTGTTGACAGGCCTGGAAACCCTGTCGACATGCTTCTGGGAAGAAAATGAGTTTGCTCCGTCTCAACCCGGTGCTTCTGTGGCCGCGGTGGTGGTTAGCCTGACAAGCTCTAGAACGGAAGGGAAACTCAGCGTGAGAACTTGCCTCCAGTTTAGGCCCTGCCTACGTAGCCGGGCAGAAAGGGGGGCATGCAGCAGTTTCCATGAGTTCTTAGTCACCGTTCGGGTTTATTTTAACGGAATTTCCCATTTGAGGACTCCTAGGCCCCTCGGGTGTGCATCCATTTCCCTCCAAGGTCACTGAGGACCTGCAGACACCCCCACGCCGTGGTCCGGCTGAGCAACATCGAGGCCCATTGCTCTGCCCCTCGGAGGCCCTCTGTGCGTGCCGAGTGATGGGCAACACACTGCACGTTCCTGGGGGAGAGCGACATTTCCAGAGCCCTCAAACAGCCGCAGGGCCAGATTTCTGGTGAGTCCGAAGCTCCCAGGAAATATTTGTCGTCGCCCTTGCGAGAGCTGCCGTGAGAAAACACTCTGCTTTGCCTACTTCGCGGGCTTCGTACCGGAAGTCACTGTGCTCGAGGAGAAAGTCAGCATCTTGCAATGCTGTGTCGCTCACGGGACAGCCAGATTGAGCACAGGCCTGGAGGGAAGGCCCTGACGTGAGGTGCAGAAGCGGAGCCGTGCGGCAGTTTCCATGAGGCCGTCGCCTCTGCTCTGCGCGGCTTTCACGGCAGTAGAGTTTTCTGGACACCTGGGAGGCTCGCGGCGGCACCCTGTTCCAGGCTGGAACAAAGAGTACTCCCGGGCACCCCTAGGTCGGCCAAGCAACATCCAGGCCCGGAGCCATTTGGAGCCGCACTCCCTGCGCCCAGTGTAGGGAAACGGCCTGCACTCTCTTCTGGAGCAGATTCGTTTCCCCACCAAACCCACACTTTCAGGAACAGACTTCTGGCACGTCTCACATGGCTTTGCGGTCTTATGCCTTGCCCTAGCCTGAGCTGCCCTGAGAGAGCCCTCGGCCTCGCATTCCATCTAGGACCTCCTGCCTGAAGTCACCCTGCCCCCAAGAGAAAGTCGGCTTGCATTCTTACTGTGATTTCAGCCCTGTGCTTCCTGTGGCCCTGCAGGCTTTGGAATAGCCGCAGGCCCCAGAGGCGTAGCCAGGGCATTCCTTGCTTGAGGCAGTTCACTTGATGCGGAGCACCCTACTTCGAGAAGTTGGTTCAGGGAAGCAAACGCAGGGTAACGTGTGTCTCTTTGGACTGGTTAGAAAGCACAGGGAGGTAAGCTGAGTGTGCGCGTGGAAACGGGAGCCTGCTGGAACTATCCTTTCTTTCCCATTTGGAAGGCTGCCTTCATGCTGCCTCGAAGCTACCTGACGTTCCCGGCTGTTGACAGGCCTGGAAACCCTGTCGACATGCTTCTGGGAAGAAAATGAGTTTGCTCCGTCTCAACCCGGTGCTTCCGTGGCCGCGGTGGTGGTTAGCCTGACAAGCTCTAGAACGGAAGGGAAACTCAGCGTGAGAACTTGCCTCCAGTTTAGGCCCTGCCTTCGTAGCCGGGCAGAAAGGGCGGCATGCAGCAGTTTCCATGAGTTCTTAGTCACCGTTCGGGTTTATTTTAATGGAATTTCCCATTTCAGGACTCATGGCCCCTCGGGTGTGCATCCATTTCCCTCCAAGGTCACTGAGGACCTCCAGACACCCCCACGCCGTGGTCCGGCTGAGCAACATCGAGGCCCATTGCTCTGCCCCTCGGAGGCCCTCTGTGCGTGCCGAGTGATGGGCAACACACTGCACGTTCCTGGGGGAGAGCTACATTTCCAGAGCCCTCAAACAGCCGCAGGGCCAGACTTCTGGTGAGTCCGAAGCTCCCAGGAAATATTTGTCGTCGCCCTTGCGAGAGCTGTCGTGAGAAAACACTCTGCTTTGCCTACTTCGCGGGCCTCGTACTGGAAGTCACTGTGCTCGAGGAGAAAGTCAGCATCTTGCAATGCTGTGTCGCTCACGGGACAGCCAGATTGAGCACAGGCCTGGAGTTAAGGCCCTGACGTGAGGTGCATAAGCGGAGCCGTGCGGCAGTTTCCATGAGGCCGTCGCCTCTGCTCTGCGCGTCTTTCAAGGCAGTAGAGTTTTCTGGACACCTGGGAGGCTCGCGGGGGCACCCTGTTCCAGGCTGGAACACAGAGTACTCCCGGGCACCCCTAGGTCGGCCAAGCAACATCCAGGCCCGGAGCCCTTTGGAGCCGCGCTCCCTACGCCCAGTGTAGGGAAACGGCCTGCACTCTCTTCTGGAGCAGATTCGTTTCCCCACCAAACCCACACTTTCACGAACAGACTTCTGGCACGTCTCACATGCCTTTGCGGTCTTACGCCTTGCCCTAGCCTGAGCTGCCCTGAGAGAGCCCTCGGCCTCGCATTCCATCTAGGACCTCCTGCCTGAAGTCACCCTGCCTCCAAGAGAAAGTCGGCTTGCGTTCTTACTGCGATTTCAGCCCTGTGCTTCCTGTGGCCCTGCAGGCTTTGGAATAGCCGCAGGCCCCAGAGGCGTAGCCAGGGCATTCCTTGGTTGAGGCAGTTCACTTGATGCGGAGCACCCTACTTCGAGAAGTTGGTTCAGGGAAGCAAACGCAGGGTAACGTGTGTCTCTTTGGACTGGTTAGAAACCACGGGGAGGTAAGCTGAGTGTGCGCGTGGAAACGGGAGCCTGCTGGAACAATCCTTTCTTTCCCATTTGGAAGGCTGCCTTCATGCTGCCTCGAAGCTACCTGACGTTCCCAGCTGTTGACAGGCCTGGAAACCCTGTCGACATGCTTCTGGGAAGAAAATGAGTTTGCTCCGTCTCAACCCAGTGCTTCTGTGGCCGCGGTGGTGGTTAGCCTGACAAGCTCTAGAACGGAAGGGAAACTCAGCGTGAGAACTTGCCTCCAGTTTAGGCCCTGCCTACGTAGCCGGGCAGAAAGGGCGGCATGCAGCAGTTTCCATGAGTTCTTAGTCACCGTTCGGGTTTATTTTAACGGAATTTCCCATTTGAGGACTCCTAGGCCCCTCGGGTGTGCATCCATTTCCCTCCAAGGTCACTGAGGACCTGCAGACACCCCCACGCCGTGGTCCGGCTGAGCAACATCGAGGCCCATTGCTCTGCCCCTCGGAGGCCCTCTGTGCGTGCCGAGTGATGGGCAACACACTGCACGTTCCTGGGGGAGAGCGACATTTCCAGAGCCCTCAAACAGCCGCAGGGCCAGATTTCTGGTGAGTCCGAAGCTCCCAGGAAATATTTGTCGTCGCCCTTGCGAGAGCTGCCGTGAGAAAGCACTCTGCTTTGCCTACTTCGCGGGCTTCGTACCGGAAGTCACTGTGCTCGAGGAGAAAGTCAGCATCTTGCAATGCTGTGTCGCTCACGGGACAGCCAGATTGAGCACAGGCCTGGAGGGAAGGCCCTGACGTGAGGTGCAGAAGCGGAGCCGTGCGGCAGTTTCCATGAGGTCGTCGCCTCTGCTCTGCGCGGCTTTCACGGCAGTAGAGTTTTCTGGACACCTGGGAGGCTCGCGGCGGCACCCTGTTCCAGGCTGGAACACAGAGTACTCCCGGGCACCCCTAGGTCGGCCAAGCAACATCCAGGCCCGGAGCCCTTTGGAGCCGCGCTCCCTGCGCCCAGTGTAGGGAAACGGCCTGCACTCTCTTCTGGAGCAGATTCGTTTCCCCACCAAACCCACACTTTCACGAACAGACTTCTGGCACGTCTCACATGCCTTTGCGGTCTTACGCCTTGCCCTAGCCTGAGCTGCCCTGAGAGAGCCCTCGGCCTCGCATTCCATCTAGGACCTCCTGCCTGAAGTCACCCTGCCCCCAAGAGAAAGTCGGCTTGCGTTCTTACTGCGATTTCAGCCCTGTGCTTCCTGTGGCCCTGCAGGCTTTGGAATAGCCGCAGGCCCCAGAGGCGTAGCCAGGGCATTCCTTGGTTGAGGCAGTTCACTTGATGTGGAGCACCCTACTTCGAGAAGTTGGTTCAGGGAAGCAAACGCAGGGTAACATGTGTCTCTTTGGACTGTTTAGAAACCACAGGGAGGTAAGCTGAGTGTGCGTGTGGAAACGGGAGCCTGCTGGAACTATCCTTTCTTTCCCATTTGGAAGGCTGCCTTCATGCTGCCTCGAAGCTACCTGACGTTCCCGGCTGTTGACAGGCCTGGAAACCCTGTCGACATGCTTCTGGGAAGAAAATGAGTTTGCTCCGTCTCAACCCGGTGCTTCCGTGGCCGCGGTGGTGGTTAGCCTGACAAGCTCTAGAACGGAAGGGAAACTCAGCGTGAGAACTTGCCTCCAGTTTAGGCCCTGCCTACGTAGCCGGGCAGAAAGGGCGGCATGCAGCAGCTTCCATGAGTTCTTAGTCACCGTTCGGGTTTATTTTAACGGAATTTCCCATTTGAGGACTCCTAGGCCCCTCGGGTGTGCATCCATTTCCCTCCAAGGTCACTGAGGACCTCCAGACACCCCCACGCCGTGGTCCGGCTGAGCAACATCGAGGCCCATTGCTCTGCCCCTCGGAGGCCCTCTGTGCGTGCCGAGTGATGGGCAACACACTGCACGTTCCTGGGGGAGAGCTACATTTCCAGAGCCCTCAAACAGCCGCAGGACCAGATTTCTGGTGAGTCCGAAGCTCCCAGGAAATATTTGTCGTCGCCCTTGCGAGAGCTGCCGTGAGAAAACACTCTGCTTTGCCTACTTCGCGGGCCTAGTACTGGATGTCACAGTGCTCGAGGAGAAAGTCAGCATCTTGCAATGCTGTGTCGCTCACGGGACAGCCAGGTTGAGCACAGGCCTGGAGGGAAGGCCCTGACGTGAGGTGCAGAAGCGGAGCCGTACGGCAGTTTCCATGAGGCCGTCGCCTCTGCTCTGCGCGTCTTTAACGGCAGTAGAGTTTTCTGGACACCTGGGAGGCTCGCGGGGGCACCCTGTTCCAGGCTGGAACACAGAGTACTCCCGGGCACCCCTAGGTCGGCCAAGCAACATCCAGGCCCGGAGCCCTTTGGAGCCGCGCTCCCTACGCCCAGTGTAGGGAAACGGCCTGCACTCTCTTCTGGAGCAGATTCGTTTCCCCACCAAACCCACACTTTCACGAACAGACTTCTGGCACGTCTCACATGCCTTTGCGGTCTTACGCCTTTCCCTAGCCTGAGCTGCCCTGAGAGAGCCCTCGGCCTCGCATTCCATCTAGGACCTCCTGCCTGAAGTCACCGTGCCCCCAAGAGAAAGTCGGCTTGCGTTCTTACTGCGATTTCAGCCCTGTGCTTCCTGTGGCCCTGCAGGCTTTGGAATAGCCGCAGGCCCCAGAGGCGTAGCCAGGGCATTCCTTGGTTGAGGCAGTTCACTTGATGCGGAGCACCCTACTTCGAGAAGTTGGTTCAGGGAAGCAAACGCAGGGTAACGTGTGTCTCTTTGGACTGGTTAGAAACCACAGGGAGGTAAGCTGAGTGTGCGCGTGGAAACGGGAGCCTGCTGGAACTATCCTTTCTTTCCCATTTGGAAGGCTGCCTTCATGCTGCCTCGAAGCTACCTGACGTTCCCGGCTGTTGACAGGCCTGGAAACCCTGTCGACATGCTTCTGGGAAGAAAATGAGTTTGGTCCGTCTCAACCCGGTGCTTCTGTGGCCGCGGTAGTGGTTAGCCTGACAAGCTCTAGAACGGAAGGGAAACTCAGCGTGAGAACTTGCCTCCAGTTTAGGCCCTGCCTACGTAGCTGGGCAGAAAGGGCGGCATGCAGCAGTTTCCATGAGTTCTTAGTCACCGTTCGGGTTTATTTTAACGGAATTTCCCATTTGAGGACTCCTAGGCCCCTCGGGTGTGCATCCATTGCCCTCCAAGGTCACTGAGGACCTGCAGACACCCCCACGCCGTGGTCCGGCTGAGCAACATCGAGGCCCATTGCTCTGCCCCTCGGAGGCCCTCTGTGCGTGCCGAGTGATGGGCAACACACTGCACGTTCCTGGGGGAGAGCGACATTTCCAGAGCCCTCAAACAGCCGCAGGGCCAGATTTCTGGTGAGTCCGAAGCTCCCAGGAAATATTTGTCGTCGCCCTTGCGAGAGCTGCCGTGAGAAAACACTCCGCTTTGCCTACTTCGCGGGCTTCGTACCGGAAGTCACTGTGCTCGAGGAGAAAGTCAGCATCTTGCAATGCTGTGTCGCTCACGGGACAGCCAGATTGAGCACAGGCCTGGAGGGAAGGCCCTGACGTGAGGTGCAGAAGCGGAGCCGTGCGGCAGTTTCCATGAGGCCG
Organism: Delphinus delphis; assembly: GCF_949987515.2. Lineage (NCBI taxonomy): Eukaryota > Metazoa > Chordata > Mammalia > Artiodactyla > Delphinidae > Delphinus > Delphinus delphis. Next base: position 43,750,717 of record NC_082700.1, on the reverse strand, counting down.
TCGCCTCTGCTCTGCGCGGCTTTCACGGCAGTAGAGTTTTCTGGACACCTGGGAGGCTCGCGGCGGCACCCTGTTCCAGGCTGGAACACAGAGTACTCCCGGGCACCCCTAGGTCGGCCAAGCAACATCCAGGCCCGGAGCCCTTTGGAGCCGCGCTCCCTGCGCCCAGTGTAGGGAAACGGCCTGCACTCTCTTCTGGAGCAGATTCGTTTCCCCACCAAACCCACACTTTCACGAACAGACTTCTGGCACGTCTCACATGCCTTTGCGGTCTTACGCCTTGCCCTAGCCTGAGCTGCCCTGAGAGAGCCCTCGGCCTCGCATTCCATCTAGGACCTCCTGCCTGAAGTCACCCTGCCCCCAAGAGAAAGTCGGCTTGCGTTCTTACTGCGATTTCAGCCCTGTGCTTCCTGTGGCCCTGCAGGCTTTGGAATAGCCGCAGGCCACAGAGGCGTAGCCAGGGCATTCCTTGGTTGAGGCAGTTCACTTGATGTGGAGCACCCTACTTCGAGAAGTTGGTTCAGGGAAGCAAACGCAGGGTAACATGTGTCTCTTTGGACTGGTTAGAAACCACAGGGAGGTAAGCTGAGTGTGCGTGTGGAAAAGGGAGCCTGCTGGAACTATCCTTTCTTTCCCATTTGGAAGGCTGCCTTCATGCTGCCTCGAAGCTACCTGACGTTCCCGGCTGTTGACAGGCCTGGAAACCCTGTCGACATGCTTCTGGGAAGAAAATGAGTTTGCTCCGTCTCAACCCGGTGCTTCCGTGGCCGCTGTGGTGGTTAGCCTGACAAGCTCTAGAACGGAAGGGAAACTCAGCGTGAGAACTTGCCTCCAGTTTAGGCCCTGCCTACGTAGCCGGGCAGAAAGGGCGGCATGCAGCAGCTTCCATGAGTTCTTAGTCACCGTTCGGGTTTATTTTAACGGAATTTCCCATTTCAGGACTCCTAGGCCCCTCGGGTGTGCATCCATTTCCCTCCAAGGTCACTGAGGACCTCCAGACACCCCCACGCCGTGGTCCGGCTGAGCAACATCGAGGCCCATTGCTCTGCCCCTCGGAGGCCCTCTGTGCATGCCGAGTGATGGGCAACACACTGCACGTTCCTGGGGGAGAGCGACATTTCCAGAGCCCTCAAACAGCCGCAGGGCCAGATTTCTGGTGAGTCCGAAGCTCCCAGGAAATATTTGTCGTCGCCCTTGCGAGAGCTGCCGTGAGAAAACACTCTGCTTTGCCTACTTCGCGGGCCTCGTACTGGAAGTCACAGTGCTCGAGGAGAAAGTCAGCATCTTGCAATGCTGTGTCGCTCACGGGACAGCCAGGTTGAGCACAGGCCTGTAGGGAAGGCCCTGACGTGAGGTGCAGAAGCGGAGCCATGCGGCAGTTTCCATGAGGCCGTCGCCTCTGCTCTGCGCGACTTTAACGGCAGTAGAGTTTTCTGGACACCTGGGAGGCTCGCGGCGGCACCCTGTTCCAGGCTGGAACAAAGAGTACTCCCGGGCACCCCTAGGTCGGCCAAGCAACATCCAGGCCCGGAGCCATTTGGAGCCGCGCTCCCTGTGCCCAGTGTAGGGAAACGGCCTGCACTCTCTTCTGGAGCAGATTCGTTTCCCCACCAAACCCACACTTTCACGAACAGACTTCTGGCACGTCTCACATGCCTTTGCGGTCTTACGCCTTGCCCTAGCCTGAGCTGCCCTGAGAGAGCCTTCGGCCTCGCATTCCATCTAGGACCTCCTGCCTGAAGTCACCCTGCCCCCAAGATCAAGTCGGCTTGCATACTTACTGCGATTTCAGCCCTGTGCTTCCTGTGGCCCTGCAGGCTTTGGAATAGCCGCAGGCCCCAGAGGCGTAGCCAGGGCATTCCTTGCTTGAGGCAGTTCACTTGATGTGGAGCACCCTACTTCGAGAAGTTGGTTCAGGGAAGCAAACGCAGGGTAACGTGTGTCTCTTTGGACTGGTTAGAAAGCACAGGGAGGTAAGCTGAGTGTGCGCGTGGAAACGGGAGCCTGCTGGAACTATCCTTTCTTTCCCATTTGGAAGGCTGCCTTCATGCTGCCTCGAAGCTACCTGACGTTCCCGGCTGTTGACAGGCCTGGAAACCCTGTCGACATGCTTCTGGGAAGAAAATGAGTTTGCTCCGTCTCAACCCGGTGCTTCTGTGGCCGCGGTGGTGGTTAGCCTGACAAGCTCTAGAACGGAAGGGAAACTCAGCGTGAGAACTTGCCTCCAGTTTAGGCCCTGCCTACGTAGCCGGGCAGAAAGGGCGGCATGCAGCAGTTTCCATGAGTTCTTAGTCACCGTTCGGGTTTATTTTAACGGAATTTCCCATTTGAGGACTCCTAGGCCCCTCGGGTGTGCATTCATTTCCCTCCAAGGTCACTGAGGACCTCCAGACACCCCCACGCCGTGGTCCGGCTGAGCAACATCGAGGCCCATTGCTCTGCCCCTCGGAGGCCCTCTGTGCATGCCGAGTGATGGGCAACACACTGCACGTTCCTGGGGGAGAGCGACATTTCCAGAGCCCTCAAACAGCCGCAGGGCCAGATTTCTGGTGAGTCCGAAGCTCCCAGGAAATATTTGTCGTCGCCCTTGCGAGAGCTGCCGTGAGAAAACACTCTGCTTTGCCTACTTCGCGGGCCTCGTACTGGAAGTCACAGTGCTCGAGGAGAAAGTCAGCATCTTGCAATGCTGTGTCGCTCACGGGACAGCCAGATTGAGCACAGGCCTGTAGGGAAGGCCCTGACGTGAGGTGCAGAAGCGGAGCCATGCGGCAGTTTCCATGAGGCCGTCGCCTCTGCTCTGCGCGACTTTAACGGCAGTAGAGTTTTCTGGACACCTGGGAGGCTCGCGGCGGCACCCTGTTCCAGGCTGGAACAAAGAGTACTCCCGGGCACCCCTAGGTCGGCCAAGCAACATCCAGGCCCGGAGCCATTTGGAGCCGCGCTCCCTGCGCCCAGTGTAGGGAAACGGCCTGCACTCTCTTCTGGAGCAGATTCGTTTCCCCACCAAACCCACACTTTCACGAACAGACTTCTGGCACGTCTCACATGCCTTTGCGGTCTTACGCCTTGCCCTAGCCTGAGCTGCCCTGAGAGAGCCCTCGGCCTCGCATTCCATCTAGGACCTCCTGCCTGAAGTCACCCTGCCCCCAAGATCAAGTCGGCTTGCATTCTTACTGCGATTTCAGCCCTGTGCTTCCTGTGGCCCTGCAGGCTTTGGAATAGCCGCAGGCCCCAGAGGCGTAGCCAGGGCATTCCTTGCTTGAGGCAGTTCACTTGATGTGGAGCACCCTACTTCGAGAAGTTGGTTCAGGGAAGCAAACGCAGGGTAACGTGTGTCTCTTTGGACTGCTTAGAAACCACAGGGAGGTAAGCTGAGTGTGCGCGTGGAAACGGGAGCCTGCTGGAACTATCCTTTCTTTCCCATTTGGAAGGCTGCCTTCATGCTGCCTCGAAGCTACCTGACGTTCCCGGCTGTTGACAGGCCTGGAAACCCTGTCGACATGCTTCTGGGAAGAAAATGAGTTTGCTCCGTCTCAACCCGGTGCTTCTGTGGCCGCGGTGGTGGTTAGCCTGACAAGCTCTAGAACGGAAGGGAAACTCAGCGTGAGAACTTGCCTCCAGTTTAGGCCCTGCCTACGTAGCCGGGCAGAAAGGGCGGCATGCAGCAGTTTCCATGAGTTCTTAGTCACCGTTCGGGTTTATTTTAACGGAATTTCCCATTTCAGGACTCCTAGGCCCCTCGGGTGTGCATTCATTTCCCTCCAAGGTCACTGAGGACCTCCAGACACCCCCACGCCGTGGTCCGGCTGAGCAACATCGAGGCCCATTGCTCTGCCCCTCGGAGGCCCTCTGTGCATGCCGAGTGATGGGCAACACACTGCACGTTCCTGGGGGAGAGCGACATTTCCAGAGCCCTCAAACAGCCGCAGGGCCAGATTTCTGGTGAGTCCGAAGCTCCCAGGAAATATTTGTCGTCGCCCTTGCGAGAGCTGCCGTGAGAAAACACTCTGCTTTGCCTACTTCGCGGGCCTCGTACCGGAAGTCACTGTGCTCGAGGAGAAAGTCAGCATCTTGCAATGCTGTGTCGCTCACGGGACAGCCAGATTGAGCACAGGCCTGGAGGGAAGGCCCTGACGTGAGGTGCAGAAGCGGAGCCATGCGGCAGTTTCCATGAGGCCGTCGCCTCTGCTCTGCGCGTCTTTAACGGCAGTAGAGTTTTCTGGACACCTGGGAGGCTCGCGGGGGCACCCTGTTCCAGGCTGGAACACAGAGTACTCCCGGGCACCCCTAGGTCGGCCAAGCAACATCCAGGCCCGGAGCCCTTTGGAGCCGCGCTCCCTGCGCCCAGTGTAGGGAAACGGCCTGCACTCTCTTCTGGAGCAGATTCGTTTCCCCACCAAACCCACACTTTCACGAACAGACTTCTGGCACGTCTCACATGCCTTTGCGGTCTTACGCCTTGCCCTAGCCTGAGCTGCCCTGAGAGAGCCCTCGGCCTCGCATTCCATCTAGGACCTCCTGCCTGAAGTCACCCTGCCCCCAAGAGAAAGTCGGCTTGCGTTCTTACTGCGATTTCAGCCCTGTGCTTCCTGTGGCCCTGCAGGCTTTGGAATAGCCGCAGGCCCCAGAGGCGTAGCCAGGGCATTCCTTGGTTGAGGCAGTTCACTTGATGCGGAGCACCCTACTTCGAGAAGTTGGTTCAGGGAAGCAAACGCAGGGTAACGTGTGTCTCTTTGGACTGCTTAGAAACCACAGGGAGGTAAGCTGAGTGTGCGCGTGGAAACGGGAGCCTGCTGGAACTATCCTTTCTTTCCCATTTGGAAGGCTGCCTTCATGCTGCCTCGAAGCTACCTGATGTTCCCGGCTGTTGACAGGCCTGGAAACCCTGTCGACATGCTTCTGGGAAGAAAATGAGTTTGCTCCGTCTCAACCCGGTGCTTCCGTGGCCGCGGTGGTGGTTAGCCTGACAAGCTCTAGAACGGAAGGGAAACTCAGCGTGAGAACTTGCCTCCAGTTTAGGCGCTGCCTACGTACCCGGGCAGAAAGGGCGGCATGCAGCAGTTTCCATGAGTTCTTAGTCACCGTTCGGGTTTATTTTAACGGAATTTCCCATTTCAGGACTCCTAGGTCTCTCGGGTGTGCATCCATTGCCCTCCAGGGTCACTGAGGACCTGCAGACACCCCCACGCCGTGGTCCGGCTGAGCAACATCGAGGCCCATTGCTCTGCCCCTCGGAGGCCCTCTGTGCGTGCCGAGTGATGGGCAACACACTGCACGTTCCTGGGGGAGAGCGACATTTCCAGAGCCCTCAAACAGCCGCAGGGCCAGATTTCTGGTGAGTCCGAAGCTCCCAGGAAATATTTGTCGTCGCCCTTGCGAGAGCTGCCGTGAGAAAACACTCTGCTTTGCCTACTTCGCGGGCCTCGTACCGGAAGTCACTGTGCTCGAGGCGAAAGTCAGCATCTTGCAATGCTGTGTCGCTCACGGGACAGCCAGATTGAGCACAGGCCTGGAAGGAAGGCCCTGACGTGAGGTGCAGAAGCGGAGCCGTGCGGCAGTTTCCATGAGGCCGTCACCTCTGCTCTGCGCGTCTTTCACGGCAGTAGAGTTTTCTGGACACCTGGGAGGCTCGCGGCGGCACCCTGTTCCAGGCTGGAACACAGAGTACTCCCGGGCACCCCTAGGTCGGCCAAGCAACATCCAGGCCCGGAGCCCTTTGGAGCCGCGCTCCCTGCGCCCAGTGTAGGGAAACGGCCTGCACTCTCTTCTGGAGCAGATTCGTTTCCCCACCAAACCCACACTTTCACGAACAGACTTCTGGCACGTCTCACATGCCTTTGCGGTCTTACGCCTTGCCCTAGCCTGAGCTGCCCTGAGAGAGCCCTCGGCCTCGCATTCCATGTAGGACCTCCTGCCTGAAGTCACCCTGCCCCCAAGAGAAAGTCGGCTTGCGTTCTTACTGCGATTTCAGCCCTGTGCTTCCTGTGGCCCTGCAGGCTTTGGAATAGCCGCAGGCCCCAGAGGCGTAGACAGGGCATTCCTTGGTTGAAGCAGTTCACTTGATGCGGAGCACCCTACTTCGAGAAGTTGGTTCAGGGAAGCAAACGCAGGGTAACGTGTGTCTCTTTGGACTGCTTAGAAACCACAGGGAGGTAAGCTGAGTGTGCGCGTGGAAACGGGAGCCTGCTGGAAGTATCCTTTCTTTCCCATTTGGAAGGCTGCCTTCATGCTGCCTCGAAGCTACCTGACGTTCCCGGCTGTTGACAGGCCTGGAAACCCTGTCGACATGCTTCTGGGAAGAAAATGAGTTTGCTCCGTCTCAACCCGGTGCTTCTGTGGCCGCGGTGGTGGTTAGCCTGACAAGCTCTAGAACGGAAGGGAAACTCAGCGTGAGAACTTGCCTCCAGTTTAGGCCCTGCCTACGTAGCCGGGCAGAAAGGGCGGCATGCAGCAGTTTCCATGAGTTCTTAGTCACCGTTCGGGTTTATTTTAACGGAATTTCCCATTTCAGGATTCCTAGACCCCTCGGGTGTGCATCCATTTCCCTCCAAGGTCACTGAGGACCTCCAGACACCCCCACGCCGTGGTCCAGCTGAGCAACATCGAGGCCCATTGCTCTGCTCCTCGGAGACCCTCTGTGCGTGCCGAGTGATGGGCAACACACTGCACGTTCCTGGGGGAGAGCGACATTTTCAGAGCCCTCAAACGGCCGCAGGGCCAGATTTCTGGTGAGTCCGAAGCTCCCAGGAAATATTTGTCGTCGCCCTTGCGAGAGCTGCCGTGAGAAAACACTCTGCTTTGCCTACTTCGCGGGCCTCGTACCGGAAGTCACTGTGCTCGAGGAGAAAGTCAGCATCTTGCAATGCTGTGTCGCTCACGGGACAGCCAGATTGAGCACAGGCCTGGAGGGAAGGCCCTGACGTGAGGTGCAGAAGCGGAGCCGTGCGGCAGTTTCCATGAGGCCGTCGCCTCTGCTCTGCGCGTCTTTAACGGCAGTAGAGTTTTCTGGACACCTGCTAGGCTCGCGGCGGCACCCTGTTCCAGGCTGGAACACAGAGTACTCCCCGGCACCCCTAGGTCGGCCAAGCAACATCCAGGCCCGGAGCCCTTTGGAGCCGCGCTCCCTGCGCCCAGTGTAGGGAAACGGCCTGCACTCTCTTCTGGAGCAGATTCGTTTCCCCACCAAACCCACACTTTCACGAACAGACTTCTGGCACGTCTCACATGCCTTTGCGGTCTTACGCCTTGCCCTAGCCTGAGCTGCCCTGAGAGAGCCCTCGGCCTCGCATTCCATCTAGGACCTCCTGCCTGAAGTCACCCTGCCCCCAAGAGAAAGTCGGCTTGCGTTCTTACTGCGATTTCAGCCCTGTGCTTCCTGTGGCCCTGCAGGCTTTGGAATAGCCGCAGGCCCCAGAGGCGTAGCCAGGGCATTCCTTGGTTGAGGCAGTTCACTTGATGCGGAGCACCCTACTTCGAGAAGTTGGTTCAGGGAAGCAAACGCAGGGTAACGTGTGTCTCTTTGGACTGCTTAGAAACCACAGGGAGGTAAGCTGAGTGTGCGCGTGGAAACGGGAGCCTGCTGGAACTATCCTTTCTTTCCCATTTGGAAGGCTGCCTTCATGCTGCCTCGAAGCTACCTGACGTTCCCAGCTGTTGACAGGCCTGGAAACCCTGTCGACATGCTTCTGAGAAGAAAATGAGTTTGCTCCGTCTCAACCCGGTGCTTCCGTGGCCGCGGTGGTGGTTAGCCTGACAAGCTCTAGAACGGAAGGGAAACTCAGCGTGAGAACTTGCCTCCAGTTTAGGCCCTGCCTACGTAGCCGGGCAGAAAGGGCGGCATGCAGCAGTTTCCATGAGTTCTTAGTCACCGTTCGGGTTTATTTTAACGGAATTTCCCATTTCAGGACTCCTAGGCCCCTCGGGTGTGCATCCATTGCCCTCCAAGGTCACTGAGGACCTGCAGACACCCCCACGCCGTGGTCCGGCTGAGCAACATCGAGGCCCATTGCTCTGCCCCTCGGAGGCCCTCTGTGCGTGCCGAGTGATGGGCAACACACTGCACGTTCCTGGGGGAGAGCTACAATTCCAGAGCCCTCAAACAGCCGCAGGGCCAGATTTCTGGTGAGTCCGAAGCTCCCAGGAAATATTTGTCGTCGCCCTTGCGAGAGTTGCCGTGAGAAAACACTCTGCTGTCCCTACTTCGCGGGCCTCGTACCGGAAGTCACTGTGCTCGAGGAGAAAGTCAGCATCTTGCAATGCTGTGTCGCTCACGGGACAGCCAGATTGAGCACAGGCCTGGAGGGAAGGCCCTGACGTGAGGTGCATAAGCGGAGACGTGCGGCAGTTTCCATGAGGCCGACGCCTCTGCTCTGCGCGTCTTTAACGGCAGTAGAGTTTTCTGGACACCTGGGAGGCTCGCGGGGGCACCCTGTTCCAGGCTGGAACACAGAGTACTCCCGGGCACCCCTAGGTCGGCCAAGCAACATCCAGGCCCGGAGCCCTTTGGAGCCGCGCTCCCTGCGCCCAGTGTAGGGAAACGGCCTGCACTCTCTTCTGGAGCAGATTCGTTTCCCCACCAAACCCACACTTTCACGAACAGACTTCTGGCACGTCTCACATGCCTTTGCGGTCTTACGCCTTGCCCTAGCCTGAGCTGCCCTGAGAGAGCCCTCGGCCTCGCATTCCATCTAGGACCTCCTGCCTGAAGTCACCCTGCCCCCAAGAGAAAGACGGCTTGCGTTCTTACTGCGATTTCAGCCCTGTGCTTCCTGTGGCCCTGCAGGCTTCGCAATAGCCGCAGGCCCCAGAGGCGTAGCCAGGGCATTCCTTGGTTGAGGCAGTTCACTTGATGCGGAGCACCCTACTTCCAGAAGTTGGTTCAGGGAAGCAAACGCAGGGTAACGTGTGTCTCTTTGGACTGGTTAGAAAGCACAGGGAGGTAAGCTGAGTGTGCGCGTGGAAACGGGAGCCTGCTGGAACTATCCTTTCTTTCCCATTTGGAAGGCTGCGTTCATGCTGCCTCGAAGCTACCTGACGTTCCCGGCTGTTGACAGGCCTGGAAACCCTGTCGACATGCTTCTGGGAAGAAAATGAGTTTGCTCCGTCTCAACCCGGTGCTTCCGTGGCCGTGGTGGTGGTTAGCCTGACAAGCTCTAGAACGGAAGGGAAACTCAGCGTGAGAACTTGCCTCCAGTTTAGGCCCTGCCTACGTAGCCGGGCAGAAAGGGCGGCATGCAGCAGTTTCCATGAGTTCTTAGTCACCGTTCGGGTTTATTTTAACGGAATTTCCCATTTGAGGACTCCTAGGCCCCTCGGGTGTGCATCCATTGCCCTCCAAGGTCACTGAGGACCTCCAGACACCCCCACGCCGTGGTCCGGCTGAGCAACATCGAGACCCATTGCTCTGCCCCTCGGAGGCCCTCTGTGCGTGCCGAGTGATGGGCAACACACTGCACGTTCCTGGGGGAGAGCGACATTTCCAGAGCCCTCAAACAGCCGCAGGGCCAGATTTCTGGTGAGTCCGAAGCTCCCAGGAAATATTTGTCGTCGCCCTTGCGAGAGCTGCCGTGAGAAAACACTCTGCTTTGCCTACTTCGCGGACCTCGTACCGGAAGTCACTGTGCTCGAGGAGAAAGTCAGCATCTTGCAATGCTGTGTCGCTCACGGGACAGCCAGATTGAGCACAGGCCTGGAGGGAAGGCCCTGACGTGAGGTGCATAAGCGGAGGCGTGCGGCAGTTTCCATGAGGCCGACGCCTCTGCTCTGCGCGTCTTTAACGGCAGTAGAATTTTCTGGACACCTGGGAGGCTCGCGGGGGCACCCTGTGCCAGGCTGGAACACAGAGTACTCTCGGGCACCCCTAGGTCGACCAAGCAACATCCCGGTCCGGAGCCCTTTGGAGCCGCGCTCCCTACGCCCAGTGTAGGGAAACGGCCTGCACTCTCTTCTGGAGCAGATTCGTTTCCCCACCAAACCCACACTTTCACGAACAGACTTCTGGCACGTCTCACATGCCTTTGGGGTCTTTCGCCTTGCCCTAGCCTGAGCTGCCCTGAGAGAGCCCTCGGCCTCGCATTCCATGTAGGACCTCCTGCCTGAAGTAACCCTGCCCCCAAGAGAAAGTCGGCTTGCGTTCTTACTGCGATTTCAGCCCTGTGCTTCCTGTGGCCCTGCAGGCTTCGGAATAGCCGCAGGCCCCAGACGCGTAGCCAGGGCATTCCTTGGTTGAGGCAGTTCACTTGATGCGGAGCACCCTACTTCGAGAAGTTGGTTCAGGGAAGCAAACGCAGGGTAACGTGTGTCTCTTTGGACTGGTTAGAAAGCACAGGGAGGTAAGCTGAGTGTGCGCGTGGAAACAGGAGCCTGCTGGAACTATCTTTGCTTTCCCACTTGGAAGGCTGCCTTCATGCTGCCTTGAAGCTGCCTGACGTCCCCTGCTGTTGACAGGCCTGGAAACCCTGTCGAAATGCTTCTGGGAAGAAAATGAGTTTGCTCCGTCTCAACCCGGTGCTTCCATGGCCGCGGTGGTGGTTAACCTGACAAGCTCCGGAACGAAAGGGAAACTCAACGTGAGAATTTGCCTCCAGTTTAGGCTCTGCGTAGCCGGGCAGGAAGGGCGGCATGCAGCAGTTTCCATGAGTTCTTAGTCACCGTTCGGGTTTATTTTAACGGAATTACCCATTTGAGGACTCCTAGGCCCCTCGGGTGTGCATCCATTTCCCTCCAAGGTTACTGAGGACCTCCAGACACCCCCACGCCGTGGTCCGGCTGAGCAACATCGAGGCCCATTGCTCTGCCCCTCGGAGGCCCTGTGTGCGTGCCGAGTGATGGGCAACACGCTGCACGTTCCTTGAGGAGAGCTCCATTTCCAGAGCCCTCACACGGCCTCAGAACCAGATTTCTGGTGAGTCCGAAGCTCCCAGGAAATCTTTGTCGTCGCCCTTGTGAGAGCTGCCGTGAGAAAACACTCTGCCTACTTCGCGGGCCTCGTACCTGAAGGCACTCTGCTCGAGGAGAACGTCAGCATCTCGCAATGCTGCGTCGCTAACGGGACAGCCGGAGTGAGCACAGGCCTGGAGGGAAGGCCCTGACGTGAGGTGCACAAGCGGAGCCGCGGAGCAGTTTCCGTGAGGCCGTAGCCTCTGCTCTGCGTGTGTTGAACGGCAGTAGAGTTTCCTGGACACCTGGGAGGCTCGCGGGGGCACCCTGTTCCAGGCTGGAACACGGAGTACTCCCGGGCACCCCTGGGTATGCTGAGCAACATCCAGGCCCGGAACCCTTTGGAGCCGCTCTCCATACGCCGAGTGTAGGGAAACGCCCTGCACTCTCTCCTGGAGGAGATTCGTTTCCCCACCAAACCCACACTTTCACCAACAGACTTCTGGCACGTCTCACATGCCTTTGAGGTTTTACGCCTTGCCCTAGTCTGAGCTACCCTGAGAGACCCCTGGCCTCGCATTCCATCTAGGACCCCCCTGCCGGAAGTCACCCTGCCTCCAAGAGAAAGTCGGCTTGCGTTCTTACTGCGATTTCAGCCCTGTGCTTCCTGTGGCACTGCAGGCTTTGAAAGAGCCAGAGGCCCCGGAGGCGTAACTAGGCAGGGCATTCCTTGGTTGAGGCAGTTCACTTGACCCAGAACACCCTACTTCGGGGAGTTGGTTCAGGGAAGCAAACGCAGGGTAACATGTGTCTCTTTGGACTGGTTAGAAACCACAGGGAGGTAAGCTGAGTGTGCGCGTGGAAACGGGAGCCTGCTGGAACTATCCTTGCTTTCCCACTTGGAAGGCTGCCTTCATGCTGCCTTGAAGCTGCCTGACGTCCCCTGCTGTTGACAAGCCTGGAACCCCGGTAGAAATGCTTCTGGGAAGAAAATGAGTTTGCTCCGTCTCAACCCGGTGCTTCCATGGCCGCGGTGGTGGTTAGCCTGACAAGCTCCGGAACGAAAGGGAAACTCAACGTGAGAATTTGCCTCCAGTTTAGGCTCTGCGTAGCCGGGCAGGAAGGGCGGCATGCAGCAGTTTCCATGAGTTCTTAGTCACCGTTCGGGTTTATTTTAAGGGAATTACCCATTTGAGGACTCCTAGGCCCCTCGGGTGTGCATCCATTTCCCTCCAAGGTCACTGAGGATCTCCAGACACCCCCCACGCCGTGGTCCGGCTGAGCAACATCGAGGCCCATTGCTCTGCCCCTCGGAGGCCCTGTGTGCGTGCCGAGTGATGGGACACGCTGCACGTTCCTTGAGGAGAGCTCCATTTCCAGAGCCCTCACACGGCCTCAGAACCAGATTTCTGGTGAGTCCGAAGCTCCCAGGAAATCTTTGTCGTCGCCCTTGTGAGAGCTGCCGTGAGAAAACACTCTGCCTACTTCGCGGGCCTCGTACCTGAAGGCACTCTGCTCGAGGAGAACGTCAGCATCTCGCAATGCTGCGTCGCTAACGGGACAGCCGGAGTGAGCACAGGCCTGGAGGGAAGGCCCTGACGTGAGGTGCACAAGCGGAGCCGCGCAGCACTTTCCGTGAGGCCGTAGCCTCTGCTCTGCGTGTGTTGAACGGCAGTAGAGTTTCCTGGACACCTGGGAGGCTCGCGGGGGCACCCTGTTCCAGGCTGGAACACGGAGTACTCCCGGGCACCCCTGGGTCTGCTGAGCAACATCCAGGCCCGGAGCCCTTTGGAGCCGCTCTCCATACGCCGAGTGTAGGGAAACGCCCTGCACTCTCTCCTGGAGGAGATTCGTTTCCCCACCAAACCCACACTTTCACCAACAGACTTCTGGCACGTCTCACATGCCTTTGAGGTCTTACGCCTTGCCCTGGTCTGAGCTGCCCTGAGCGACCCCTCGGCCTCGCATTCCATCTAGGACGCCCCTGCCGGAAGTCACCTGCATCCAAGAGAAAGTCGGCTTGCGTTCTTACTGCGATTTCAGCCCTGTGCTTCCTGTGGCACTGCAGGCTTTGGAATAGCCACAGGCCCCGGAGGCGTAACTAGGCAGGGCATTCCTTGGTTGAGGCAGTTCACTTGACCCAGAACACCCTACTTCGGGGAGTTGGTTCAGGGAAGCAAACGCAGGGTAACATGTGTCTCTTTGGACTGGTTAGAAACCACAGGGAGGTAAGCTGAGTGTGCGCGTGGAAACGGGAGCCTGCTGGAACTATCCTTGCTTTCCCACTTGGAAGGCTGCCTTCATGCTGCCTTGAAGCTGCCTGACGTCCCCTGCTGTTGACAGGCCTGGAAACCCGGTAGAAATGCTTCTGAGAAGGAAATGAGTTTGCTCCGTCTCAACCCGGTGCTTCCATGGCCGCGGTGGTGGTTAGCCGGACAAGCTCCGGAACGAAAGGGAAACTCAACGTGAGAATTTGCCTCCAGTTTAGGCCCTGCGTAGCCGGGCAGGAAGGGCGGCATGCAGCAGTTTCCATGAGTTCTTAGTCACCGTTCGGGTTTATTTTAAGGGAATTACCCATTTGAGGACTCCTAGGCCCCTCGGGTGTGCATCCATTTCCCTCCAAGGTCACTGAGGACCTCCAGACACCCCCCACGCCGTGGTCCGGCTGAGCAACATCGAGGCCCATTGCTCTGCCCCTCGGAGGCCCTGTGTGCGTGCCGAGTGATGGGCAACACGCTGCACGTTCCTTGAGGAGAGCTCCATTTCCAGAGCCCTCACACGGCCTCAGAACCAGATTTCTGGTGAGTCCGAAGCTCCCAGGAAATCTTTGTCGTCGCCCTTGTGGGAGCTGCCGTGAGAAAACACTCTGCCTACTTCGCGGGCCTCGTACCTGAAGGCACTCTGCTCGAGGAGAACGTCAGCATCTCGCAATGCTGCGTCGCTAACGGGACAGCCGGAGTGAGCACAGGCCTGGAGGGAAGGCCCTGACGTGAGGTGCAGAAGCGGAGCCGCGCAGCACTTTCCGTGAGGCCGTAGCCTCTGCTCTGCGTGTGTTGAACGGCAGTAGAGTTTCCTGGACACCTGGGAGGCTCGCGGGGGCACCCTGTTCCAGGCTGGAACACGGAGTACTCCCGGGCACCCCTGGGTCTGCTGAGCAACATCCAGGCCCGGAGCCCTTTGGAGCCGCTCTCCATACGCCGAGTGTAGGGAAACGCCCTGCACTCTCTCCTGGAGGAGATTCGTTTCCCCACCAAACCCACACTTTCACCAACAGACTTCTGGCACGTCTCACATGCCTTTGAGGTCTTACGCCTTGCCCTAGTCTGAGCTGCCCTGGGAGATCCCTCGGCCTCGCATTCCATCTAGGACCCCCCTGACGGAAGTCACCCTGCCTCCAAGAGAAAGTCGGCTTGCGTTCTTACTGCGATTTCAGCCCTGTGCTTCCTGTGGCACTGCAGGCTTTGGAATAGCCAGAGGCCCCAGAGGCGTAACTAGGCAGGGCATTCCTTGGTTGAGGCAGTTCACTTGACCCAGAACACCCTACTTCGGGGAGTTGGTTCAGGGAAGCAAACGCAGGGTAACATGTGTCTCTTTGGACTGGTTAGAAACCACAGGGAGGTAAGCTGAGTGTGCGCGTGGAAACGGGAGCCTGCTGGAACTATCCTTGCTTTCCCACTTGGAAGGCTGCCTTCATGCTGCCTTGAAGCTGCCTGACGTCCCTTGCTGTTGACAGGCCTGGAAACCCGGTAGAAATGCTTCTGGGAAGAAAATGAGTTTGCTCCGTCTCAACCCGGTGCTTCCATGGCCGCGGTGGTGGTTAGCCTGACAAGCTCCGGAACGAAAGGGAAACTCAACGTGAGAATTTGCCTCCAGTTTAGGCCCTGCGTAGCCGGGCAGGAAGGGCGGCATGCAGCAGTTTCCATGAGCTCTTAGTCACCGTTCGGGTTTATTTTAAGGGAATTACCCATTTGAGGACTCCTAGGCCCCTCGGGTGTGCATCCATTTCCCTCCAAGGTCACTGAGGACCTCCAGACACCCCCCACGCCGTGGTCCGGCTGAGCAACATCGAGGCCCATTGCTCTGCCCCTCGGAGGCCCTGTGTGCGTGCCGAGTGATGGGCAACACGCTGCACGTTCCTTGAGGAGAGCTCCATTTCCAGAGCCCTCACACGGCCTCAGAACCAGATTTCTGGTGAGTCCGAAGCTCCCAGGAAATCTTTGTCGTCGCCCTTGTGAGAGCTGCCGTGAGAAAACACTCTGCCTACTTCGCGGGCCTCGTACCTGAAGGCACTCTGCTCGAGGAGAACGTCAGCATCTCGCAATGCTGCGTCGCTAACGGGACAGCCGGAGTGAGCACAGGCCTGGAGGGAAGGCCCTGACGTGAGGTGCAGAAGCGGAGCCGCGCAGCACTTTCCGTGAGGCCGTAGCCTCTGCTCTGCGTGTGTTGAACGGCAGTAGAGTTTCCTGGACACCTGGGAGGCTCGCGGGGGCACCCTGTTCCAGGCTGGAACACGGAGTACTCCCGGGCACCCCTGGGTCTGCTGAGCAACATCCAGGCCCGGAGCCCTTTGGAGCCGCTCTCCATACGCCGAGTGTAGGGAAACGCCCTGCACTCTATCCTGGAGGAGATTCGTTTCCCCACCAAACCCACACTTTCACCAACAGACTTCTGGCACGTCTCACATGCCTTTCAGGTCTTACGCCTTGCCCTGGTCTGAGCTGCCCTGGGAGATCCCTCGGCCTCGCATTCCATCTAGGACCCCCCTGCCGGAAGTCACCCTGCCTCCAAGAGAAAGTCGGCTTGCGTTCTTACTGCGATTTCAGCCCTGTGCTTCCTGTGGCACTGCAGGCTTTGGAATAGCCAGAGGCCCCGGAGGCGTAACTAGGCAGGGCATTCCTTGGTTGAGGCAGTTCACTTGACCCAGAACACCCTACTTCGGGGAGTTGGTTCAGGGAAGCAAACGCAGGGTAACATGTGTCTCTTTGGACTGGTTAGAAACCACAGGGAGGTAAGCTGAGTGTGCGCGTGGAAACGGGAGCCTGCTGGAACTATCCTTGCTTTCCCACTTGGAAGGCTGCCTTCATGCTGCCTTGAAGCTGCCTGACGTCCCCTGCTGTTGACAGGCCTGGAAACCCGGTAGAAATGCTTCTGGGAAGAAAATGAGTTTGCTCCGTCTCAACCCGGTGCTTCCATGGCCGCGGTGGTGGTTAGCCTGACAAGCTCCGGAACGAAAGGGAAACTCAACGTGAGAATTTGCCTCCAGTTTAGGCCCTGCGTAGCCGGGCAGGAAGGGCGGCATGCAGCAGTTTCCATGAGTTCTTAGTCACCGTTCGGGTTTATTTTAAGGGAATTACCCATTTGAGGACTCCTAGGCCCCTCGGGTGTGCATCCATTTCCCTCCAAGGTCACTGAGGACCTCCAGACACCCCCCACGCCGTGGTCCGGCTGAGCAACATCGAGGCCCATTGCTCTGCCCCTCGGAGGCCCTGTGTGCGTGCCGAGTGATGGGCAACACGCTGCACGTTCCTTGAGGAGAGCTCCATTTCCAGAGCCCTCACACGGCCTCAGAACCAGATTTCTGGTGAGTCCGAAGCTCCCAGGAAATCTTTGTCGTCGCCCTTGTGAGAGCTGCCGTG
This sequence comes from Delphinus delphis, assembly GCF_949987515.2. NCBI lineage: Eukaryota > Metazoa > Chordata > Mammalia > Artiodactyla > Delphinidae > Delphinus > Delphinus delphis. The sequence goes on along the minus strand of NC_082700.1, from coordinate 43,734,203 downwards.
AGAAAACACTCTGCCTACTTCGCGGGCCTCGTACCTGAAGGCACTCTGCTCGAGGAGAACGTCAGCATCTCGCAATGCTGCGTCGCTAACGGGACAGCCGGAGTGAGCACAGGCCTGGAGGGAAGGCCCTGACGTGAGGTGCAGAAGCGGAGCCGCGCAGCACTTTCCGTGAGGCCGTAGCCTCTGCTCTGCGTGTGTTGAACGGCAGTAGAGTTTCCTGGACACCTGGGAGGCTCGCGGGGGCACCCTGTTCCAGGCTGGAACACGGAGTACTCCCGGGCACCCCTGCGTCTGCTGAGCAACATCCAGGCCCGGAGCCCTTTGGAGCCGCTCTCCATACGCCGAGTGTAGGGAAACGCCCTGCACTCTCTCCTGGAGGAGATTCGTTTCCCCACCAAACCCACACTTTCACCAACAGACTTCTGGCACGTCTCACATGCCTTTGAGGTCTTACGCCTTGCCCTAGTCTGAGCTGCCCTGGGAGATCCCTCGGCCTCGCATTCCATCTAGGACCCCCCTGCCGGAAGTCACCCTGCCTCCAAGAGAAAGTCGGCTTGCGTTCTTACTGCGATTTCAGCCCTGTGCTTCCTGTGGCACTGCAGGCTTTGGAAGAGCCAGAGGCCCCGGAGGCGTAACTAGGCAGGGCATTCCTTGGTTGAGGCAGTTCACTTGACCCAGAACACCCTACTTCGGGGAGTTGGTTCAGGGAAGCAAACGCAGGGTAACATGTGTCTCTTTGGACTGGTTAGAAACCACAGGGAGGTAAGCTGAGTGTGCGCGTGGAAACGGGAGCCTGCTGGAACTATCCTTGCTTTCCCACTTGGAAGGCTGCCTTCATGCTGCCTTGAAGCTGCCTGACGTCCCCTGCTGTTGACAGGCCTGGAAACCCGGTAGAAATGCTTCTGGGAAGAAAATGAGTTTGCTCCGTCTCAACCCGGTGCTTCCATGGCCGCGGTGGTGGTTAGCCTGACAAGCTCCGGAACGAAAGGGAAACTCAACGTGAGAATTTGCCTCCAGTTTAGGCCCTGCGTAGCCGGGCAGGAAGGGCGGCATGCAGCAGTTTCCATGAGTTCTTAGTCACCGTTCGGGTTTATTTTAAGGGAATTACCCATTTGAGGACTCCTAGGCCCCTCGGGTGTGCATCCATTTCCCTCCAAGGTCACTGAGGACCTCCAGACACCCCCCACGCCGTGGTCCGGCTGAGCAACATCGAGGCCCATTGCTCTGCCCCTCGGAGGCCCTGTGTGCGTGCCGAGTGATGGGCAACACGCTGCACGTTCCTTGAGGAGAGCTCCATTTCCAGAGCCCTCACACAGCCTCAGAACCAGATTTCTGGTGAGTCCGAAGCTCCCAGGAAATCTTTGTCGTCGCCCTTGTGAGAGCTGCCGTGAGAAAACACTCTGCCTACTTCGCGGGCCTCGTACCTGAAGGCACTCTGCTCGAGGAGAACGTCAGCATCTCGCAATGCTGCGTCGCTAACGGGACAGCCGGAGTGAGCACAGGCCTGGAGGGAAGGCCCTGACGTGAGGTGCAGAAGCGGAGCCGCGCAGCACTTTCCGTGAGGCCGTAGCCTCTGCTCTGCGTGTGTTGAACGGCAGTAGAGTTTCCTGGACACCTGGGAGGCTCGCGGGGGCACCCTGTTCCAGGCTGGAACACGGAGTACTCCCGGGCACCCCTGGGTCTGCTGAGCAACATCCAGGCCCGGAGCCCTTTGGAGCCGCTCTCCATACGCCGAGTGTAGGGAAACGCCCTGCACTCTCTCCTGGAGGAGATTCGTTTCCCCACCAAACCCACACTTTCACCAACAGACTTCTGGCACGTCTCACATGCCTTTGAGGTCTTACGCCTTTCCCTGGTCTGAGCTGCCCTGGGAGATCCCTCGGCCTCGCATTCCATCTAGGACCACCCTGCCTGAATTCACCTGCCTCCAAGAGAAAGTCGGCTTGCGTTCTTACTGCGATTTCAGCCCTGTGCTTCCTGTGGCACTGCAGGCTTTGGAATAGCCAGAGGCCCCGGAGGCGTAACTAGGCAGGGCATTCCTTGGTTGAGGCAGTTCATTTGACCCAGAACACCCTACTTCGGGGAGTTGGTTCAGGGAAGCAAACGCAGGGTAACATGTGTCTCTTTGGACTGGTTAGAAACCACAGGGAGGTAAGCTGAGTGTGCGCGTGGAAACGGGAGCCTGCTGGAACTATCCTTGCTTTCCCACTTGGAAGGCTGCCTTCATGCTGCCTTGAAGCTGCCTGACGTCCCCTGCTGTTGACAGGCCTGGAAACCCGGTCGAAATGCTTCTGGGAAGGAAATGAGTTTGCTCCGTCTCAACCCGGTGCTTCCATGGCCGCGGTGGTGGTTAGCCTGACAAGCTCCGGAACGAAAGGGAAACTCAACGTGAGAATTTGCCTCCAGTTTAGGCCCTGCGTAGCCGGGCAGGAAGGGCGGCATGCAGCAGTTTCCATGAGTTCTTAGTCACCGTTCGGGTTTATTTTAAGGGAATTACCCATTTGAGGACTCCTAGGCCCCTCGGGTGTGCATCCATTTCCCTCCAAGGTCACTGAGGACCTCCAGACACCCCCCACGCCGTGGTCCGGCTGAGCAACATCGAGGCCCATTGCTCTGCCCCTCGGAGGCCCTGTGTGCGTGCCGAGTGATGGGCAACACGCTGCACGTTCCTTGAGGAGAGCTCCATTTCCAGAGCCCTCACACGGCCTCAGAACCAGATTTCTGGTGAGTCCGAAGCTCCCAGGAAATCTTTGTCGTCGCCCTTGTGAGAGCTGCCGTGAGAAAACACTCTGCCTACTTCGCGGGCCTCGTACCTGAAGGCACTCTGCTCGAGGAGAACGTCAGCATCTCGCAATGCTGCGTCGCTAACGGGACAGCCGGAGTGAGCACAGGCCTGGAGGGAAGGCCCTGACGTGAGGTGCAGAAGCGGAGCCGCGCAGCAGTTTCCGTGAGGCCGTAGCCTCTGCTCTGCGTGTGTTGAACGGCAGTAGAGTTTCCTGGACACCTGGGAGGCTCGCGGGGGCACCCTGTTCCAGGCTGGAACACGGAGTACTCCCGGGCACCCCTGGGTCTGCTGAGCAACATCCAGGCCCGGAGCCCTTTGGAGCCGCTCTCCATACGCCGAGTGTAGGGAAACGCCCTGCACTCTCTCCTGGAGGAGATTCGTTTCCCCACCAAACCCACACTTTCACCAACAGACTTCTGGCACGTCTCACATGCCTTTGAGGTCTTACACCTTGCCCTAGTCTGAGCTGCCCTGGGAGATCCCTCGGCCTCGCATTCCATCTAGGAGCCCCCTGCCGGAAGTCACCCTGCCTCCAAGAGAAAGTCGGCTTGCGTTCTTACTGCGATTTCAGCCCTGTGCTTCCTGTGGCACTGCAGGCTTTGGAATAGCCAGAGGCCCCGGAGGCGTAACTAGGCAGGGCATTCCTTGAGGCAGTTCACTTGACCCAGAACACCCTACTTCGGGGAGTTGGTTCAGGGAAGCAAACGCAGGGTAACATGTGTCTCTTTGGACTGGTTAGAAACCACAGGGAGGTAAGCTGAGTGTGCGCGTGGAAACGGGAGCCTGCTGGAACTATCCTTGCTTTCCCACTTGGAAGGCTGCCTTCATGCTGCCTTGAAGCTGCCTGACGTCCCTTGCTGTTGACAGGCCTGGAAACCCGGTAGAAATGCTTCTGGGAAGAAAATGAGTTTGCTCCGTCTCAACCCGGTGCTTCCATGGCCGCGGTGGTGGTTAGCCTGACAAGCTCCGGAACGAAAGGGAAACTCAACGTGAGAATTTGCCTCCAGTTTAGGCCCTGCGTAGCCGGGCAGGAAGGGCGGCATGCAGCAGTTTCCATGAGTTCTTAGTCACCGTTCGGGTTTATTTTAAGGGAATTACCCATTTGAGGACTCCTAGGCCCCTCGGGTGTGCATCCATTTCCCTCCAAGGTCACTGAGGACCTCCAGACACCCCCCACGCCGTGGTCCGGCTGAGCAACATCGAGGCCCATTGCTCTGCCCCTCGGAGGCCCTGTGTGCGTGCCGAGTGATGGGCAACACGCTGCACGTTCCTTGAGGAGAGCTCCATTTCCAGAGCCCTCACACGGCCTCAGAACCAGATTTCTGGTGAGTCCGAAGCTCCCAGGAAATCTTTGTCGTCGCCCTTGTGAGAGCTGCCGTGAGAAAACACTCTGCCTACTTCGCGGGCCTCGTACCTGAAGGCACTCTGCTCGAGGAGAACGTCAGCATCTCGCAATGCTGCGTCGCTAACGGGACAGCCGGAGTGAGCACAGGCCTGGAGGGAAGGCCCTGACGTGAGGTGCAGAAGCGGAGCCGCGCAGCACTTTCCGTGAGGCCGTAGCCTCTGCTCTGCGTGTGTTGAACGGCAGTAGAGTTTCCTGGACACCTGGGAGGCTCGCGGGGGCACCCTGTTCCAGGCTGGAACACGGAGTACTCCCGGGCACCCCTGGGTCTGCTGAGCAACATCCAGGCCCGGAGCCCTTTGGAGCCGCTCTCCATACGCCGAGTGTAGGGAAACGCCCTGCACTCTATCCTGGAGGAGATTCGTTTCCCCACCAAACCCACACTTTCACCAACAGACTTCTGGCACGTCTCACATGCCTTTCAGGTCTTACGCCTTTCCCTGGTCTGAGCTGCCCTGGGAGATCCCTCGGCCTCGCATTCCATCTAGGACCCCCCTGCCGGAAGTCACCCTGCCTCCAAGAGAAAGTCGGCTTGCGTTCTTACTGCGATTTCAGCCCTGTGCTTCCTGTGGCACTGCAGGCTTTGGAATAGCCAGAGGCCCCGGAGGCGTAACTAGGCAGGGCATTCCTTGGTTGAGGCAGTTCACTTGACCCAGAACACCCTACTTCGGGGAGTTGGTTCAGGGAAGCAAACGCAGGGTAACATGTGTCTCTTTGGACTGGTTAGAAACCACAGGGAGGTAAGCTGAGTGTGCGCGTGGAAACGGGAGCCTGCTGGAACTATCCTTGCTTTCCCACTTGGAAGGCTGCCTTCATGCTGCCTTGAAGCTGCCTGACGTCCCCTGCTGTTGACAGGCCTGGAAACCCGGTAGAAATGCTTCTGGGAAGAAAATGAGTTTGCTCCGTCTCAACCCGGTGCTTCCATGGCCGCGGTGGTGGTTAGCCTGACAAGCTCCGGAACGAAAGGGAAACTCAACGTGAGAATTTGCCTCCAGTTTAGGCCCTGCGTAGCCGGGCAGGAAGGGCGGCATGCAGCAGTTTCCATGAGTTCTTAGTCACCGTTCGGGTTTATTTTAAGGGAATTACCCATTTGAGGACTCCTAGGCCCCTCGGGTGTGCATCCATTTCCCTCCAAGGTCACTGAGGACCTCCAGACACCCCCCACGCCGTGGTCCGGCTGAGCAACATCGAGGCCCATTGCTCTGCCCCTCGGAGGCCCTGTGTGCGTGCCGAGTGATGGGCAACACGCTGCACGTTCCTTGAGGAGAGCTCCATTTCCAGAGCCCTCACACGGCCTCAGAACCAGATTTCTGGTGAGTCCGAAGCTCCCAGGAAATCTTTGTCGTCGCCCTTGTGAGAGCTGCCGTGAGAAAACACTCTGCCTACTTCGCGAGCCTCGTACCTGAAGGCACTCTGCTCGAGGAGAACGTCAGCATCTCGCAATGCTGCGTCGCTAACGGGACAGCCGGAGTGAGCACAGGCCTGGAGGGAAGGCCCTGACGTGAGGTGCAGAAGCGGAGCCGCGCAGCACTTTCCGTGAGGCCGTAGCCTCTGCTCTGCGTGTGTTGAACGGCAGTAGAGTTTCCTGGACACCTGGGAGGCTCGCGGGGGCACCCTGTTCCAGGCTGGAACACGGAGTACTCCCGGGCACCCCTGCGTCTGCTGAGCAACATCCAGGCCCGGAGCCCTTTGGAGCCGCTCTCCATACGCCGAGTGTAGGGAAACGCCCTGCACTCTCTCCTGGAGGAGATTCGTTTCCCCACCAAACCCACACTTCCACCAACAGACTTCTGGCACGTCTCACATGCCTTTGAGGTCTTACGCCTTGCCCTAGTCTGAGCTGCCCTGGGAGATCCCTCGGCCTCGCATTCCATCTAGGACCCCCCTGCCGGAAGTCACCCTGCCTCCAAGAGAAAGTCGGCTTGCGTTCTTACTGCGATTTCAGCCCTGTGCTTCCTGTGGCACTGCAGGCTTTGGAATAGCCAGAGGCCCCGGAGGCGTAACTAGGCAGGGCATTCCTTGGTTGAGGCAGTTCACTTGACCCAGAACACCCTACTTCGGGGAGTTGGTTCAGGGAAGCAAACGCAGGGTAACATGTGTCTCTTTGGACTGGTTAGAAACCACAGGGAGGTAAGCTGAGTGTGCGCGTGGAAACGGGAGCCTGCTGGAACTATCCTTGCTTTCCCACTTGGAAGGCTGCCTTCATGCTGCCTTGAAGCTGCCTGACGTCCCCTGCTGTTGACAGGCCTGGAAACCCGGTCGAAATGCTTCTGGGAAGAAAATGAGTTTGCTCCGTCTCAACCCGGTGCTTCCATGGCCGCGGTGGTGGTTAGCCTGACAAGCTCCGGAACGAAAGGGAAACTCAACGTGAGAATTTGCCTCCAGTTTAGGCCCTGCGTAGCCGGGCAGGAAGGGCGGCATGCAGCAGTTTCCATGAGTTCTTAGTCACCGTTCGGGTTTATTTTAAGGGAATTACCCATTTGAGGACTCCTAGGCCCCTCGGGTGTGCATCCATTTCCCTCCAAGGTCACTGAGGACCTCCAGACACCCCCCACGCCGTGGTGCGGCTGAGCAACATCGAGGCCCATTGCTCTGCCCCTCGGAGGCCCTGTGTGCATGCCGAGTGATGGGCAACACGCTGCACGTTCCTTGAGGAGAGCTCCATTTCCAGAGCCCTCACACGGCCTCAGAACCAGATTTCTGGTGAGTCCGAAGCTCCCAGGAAATCTTTGTCGTCGCCCTTGTGAGAGCTGCCGTGAGAAAACACTCTGCCTACTTCGCGGGCCTCGTACCTGAAGGCACTCTGCTCGAGGAGAACGTCAGCATCTCGCAATGCTGCGTCGCTAACGGGACAGCCAGAGTGAGCACAGGCCTGGAGGGAAGGCCCTGACGTGAGGTGCAGAAGCGGAGCCGCGCAGCACTTTCCGTGAGGCCGTAGCCTCTGCTCTGCGTGTGTTGAACGGCAGTAGAGTTTCCTGGACACCTGGGAGGCTCGCGGGGGCACCCTGTTCCAGGCTGGAACACGGAGTACTCCCGGGCACCCCTGGGTCTGCTGAGCAACATCCAGGCCCGGAGCCCTTTGGAGCCGCTCTCCATACGCCGAGTGTAGGGAAACGCCCTGCACTCTCTCCTGGAGGAGATTCGTTTCCCCACCAAACCCACACTTTCACCAACAGACTTCTGGCACGTCTCACATGCCTTTGAGGTCTTACACCTTGCCCTAGTCTGAGCTGCCCTGGGAGATCCCTCGGCCTCGCATTCCATCTAGGAGCCCCCTGCCGGAAGTCACCCTGCCTCCAAGAGAAAGTCGGCTTGCGTTCTTACTGCGATTTCAGCCCTGTGCTTCCTGTGGCACTGCAGGCTTTGGAATAGCCAGAGGCCCCGGAGGCGTAACTAGGCAGGGCATTCCTTGAGGCAGTTCACTTGACCCAGAACACCCTACTTCGGGGAGTTGGTTCAGGGAAGCAAACGCAGGGTAACATGTGTCTCTTTGGACTGGTTAGAAACCACAGGGAGGTAAGCTGAGTGTGCGCGTGGAAACGGGAGCCTGCTGGAACTATCCTTGCTTTCCCACTTGGAAGGCTGCCTTCATGCTGCCTTAAAGCTGCCTGACGTCCCTTGCTGTTGACAGGCCTGGAAACCCGGTAGAAATGCTTCTGGGAAGAAAATGAGTTTGCTCCGTCTCAACCCGGTGCTTCCATGGCCGCGGTGGTGGTTAGCCTGACAAGCTCCGGAACGAAAGGGAAACTCAACGTGAGAATTTGCCTCCAGTTTAGGCCCTGCGTAGCCGGGCAGGAAGGGCGGCATGCAGCAGTTTCCATGAGTTCTTAGTCACCGTTCGGGTTTATTTTAAGGGAATTACCCATTTGAGGACTCCTAGGCCCCTCGGGTGTGCATCCATTTCCCTCCAAGGTCACTGAGGACCTCCAGACACCCCCCACGCCGTGGTCCGGCTGAGCAACATCGAGGCCCATTGCTCTGCCCGTCGGAGGCCCTGTGTGTGTGCCGAGTGATGGGCAACACGCTGCACGTTCCTTGAGGAGAGCTCCATTTCCAGAGCCCTCACACGGCCTCAGAACCAGATTTCTGGTGAGTCCGAAGCTCCCAGGAAAGCTTTGTCGTCGCCCTTGTGAGAGCTGCCGTGAGAAAACACTCTGCCTACTTCGCGGGCCTCGTACCTGAAGGCACTCTGCTCGAGGAGAACGTCAGCATCTCGCAATGCTGCGTCGCTAACGGGACAGCCAGAGTGAGCACAGGCCTGGAGGGAAGGCCCTGACGTGAGGTGCAGAAGCGGAGCCGCGCAGCACTTTCCGTGAGGCCGTAGCCTCTGCTCTGCGTGTGTTGAATGGCAGTAGAGTTTCCTGGACACCTGGGAGGCTCGCGGCGGCACCCTGTTCCAGGCTGGAACACGGAGTACTCCCGGGCACCCCTGGGTCTGCTGAGCAACATCCAGGCCCGGAGCCCTTTGGAGCCGCTCTCCATACGCCGAGTGTAGGGAAACGCCCTGCACTCTCTCCTGGAGGAGATTCGTTTCCCCACCAAACCCACACTTTCACCAACAGACTTCTGGCACGTCTCACATGCCTTTGAGGTCTTACGCCTTTCCCTGGTCTGAGCTGCCCTGGGAGATCCCTCGGCCTCGCATTCCATCTAGGACCACCCTGCCTGAATTCACCTGCCTCCAAGAGAAAGTCGGCTTGCGTTCTTACTGCGATTTCAGCCCTGTGCTTCCTGTGGCACTGCAGGCTTTTGAATAGCCAGAGGCCCCGGAGGCGTAACTAGGCAGGGCATTCCTTGGTTGAGGCAGTTCATTTGACCCAGAACACCCTACTTCGGGGAGTTGGTTCAGGGAAGCAAACGCAGGGTAACATGTGTCTCTTTGGACTGGTTAGAAACCACAGGGAGGTAAGCTGAGTGTGCGCGTGGAAACGGGAGCCTGCTGGAACTATCCTTGCTTTCCCACTTGGAAGGCTGCCTTCATGCTGCCTTGAAGCTGCCTGACGTCCCCTGCTGTTGACAGGCCTGGAAACCCGGTCGAAATGCTTCTGGGAAGGAAATGAGTTTGCTCCGTCTCAACCCGGTGCTTCCATGGCCGCGGTGGTGGTTAGCCTGACAAGCTCCGGAACGAAAGGGAAACTCAACGTGAGAATTTGCCTCCAGTTTAGGCCCTGCGTAGCCGGGCAGGAAGGGCGGCATGCAGCAGTTTCCATGAGTTCTTAGTCACCGTTCGGGTTTATTTTAAGGGAATTACCCATTTGAGGACTCCTAGGCCCCTCGGGTGTGCATCCATTTCCCTCCAAGGTCACTGAGGACCTCCAGACACCCCCCACGCCGTGGTCCGGCTGAGCAACATCGAGGCCCATTGCTCTGCCCCTCGGAGGCCCTGTGTGCGTGCCGAGTGATGGGCAACACGCTGCACGTTCCTTGAGGAGAGCTCCATTTCCAGAGCCCTCACACGGCCTCAGAACCAGATTTCTGGTGAGTCCGAAGCTCCCAGGAAATCTTTGTCGTCGCCCTTGTGAGAGCTGCCGTGAGAAAACACTCTGCCTACTTCGCGGGCCTCGTACCTGAAGGCACTCTGCTCGAGGAGAACGTCAGCATCTCGCAATGCTGCGTCGCTAACGGGACAGCCGGAGTGAGCACAGGCCTGGAGGGAAGGCCCTGACGTGAGGTGCACAAGCGGAGCCGCACAGCAGTTTCCGTGAGGCCGTAGCCTCTGCTCTGCGTGTGTTGAACGGCAGTAGAGTTTCCTGGACACCTGGGAGGCTCGCGGGGGCACCCTGTTCCAGGCTGGAACACGGAGTACTCCCGGGCACCCCTGGGTCTGCTGAGCAACATCCAGGCCCGGAGCCCTTTGGAGCCGCTCTCCATACGCCGAGTGTAGGGAAACGCCCTGCACTCTCTCCTGGAGGAGATTCGTTTCCCCACCAAACCCACACTTTCACCAACAGACTTCTGGCACGTCTCACATGCCTTTGAGGTCTTACACCTTGCCCTAGTCTGAGCTGCCCTGGGAGATCCCTCGGCCTCGCATTCCATCTAGGAGCCCCCTGCCGGAAGTCACCCTGCCTCCAAGAGAAAGTCGGCTTGCGTTCTTACTGCGATTTCAGCCCTGTGCTTCCTGTGGCACTGCAGGCTTTGGAATAGCCAGAGGCCCCGGAGGCGTAACTAGGCAGGGCATTCCTTGAGGCAGTTCACTTGACCCAGAACACCCTACTTCGGGGAGTTGGTTCAGGGAAGCAAACGCAGGGTAACATGTGTCTCTTTGGACTGGTTAGAAACCACAGGGAGGTAAGCTGAGTGTGCGCGTGGAAACGGGAGCCTGCTGGAACTATCTTTGCTTTCAAACTTGGAAGGCTGCCTTCATGCTGCCTTGAAGCTGCCTGACGTCCCTTGCTGTTGACAGGCCTGGAAACCCGGTAGAAATGCTTCTGGGAAGAAAATGAGTTTGCTCCGTCTCAACCCGGTGCTTCCATGGCCGCGGTGGTGGTTAGCCTGACAAGCTCCGGAACGAAAGGGAAACTCAACGTGAGAATTTGCCTCCAGTTTAGGCCCTGCGTAGCCGGGCAGGAAGGGCGGCATGCAGCAGTTTCCATGAGTTCTTAGTCACCGTTCGGGTTTATTTTAAGGGAATTACCCATTTGAGGACTCCTAGGCCCCTCGGGTGTGCATCCATTTCCCTCCAAGGTCACTGAGGACCTCCAGACACCCCCCACGCCGTGGTCCGGCTGAGCAACATCGAGGCCCATTGCTCTGCCCCTCGGAGGCCCTGTGTGTGTGCCGAGTGATGGGCAACACGCTGCACGTTCCTTGAGGAGAGCTCCATTTCCAGAGCCCTCACACGGCCTCAGAACCAGATTTCTGGTGAGTCCGAAGCTCCCAGGAAAGCTTTGTCGTCGCCCTTGTGAGAGCTGCCGTGAGAAAACACTCTGCCTACTTCGCGGGCCTCGTACCTGAAGGCACTCTGCTCGAGGAGAACGTCAGCATCTCGCAATGCTGCGTCGCTAACGGGACAGCCAGAGTGAGCACAGGCCTGGAGGGAAGGCCCTGACGTGAGGTGCAGAAGCGGAGCCGCGCAGCACTTTCCGTGAGACCGTAGCCTCTGCTCTGCGTGTGTTGAATGGCAGTAGAGTTTCCTGGACACCTGGGAGGCTCGCGGGGGCACCCTGTTCCAGGCTGGAACACGGAGTACTCCCGGGCACCCCTGGGTCTGCTGAGCAACATCCAGGCCCGGAGCCCTTTGGAGCCGCTCTCCATACGCCGAGTGTAGGGAAACGCCCTGCACTCTCTCCTGGAGGAGATTCGTTTCCCCACCAAACCCACACTTTCACCAACAGACTTCTGGCACGTCTCACATGCCTTTGAGGTCTTACGCCTTTCCCTGGTCTGAGCTGCCCTGGGAGATCCCTCGGCCTCGCATTCCATCTAGGACCACCCTGCCTGAATTCACCTGCCTCCAAGAGAAAGTCGGCTTGCGTTCTTACTGCGATTTCAGCCCTGTGCTTCCTGTGGCACTGCAGGCTTTTGAATAGCCAGAGGCCCCGGAGGCGTAACTAGGCAGGGCATTCCTTGGTTGAGGCAGTTCATTTGACCCAGAACACCCTACTTCGGGGAGTTGGTTCAGGGAAGCAAACGCAGGGTAACATGTGTCTCTTTGGACTGGTTAGAAACCACAGGGAGGTAAGCTGAGTGTGCGCGTGGAAACGGGAGCCTGCTGGAACTATCCTTGCTTTCCCACTTGGAAGGCTGCCTTCATGCTGCCTTGAAGCTGCCTGACGTCCCCTGCTGTTGACAGGCCTGGAAACCCGGTCGAAATGCTTCTGGGAAGGAAATGAGTTTGCTCCGTCTCAACCCGGTGCTTCCATGGCCGCGGTGGTGGTTAGCCTGACAAGCTCCGGAACGAAAGGGAAACTCAACGTGAGAATTTGCCTCCAGTTTAGGCCCTGCGTAGCCGGGCAGGAAGGGCGGCATGCAGCAGTTTCCATGAGTTCTTAGTCACCGTTCGGGTTTATTTTAAGGGAATTACCCATTTGAGGACTCCTAGGCCCCTCGGGTGTGCATCCATTTCCCTCCAAGGTCACTGAGGACCTCCAGACACCCCCCACGCCGTGGTCCGGCTGAGCAACATCGAGGCCCATTGCTCTGCCCCTCGGAGGCCCTGTGTGCGTGCCGAGTGATGGGCAACACGCTGCACGTTCCTTGAGGAGAGCTCCATTTCCAGAGCCCTCACACGGCCTCAGAACCAGATTTCTGGTGAGTCCGAAGCTCCCAGGAAATCTTTGTCGTCGCCCTTGTGAGAGCTGCCGTGAGAAAACACTCTGCCTACTTCGCGGGCCTCGTACCTGAAGGCACTCTGCTCGAGGAGAACGTCAGCATCTCGCAATGCTGCGTCGCTAACGGGACAGCCGGAGTGAGCACAGGCCTGGAGGGAAGGCCCTGACGTGAGGTGCACAAGCGGAGCCGCACAGCAGTTTCCGTGAGGCCGTAGCCTCTGCTCTGCGTGTGTTGAACGGCAGTAGAGTTTCCTGGACACCTGGGAGGCTCGCGGGGGCACCCTGTTCCAGGCTGGAACACGGAGTACTCCCGGGCACCCCTGGGTCTGCTGAGCAACATCCAGGCCCGGAGCCCTTTGGAGCCGCTCTCCATACGCCGAGTGTAGGGAAACGCCCTGCACTCTCTCCTGGAGGAGATTCGTTTCCCCACCAAACCCACACTTTCACCAACAGACTTCTGGCACGTCTCACATGCCTTTGAGGTCTTACACCTTGCCCTAGTCTGAGCTGCCCTGGGAGATCCCTCGGCCTCGCATTCCATCTAGGAGCCCCCTGCCGGAAGTCACCCTGCCTCCAAGAGAAAGTCGGCTTGCGTTCTTACTGCGATTTCAGCCCTGTGCTTCCTGTGGCACTGCAGGCTTTGGAATAGCCAGAGGCCCCGGAGGCGTAACTAGGCAGGGCATTCCTTGAGGCAGTTCACTTGACCCAGAACACCCTACTTCGGGGAGTTGGTTCAGGGAAGCAAACGCAGGGTAACATGTGTCTCTTTGGACTGGTTAGAAACCACAGGGAGGTAAGCTGAGTGTGCGCGTGGAAACGGGAGCCTGCTGGAACTATCCTTGCTTTCCCACTTGGAAGGCTGCCTTCATGCTGCCTTGAAGCTGCCTGACGTCCCTTGCTGTTGACAGGCCTGGAAACCCGGTAGAAATGCTTCTGGGAAGAAAATGAGTTTGCTCCGTCTCAACCCGGTGCTTCCATGGCCGCGGTGGTGGTTAGCCTGACAAGCTCCGGAACGAAAGGGAAACTCAACGTGAGAATTTGCCTCCAGTTTAGGCCCTGCGTAGCCGGGCAGGAAGGGCGGCATGCAGCAGTTTCCATGAGTTCTTAGTCACCGTTCGGGTTTATTTTAAGGGAATTACCCATTTGAGGACTCCTAGGCCCCTCGGGTGTGCATCCATTTCCCTCCAAGGTCACTGAGGACCTCCAGACACCCCCCACGCCGTGGTCCGGCTGAGCAACATCGAGGCCCATTGCTCTGCCCCTCGGAGGCCCTGTGTGTGTGCCGAGTGATGGGCAACACGCTGCACGTTCCTTGAGGAGAGCTCCATTTCCAGAGCCCTCACACGGCCTCAGAACCAGATTTCTGGTGAGTCCGAAGCTCCCAGGAAAGCTTTGTCGTCGCCCTTGTGAGAGCTGCCGTGAGAAAACACTCTGCCTACTTCGCGGGCCTCGTACCTGAAGGCACTCTGCTCGAGGAGAACGTCAGCATCTCGCAATGCTGCGTCGCTAACGGGACAGCCAGAGTGAGCACAGGCCTGGAGGGAAGGCCCTGACGTGAGGTGCAGAAGCGGAGCCGCGCAGCACTTTCCGTGAGACCGTAGCCTCTGCTCTGCGTGTGTTGAATGGCAGTAGAGTTTCCTGGACACCTGGGAGGCTCGCGGGGGCACCCTGTTCCAGGCTGGAACACGGAGTACTCCCGGGCACCCCTGGGTCTGCTGAGCAACATCCAGGCCCGGAGCCCTTTGGAGCCGCTCTCCATACGCCGAGTGTAGGGAAACGCCCTGCACTCTCTCCTGGAGGAGATTCGTTTCCCCACCAAACCCACACTTTCACCAACAGACTTCTGGCACGTCTCACATGCCTTTGAGGTCTTACGCCTTTCCCTGGTCTGAGCTGCCCTGGGAGATCCCTCGGCCTCGCATTCCATCTAGGACCACCCTGCCTGAATTCACCTGCCTCCAAGAGAAAGTCGGCTTGCGTTCTTACTGCGATTTCAGCCCTGTGCTTCCTGTGGCACTGCAGGCTTTTGAATAGCCAGAGGCCCCGGAGGCGTAACTAGGCAGGGCATTCCTTGGTTGAGGCAGTTCATTTGACCCAGAACACCCTACTTCGGGGAGTTGGTTCAGGGAAGCAAACGCAGGGTAACATGTGTCTCTTTGGACTGGTTAGAAACCACAGGGAGGTAAGCTGAGTGTGCGCGTGGAAACGGGAGCCTGCTGGAACTATCCTTGCTTTCCCACTTGGAAGGCTGCCTTCATGCTGCCTTGAAGCTGCCTGACGTCCCCTGCTGTTGACAGGCCTGGAAACCCGGTCGAAATGCTTCTGGGAAGGAAATGAGTTTGCTCCGTCTCAACCCGGTGCTTCCATGGCCGCGGTGGTGGTTAGCCTGACAAGCTCCGGAACGAAAGGGAAACTCAACGTGAGAATTTGCCTCCAGTTTAGGCCCTGCGTAGCCGGGCAGGAAGGGCGGCATGCAGCAGTTTCCATGAGTTCTTAGTCACCGTTCGGGTTTATTTTAAGGGAATTACCCATTTGAGGACTCCTAGGCCCCTCGGGTGTGCATCCATTTCCCTCCAAGGTCACTGAGGACCTCCAGACACCCCCCACGCCGTGGTCCGGCTGAGCAACATCGAGGCCCATTGCTCTGCCCCTCGGAGGCCCTGTGTGCGTGCCGAGTGATGGGCAACACGCTGCACGTTCCTTGAGGAGAGCTCCATTTCCAGAGCCCTCACACGGCCTCAGAACCAGATTTCTGGTGAGTCCGAAGCTCCCAGGAAATCTTTGTCGTCGCCCTTGTGAGAGCTGCCGTGAGAAAACACTCTGCCTACTTCGCGGGCCTCGTACCTGAAGGCACTCTGCTCGAGGAGAACGTCAGCATCTCGCAATGCTGCGTCGCTAACGGGACAGCCGGAGTGAGCACAGGCCTGGAGGGAAGGCCCTGACGTGAGGTGCACAAGCGGAGCCGCACAGCAGTTTCCGTGAGGCCGTAGCCTCTGCTCTGCGTGTGTTGAACGGCAGTAGAGTTTCCTGGACACCTGGGAGGCTCGCGGGGGCACCCTGTTCCAGGCTGGAACACGGAGTACTCCCGGGCACCCCTGGGTCTGCTGAGCAACATCCAGGCCCGGAGCCCTTTGGAGCCGCTCTCCATACGCCGAGTGTAGGGAAACGCCCTGCACTCTCTCCTGGAGGAGATTCGTTTCCCCACCAAACCCACACTTTCACCAACAGACTTCTGGCACGTCTCACATGCCTTTGAGGTCTTACACCTTGCCCTAGTCTGAGCTGCCCTGGGAGATCCCTCGGCCTCGCATTCCATCTAGGAGCCCCCTGCCGGAAGTCACCCTGCCTCCAAGAGAAAGTCGGCTTGCGTTCTTACTGCGATTTCAGCCCTGTGCTTCCTGTGGCACTGCAGGCTTTGGAATAGCCAGAGGCCCCGGAGGCGTAACTAGGCAGGGCATTCCTTGAGGCAGTTCACTTGACCCAGAACACCCTACTTCGGGGAGTTGGTTCAGGGAAGCAAACGCAGGGTAACATGTGTCTCTTTGGACTGGTTAGAAACCACAGGGAGGTAAGCTGAGTGTGCGCGTGGAAACGGGAGCCTGCTGGAACTATCCTTGCTTTCCCACTTGGAAGGCTGCCTTCATGCTGCCTTGAAGCTGCCTGACGTCCCTTGCTGTTGACAGGCCTGGAAACCCGGTAGAAATGCTTCTGGGAAGAAAATGAGTTTGCTCCGTCTCAACCCGGTGCTTCCATGGCCGCGGTGGTGGTTAGCCTGACAAGCTCCGGAACGAAAGGGAAACTCAACGTGAGAATTTGCCTCCAGTTTAGGCCCTGCGTAGCCGGGCAGGAAGGGCGGCATGCAGCAGTTTCCATGAGTTCTTAGTCACCGTTCGGGTTTATTTTAAGGGAATTACCCATTTGAGGACTCCTAGGCCCCTCGGGTGTGCATCCATTTCCCTCCAAGGTCACTGAGGACCTCCAGACACCCCCCACGCCGTGGTCCGGCTGAGCAACATCGAGGCCCATTGCTCTGCCCCTCGGAGGCCCTGTGTGTGTGCCGAGTGATGGGCAACACGCTGCACGTTCCTTGAGGAGAGCTCCATTTCCAGAGCCCTCACACGGCCTCAGAACCAGATTTCTGGTGAGTCCGAAGCTCCCAGGACAGCTTTGTCGTCGCCCTTGTGAGAGCTGCCGTGAGAAAACACTCTGCCTACTTCGCGGGCCTCGTACCTGAAGGCACTCTGCTCGAGGAGAACGTCAGCATCTCGCAATGCTGCGTCGCTAACGGGACAGCCGGAGTGAGCACAGGCCTGGAGGGAAGGCCCTGACGTGAGGTGCAGAATCGGAGCCGCGCAGCACTTTCCGTGAGGCCGTAGCCTCTGCTCTGTGTGTGTTGAACGGCAGTAGAGTTTCCTGGACACCTGGGAGGCTCGCGGGGGCACCCTGTTCCAGGCTGGAACACGGAGTACTCCCGGGCACCCCTGGGTCTGCTGAGCAACATCCAGGCCCGGAGCCCTTTGGAGCCGCTCTCCATACGCCGAGTGTAGGGAAACGCCCTGCACTCTCTCCTGGAGGAGATTCGTTTCCCCACCAAACCCACACTTTCACCAACAGACTTCTGGCACGTCTCACATGCCTTTGAGGTCTTACGCCTTGCCCTAGTCTGAGCTGCCCTGAGAGACCCCTCGGCCTCGCATTCCATCTAGGACCCCCCTGCCGGAAGTCACCCTGCCTCCAAGAGAAAGTCGGCTTGCGTTCTTACTGCGATTTCAGCCCTGTGCTTCCTGTGGCACTGCAGGCTTTGGAAGAGCCAGAGGCCCCGGAGGCGTAACTAGGCAGGGCATTCCTTGGTTGAGGCAGTTCACTTGACCCAGAACACCCTACTTCGGGGAGTTGGTTCAGGGAAGCAAACGCAGGGTAACATGTGTCTCTTTGGACTGGTTAGAAACCACAGGGAGGTAAGCTGAGTGTGCGCGTGGAAACGGGAGCCTGTTGGAACTATCCTTGCTTTCCCACTTGGAAGGTTGCCTTCATGCTGCCTTGAAGCTGCCTGACGTCCCCTGCTGTTGACAAGCCTGGAAACCCTAGAAATGCTTCTGGGAAGAAAATGAGTTTGCTCCGTCTCAACCCGGTGCTTCCATGGCCGCGGTGGTGGTTAGCCTGACAAGCTCCGGAACGAAAGGGAAACTCAACGTCAGAATTTGCCTCCAGTTTAGGCCCTGCGTAGCCGGGCAGCAAGGGCGGCATGCAACAGTTTCCATGAGTTCTTAGTCACCGTTCGGGTTTATTTTAAGGGAATTACCCATTTGAGGACTCCTAGGCCCCTCGGGTGTGCATCCATTTCCCTCCAAGGTCACTGAGGACCTCCAGACACCCCCCACGCCGTGGTCCGGCTGAGCAACATCGAGGCCCATTGCTCTGCCCCTCGGAGGCCCTGTGTGCGTGCCGAGTGATGGGCAACACGCTGCACGTTCCTTGAGGAGAGCTCCACTTCCAGAGCCCTCACACGGCCTCAGAACCAGATTTCTGGTGAGTCCGAAGCTCCCAGGAAATCTTTGTCGTCGCCCTTGTGAGAGCTGCCGTGAGAAAACACTCTGCCTACTTCGCGGGCCTCGTACCTGAAGGCACTCTGCTCGAGGAGAACGTCAGCATCTCGCAATGCTGCGTCGCTAACGGGACAGCCGGAGTGAGCACAGGCCTGGAGGGAAGGCCCTGACGTGAGGTGCACAAGCGGAGCCGCGCAGCAGTTTCCGTGAGGCCGTAGCCTCTGCTCTGCGTGTGTTGAACGGCAGTCGAGTTTCCTGGACACCTGGGAGGCTCGCGGGGGCACCCTGTTCCAGGCTGGAACACGGAGTACTCCCGGGCACCCCTGGGTCTGCTGAGCAACATCCAGGCCCGGAGCCCTTTGGAGCCGCTCTCCATACGCCGAGTGTAGGGAAACGCCCTGCACTCTCTCCTGGAGGAGATTCGTTTCCCCACCAAACCCACACTTTCACCAACAGACTTCTGGCACGTCTCACATGCCTTTGAGGTCTTACGCCTTGCCCTAGTCTGAGCTGCCCTGAGAGATCCCTCGGCCTCTCATTCCATCTAGGACCCCTCTGCCGGAAGTCACCCTGCCTCCAAGAGAAAGTCGGCTTGCGTTCTTACTGCGATTTCAGCCCTGTGCTTCCTGTGGCACTGCAGGCTTTGGAATAGCCACAGGCCCCGGAGGTGTAACTACGCAGGGCATTCCTTGGTTGAGGCAGTTCACTTGACCCAGAACACCCTACTTCGGGGAGTTGGTTCAGGGAAGCAAACGCAGGGTAACATGTGTCTCTTTGGACTGGTTAGAAACCACAGGGAGGTAAGCTGAGTGTTCGCGTGGAAACGGGAGCCTGCTGGAACTATCCTTGCTTTCCCACTTGGAAGGCTGCCTTCATGCTGCCTTGAAGCTGCCTGACGTCCCCTGCTGTTGACAGGCCTGGAAACCCGGTAGAAATGCTTCTGGGAAGAAAATGAGTTTGCTCCGTCTCAACCCGGTGCTTCCATGGCCGCGGTGGTGGTTAGCCTGACAAGCTCCGGAACGAAAGGGAAACTCAACGTGAGAATTTGCCTCCAGTTTAGGCCCTGCGTAGCCGGGCAGGAAGGGCGGCATGCAGCAGTTTCCATGAGTTCTTAGTCACCGTTCGGGTTTATTTTAAGGAAATTACCCATTTGAGGACTCCTAGGCCCCTCGGGTGTGCATCCATTTCCCTCCAAGGTCACTGAGGACCTCCAGACACCCCCCACGCCGTGGTCCGGCTGAGCAACATCGAGGCCCATTGCTCTGCCCCTCGGAGGCCCTGTGTGCGTGCCGAGCGATGGGCAACACGCTGCACGTTCCTTGAGGAGAGCTCCATTTCCAGAGCCCTCACTCGGCCTCAGAACCAGATTTCTGGTGAGTCCGAAGCTCCCAGGAAATCTTTGTCGTCGCCCTTGTGAGAGCTGCCGTGAGAAAACACTCTGCCTACTTCGCGGGCCTCGTACCTGAAGGCACTCTGCTCGAGGAGAACGTCAGCATCTCGCAATGCTGCGTCGCTAACGGGACAGCCGGAGTGAGCACAGGCCTGGAGGGAAGGCCCTGACGTGAGGTGCACAAGCGGAGCCGCGCAGCACTTTCCGTGAGGCCGTAGCCTCTGCTCTGCGTGTGTTGAACGGCAGTAGAGTTTCCTGGACACCTGGGAGGCTCGCGGGGGCACCCTGTTCCAGGCTGGAACACGGAGTACTCCCGGGCACCCCTGGGTCTGCTGAGCAACATCCAGGCCCGGAGCCCTTTGGAGCCGCTCTCCATACGCCGAGTGTAGGGAAACGCCCTGCACTCTCTCCTGGAGGAGATTCGTTTCCCCACCAAACCCACACTTTCACCAACAGACTTCTGGCACGTCTCACATGCCTTTGAGGTCTTACGCCTTGCCCTAGTCTGAGCTGCCCTGAGAGACGCCTCGGCCTCGCATTCCATCTAGGACCCCCCTGCCGGAAGTCACCCTGCCTCCAAGAGAAAGTCGGCTTGCGTTCTTACTGCGATTTCAGCCCTGTGCTTCCTGTGGCACTGCAGGCTTTGGAAGAGCCAGAGGCCCCGGAGGCGTAACTAGGCAGGGCATTCCTTGGTTGAGGCAGTTCACTTGACCCAGAACACCCTACTTCGGGGAGTTGGTTCAGGGAAGCAAACGCAGGGTAACATGTGTCTCTTTGGACTGGTTAGAAACCACAGGGAGGTAAGCTGAGTGTGCGCGTGGAAACGGGAGCCTGCTGGAACTATCCTTGCTTTCCCACTTGGAAGGCTGCCTTCATGCTGCCTTGAAGCTGCCTGACGTCCCCTGCTGTTGACAAGCCTGGAAACCCTAGAAATGCTTCTGGGAAGAAAATGAGTTTGCTCCGTCTCAACCCGGTGCTTCCATGGCCGCGGTGGTGGTTAGCCTGACAAGCTCCAGAACGAAAGGGAAACTCAACGTGAGAATTTGCCTCCACTTTAGGCCCTGCGTAGCCGGGCAGGAAGGGCGGCATGCAACAGTTTCCATGAGTTCTTAGTCACCGTTCGGGTTTATTTTAAGGGAATTACCCATTTGAGGACTCCTAGGCCCCTCGGGTGTGCATCCATTTCCCTCCAAGGTCACTGAGGACCTCCAGACACCCCCCACGCCGTGGTCCGGCTGAGCAACATCGAGGCCCATTGCTCTGCCCCTCGGAGGCCCTGTGTGCGTGCCGAGTGATGGGCAACACGCTGCACGTTCCTTGAGGAGAGCTCCATTTCCAGAGCCCTCACACGGCCTCAGAACCAGATTTCTGGTGAGTCCGAAGCTCCCAGGAAATCTTTGTCGTCGCCCTTGTGAGAGCTGCCGTGAGAAAACACTCTGCCTACTTCGCGGGCCTCGTACCTGAAGGCACTCTGCTCGAGGAGAACGTCAGCATCTCGCAATGCTGCGTCGCTAACGGGACAGCCGGAGTGAGCACAGGCCTGGAGGGAAGGCCCTGACGTGAGGTGCACAAGCGGAGCCGCGCAGCACTTTCCGTGAGGCCGTAGCCTCTGCTCTGCGTGTGTTGAACGGCAGTCGAGTTTCCTGGACACCTGGGAGGCTCGCGGGGGCACCCTGTTTCAGGCTGGAACACGGAGTACTCCCGGGCACCCCTGGGTCTGCTGAGCAACATCCAGGCCCGGAGCCCTTTGGAGCCGCTCTCCATACGCCGAGTGTAGGGAAACGCCCTGCACTCTCTCCTGGAGGAGATTCGTTTCCCCACCAAACCCACACTTTCACCAACAGACTTCTGGCACGTCTCACATGCCTTTGAGGTCTTACGCCTTGCCCTAGTCTGAGCTGCCCTGAGAGACCCCTCGAACTCGCATTCCATCTAGGACCCCCCTGACGGAAGTCACCCTGCCTCCAAGAGAAAGTCGGCTTGCGTTCTTACTGCGATTTCAGCCCTGTGCTTCCTGTGGCACTGCAGGCTTTGGAAGAGCCAGAGGCCCCGGAGGCGTAACTAGGCAGGGCATTCCTTGGTTGAGGCAGTTCACTTGACCCAGAACACCCTACTTCGGGGAGTTGGTTCAGGGAAGCAAACGCAGGGTAACATGTGTCTCTTTGGACTGGTTAGAAACCACAGGGAGGTAAGCTGAGTGTGCGCGTGGAAACGGGAGCCTGCTGGAACTATCCTTGCTTTCCCACTTGGAAGGCTGCCTTCATGCTGCCTTGAAGCTGCCTGACGTCCCCTGCTGTTGACAAGCCTGGAAACCCTAGAAATGCTTCTGGGAAGAAAATGAGTTTGCTCCGTCTCAACCCGGTGCTTCCATGGCCGCGGTGGTGGTTAGCCTGACAAGCTCCAGAACGAAAGGGAAACTCAACGTGAGAATTTGCCTCCACTTTAGGCCCTGCGTAGCCGGGCAGGAAGGGCGGCATGCAACAGTTTCCATGAGTTCTTAGTCACCGTTCGGGTTTATTTTAAGGGAATTACCCATTTGAGGACTCCTAGGCCCCTCGGGTGTGCATCCATTTCCCTCCAAGGTCACTGAGGACCTCCAGACACCCCCCACGCCGTGGTCCGGCTGAGCAACATCGAGGCCCATTGCTCTGCCCCTCGGAGGCCCTGTGTGCGTGCCGAGTGATGGGCAACACGCTGCACGTTCCTTGAGGAGAGCTCCATTTCCAGAGCCCTCACACGGCCTCAGAACCAGATTTCTGGTGAGTCCGAAGCTCCCAGGAAATCTTTGTCGTCGCCCTTGTGAGAGCTGCCGTGAGAAAACACTCTGCCTACTTCGCGGGCCTCGTACCTGAAGGCACTCTGCTCGAGGAGAACGTCAGCATCTCGCAATGCTGCGTCGCTAACGGGACAGCCGGAGTGAGCACAGGCCTGGAGGGAAGGCCCTGACGTGAGGTGCACAAGCGGAGCCGCGCAGCACTTTCCGTGAGGCCGTAGCCTCTGCTCTGCGTGTGTTGAACGGCAGTCGAGTTTCCTGGACACCTGGGAGGCTCGCGGGGGCACCCTGTTCCAGGCTGGAACACGGAGTACTCCCGGGCACCCCTGGGTCTGCTGAGCAACATCCAGGCCCGGAGCCCTTTGGAGCCGCTCTCCATACGCCGAGTGTAGGGAAACGCCCTGCACTCTCTCCTGGAGGAGATTCGTTTCCCCACCAAACCCACACTTTCACCAACAGACTTCTGGCACGTCTCACATGCCTTTGAGGTCTTACGCCTTGCCCTAGTCTGAGCTGTCCTGAGAGACCCCTCGGCCTCGCATTCCATCTAGGACCCCCCTGACGGAAGTCACCCTGCCTCCAAGAGAAAGTCGGCTTGCGTTCTTACTGCGATTTCAGCCCTGTGCTTCCTGTGGCACTGCAGGCTTTGGAAGAGCCAGAGGCCCCGGAGGCGTAACTAGGCAGGGCATTCCTTGGTTGAGGCAGTTCACTTGACCCAGAACACCCTACTTCGGGGAGTTGGTTCAGGGAAGCAAACGCAGGGTAACATGTGTCTCTTTGGACTGGTTAGAAACCACAGGGAGGTAAGCTGAGTGTGCGCGTGGAAACGGGAGCCTGCTGGAACTATCCTTGCTTTCCCACTTGGAAGGCTGCCTTCATGCTGCCTTGAAGCTGCCTGACGTCCCCTGCTGTTGACAAGCCTGGAAACCCTAGAAATGCTTCTGGGAAGAAAATGAGTTTGCTCCGTCTCAACCCGGTGCTTCCATGGCCGCGGTGGTGGTTAGCCTGACAAGCTCCAGAACGAAAGGGAAACTCAACGTGAGAATTTGCCTCCACTTTAGGCCCTGCGTAGCCGGGCAGGAAGGGCGGCATGCAGCAGTTTCCATGAGTTCTTAGTCACCGTTCGGGTTTATTTTAAGGGAATTACCCATTTGAGGACTCCTAGGCCCCTCGGGTGTGCATCCATTTCCCTCCAAGGTCACTGAGGACCTCCAGACACCCCCCACGCCGTGGTCCGGCTGAGCAACATCGAGGCCCATTGCTCTGCCCCTCGGAGGCCCTGTGTGCGTGCCGAGTGATGGGCAACACGCTGCACGTTCCTTGAGGAGAGCTCCATTTCCAGAGCCCTCACACGGCCTCAGAACCAGATTTCTGGTGAGTCCGAAGCTCCCAGGAAATCTTTGTCGTCGCCCTTGTGAGAGCTGCCGTGAGAAAACACTCTGCCTACTTCGCGGGCCTCGTACCTGAAGGCACTCTGCTCGAGGAGAACGTCAGCATCTCGCAATGCTGCGTCGCTAACGGGACAGCCGGAGTGAGCACAGGCCTGGAGGGAAGGCCCTGACGTGAGGTGCACAAGCGGAGCCGCGGAGCAGTTTCCGTGAGGCCGTAGCCTCTGCTCTGCGTGTGTGAATGGCAGTAGAGTTTCCTGGACACCTGGGAGGCTCGCGGGGGCACCCTGTTCCAGGCTGGAACACGGAGTACTCCCGGGCACCCCTGGGTCTGCTGAGCAACATCCAGGCCCGGAGCCCTTTGGAGCCGCTCTCCATACGCCGAGTGTAGGGAAACGCCCTGCACTCTCTCCTGGAGGAGATTCGTTTCCCCACCAAACCCACACTTTCACCAACAGACTTCTGGCACGTCTCACATGCCTTTGAGGTCTTACGCCTTGCCCTAGTCTGAGCTGCCCTGAGAGACCCCTCGAACTCGCATTCCATCTAGGACCCCCCTGACGGAAGTCACCCTGCCTCCAAGAGAAAGTCGGCTTGCGTTCTTACTGCGATTTCAGCCCTGTGCTTCCTGTGGCACTGCAGGCTTTGGAAGAGCCAGAGGCCCCGGAGGCGTAACTAGGCAGGGCATTCCTTGGTTGAGGCAGTTCACTTGACCCAGAACACCCTACTTCGGGGAGTTGGTTCAGGGAAGCAAACGCAGGGTAACATGTGTCTCTTTGGACTGGTTAGAAACCACAGGGAGGTAAGCTGAGTGTGCGCGTGGAAACGGGAGCCTGCTGGAACTATCCTTGCTTTCCCACTTGGAAGGCTGCCTTCATGCTGCCTTGAAGCTGCCTGACGTCCCCTGCTGTTGACAAGCCTGGAAACCCTAGAAATGCTTCTGGGAAGAAAATGAGTTTGCTCCGTCTCAACCCGGTGCTTCCATGGCCGCGGTGGTGGTTAGCCTGACAAGCTCCGGAACGAAAGGGAAACTCAACGTGAGAATTTGCCTCCACTTTAGGCCCTGCGTAGCCGGGCAGGAAGGGCGGCATGCAACAGTTTCCATGAGTTCTTAGTCACCGTTCGGGTTTATTTTAAGGGAATTACCCATTTGAGGACTCCTAGGCCCCTCGGGTGTGCATCCATTTCCCTCCAAGGTCACTGAGGACCTCCAGACACCCCCCACGCCGTGGTCCGGCTGAGCAACTTCGAGGCCCATTGCTCTGCCCCTCGGAGGCCCTGTGTGCGTGCCGAGTGATGGGCAACACGCTGCACGTTCCTTGAGGAGAGCTCCATTTCCAGAGCCCTCACACGGCCTCAGAACCAGATTTCTGGTGAGTCCGAAGCTCCCAGGAAATCTTTGTCGTCGCCCTTGTGAGAGCTGCCGTGAGAAAACACTCTGCCTACTTCGCGGGCCTCGTACCTGAAGGCACTCTGCTCGAGGAGAACGTCAGCATCTCGCAATGCTGCGTCGCTAACGGGACAGCCGGAGTGAGCACAGGCCTGGAGGGAAGGCCCTGACGTGAGGTGCACAAGCGGAGCCGCGCAGCACTTTCCGTGAGGCCGTAGCCTCTGCTCTGCGTGTGTTGAACGGCAGTCGAGTTTCCTGGACACCTGGGAGGCTCGCGGGGGCACCCTGTTCCAGGCTGGAACACGGAGTACTCCCGGGCACCCCTGGGTCTGCTGAGCAACATCCAGGCCCGGAGCCCTTTGGAGCCGCTCTCCATACGCCGAGTGTAGGGAAACGCCCTGCACTCTCTCCTGGAGGAGATTCGTTTCCCCACTAAACCCACACTTTCACCAACAGACTTCTGGCACGTCTCACATGCCTTTGAGGTCTTACGCCTTGCCCTAGTCTGAGCTACCCTGAGAGACCCCTGGCCTCGCATTCCATCTAGGACCCCCCTGCCGGAAGTCACCCTGCCTCCAAGAGAAAGTCGGCTTGCGTTCTTACTGCGATTTCAGCCCTGTGCTTCCTGTGGCACTGCAGGCTTTGGAATAGCCACAGGCCCCGGAGGCGTAACTAGGCAGGGCATTCCTTGGTTGAGGCAGTTCACTTGATCCAGAACACCCTACTTCGGGGAGTTGGTTCAGGGAAGCAAACGCAGGGTAACATGTGTCTCTTTGGACTGGTTAGAAACCACAGGGAGGTAAGCTGAGTGTGCGTGTGGAAACGGGAGCCTGCTGGAACTATCCTTGCTTTCCCACTTGGAAGGCTGCCTTCATGCTGCCTTGAAGCTGCCTGACGTCCCCTGCTGTTGACAGGCCTGGAAACCCGGTAGAAATGCTTCTGGGAAGAAAATGAGTTTGCTCCGTCTCAACCCGGTGCTTCCATGGCCGCGGTGGTGGTTAGCCTGACAAGCTCCGGAACGAAAGGGAAACTCAACGTGAGAATTTGCCTCCAGTTTAGGCCCTGCGTAGCCGGGCAGGAAGGGCGGCATGCAGCAGTTTCCATGAGTTCTTAGTCACCGTTCGGGTTTATTTTAAGGGAATTACCCATTTGAGGACTCCTAGGCCCCTCGGGTGTGCATCCATTTCCCTCCAAGGTCACTGAGGACCTCCAGACACCCCCCACGCCGTGGTCCGGCTGAGCAACATCGAGGCCCATTGCTCTGCCCCTCGGAGGCCCTGTGTGCGTGCCGAGTGATGGGCAACACGCTGCACGTTCCTTGAGGAGAGCTCCATTTCCAGAGCCCTCACACGGCCTCAGAACCAGATTTCTGGTGAGTCCGAAGCTCCCAGGAAATCTTTGTCGTCGCCCTTGTGAGAGCTGCCGTGAGAAAACACTCTGCCTACTTCGCGGGCCTCGTACCTGAAGGCACTCTGCTCGAGGAGAACGTCAGCATCTCGCAATGCTGCGTCGCTAACGGGACAGCCGGAGTGAGCACAGGCCTGGAGGGAAGGCCCTGACGTGAGGTGCAGAAGCGGAGCCGCGCAGCAGTTTCCGTGAGGCCGTAGCCTCTGCTCTGCGTGTGTTGAACGGCAGTAGAGTTTCCTGGACACCTGGGAGGCTCGCGGGGGCACCCTGTTCCAGGCTGGAACACGGAGTACTCCCGGGCACCCCTGGGTCTGCTGAGCAACATCCAGGCCCGGCGCCCTTTGGAGCCACTCTCCATACGCCGAGTGTAGGGAAACGCCCTGCACTCTATCCTGGAGGAGATTCGTTTCCCCACCAAACCCACACTTTCACCAACAGACTTCTGGCACGTCTCACATGCCTTTGAGGTCTTACGCCTTGCCCTGGTCTGAGCTGCCCTGGGAGATCCCTCGGCCTCGCATTCCATCTAGGACCCCCCTGCCGGAAGTCACCCTGCCTCCAAGAGAAAGTCGGCTTGCGTTCTTACTGCGATTTCAGCCCTGTGCTTCCTGTGGCACTGCAGGCTTTGGAATAGCCAGAGGCCCCGGAGGCGTAACTAGGCAGGGCATTCCTTGGTTGAGGCAGTTCACTTGACCCAGAACACCCTACTTCGGGGAGTTGGTTCAGGGAAGCAAACGCAGGGTAACATGTGTCTCTTTGGACTGGTTAGAAACCACAGGGAGGTAAGCTGAGTGTGCGCGTGGAAACGGGAGCCTGCTGGAACTATCCTTGCTTTCCCACTTGGAAGGCTGCCTTCATGCTGCCTTGAAGCTGCCTGACGTCCCCTGCTGTTGACAGGCCTGGAAACCCGGTAGAAATGCTTCTGGGAAGAAAATGAGTTTGCTCCGTCTCAACCCGGTGCTTCCATGGCCGCGGTGGTGGTTAGCCGGACAAGCTCCGGAACGAAAGGGAAACTCAACGTGAGAATTTGCCTCCAGTTTAGGCCCTGCGTAGCCGGGCAGGAAGGGCGGCATGCAGCAGTTTCCATGAGTTCTTAGTCACCGTTCGGGTTTATTTTAAGGGAATTACCCATTTGAGGACTCCTAGGCCCCTCGGGTGTGCATCCATTTCCCTCCAAGGTCACTGAGGACCTCCAGACACCCCCCACGCCGTGGTCCGGCTGAGCAACATCGAGGCCCATTGCTCTGCCCCTCGGAGGCCCTGTGTGCGTGCCGAGTGATGGGCAACACGCTGCACGTTCCTTGAGGAGAGCTCCATTTCCAGAGCCCTCACACGGCCTCAGAACCAGATTTCTGGTGAGTCCGAAGCTCCCAGGAAATCTTTGTCGTCGCCCTTGTGAGAGCTGCCGTGAGAAAACACTCTGCCTACTTCGCGGGCCTCGTACCTGAAGGCACTCTGCTCGAGGAGAACGTCAGCATCTCGCAATGCTGCGTCGCTAACGGGACAGCCGGAGTGAGCACAGGCCTGGAGGGAAGGCCCTGACGTGAGGTGCAGAAGCGGAGCCGCGCAGCACTTTCCGTGAGGCCGTAGCCTCTGCTCTGCGTGTGTTGAGCGGCAGTAGAGTTTCCTGGACACCTGGGAGGCTCGCGGGGGCACCCTGTTCCAGGCTGGAACACGGAGTACTCCCGGGCACCCCTGGGTCTGCTGAGCAACATCCAGGCCCGGAGCCCTTTGGAGCCGCTCTCCATACGCCGAGTGTAGGGAAACGCCCTGCACTCTCTCCTGGAGGAGATTCGTTTCCCCACCAAACCCACACTTTCACCAACAGACTTCTGGCACGTCTCACATGCCTTTGAGGTCTTACGCCTTGCCCTAGTCTGAGCTGCCCTGGGAGATCCCTCGGCCTCGCATTCCATCTAGGACCCCCCTGACGGAAGTCACCCTGCCTCCAAGAGAAAGTCGGCTTGCGTTCTTACTGCGATTTCAGCCCTGTGCTTCCTGTGGCACTGCAGGCTTTGGAATAGCCACAGGCCCCGGAGGCGTAACTAGGCAGGGCATTCCTTGGTTGAGGCAGTTCACTTGACCCAGAACACCCTACTTCGGGGAGTTGGTTCAGGGAAGCAAACGCAGGGTAACATGTGTCTCTTTGGACTGGTTAGAAACCACAGGGAGGTAAGCTGAGTGTGCGCGTGGAAACGGGAGCCTGCTTGAACTATCCTTGCTTTCCCACTTGGAAGGCTGCCTTCATGCTGCCTTGAAGCTGCCTGACGTCCCCTGCTGTTGACAGGCCTGGAAACCCGGTAGAAATGCTTCTGGGAAGAAAATGAGTTTGCTCCGTCTCAACCCGGTGCTTCCATGGCCGCGGTGGTGGTTAGCCGGACAAGCTCCGGAACGAAAGGGAAACTCAACGTGAGAATTTGCCTCCAGTTTAGGCCCTGCGTAGCCGGGCAGGAAGGGCGGCATGCAGCAGTTTCCATGAGTTCTTAGTCACCGTTCGGGTTTATTTTAAGGGAATTACCCATTTGAGGACTCCTAGGCCCCTCGGGTGTGCATCCATTTCCCTCCAAGGTCACTGAGGACCTCCAGACACCCCCCACGCCGTGGTCCGGCTGAGCAACATCGAGGCCCATTGCTCTGCCCCTCGGAGGCCCTGTGTGCGTGCCGAGTGATGGGCAACACGCTGCACGTTCCTTGAGGAGAGCTCCATTTCCAGAGCCCTCACACGGCCTCAGAACCAGATTTCTGGTGAGTCCGAAGCTCCCAGGAAAGCTTTGTCGTCGCCCTTGTGAGAGCTGCCGTGAGAAAACACTCTGCCTACTTCGCGGGCCTCGTACCTGAAGGCACTCTGCTCGAGGAGAACGTCAGCATCTCGCAATGCTGCGTCGCTAACGGGACAGCCGGAGTGAGCACAGGCCTGGAGGGAAGGCCCTGACGTGAGGTGCAGAAGCGGAGCCGCCGAGCACTTTCCGTGAGGCCGTAGCCTCTGCTCTGCGTGTGTTGAACGGCAGTAGAGTTTCCTGGACACCTGGGAGGCTTGCGGGGGCACCCTGTTCCAGGCTGGAACACGGAGTACTCCCGGGCACCCCTGGGTCTGCTGAGCAACATCCAGGCCCGGAGCCCTTTGGAGCCGCTCTCCATACGCCGAGTGTAGGGAAACGCCCTGCACTCTCTCCTGGAGGAGATTCGTTTCCCCACCAAACCCACACTTTCACCAACAGACTTCTGGCACGTCTCACATGCCTTTGAGGTCTTACACCTTGCCCTAGTCTGAGCTGCCCTGGGAGATCCCTCGGCCTCGCATTCCATCTAGGACCCCCTGCCGGAAGTCACCCTGCCTCCAAGAGAAAGTCGGCTTGCGTTCTTACTGCGATTTCAGCCCTGTGCTTCCTGTGGCACTGCAGGCTTTGGAATAGCCAGAGGCCCCGGAGGCGTAACTAGGCAGGGCATTCCTTGGTTGAGGCAGTTCACTTGACCCAGAACACCCTACTTCGGGGAGTTGGTTCAGGGAAGCAAACGCAGGGTAACATGTGTCTCTTTGGACTGGTTAGAAACCACAGGGAGGTAAGCTGAGTGTGCGCGTGGAAACGGGAGCCTGCTGGAACTATCCTTGCTTTCCCACTTGGAAGGCTGCCTTCATGCTGCCTTGAAGCTGCCTGACGTCCCCTGCTGTTGACAGGCCTGGAAACCCGGTAGAAATGCTTCTGGGAAGGAAATGAGTTTGCTCCGTCTCAACCCGGTGCTTCCATGGCCGCGGTGGTGGTTAGCCTGACAAGCTCCGGAACGAAAGGGAAACTCAACGTGAGAATTTGCCTCCAGTTTAGGCCCTGCGTAGCCGGGCAGGAAGGGCGGCATGCAGCAGTTTCCATGAGTTCTTAGTCACCGTTCGGGTTTATTTTAAGGGAATTACCCATTTGAGGACTCCTAGGCCCCTCGGGTGTGCATCCATTTCCCTCCAAGGTCACTGAGGACCTCCAGACACCCCCCACGCCGTGGTCCGGCTGAGCAACATCGAGGCCCATTGCTCTGCCCCTCGGAGGCCCTGTGTGCGTGCCGAGTGATGGGCAACACGCTGCACGTTCCTTGAGTAGAGCTCCATTTCCAGAGCCCTCACACGGCCTCAGAACCAGATTTCTGGTGAGTCCGAAGCTCCCAGGAAAGCTTTGTCGTCGCCCTTGTGAGAGCTGCCGTGAGAAAACACTCTGCCTACTTCGCGGGCCTCGTACCTGAAGGCACTCTGCTCGAGGAGAACGTCAGCATCTCGCAATGCTGCGTCGCTAACGGGACAGCCGGAGTGAGCACAGGCCTGGAGGGAAGGCCCTGACGTGAGGTGCAGAAGCGGAGCCGCGCAGCACTTTCCGTGAGGCCGTAGCCTCTGCTCTGCGTGTGTTGAACGGCAGTAGAGTTTCCTGGACACCTGGGAGGCTCGCGGGGGCACCCTGTTCCAGGCTGGAACACGGAGTACTCCCGGGCACCCCTGGGTCTGCTGAGCAACATCCAGGCCCGGAGCCCTTTGGAGCCGCTCTCCATACGCCGAGTGTAGGGAAACGCCCTGCACTCTCTCCTGGAGGAGATTCGTTTCCCCACCAAACCCACACTTTCACCAACAGACTTCTGGCACGTCTCACATGCCTTTGAGGTCTTACGCCTTGCCCAGGTCTGAGCTGCCCTGAGAGACCCCTCGGCCTCGCATTCCATCTAGGACGCCCCTGCCGGAAGTCACCTGCCTCCAAGAGAAAGTCGGCTTGCGTTCTTACTGCGATTTCAGCCCTGTGCTTCCTGTGGCACTGCAGGCTTTGGAATAGCCACAGGCCCCGGAGGCGTAACTAGGCAGGGCATTCCTTGGTTGAGGCAGTTCACTTGACCCAGAACACCCTACTTTGGGGAGGTGGTTCAGGGAAGCAAACGCAGGGTAACATGTGTCTCTTTGGACTGGTTAGAAACCACAGGGAGGTAAGCTGAGTGTGCGCGTGGAAACGGGAGCCTGCTGGAACTATCCTTGCCTCCCACTTGGAAGGCTGCCTTCATGCTGCCTTGAAGCTGCCTGACGTCCCCTGCTGTTGACAGGCCTGGAAACCCGGTAGAAATGCTTCTGGGAAGAAAATGAGTTTGCTCCGTCTCAACCCGGTGCTTCCATGGCCGCGGTGGTGGTTAGCCTGACAAGCTCCGGAACGAAAGGGAAACTCAACGTGAGAATTTGCCTCCAGTTTAGGCCCTGCGTAGCCGGGCAGGAAGGGCGGCATGCAGCAGTTTCCATGAGTTCTTAGTCACCGTTCGGGTTTATTTTAAGGGAATTACCCATTTGAGGACTCCTAGGCCCCTCGGGTGTGCATCCATTTCCCTCCAAGGTCACTGAGGACCTCCAGACACCCCCCACGCCGTGGTCCGGCTGAGCAACATCGAGGCCCATTGCTCTGCCCCTCGGAGGCCCTGTGTGCGTGCCGAGTGATGGGCAACACGCTGCACGTTCCTTGAGGAGAGCTCCATTTCCAGAGCCCTCACACGGCCTCAGAACCAGATTTCTGGTGAGTCCGAAGCTCCCAGGAAAGCTTTGTCGTCGCCCTTGTGAGAGCTGCCGTGAGAAAACACTCTGCCTACTTCGCGGGCCTCGTACCTGAAGGCACTCTGCTCGAGGAGAACGTCAGCATCTCGCAATGCTGCGTCGCTAACGGGACAGCCGGAGTGAGCACAGGCCTGGAGGGAAGGCCCTGACGTGAGGTGCAGAAGCGGAGCCGCGCAGCACTTTCCGTGAGGCCGTAGCCTCTGCTCTGCGTGTGTTGAACGGCAGTAGAGTTTCCTGGACACCTGGGAGGCTCGCGGGGGCACCCTGTTCCAGGCTGGAACACGGAGTACTCCCGGGCACCCCTGGGTCTGCTGAGCAACATCCAGGCCCGGAGCCCTTTGGAGCCGCGCTCCCTACGCCGAGTGTAGGGAAACGCCCTGCACTCTCTCCTGGAGGAGATTCGTTTCCCCACCAAACCCACACTTTCACCAACAGACTTCTGGCACGTCTCACATGCCTTTGAGGTCTTACGCCTTGCCCTAGTCTGAGCTGCCCTGAGAGACCCCTCGGCCTCACATTCCATCTAGGACGCCCCTGCCGGAAGTCACCTGCCTCCAAGAGAAAGTCGGCTTGCGTTCTTACTGCGATTTCAGCCCTGTGCTTCCTGTGGCACTGCAGGCTTTGGAAGAGCCAGAGGCCCCGGAGGCGTAACTAGGCAGGGCATTCCTTGGTTGAGGCAGTTCACTTGACCCAGAACACCCTACTTCGGGGAGTTGGTTCAGGGAAGCAAACGCAGGGTAACATGTGTCTCTTTGGACTGGTTAGAAACCACAGGGAGGTAAGCTGAGTGTGCGCGTGGAAACGGGAGCCTGCTGGAACTATCCTTGCTTTCCCACTTGGAAGGCTGCCTTCATGCTGCCTTGAAGCTGCCTGACGTCCCCTGCTGTTGACAGGCCTGGAAACCCGGTAGAAATGCTTCTGGGAAGAAAATGAGTTTGCTCCGTCCCAACCCGGTGCTTCCATGGCCGCGGTGGTGGTTAGCCTGACAAGCTCCGGAACGAAAGGGAAACTCAACGTGAGAATTTGCCTCCAGTTTAGGCCCTGCGTAGCCGGGCAGGAAGGGCGGCATGCAGCAGTTTCCATGAGTTCTTAGTCACCGTTCGGGTTTATTTTAAGGGAATTACCCATTTGAGGACTCCTAGGCCCCTCGGGTGTGCATCCATTTCCCTCCAAGGTCACTGAGGACCTCCAGACACCCCCCACGCCGTGGTCCGGCTGAGCAACATCGAGGCCCATTGCTCTGCCCCTCGGAGGCCCTGTGTGCGTGCCGAGTGATGGGCAACACGCTGCACGTTCCTTGAGGAGAGCTCCATTTCCAGAGCCCTCACACGGCCTCAGAACCAGATTTCTGGTGAGTCCGAAGCTCCCAGGAAAGCTTTGTCGTCGCCCTTGTGAGAGCTGCCGTGAGAAAACACTCTGCCTACTTCGCGGGCCTCGTACCTGAAGGCACTCTGCTCGAGGAGAACGTCAGCATCTCGCAATGCTGCGTCGCTACCGGGACAGCCGGAGTGAGCACAGGCCTGGAGGGAAGGCCCTGACGTGAGGTGCAGAAGCGGAGCCGCGCAGCACTTTCCGTGAGGCCGTAGCCTCTGCTCTGCGTGTGTTGAACGGCAGTAGAGTTTCCTGGACACCTGGGAGGCTCGCGGGGGCACCCTGTTCCAGGCTGGAACACGAAGTACTCCCGGGCACCCCTGGGTCTGCTGAGCAACATCCAGGCCCGGAGCCCTTTGGAGCCGCTCTCCATATGCCGAGTGTAGGGAAACGCCCTGCACTCTCTCCTGGAGGAGATTCGTTTCCCCACCAAACCCACACTTTCACCAACAGACTTCTGGCACGTCTCACATGCCTTTGAGGTCTTACGCCTTGCCCTGGTCTGAGCTGCCCTGAGAGACCCCTCGGCCTCGCATTCCATCTAGGACGCCCCTGCCGGAAGTCACCTGCCTCCAAGAGAAAGTCGGCTTGCGTTCTTACTGCGATTTCAGCCCTGTGCTTCCTGTGGCACTGCAGGCTTTGGAATAGCCACAGGCCCCGGAGGCGTAACTAGGCAGGGCATTCCTTGGTTGAGGCAGTTCACTTGACCCAGAACACCCTACTTTGGGGAGGAGGTTCAGGGAAGCAAACGCAGGGTAACATGTGTCTCTTTGGACTGGTTAGAAACCACAGGGAGGTAAGCTGAGTGTGCGCGTGGAAACGGGAGCCTGCTGGAACTATCCTTGCCTCCCACTTGGAAGGCTGCCTTCATGCTGCCTTGAAGCTGCCTGACGTCCCCTGCTGTTGACAGGCCTGGAAACCCGGTAGAAATGCTTCTGGGAAGAAAATGAGTTTGCTCCGTCTCAACCCGGTGCTTCCATGGCCGCGGTGGTGGTTAGCCTGACAAGCTCCGGAACGAAAGGGAAACTCAACGTGAGAATTTGCCTCCAGTTTAGGCCCTGCGTAGCCGGGCAGGAAGGGCGGCATGCAGCAGTTTCCATGAGTTCTTAGTCACCGTTCGGGTTTATTTGAACGGAATTACCCATTTGAGGACTCCTAGGCCCCTCGGGTGTGCATCCGTTTCCCTCCAAGGTCACTGAGGACCTCCAGACACCCCCCACGCCGTGGTCCGGCTGAGCAACATCGAGGCCCATTGCTCTGCCCCTCGGAGGCCCTGTGTGCGTGCCGAGTGATGGGCAACACGCTGCACGTTCCTTGAGGAGAGCTCCATTTCCAGAGCCCTCACACGGCCTCAGAACCAGATTTCTGGTGAGTCCGAAGCTCCCAGGAAATCTTTGTCGTCGCCCTTGTGAGAGCTGCCGTGAGAAAACACTCTGCCTACTTCGCGGGCCTCGTACCTGAAGGCACTCTGCTCGAGGAGAACGTCAGCATCTCGCAATGCTGCGTCGCTAACGGGACAGCCGGAGTGAGCACAGGCCTGGAGGGAAGGCCCTGACGTGAGGTGCAGAAGCGGAGCCGCGCAGCAGTTTCCGTGAGGCCGTAGCCTCTGCTCTGCGTGTGTTGAACGGCAGTAGAGTTTCCTGGACACCTGGGAGGCTCGCGGGGGCACCCTGTTCCAGGCTGGAACACGGAGTACTCCCGGGCACCCCTGGGTCTGCTGAGCAACATCCAGGCCCGGAGCCCTTTGGAGCCGCTCTCCATACGCCTAGTGTAGGGAAACGCCCTGCACTCTCTCCTGGAGGAGATTCGTTTCCCCACCAAACCCACACTTTCACCAACAGACTTCTGGCACGTCTCACATGCCTTTGAGGTCTTACGCCTTGCCCTAGTCTGAGCTGCCCTGAGAGACCCCTGGCCTCGCATTCCATCTAGGACCCCCCTGCCGGAAGTCACCCTGCCTCCAAGAGAAAGTCGGCTTGCGTTCTTACTGCGATTTCAGCCCTGTGCTTCCTGTGGCACTGCAGGCTTTGGAATAGCCACAGGCCCCGGAGGCGTAACTAGGCAGGGCATTCCTTGGTTGAGGCAGTTCACTTGACCCAGAACACCCTACTTCGGGGAGTTGGTTCAGGGAAGCAAACGCAGGGTAACATGTGTCTCTTTGGACTGGTTAGAAACCACAGGGAGGTAAGCTGAGTGTGCGTGTGGAAACGGGAGCCTGCTGGAACTATCCTTGCTTTCCCACTTGGAAGGCTGCCTTCATGCTGCCTTGAAGCTGCCTGACGTCCCCTGCTGTTGACAGGCCTGGAAACCCGGAAGAAATGCTTCTGGGAAGAAAATGAGTTTGCTCCGTCTCAACCCGGTGCTTCCATGGCCGCGGTGGTGGTTAGCCTGACAAGCTCCGGAACGAAAGGGAAACTCAACGTGAGAATTTGCCTCCAGTTTAGGCCCTGCGTAGCCGGGCAGGAAGGGCGGCATGCAGCAGTTTCCATGAGTTCTTAGTCACCGTTCGGGTTTATTTTAAGGGAATTACCCATTTGAGGACTCCTAGGCCCCTCGGGTGTGCATCCATTTCCCTCCAAGGTCACTGAGGACCTCCAGACACCCCCCACGCCGTGGTCCGGCTGAGCAACATCGAGGCCCATTGCTCTGCCCCTCGGAGGCCCTGTGTGCGTGCCGAGTGATGGGCAACACGCTGCACGTTCCTTGAGGAGAGCTCCATTTCCAGAGCCCTCACACGGCCTCAGAACCAGATTTCTGGTGAGTCCGAAGCTCCCAGGAAATCTTTGTCGTCGCCCTTGTGAGAGCTGCCGTGAGAAAACACTCTGCCTACTTCGCGGGCCTCGTACCTGAAGGCACTCTGCTCGAGGAGAACGTCAGCATCTCGCAATGCTGCGTCGCTAACGGGACAGCCGGAGTGAGCACAGGCCTGGAGGGAAGGCCCTGACGTGAGGTGCAGAAGCGGAGCCGCGCAGCACTTTCCGTGAGGCCGTAGCCTCTGCTCTGCGTGTGTTGAACGGCAGTAGAGTTTCCTGGACACCTGGGAGGCTCGCGGGGGCACCCTGTTCCAGGCTGGAACACGGAGTACTCCCGGGCACCCCTGGGTCTGCTAAGCAACATCCAGGCCCGGAGCCCTTTGGAGCCGCTCTCCATACGCCGAGTGTAGGGAAACGCCCTGCACTCTCTCCTGGAGGAGATTCGTTTCCCCACCAAACCCACACTTTCACCAACAGACTTCTGGCACGTCTCACATGCCTTTGAGGTCTTACGCCTTGCCCTGGTCTGAGCTGCCCTGAGAGACCCCTCGGCCTCGCATTCCATCTAGGACCCCCCTGCCGGAAGTCACCCTGCCTCCAAGAGAAAGTCGGCTTGCGTTCTTACTGCGATTTCATCCCTGTGCTTCCTGTGGCACTGCAGGCTTTGGAATAGCCAGAGGCCCCGGAGGCGTAACTAGGCAGGGCATTCCTTGGTTGAGGCAGTTCACTTGACCCAGAACACCCTACTTCGGGGAGTTGGTTCAGGGAAGCAAACGCAGGGTAACATGTGTCTCTTTGGACTGGTTAGAAACCACAGGGAGGTAAGCTGAGTGTGCGCGTGGAAACGGGAGCCTGCTGGAACTATCCTTGCTTTCCCACTTGGAAGGCTGCCTTCATGCTGCCTTGAAGCTGCCTGACGTCCCCTGCTGTTGACAGGCCTGGAAACCCGGTAGAAATGCTTCTGGGAAGAAAATGAGTTTGCTCCGTCTCAACCCGGTGCTTCCATGGCCGCGGTGGTGGTTAGCCTGACAAGCTCCGGAACGAAAGGGAAACTCAACGTGAGAATTTGCCTCCAGTTTAGGCCCTGCGTAGCCGGGCAGGAAGGGCGGCATGCAGCAGTTTCCATGAGTTCTTAGTCACCGTTCGGGTTTATTTGAACGGAATTACCCATTTGAGGACTCCTAGGTCCCTCGGGTGTGCATCCGTTTCCCTCCAAGGTCACTGAGGACCTCCAGACACCCCCCACGCCGTGGTCCGGCTGAGCAACATCGAGGCCCATTGCTCTGCCCCTCGGAGGCCCTGTGTGCGTGCCGAGTGATGGGCAACACGCTGCACGTTCCTTGAGGAGAGCTCCATTTCCAGAGCCCTCACACGGCCTCAGAACCAGATTTCTGGTGAGTCCGAAGCTCCCAGGAAATCTTTGTCGTCGCCCTTGTGAGAGCTGCCGTGAGAAAACACTCTGCCTACTTCACGGGCCTCGTACCTGAAGGCACTCTGCTCGAGGAGAACGTCAGCATCTCGCAATGCTGCGTCGCTAACGGGACAGCCGGAGTGAGCACAGGCCTGGAGGGAAGGCCCTGACGTGAGGTGCAGAAGCGGAGCCGCGCAGCACTTTCCGTGAGGCCGTAGCCTCTGCTCTGCGTGTGTTGAACGGCAGTAGAGTTTCCTGGACACCTGGGAGGCTCGTGGGGGCACCCTGTTCCAGGCTGGAACACGGAGTACTCCCGGGCACCCCTGGGTCTGCTGAGCAACATCCAGGCCCGGAGCCCTTTGGAGCCGCTCTCCATACGCCTAGTGTAGGGAAACGCCCTGCACTCTCTCCTGGAGGAGATTCGTTTCCCCACCAAACCCACACTTTCACCAACAGACTTCTGGCACGTCTCACATGCCTTTGAGGTCTTACGCCTTGCCCTAGTCTGAGCTGCCCTGAGAGACCCCTGGCCTCGCATTCCATCTAGGACCCCCCTGCCGGAAGTCACCCTGCCTCCAAGAGAAAGTCGGCTTGCGTTCTTACTGCGATTTCAGCCCTGTGCTTCCTGTGGCACTGCAGGCTTTGGAATAGCCACAGGCCCCGGAGGCGTAACTAGGCAGGGCATTCCTTGGTTGAGGCAGTTCACTTGACCCAGAACACCCTACTTCGGGGAGTTGGTTCAGGGAAGCAAACGCAGGGTAACATGTGTCTCTTTGGACTGGTTAGAAACCACAGGGAGGTAAGCTGAGTGTGCGCGTGGAAACGGGAGCCTCCTGGAACTATCCTTGCCTCCCACTTGGAAGGCTGCCTTCATGCTGCCTTGAAGCTGCCTGACGTCCCCTGCTGTTGACAGGCCTGGAACCCCGGTAGAAATGCTTCTGGGAAGAAAATGAGTTTGCTCCGTCTCAACCCGGTGCTTCCATGGCCGCGGTGGTGGTTAGCCTGACAAGCTCCGAAACGAAAGGGAAACTCAACGTGAGAATTTGCCTCCAGTTTAGGCCCTGCGTAGCCGGGCAGGAAGGGCGGCATGCAGCAGTTTCCATGAGTTCTTAGTCACCGTTCGGGTTTATTTGAACGGAATTACCCATTTGAGGACTCCTAGGCCCCTCGGGTGTGCATCCGTTTCCCTCCAAGGTCACTGAGGACCTCCAGACACCCCCCACGCCGTGGTCCGGCTGAGCAACATCGAGGCCCATTGCTCTGCCCCTCGGAGGCCCTGTGTGCGTGCCGAGTGATGGGCAACACGCTGCACGTTCCTTGAGGAGAGCTCCATTTCCAGAGCCCTCACACGGCCTCAGAACCAGATTTCTGGTGAGTCCGAAGCTCCCAGGAAATCTTTGTCGTCGCCCTTGTGAGAGCTGCCGTGAGAAAACACTCTGCCTGCTTCGCGGGCCTCGTACCTGAAGGCACTCTGCTCGAGGAGAACGTCAGCATCTCGCAATGCTGCGTCGCTAACGGGACAGCCGGAGTGAGCACAGACCTGGAGGGAAGGCCCTGACGTGAGGTGCAGAAGCGGAGCCGCGCAGCACTTTCCGTGAGGCCGTAGCCTCTGCTCTGCGTGTGTTGAACGGCAGTAGAGTTTCCTGGACACCTGGGAGGCTCGTGGGGGCACCCTGTTCCAGGCTGGAACACGGAGTACTCCCGGGCACCCCTGGGTCTGCTGAGCAACATCCAGGCCCGGAGCCCTTTGGAGCCGCTCTCCATACGCCTAGTGTAGGGAAACGCCCTGCACTCT
The DNA here is from genome assembly GCF_949987515.2 of Delphinus delphis. Lineage (NCBI taxonomy): Eukaryota > Metazoa > Chordata > Mammalia > Artiodactyla > Delphinidae > Delphinus > Delphinus delphis. Next base: position 43,694,959 of record NC_082700.1, on the reverse strand, counting down.
CTCCTGGAGGAGATTCGTTTCCCCACCAAACCCACACTTTCACCAACAGACTTCTGGCACGTCTCACATGCCTTTGAGGTCTTACGCCTTGCCCTAGTCTGAGCTGCCCTGAGAGACCCCTGGCCTCGCATTCCATCTAGGACCCCCCTGCCGGAAGTCACCCTGCCTCCAAGAGAAAGTCGGCTTGCGTTCTTACTGCGATTTCAGCCCTGTGCTTCCTGTGGCACTGCAGGCTTTGGAATAGCCACAGGCCCCGGAGGCGTAACTAGGCAGGGCATTCCTTGGTTGAGGCAGTTCACTTGACCCAGAACACCCTACTTCGGGGAGTTGGTTCAGGGAAGCAAACGCAGGGTAACATGTGTCTCTTTGGACTGGTTAGAAACCACAGGGAGGTAAGCTGAGTGTGCGCGTGGAAACGGGAGCCTGCTGGAACTATCCTTGCTTTCCCACTTGGAAGGCTGCCTTCATGCTGCCTTGAAGCTGCCTGACGTCCCCTGCTGTTGACAGGCCTGGAAACCCGGTAGAAATGCTTCTGGGAAGAAAATGAGTTTGCTCCGTCTCAACCCGGTGCTTCCATGGCCGCGGTGGTGGTTAGCCTGACAAGCTCCAGCCGAAAGGGAAACTCAACGTGAGAATTTGCCTCCAGTTTAGGCCCTGCGTAGCCGGGCAGGAAGGGCGGCATGCAGCAGTTTCCATGAGTTCTTAGTCACCGTTCGGGTTTATTTTAAGGGAATTACCCATTTGAGGACTCCTAGGCCCCTCGGGTGTGCATCCATTTCCCTCCAAGGTCACTGAGGACCTCCAGACACCCCCCACGCCGTGGTCCGGCTGAGCAACATCGAGGCCCATTGCTCTGCCCCTCGGAGGCCCTGTGTGCGTGCCGAGTGATGGGCAACACGCTGCACGTTCCTTGAGGAGAGCTCCATTTCCAGAGCCCTCACACGGCCTCAGAACCAGATTTCTGGTGAGTCCGAAGCTCCCAGGAAATCTTTGTCGTCGCCCTTGTGAGAGCTGCCGTGAGAAAACACTCTGCCTACTTCGCGGGCCTCGTACCTGAAGGCACTCTGCTCGAGGAGAACGTCAGCATCTCGCAATGCTGCGTCGCTAACGGGACAGCCGGAGTGAGCACAGGCCTGGAGGGAAGGCCCTGACGTGAGGTGCACAAGCGGAGCCGCGCAGCAGTTTCCGTGAGGCCGTAGCCTCTGCTCTGCGTGTGTTGAACGGCAGTAGAGTTTCCTGGACACCTGGGAGGCTCACGGGGGCACCCTGTTCCAGGCTGGAACACGGAGTACTCCCGGGCACCCCTGGGTCTGCTGAGCAACATCCAGGCCCGGAGCCCTTTGGAGGCGCTCTCCATACGCCGAGTGTAGGAAAACGCCCTGCACTCTCTCCTGGAGGAGATTCGTTTCCCCACCAAACCCACACTTTCACCAACAGACTTCTGGCACGTCTCACATGCCTTTGAGGTCTTACGCCTTGCCCTAGTCTGAGCTGCCCTGAGAGACCCCTGGCCTCGCATTCCATCTAGGACCCCCCTGCCGGAAGTCACCCTGCCTCCAAGAGAAAGTCGGCTTGCGTTCTTACTGCGATTTCAGCCCTGTGCTTCCTGTGGCACTGCAGGCTTTGGAATAGCCAGAGGCCCCGGAGGCGTAACTAGGCAGGGCATTCCTTGGTTGAGGCAGTTCACTTGACCCAGAACACCCTACTTCGGGGAGTTGGTTCAGGGAAGCAAACGCAGGGTAACATGTGTCTCTTTGGACTGGTTAGAAACCACAGGGAGGTAAGCTGAGTGTGCGCGTGGAAACGGGAGCCTGCTGGAACTATCCTTGCTTTCCCACTTGGAAGGCTGCCTTCATGCTGCCTTGAAGCTGCCTGACGTCCCCTGCTGTTGACAGGCCTGGAAACCCGGTAGAAATGCTTCTGGGAAGAAAATGAGTTTGCTCCGTCTCAACCCGGTGCTTCCATGGCCGCGGTGGTGGTTAGCCTGACAAGCTCCGGAACGAAAGGGAAACTCAACGTGAGAATTTGCCTCCAGTTTAGGCCCTGCGTAGCCGGGCAGGAAGGGCGGCATGCAGCAGTTTCCATGAGTTCTTAGTCACCGTTCGGGTTTATTTTAAGGGAATTACCCATTTGAGGACTCCTAGGCCCCTCGGGTGTGCATCCATTTCCCTCCAAGGTCACTGAGGACCTCCAGACACCCCCCACGCCGTGGTCCGGCTGAGCAACATCGAGGCCCATTGCTCTGCCCCTCGGAGGCCCTGTGTGCGTGCCGAGTGATGGGCAACACGCTGCACGTTCCTTGAGGAGAGCTCCATTTCCAGAGCCCTCACACGGCCTCAGAACCAGATTTCTGGTGAGTCCGAAGCTCCCAGGAAATCTTTGTCGTCGCCCTTGTGAGAGCTGCCGTGAGAAAACACTCTGCCTACTTCGCGGGCCTCGTACCTGAAGGCACTCTGCTCGAGGAGAACGTCAGCATCTCGCAATGCTGCGTCGCTAACGGGACAGCCAGAGTGAGCACAGGCCTGGAGGGAAGGCCCTGACGTGAGGTGCAGAAGCGGAGCCGCGCAGCAGTTTCCGTGAGGACGTAGCCTCTGCTCTGCGTGTGTTGAACGGCAGTAGAGTTTCCTGGACACCTGGGAGGCTCACGGGGGCACCCTGTTCCAGGCTGGAACACGGAGTACTCCCGGGCACCCCTGGGTCTGCTGAGCAACATCCAGGCCCGGAGCCCTTTGGAGGCGCTCTCCATACGCCGAGTGTAGGAAAACGCCCTGCACTCTCTCCTGGAGGAGATTCGTTTCCCCACCAAACCCACACTTTCACCAACAGACTTCTGGCACGTCTCACATGCCTTTGAGGTCTTACGCCTTGCCCTAGTCTGAGCTGCCCTGAGAGACCCCTGGCCTCGCATTCCATCTAGGACCCCCCTGCCGGAAGTCACCCTGCCTCCAAGAGAAAGTCGGCTTGCGTTCTTACTGCGATTTCAGCCCTGTGCTTCCTGTGGCACTGCAGGCTTTGGAATAGCCACAGGCCCCGGAGGCGTAACTAGGCAGGGCATTCCTTGGTTGAGGCAGTTCACTTGACCCAGAACACCCTACTTCGGGGAGTTGGTTCAGGGAAGCAAACGCAGGGTAACATGTGTCTCTTTGGACTGGTTAGAAACCACAGGGAGGTAAGCTGAGTGTGCGCGTGGAAACGGGAGCCTGCTGGAACTATCCTTGCTTTCCCACTTGGAAGGCTGCCTTCATGCTGCCTTGAAGCTGCCTGACGTCCCCTGCTGTTGACAGGCCTGGAAACCCGGTAGAAATGCTTCTGGGAAGAAAATGAGTTTGCTCCGTCTCAACCCGGTGCTTCCATGGCCGCGGTGGTGGTTAGCCTGACAAGCTCCGGAACGAAAGGGAAACTCAACGTGAGAATTTGCCTCCAGTTTAGGCCCTGCGTAGCCGGGCAGGAAGGGCGGCATGCAGCAGTTTCCATGAGTTCTTAGTCACCGTTCGGGTTTATTTTAAGGGAATTACCCATTTGAGGACTCCTAGGCCCCTCGGGTGTGCATCCATTTCCCTCCAAGGTCACTGAGGACCTCCAGACACCCCCCACGCCGTGGTCCGGCTGAGCAACATCGAGGCCCATTGCTCTGCCCCTCGGAGGCCCTGTGTGCGTGCCGAGTGATGGGCAACACGCTGCACGTTCCTTGAGGAGAGCTCCATTTCCAGAGCCCTCACACGGCCTCAGAACCAGATTTCTGGTGAGTCCGAAGCTCCCAGGAAATCTTTGTCGTCGCCCTTGTGAGAGCTGCCGTGAGAAAACACTCTGCCTACTTTGCGGGCCTCGTACCTGAAGGCACTCTGCTCGAGGAGAACGTCAGCATCTCGCAATGCTGCGTCGCTAACGGGACAGCCAGAGTGAGCACAGGCCTGGAGGGAAGGCCCTGACGTGAGGTGCAGAAGCGGAGCCGCGCAGCAGTTTCCGTGAGGACGTAGCCTCTGCTCTGCGTGTGTTGAACGGCAGTAGAGTTTCCTGGACACCTGGGAGGCTCACGGGGGCACCCTGTTCCAGGCTGGAACACGGAGTACTCCCGGGCACCCCTGGGTCTGCTGAGCAACATCCAGGCCTGGAGCCCTTTGGAGCCGCTCTCCATAGGCCAAGTGTAGGGAAACGCCCTGCACTCTCTCCTGGAGGAGATTCGTTTCCCCACCAAACCCACACTTTCACCAACAGACTTCTGGCACGTCTCACATGCCTTTGAGGTCTTACGCCTTGCCCTAGTCTGAGCTGCCCTGAGAGACCCCTGGCCTCGCATTCCATCTAGGACCCCCCTGCAGGAAGTCACCCTGCCTCCAAGAGAAAGTCGGCTTGCGTTCTTACTGCGATTTCAGCCCTGTGCTTCCTGTGGCACTGCAGGCTTTGGAATAGCCACAGGCCCCGGAGGCGTAACTAGGCAGGGCATTCCTTGGTTGAGGCAGTTCACTTGACCCAGAACACCCTACTTCGGGGAGTTGGTTCAGGGAAGCAAACGCAGGGTAACATGTGTCTCTTTGGACTGGTTAGAAACCACAGGGAGGTAAGCTGAGTGTGCGCGTGGAAACGGGAGCCTGCTGGAACTATCCTTGCTTTCCCACTTGGAAGGCTGCCTTCATGCTGCCTTGAAGCTGCCTGACGTCCCCTGCTGTTGACAGGCCTGGAAACCCGGTAGAAATGCTTCTGGGAAGAAAATGAGTTTGCTCCGTCTCAACCCGGTGCTTCCATGGCCGCGGTGGTGGTTAGCCTGACAAGCTCCAGCCGAAAGGGAAACTCAACGTGAGAATTTGCCTCCAGTTTAGGCCCTGCGTAGCCGGGCAGGAAGGGCGGCATGCAGCAGTTTCCATGAGTTCTTAGTCACCGTTCGGGTTTATTTTAAGGGAATTACCCATTTGAGGACTCCTAGGCCCCTCGGGTGTGCATCCATTTCCCTCCAAGGTCACTGAGGACCTCCAGACACCCCCCACGCCGTGGTCCGGCTGAGCAACATCGAGGCCCATTGCTCTGCCCCTCGGAGGCCCTGTGTGCGTGCCGAGTGATGGGCAACACGCTGCACGTTCCTTGAGGAGAGCTCCATTTCCAGAGCCCTCACACGGCCTCAGAACCAGATTTCTGGTGAGTCCGAAGCTCCCAGGAAATCTTTGTCGTCGCCCTTGTGAGAGCTGCCGTGAGAAAACACTCTGCCTACTTCGCGGGCCTCGTACCTGAAGGCACTCTGCTCGAGGAGAACGTCAGCATCTCGCAATGCTGCGTCGCTAACGGGACAGCCGGAGTGAGCACAGGCCTGGAGGGAAGGCCCTGACGTGAGGTGCACAAGCGGAGCCGCGCAACAGTTTCCGTGAGGCCGTAGCCTCTGCTCTGCGTGTGTTGAACGGCAGTAGAGTTTCCTGGACACCTGGGAGGCTCGTGGGGGCACCCTGTTCCAGGCTGGAACACGGAGTACTCCCGGGCACCCCTGGGTCTGCTGAGCAACATCCAGGCCCGGAGCCCTTTGGAGCCGCTCTCCATACGCCGAGTGTAGGGAAACGCCCTGCACTCTCTCCTGGAGGAGATTCGTTTTCCCACCAAACCCACACTTTCACCAACAGACTTCTGGCACGTCTCACATGCCTTTGAGGTCTTACGCCTTGCCTAGTCTGAGCTGCCCTGAGAGACCCCTCGGCCTCGCATTCCATCTAGGACCCCCCTGCCGGAAGTCACCCTGCCTCCAAGAGAAAGTCGGCTTGCGTTCTTACTGCGATTTCAGCCCTGTGCTTCCTGTGGCACTGCAGGCTTTGGAATAGCCACAGGCCCCGGAGGCGTAACTAGGCAGGGCATTCCTTGGTTGAGGCAGTTCACTTGACCCAGAACACCCTACTTCGGGGAGTTGGTTCAGGGAAGCAAACGCAGGGTAACATGTGTCTCTTTGGACTGGTTAGAAACCACAGGGAGGTAAGCTGAGTGTGCGCGTGGAAACGGGAGCCTGCTGGAACTATCCTTGCTTTCCCACTTGGAAGGCTGCCTTCATGCTGCCTTGAAGCTGCCTGACGTCCCCTGCTGTTGACAGGCCTGGAAACCCGGTAGAAATGCTTCTGGGAAGAAAATGAGTTTGCTCCGTCTCAACCCGGTGCTTCCATGGCCGCGGTGGTGGTTAGCCTGACAAGCTCCGGAACGAAAGGGAAACTCAACGTGAGAATTTGCCTCCAGTTTAGGCCCTGCGTAGCCGGGCAGGAAGGGCGGCATGCAGCAGTTTCCATGAGTTCTTAGTCACCGTTCGGGTTTATTTTAAGGGAATTACCCATTTGAGGACTCCTAGGCCCCTCGGGTGTGCATCCATTTCCCTCCAAGGTCACTGAGGACCTCCAGACACCCCCCACGCCGTGGTCCGGCTGAGCAACATCGAGGCCCATTGCTCTGCCCCTCGGAGGCCCTGTGTGCGTGCCGAGTGATGGGCAACACGCTGCACGTTCCTTGAGGAGAGCTCCATTTCCAGAGCCCTCACACGGCCTCAGAACCAGATTTCTGGTGAGTCCGAAGCTCCCAGGAAATCTTTGTCGTCGCCCTTGTGAGAGCTGCCGTGAGAAAACACTCTGCCTACTTCGCGGGCCTCGTACCTGAAGGCACTCTGCTCGAGGAGAACGTCAGCATCTCGCAATGCTGCGTCGCTAACGGGACAGCCAGAGTGAGCACAGGCCTGGAGGGAAGGCCCTGACGTGAGGTGCAGAAGCGGAGCCGCGCAGCAGTTTCCGTGAGGACGTAGCCTCTGCTCTGCGTGTGTTGAACGGCAGTAGAGTTTCCTGGACTCCTGGGAGGCTCACGGGGGCACCCTGTTCCAGGCTGGAACACGGAGTACTCCCGGGCACCCCTGGGTCTGCTGAGCAACATCCAGGCCCGGAGCCCTTTGGAGCCGCTCTCCATAGGCCAAGTGTAGGGAAACGCCCTGCACTCTCTCCTGGAGGAGATTCGTTTCCCCACCAAACCCACACTTTCACCAACAGACTTCTGGCACGTCTCACATGCCTTTGAGGTCTTACGCCTTGCCCTAGTCTGAGCTGCCCTGAGAGACCCCTGGCCTCGCATTCCATCTAGGACCCCCCTGCCGGAAGTCACCCTGCCTCCAAGAGAAAGTCGGCTTGCGTTCTTACTGCGATTTCAGCCCTGTGCTTCCTGTGGCACTGCAGGCTTTGGAATAGCCACAGGCCCCGGAGGCGTAACTAGGCAGGGCATTCCTTGGTTGAGGCAGTTCACTTGACCCAGAACACCCTACTTCGGGGAGTTGGTTCAGGGAAGCAAACGCAGGGTAACATGTGTCTCTTTGGACTGGTTAGAAACCACAGGGAGGTAAGCTGAGTGTGCGCGTGGAAACGGGAGCCTGCTGGAACTATCCTTGCTTTCCCACTTGGAAGGCTGCCTTCATGCTGCCTTGAAGCTGCCTGACGTCCCCTGCTGTTGACAGGCCTGGAAACCCGGTAGAAATGCTTCTGGGAAGAAAATGAGTTTGCTCCGTCTCAACCCGGTGCTTCCATGGCCGCGGTGGTGGTTAGCCTGACAAGCTCCGGAACGAAAGGGAAACTCAACGTGAGAATTTGCCTCCAGTTTAGGCCCTGCGTAGCCGGGCAGGAAGGGCGGCATGCAGCAGTTTCCATGAGTTCTTAGTCACCGTTCGGGTTTATTTTAAGGGAATTACCCATTTGAGGACTCCTAGGCCCCTCGGGTGTGCATCCATTTCCCTCCAAGGTCACTGAGGACCTCCAGACACCCCCCACGCCGTGGTCCGGCTGAGCAACATCGAGGCCCATTGCTCTGCCCCTCGGAGGCCCTGTGTGCGTGCCGAGTGATGGGCAACACGCTGCACGTTCCTTGAGGAGAGCTCCATTTCCAGAGCCCTCACACGGCCTCAGAACCAGATTTCTGGTGAGTCCGAAGCTCCCAGGAAATCTTTGTCGTCGCCCTTGTGAGAGCTGCCGTGAGAAAACACTCTGCCTACTTCGCGGGCCTCGTACCTGAAGGCACTCTGCTCGAGGAGAACGTCAGCATCTCGCAATGCTGCGTCGCTAACGGGACAGCCAGAGTGAGCACAGGCCTGGAGGGAAGGCCCTGACGTGAGGTGCAGAAGCGGAGCCGCGCAGCAGTTTCCGTGAGGACGTAGCCTCTGCTCTGCGTGTGTTGAACGGCAGTAGAGTTTCCTGGACACCTGGGAGGCTCACGGGGGCACCCTGTTCCAGGCTGGAACACGGAGTACTCCCGGGCACCCCTGGGTCTGCTGAGCAACATCCAGGCCCGGAGCCCTTTGGAGCCGCTCTCCATAGGCCAAGTGTAGGGAAACGCCCTGCACTCTCTCCTGGAGGAGATTCGTTTCCCCACCAAACCCACACTTTCACCAACAGACTTCTGGCACGTCTCACATGCCTTTGAGGTCTTACGCCTTGCCCTAGTCTGAGCTGCCCTGAGAGACCCCTGGCCTCGCATTCCATCTAGGACCCCCCTGCCAGAAGTCACCCTGCCTCCAAGAGAAAGTCGGCTTGCGTTCTTACTGCGATTTCAGCCCTGTGCTTCCTGTGGCACTGCAGGCTTTGGAATAGCCACAGGCCCCGGAGGCGTAACTAGGCAGGGCATTCCTTGGTTGAGGCAGTTCACTTGACCCAGAACACCCTACTTCGGGGAGTTGGTTCAGGGAAGCAAACGCAGGGTAGCATGTGTCTCTTTGGACTGGTTAGAAACCACAGGGAGGTAAGCTGAGTGTGTGCGTGGAAACGGGAGCCTGCTGGAACTATCCTTGCTTTCCCACTTGGAAGGCTGCCTTCATGCTGCCTTGAAGCTGCCTGACGTCCCCTGCTGTTGACAGGCCTGGAAACCCGGTAGAAATGCTTCTGGGAAGAAAATGAGTTTGCTCCGTCTCAACCCGGTGCTTCCATGGCCGCGGTGGTGGTTAGCCTGACAAGCTCCGGAACGAAAGGGAAACTCAACGTGAGAATTTGCCTCCAGTTTAGGCCCTGCGTAGCCGGGCAGGAAGGGCGGCATGCAGCAGTTTCCATGAGTTCTTAGTCACCGTTCGGGTTTATTTTAAGGGAATTACCCATTTGAGGACTCCTAGGCCCCTCGGGTGTGCATCCATTTCCCTCCAAGGTCACTGAGGACCTCCAGACACCCCCCACGCCGTGGTCCGGCTGAGCAACATCGAGGCCCATTGCTCTGCCCCTCGGAGGCCCTGTGTGCGTGCCGAGTGATGGGCAACACGCTGCACGTTCCTTGAGGAGAGCTCCATTTCCAGAGCCCTCACACGGCCTCAGAACCAGATTTCTGGTGAGTCCGAAGCTCCCAGGAAATCTTTGTCGTCGCCCTTGTGAGAGCTGCCGTGAGAAAACACTCTGCCTACTTCGCGGGCCTCGTACCTGAAGGCACTCTGCTCGAGGAGAACGTCAGCATCTCGCAATGCTGCGTCGCTAACGGGACAGCCAGAGTGAGCACAGGCCTGGAGGGAAGGCCCTGACGTGAGGTGCAGAAGCGGAGCCGCGCAGCAGTTTCCGTGAGGACGTAGCCTCTGCTCTGCGTGTGTTGAACGGCAGTAGAGTTTCCTGGACACCTGGGAGGCTCACGGGGGCACCCTGTTCCAGGCTGGAACACGGAGTACTCCCGGGCACCCCTGGGTCTGCTGAGCAACATCCAGGCCCGGAGCCCTTTGGAGCCGCTCTCCATAGGCCAAGTGTAGGGAAACGCCCTACACTCTCTCCTGGAGGAGATTCGTTTCCCCACCAAACCCACACTTTCACCAACAGACTTCTGGCACGTCTCACATGCCTTTGAGGTCTTACGCCTTGCCCTAGTCTGAGCTGCCCTGAGAGACCCCTGGCCTCGCATTCCATCTAGGACCCCCCTGCCAGAAGTCACCCTGCCTCCAAGAGAAAGTCGGCTTGCGTTCTTACTGCGATTTCAGCCCTGTGCTTCCTGTGGCACTGCAGGCTTTGGAATAGCCACAGGCCCCGGAGGCGTAACTAGGCAGGGCATTCCTTGGTTGAGGCAGTTCACTTGACCCAGAACACCCTACTTCGGGGAGTTGGTTCAGGGAAGCAAACGCAGGGTAGCATGTGTCTCTTTGGACTGGTTAGAAACCACAGGGAGGTAAGCTGAGTGTGTGCGTGGAAACGGGAGCCTGCTGGAACTATCCTTGCTTTCCCACTTGGAAGGCTGCCTTCATGCTGCCTTGAAGCTGCCTGACGTCCCCTGCTGTTGACAGGCCTGGAAACCCGGTAGAAATGCTTCTGGGAAGAAAATGAGTTTGCTCCGTCTCAACCCGGTGCTTCCATGGCCGCGGTGGTGGTTAGCCTGACAAGCTCCGGAACGAAAGGGAAACTCAACGTGAGAATTTGCCTCCAGTTTAGGCCCTGCGTAGCCGGGCAGGAAGGGCGGCATGCAGCAGTTTCCATGAGTTCTTAGTCACCGTTCGGGTTTATTTTAAGGGAATTACCCATTTGAGGACTCCTAGGCCCCTCGGGTGTGCATCCATTTCCCTCCAAGGTCACTGAGGACCTCCAGACACCCCCCACGCCGTGGTCCGGCTGAGCAACATCGAGGCCCATTGCTCTGCCCCTCGGAGGCCCTGTGTGCGTGCCGAGTGATGGGCAACACGCTGCACGTTCCTTGAGGAGAGCTCCATTTCCAGAGCCCTCACACGGCCTCAGAACCAGATTTCTGGTGAGTCCGAAGCTCCCAGGAAATCTTTGTCGTCGCCCTTGTGAGAGCTGCCGTGAGAAAACACTCTGCCTACTTCGCGGGCCTCGTACCTGAAGGCACTCTGCTCGAGGAGAACGTCAGCATCTCGCAATGCTGCGTCGCTAACGGGACAGCCAGAGTGAGCACAGGCCTGGAGGGAAGGCCCTGACGTGAGGTGCAGAAGCGGAGCCGCGCAGCAGTTTCCGTGAGGACGTAGCCTCTGCTCTGCGTGTGTTGAACGGCAGTAGAGTTTCCTGGACACCTGGGAGGCTCACGGGGGCACCCTGTTCCAGGCTGGAACACGGAGTACTCCCGGGCACCCCTGGGTCTGCTGAGCAACATCCAGGCCCGGAGCCCTTTGGAGCCGCTCTCCATAGGCCAAGTGTAGGGAAACGCCCTGCACTCTCTCCTGGAGGAGATTCGTTTCCCCACCAAACCCACACTTTCACCAACAGACTTCTGGCACGTCTCACATGCCTTTGAGGTCTTACGCCTTGCCCTAGTCTGAGCTGCCCTGAGAGACCCCTGGCCTCGCATTCCATCTAGGACCCCCCTGCCAGAAGTCACCCTGCCTCCAAGAGAAAGTCGGCTTGCGTTCTTACTGCGATTTCAGCCCTGTGCTTCCTGTGGCACTGCAGGCTTTGGAATAGCCACAGGCCCCGGAGGCGTAACTAGGCAGGGCATTCCTTGGTTGAGGCAGTTCACTTGACCCAGAACACCCTACTTCGGGGAGTTGGTTCAGGGAAGCAAACGCAGGGTAGCATGTGTCTCTTTGGACTGGTTAGAAACCACAGGGAGGTAAGCTGAGTGTGTGCGTGGAAACGGGAGCCTGCTGGAACTATCCTTGCTTTCCCACTTGGAAGGCTGCCTTCATGCTGCCTTGAAGCTGCCTGACGTCCCCTGCTGTTGACAGGCCTGGAAACCCGGTAGAAATGCTTCTGGGAAGAAAATGAGTTTGCTCCGTCTCAACCCGGTGCTTCCATGGCCGCGGTGGTGGTTAGCCTGACAAGCTCCGGAACGAAAGGGAAACTCAACGTGAGAATTTGCCTCCAGTTTAGGCCCTGCGTAGCCGGGCAGGAAGGGCGGCATGCAGCAGTTTCCATGAGTTCTTAGTCACCGTTCGGGTTTATTTTAAGGGAATTACCCATTTGAGGACTCCTAGGCCCCTCGGGTGTGCATCCATTTCCCTCCAAGGTCACTGAGGACCTCCAGACACCCCCCACGCCGTGGTCCGGCTGAGCAACATCGAGGCCCATTGCTCTGCCCCTCGGAGGCCCTGTGTGCGTGCCGAGTGATGGGCAACACGCTGCACGTTCCTTGAGGAGAGCTCCATTTCCAGAGCCCTCACACGGCCTCAGAACCAGATTTCTGGTGAGTCCGAAGCTCCCAGGAAATCTTTGTCGTCGCCCTTGTGAGAGCTGCCGTGAGAAAACACTCTGCCTACTTCGCGGGCCTCGTACCTGAAGGCACTCTGCTCGAGGAGAACGTCAGCATCTCGCAATGCTGCGTCGCTAACGGGACAGCCAGAGTGAGCACAGGCCTGGAGGGAAGGCCCTGACGTGAGGTGCAGAAGCGGAGCCGCGCAGCAGTTTCCGTGAGGACGTAGCCTCTGCTCTGCGTGTGTTGAACGGCAGTAGAGTTTCCTGGACACCTGGGAGGCTCACGGGGGCACCCTGTTCCAGGCTGGAACACGGAGTACTCCCGGGCACCCCTGGGTCTGCTGAGCAACATCCAGGCCCGGAGCCCTTTGGAGCCGCTCTCCATAGGCCAAGTGTAGGGAAACGCCCTGCACTCTCTCCTGGAGGAGATTCGTTTCCCCACCAAACCCACACTTTCACCAACAGACTTCTGGCACGTCTCACATGCCTTTGAGGTCTTACGCCTTGCCCTAGTCTGAGCTGCCCTGAGAGACCCCTGGCCTCGCATTCCATCTAGGACCCCCCTGCCGGAAGTCACCCTGCCTCCAAGAGAAAGTCGGCTTGCGTTCTTACTGCGATTTCAGCCCTGTGCTTCCTGTGGCACTGCAGGCTTTGGAATAGCCACAGGCCCCGGAGGCGTAACTAGGCAGGGCATTCCTTGGTTGAGGCAGTTCACTTGACCCAGAACACCCTACTTCGGGGAGTTGGTTCAGGGAAGCAAACGCAGGGTAGCATGTGTCTCTTTGGACTGGTTAGAAACCACAGGGAGGTAAGCTGAGTGTGTGCGTGGAAACGGGAGCCTGCTGGAACTATCCTTGCTTTCCCACTTGGAAGGCTGCCTTCATGCTGCCTTGAAGCTGCCTGACGTCCCCTGCTGTTGACAGGCCTGGAAACCCGGTAGAAATGCTTCTGGGAAGAAAATGAGTTTGCTCCGTCTCAACCCGGTGCTTCCATGGCCGCGGTGGTGGTTAGCCTGACAAGCTCCGGAACGAAAGGGAAACTCAACGTGAGAATTTGCCTCCAGTTTAGGCCCTGCGTAGCCGGGCAGGAAGGGCGGCATGCAGCAGTTTCCATGAGTTCTTAGTCACCGTTCGGGTTTATTTTAAGGGAATTACCCATTTGAGGACTCCTAGGCCCCTCGGGTGTGCATCCATTTCCCTCCAAGGTCACTGAGGACCTCCAGACACCCCCCACGCCGTGGTCCGGCTGAGCAACATCGAGGCCCATTGCTCTGCCCCTCGGAGGCCCTGTGTGCGTGCCGAGTGATGGGCAACACGCTGCACGTTCCTTGAGGAGAGCTCCATTTCCAGAGCCCTCACACGGCCTCAGAACCAGATTTCTGGTGAGTCCGAAGCTCCCAGGAAATCTTTGTCGTCGCCCTTGTGAGAGCTGCCGTGAGAAAACACTCTGCCTACTTCGCGGGCCTCGTACCTGAAGGCACTCTGCTCGAGGAGAACGTCAGCATCTCGCAATGCTGCGTCGCTAACGGGACAGCCGGAGTGAGCACAGGCCTGGAGGGAAGGCCCTGACGTGAGGTGCACAAGCGGAGCCGCGCAACAGTTTCCGTGAGGCCGTAGCCTCTGCTCTGCGTGTGTTGAACGGCAGTAGAGTTTCCTGGACACCTGGGAGGCTCGTGGGGGCACCCTGTTCCAGGCTGGAACACGGAGTACTCCCGGGCACCCCTGGGTCTGCTGAGCAACATCCAGGCCCGGAGCCCTTTGGAGCCGCTCTCCATACACCGAGTGTAGGGAAACGCCCTGCACTCTCTCCTGGAGGAGATTCGTTTCCCCACCAAACCCACACTTTCACCAACAGACTTCTGGCACGTCTCACATGCCTTTGAGGTCTTACGCCTTGCCCTAGTCTGAGCTGCCCTGAGAGACCCCTGGCCTCGCATTCCATCTAGGACCCCCCTGCCGGAAGTCACCCTGCCTCCAAGAGAAAGTCGGCTTGCGTTCTTACTGCGATTTCAGCCCTGTGCTTCCTGTGGCACTGCAGGCTTTGGAATAGCCACAGGCCCCGGAGGCGTAACTAGGCAGGGCATTCCTTGGTTGAGGCAGTTCACTTGACCCAGAACACCCTACTTCGGGGAGTTGGTTCAGGGAAGCAAACGCAGGGTAACATGTGTCTCTTTGGACTGGTTAGAAACCACAGGGAGGTAAGCTGAGTGTGCGCGTGGAAACGGGAGCCTGCTGGAACTATCCTTGCTTTCCCACTTGGAAGGCTGCCTTCATGCTGCCTTGAAGCTGCCTGACGTCCCCTGCTGTTGACAGGCCTGGAAACCCGGTAGAAATGCTTCTGGGAAGAAAATGAGTTTGCTCCGTCTCAACCCGGTGCTTCCATGGCCGCGGTGGTGGTTAGCCTGACAAGCTCCGGAAGGAAAGGGAAACTCAACGTGAGAATTTGCCTCCAGTTTAGGCCCTGCGTAGCCGGGCAGGAAGGGCGGCATGCAGCAGTTTCCATGAGTTCTTAGTCACCGTTCGGGTTTATTTTAAGGGAATTACCCATTTGAGGACTCCTAGGCCCCTCGGGTGTGCATCCATTTCCCTCCAAGGTCACTGAGGACCTCCAGACACCCCCCACGCCGTGGTCCGTCTGAGCAACATCGAGGCCCATTGCTCTGCCCCTCGGAGGCCCTGTGTGCGTGCCGAGTGATGGGCAACACGCTGCACGTTCCTTGAGGAGAGCTCCATTTCCAGAGCCCTCACACGGCCTCAGAACCAGATTTCTGGTGAGTCCGAAGCTCCCAGGAAATCTTTGTCGTCGCCCTTGTGAGAGCTGCCGTGAGAAAACACTCTGCCTACTTCGCGGGCCTCGTACCAGAAGGCACTCTGCTCGAGGAGAACGTCAGCATCTCGCAATGCTGCGTCGCTAACGGGACAGCCGGAGTGAGCACAGGCCTGGAGGGAAGGCCCTGACGTGAGGTGCACAAGCGGAGCCGCGCAACAGTTTCCGTGAGGCCGTAGCCTCTGCTCTGCGTGTGTTGAACGGCAGTAGAGTTTCCTGGACACCTGGGAGGCTCGTGGGGGCACCCTGTTCCAGGCTGGAACACGGAGTACTCCCGGGCACCCCTGGGTCTGCTGAGCAACATCCAGGCCCGGAGCCCTTTGGAGCCGCTCTCCATACGCCGAGTGTAGGGAAACGCCCTGCACTCTCTCCTGGAGGAGATTCGTTTTCCCACCAAACCCACACTTTCACCAACAGACTTCTGGCACGTCTCACATGCCTTTGAGGTCTTACGCCTTGCCTAGTCTGAGCTGCCCTGAGAGACCCCTCGGCCTCGCATTCCATCTAGGACCCCCCTGCCGGAAGTCACCCTGCCTCCAAGAGAAAGTCGGCTTGCGTTCTTACTGCGATTTCAGCCCTGTGCTTCCTGTGGCACTGCAGGCTTTGGAATAGCCACAGGCCCCGGAGGCGTAACTAGGCAGGGCATTCCTTGGTTGAGGCAGTTCACTTGACCCAGAACACCCTACTTCGGGGAGTTGGTTCAGGGAAGCAAACGCAGGGTAACATGTGTCTCTTTGGACTGGTTAGAAACCACAGGGAGGTAAGCTGAGTGTGCGCGTGGAAACGGGAGCCTGCTGGAACTATCCTTGCTTTCCCACTTGGAAGGCTGCCTTCATGCTGCCTTGAAGCTGCCTGACGTCCCCTGCTGTTGACAGGCCTGGAAACCCGGTAGAAATGCTTCTGGGAAGAAAATGAGTTTGCTCCGTCTCAACCCGGTGCTTCCATGGCCGCGGTGGTGGTTAGCCTGACAAGCTCCGGAACGAAAGGGAAACTCAACGTGAGAATTTGCCTCCAGTTTAGGCCCTGCGTAGCCGGGCAGGAAGGGCGGCATGCAGCAGTTTCCATGAGTTCTTAGTCACCGTTCGGGTTTATTTTAAGGGAATTACCCATTTGAGGACTCCTAGGCCCCTCGGGTGTGCATCCATTTCCCTCCAAGGTCACTGAGGACCTCCAGACACCCCCCACGCCGTGGTCCGGCTGAGCAACATCGAGGCCCATTGCTCTGCCCCTCGGAGGCCCTGTGTGCGTGCCGAGTGATGGGCAACACGCTGCACGTTCCTTGAGGAGAGCTCCATTTCCAGAGCCCTCACACGGCCTCAGAACCAGATTTCTGGTGAGTCCGAAGCTCCCAGGAAATCTTTGTCGTCGCCCTTGTGAGAGCTGCCGTGAGAAAACACTCTGCCTACTTCGCGGGCCTCGTACCTGAAGGCACTCTGCTCGAGGAGAACGTCAGCATCTCGCAATGCTGCGTCGCTAACGGGACAGCCGGAGTGAGCACAGGCCTGGAGGGAAGGCCCTGACGTGAGGTGCAGAAGCGGAGCCGCGCAGCACTTTCCGTGAGGCCGTAGCCTCTGCTCTGCGTGTGTTGAACGGCAGTAGAGTTTCCTGGACACCTGGGAGGCTCGCGGGGGCACCCTGTTCCAGGCTGGAACACGGAGTACTCCCGGGCACCCCTGGGTCTGCTGAGCAACATCCAGGCCCGGAGCCCTTTGGAGCCGCTCTCCATACGCCGAGTGTAGGGAAACGCCCTGCACTCTCTCCTGGAGGAGATTCGTTTCCCCACCAAACCCACACTTTCACCAACAGACTTCTGGCACGTCTCACATGCCTTTGAGGTCTTATGCCTTGCCCTGGTATGAGCTGCCGTGAGAGATCCCTCGGCCTCGCATTCCATCTAGGACCCCCCTGCCGGAAGTCACCCTGCCTCCAAGAGAAAGTCGGCTTGCGTTCTTACTGCGATTTCAGCCCTGTGCTTCCTGTGGCACTGCAGGCTTTGGAATAGCCACAGGCCCCGGAGGCGTAACTAGGCAGGGCATTCCTTGGTTGAGGCAGTTCACTTGACCCAGAACACCCTACTTCGGGGAGTTGGTTCAGGGAAGCAAACGCAGGGTAACATGTGTCTCTTTGGACTGGTTAGAAACCACAGGGAGGTAAGCTGAGTGTGCGCGTGGAAACGGGAGCCTGCTGGAACTATCCTTGCTTTCCCACTTGGAAGGCTGCCTTCATGCTGCCTTGAAGCTGCCTGACGTCCCCTGCTGTTGACAGGCCTTGAAACCCGGTAGAAATGCTTCTGGGAAGAAAATGAGTTTGCTCCGTCTCAACCCGGTGCTTCCATGGCCGCGGTGGTGGTTAGCCTGACAAGCTCCGGAACGAAAGGGAAACTCAACGTGAGAATTTGCCTCCAGTTTAGGCCCTGCGTAGCCGGGCAGGAAGGGCGGCATGCAGCAGTTTCCATGAGTTCTTAGTCACCGTTCGGGTTTATTTTAAGGGAATTACCCATTTGAGGACTCCTAGGCCCCTCGGGTGTGCATCCATTTCCCTCCAAGGTCACTGAGGACCTCCAGACACCCCCCACGCCGTGGTCCGGCTGAGCAACATCGAGGCCCATTGCTCTGCCCCTCGGAGGCCCTGTGTGCGTGCCGAGTGATGGGCAACACGCTGCACGTTCCTTGAGGAGAGCTCCATTTCCAGAGCCCTCACACGGCCTCAGAACCAGATTTCTGGTGAGTCCGAAGCTCCCAGGAAATCTTTGTCGTCGCCCTTGTGAGAGCTGCCGTGAGAAAACACTCTGCCTACTTCGCGGGCCTCGTACCTGAAGGCACTCTGCTCGAGGAGAACGTCAGCATCTCGCAATGCTGCGTCGCTAACGGGACAGCCGGAGTGAGCACAGGCCTGGAGGGAAGGCCCTGACGTGAGGTGCACAAGCGGAGCCGCGCAACAGTTTCCGTGAGGCCGTAGCCTCTGCTCTGCGTGTGTTGAACGGCAGTAGAGTTTCCTGGACACCTGGGAGGCTCGTGGGGGCACCCTGTTCCAGGCTGGAACACGGAGTACTCCCGGGCACCCCTGGGTCTGCTGAGCAACATCCAGGCCCGGAGCCCTTTGGAGCCGCTCTCCATACGCCGAGTGTAGGGAAACGCCCTGCACTCTCTCCTGGAGGAGATTCGTTTCCCCACCAAACCCACACTTTCACCAACAGACTTCTGGCACGTCTCACATGCCTTTGAGGTCTTACGCCTTGCCCTAGTCTGAGCTGCCCTGAGAGACCCCTGGCCTCCCATTCCATCTAGGACCCCCCTGCCGGAAGTCACCCTGCCTCCAAGAGAAAGTCGGCTTGCGTTCTTACTGCGATTTCAGCCCTGTGCTTCCTGTGGCACTGCAGGCTTTGGAATAGCCACAGGCCCCGGAGGCGTAACTAGGCAGGGCATTCCTTGGTTGAGGCAGTTCACTTGACCCAGAACACCCTACTTCGGGGAGTTGGTTCAGGGAAGCAAACGCAGGGTAACATGTGTCTCTTTGGACTGGTTAGAAACCACAGGGAGGTAAGCTGAGTGTGCGCGTGGAAACGGGAGCCTGCTGGAACTATCCTTGCTTTCCCACTTGGAAGGCTGCCTTCATGCTGCCTTGAAGCTGCCTGACGTCCCCTGCTGTTGACAGGCCTGGAAACCCGGTAGAAATGCTTCTGGGAAGAAAATGAGTTTGCTCCGTCTCAACCC
The DNA here is from genome assembly GCF_949987515.2 of Delphinus delphis. Lineage (NCBI taxonomy): Eukaryota > Metazoa > Chordata > Mammalia > Artiodactyla > Delphinidae > Delphinus > Delphinus delphis. The sequence continues at coordinate 43,676,337 of NC_082700.1, read as the reverse complement.
GGTGCTTCCATGGCCGCGGTGGTGGTTAGCCTGACAAGCTCCGGAACGAAAGGGAAACTCAACGTGAGAATTTGCCTCCAGTTTAGGCCCTGCGTAGCCGGGCAGGAAGGGCGGCATGCAGCAGTTTCCATGAGTTCTTAGTCACCGTTCGGGTTTATTTTAAGGGAATTACCCATTTGAGGACTCCTAGGCCCCTCGGGTGTGCATCCATTTCCCTCCAAGGTCACTGAGGACCTCCAGACACCCCCCACGCCGTGGTCCGGCTGAGCAACATCGAGGCCCATTGCTCTGCCCCTCGGAGGCCCTGTGTGCGTGCCGAGTGATGGGCAACACGCTGCACGTTCCTTGAGGAGAGCTCCATTTCCAGAGCCCTCACACGGCCTCAGAACCAGATTTCTGGTGAGTCCGAAGCTCCCAGGAAATCTTTGTCGTCGCCCTTGTGAGAGCTGCCGTGAGAAAACACTCTGCCTACTTCGCGGGCCTCGTACCAGAAGGCACTCTGCTCGAGGAGAACGTCAGCATCTCGCAATGCTGCGTCGCTAACGGGACAGCCGGAGTGAGCACAGGCCTGGAGGGAAGGCCCTGACGTGAGGTGCACAAGCGGAGCCGCGCAACAGTTTCCGTGAGGCCGTAGCCTCTGCTCTGCGTGTGTTGAACGGCAGTAGAGTTTCCTGGACACCTGGGAGGCTCGTGGGGGCACCCTGTTCCAGGCTGGAACACGGAGTACTCCCGGGCACCCCTGGGTCTGCTGAGCAACATCCAGGCCCGGAGCCCTTTGGAGCCGCTCTCCATACGCCGAGTGTAGGGAAACGCCCTGCACTCTCTCCTGGAGGAGATTCGTTTTCCCACCAAACCCACACTTTCACCAACAGACTTCTGGCACGTCTCACATGCCTTTGAGGTCTTACGCCTTGCCTAGTCTGAGCTGCCCTGAGAGACCCCTCGGCCTCGCATTCCATCTAGGACCCCCCTGCCGGAAGTCACCCTGCCTCCAAGAGAAAGTCGGCTTGCGTTCTTACTGCGATTTCAGCCCTGTGCTTCCTGTGGCACTGCAGGCTTTGGAATAGCCACAGGCCCCGGAGGCGTAACTAGGCAGGGCATTCCTTGGTTGAGGCAGTTCACTTGACCCAGAACACCCTACTTCGGGGAGTTGGTTCAGGGAAGCAAACGCAGGGTAACATGTGTCTCTTTGGACTGGTTAGAAACCACAGGGAGGTAAGCTGAGTGTGCGCGTGGAAACGGGAGCCTGCTGGAACTATCCTTGCTTTCCCACTTGGAAGGCTGCCTTCATGCTGCCTTGAAGCTGCCTGACGTCCCCTGCTGTTGACAGGCCTGGAAACCCGGTAGAAATGCTTCTGGGAAGAAAATGAGTTTGCTCCGTCTCAACCCGGTGCTTCCATGGCCGCGGTGGTGGTTAGCCTGACAAGCTCCGGAACGAAAGGGAAACTCAACGTGAGAATTTGCCTCCAGTTTAGGCCCTGCGTAGCCGGGCAGGAAGGGCGGCATGCAGCAGTTTCCATGAGTTCTTAGTCACCGTTCGGGTTTATTTTAAGGGAATTACCCATTTGAGGACTCCTAGGCCCCTCGGGTGTGCATCCATTTCCCTCCAAGGTCACTGAGGACCTCCAGACACCCCCCACGCCGTGGTCCGGCTGAGCAACATCGAGGCCCATTGCTCTGCCCCTCGGAGGCCCTGTGTGCGTGCCGAGTGATGGGCAACACGCTGCACGTTCCTTGAGGAGAGCTCCATTTCCAGAGCCCTCACACGGCCTCAGAACCAGATTTCTGGTGAGTCCGAAGCTCCCAGGAAATCTTTGTCGTCGCCCTTGTGAGAGCTGCCGTGAGAAAACACTCTGCCTACTTCGCGGGCCTCGTACCTGAAGGCACTCTGCTCGAGGAGAACGTCAGCATCTCGCAATGCTGCGTCGCTAACGGGACAGCCGGAGTGAGCACAGGCCTGGAGGGAAGGCCCTGACGTGAGGTGCAGAAGCGGAGCCGCGCAGCACTTTCCGTGAGGCCGTAGCCTCTGCTCTGCGTGTGTTGAACGGCAGTAGAGTTTCCTGGACACCTGGGAGGCTCGCGGGGGCACCCTGTTCCAGGCTGGAACACGGAGTACTCCCGGGCACCCCTGGGTCTGCTGAGCAACATCCAGGCCCGGAGCCCTTTGGAGCCGCTCTCCATACGCCGAGTGTAGGGAAACGCCCTGCACTCTCTCCTGGAGGAGATTCGTTTCCCCACCAAACCCACACTTTCACCAACAGACTTCTGGCACGTCTCACATGCCTTTGAGGTCTTATGCCTTGCCCTGGTATGAGCTGCCGTGAGAGATCCCTCGGCCTCGCATTCCATCTAGGACCCCCCTGCCGGAAGTCACCCTGCCTCCAAGAGAAAGTCGGCTTGCGTTCTTACTGCGATTTCAGCCCTGTGCTTCCTGTGGCACTGCAGGCTTTGGAATAGCCACAGGCCCCGGAGGCGTAACTAGGCAGGGCATTCCTTGGTTGAGGCAGTTCACTTGACCCAGAACACCCTACTTCGGGGAGTTGGTTCAGGGAAGCAAACGCAGGGTAACATGTGTCTCTTTGGACTGGTTAGAAACCACAGGGAGGTAAGCTGAGTGTGCGCGTGGAAACGGGAGCCTGCTGGAACTATCCTTGCTTTCCCACTTGGAAGGCTGCCTTCATGCTGCCTTGAAGCTGCCTGACGTCCCCTGCTGTTGACAGGCCTGGAAACCCGGTAGAAATGCTTCTGGGAAGAAAATGAGTTTGCTCCGTCTCAACCCGGTGCTTCCATGGCCGCGGTGGTGGTTAGCCTGACAAGCTCCGGAACGAAAGGGAAACTCAACGTGAGAATTTGCCTCCAGTTTAGGCCCTGCGTAGCCGGGCAGGAAGGGCGGCATGCAGCAGTTTCCATGAGTTCTTAGTCACCGTTCGGGTTTATTTTAAGGGAATTACCCATTTGAGGACTCCTAGGCCCCTCGGGTGTGCATCCATTTCCCTCCAAGGTCACTGAGGACCTCCAGACACCCCCCACGCCGTGGTCCGGCTGAGCAACATCGAGGCCCATTGCTCTGCCCCTCGGAGGCCCTGTGTGCGTGCCGAGTGATGGGCAACACGCTGCACGTTCCTTGAGGAGAGCTCCATTTCCAGAGCCCTCACACGGCCTCAGAACCAGATTTCTGGTGAGTCCGAAGCTCCCAGGAAATCTTTGTCGTCGCCCTTGTGAGAGCTGCCGTGAGAAAACACTCTGCCTACTTCGCGGGCCTCGTACCTGAAGGCACTCTGCTCGAGGAGAACGTCAGCATCTCGCAATGCTGCGTCGCTAAAGGGACAGCCGGAGTGAGCACAGGCCTGGAGGGAAGGCCCTGACGTGAGGTGCACAAGCGGAGCCGCGCAACAGTTTCCGTGAGGCCGTAGCCTCTGCTCTGCGTGTGTTGAACGGCAGTAGAGTTTCCTGGACACCTGGGAGGCTCGTGGGGGCACCCTGTTCCAGGCTGGAACACGGAGTACTCCCGGGCACCCCTGGGTCTGCTGAGCAACATCCAGGCCCGGAGCCCTTTGGAGCCGCTCTCCATACGCCGAGTGTAGGGAAACGCCCTGCACTCTCTCCTGGAGGAGATTCGTTTCCCCACCAAACCCACACTTTCACCAACAGACTTCTGGCACGTCTCACATGCCTTTGAGGTCTTACGCCTTGCCCTAGTCTGAGCTGCCCTGAGAGACCCCTGGCCTCGCATTCCATCTAGGACCCCCCTGCCGGAAGTCACCCTGCCTCCAAGAGAAAGTCGGCTTGCGTTCTTACTGCGATTTCAGCCCTGTGCTTCCTGTGGCACTGCAGGCTTTGGAATAGCCACAGGCCCCGGAGGCGTAACTAGGCAGGGCATTCCTTGGTTGAGGCAGTTCACTTGACCCAGAACACCCTACTTCGGGGAGTTGGTTCAGGGAAGCAAACGCAGGGTAACATGTGTCTCTTTGGACTGGTTAGAAACCACAGGGAGGTAAGCTGAGTGTGCACGTGGAAACGGGAGCCTGCTGGAACTATCCTTGCCTCCCACTTGGAAGGCTGCCTTCATGCTGCCTTGAAGCTGCCTGACGTCCCCTGCTGTTGACAGGCCTGGAAACCCGGTAGAAATGCTTCTGGGAAGAAAATGAGTTTGCTCCGTCTCAACCCGGTGCTTCCATGGCCGCGGTGGTGGTTAGCCTGACAAGCTCCGGAACGAAAGGGAAACTCAACGTGAGAATTTGCCTCCAGTTTAGGCCCTGCGTAGCCGGGCAGGAAGGGCGGCATGCAGCAGTTTCCATGAGTTCTTAGTCACCGTTCGGGTTTATTTTAAGGGAATTACCCATTTGAGGACTCCTAGGCCCCTCGGGTGTGCATCCATTTCCCTCCAAGGTCACTGAGGACCTCCAGACACCCCCCACGCCGTGGTCCGGCTGAGCAACATCGAGGCCCATTGCTCTGCCCCTCGGAGGCCCTGTGTGCGTGCCGAGTGATGGGCAACACGCTGCACGTTCCTTGAGGAGAGCTCCATTTCCAGAGCCCTCACACGGCCTCAGAACCAGATTTCTGGTGAGTCCGAAGCTCCCAGGAAATCTTTGTCGTCGCCCTTGTGAGAGCTGCCGTGAGAAAACACTCTGCCTACTTCGCGGGCCTCGTACCTGAAGGCACTCTGCTCGAGGAGAACGTCAGCATCTCGCAATGCTGCGTCGCTAACGGGACAGCCGGAGTGAGCACAGGCCTGGAGGGAAGGCCCTGACGTGAGGTGCAGAAGCGGAGCCGCGCAGCAGTTTCCGTGAGGCCGTAGCCTCTGCTCTGCGTGTGTTGAACGGCAGTAGAGTTTCCTGGACACCTGGGAGGCTCGCGGGGGCACCCTGTTCCAGGCTGGAACACGGAGTACTCCCGGGCACCCCTGGGTCTGCTGAGCAACATCCAGGCCCGGAGCCCTTTGGAGCCGCTCTCCATACGCCGAGTGTAGGAAAACGCCCTGCACTCTCTCCTGGAGGAGATTCGTTTCCCCACCAAACCCACACTTTCACCAACAGACTTCTGGCACGTCTCACATGCCTTTGAGGTCTTACGCCTTGCCCTAGTCTGAGCTGCCCTGAGAGTCCCCTGGCCTCGCATTCCATCTAGGACCCCCCTGCCGGAAGTCACCCTGCCTCCAAGAGAAAGTCGGCTTGCGTTCTTACTGCGATTTCAGCCCTGTGCTTCCTGTGGCACTGCAGGCTTTGGAATAGCCACAGGCCCCGGAGGCGTAACTAGGCAGGGCATTCCTTGGTTGAGGCAGTTCACTTGACCCAGAACACCCTACTTCGGGGAGTTGGTTCAGGGAAGCAAACGCAGGGTAACATGTGTCTCTTTGGACTGGTTAGAAACCACAGGGAGGTAAGCTGAGTGTGCGCGTGGAAACGGGAGCCTGCTGGAACTATCCTTGCTTTCCCACTTGGAAGGCTGCCTTCATGCTGCCTTGAAGCTGCCTGACGTCCCCTGCTGTTGACAGGCCTGGAAACCCGGTAGAAATGCTTCTGGGAAGAAAATGAGTTTGCTCCGTCTCAACCCGGTGCTTCCATGGCCGCGGTGGTGGTTAGCCTGACAAGCTCCGGAACGAAAGGGAAACTCAACGTGAGAATTTGCCTCCAGTTTAGGCCATGCGTAGCCGGGCAGGAAGGGCGGCATGCAGCAGTTTCCATGAGTTCTTAGTCACCGTTCGGGTTTATTTTAAGGGAATTACCCATTTGAGGACTCCTAGGCCCCTCGGGTGTGCATCCATTTCCCTCCAAGATCACTGAGGACCTCCAGACACCCCCCACACCGTGGTCCGGCTGAGCAACATCGAGGCCCATTGCTCTGCCCCTCGGAGGCCCTGTGTGCGTGCCGAGTGATGGGCAACACGCTGCACGTTCCTTGAGGAGTGCTCCATTTCCAGAACCCACACACGGCCTCAGAACCAGATTTCTGGTGAGTCCGAAGCTCCCAGGAAATCTTTGTCGTCGCCCTTGTGAGAGCTGCCATGAGAAAACACTCTGCCTACTTCGCGGGCCTCGTACCTGAAGGCACTCTGCTCGAGGAGAACGTCAGCATCTCGCAATGCTGCGTCGCTAACGGGACAGCCGGAGTGAGCACAGGCCTGCAGGGAAGGCCCTGACGTGAGGTGCAGAAGCGGAGCCGCGCAGCAGTTTCCGTGAGGCCGTAGCCTCTGCTCTGCGTGTGTTGAACGGCAGTAGAGTTTCCTGGACACCTGGGAGGCTCGTGGGGGCACCCTGTTCCAGGCTGGAACACGGAGTACTCCCGGGCACCCCTGGGTCTGCTGAGCAACATCCAGGCCCGGAGCCCTTTGGAGCCGCTCTCCATACGCCGAGTGTAGGGAAACGCCCTGCACTCTCTCCTGGAGGAGATTCGTTTTCCCACCAAACCCACACTTTCACCAACAGACTTCTGGCACGTCTCACATGCCTTTGAGGTCTTACGCCTTGCCTAGTCTGAGCTGCCCTGAGAGACCCCTCGGCCTCGCATTCCATCTAGGACCCCCCTGCCGGAAGTCACCCTGCCTCCAAGAGAAAGTCGGCTTGCGTTCTTACTGCGATTTCAGCCCTGTGCTTCCTGTGGCACTGCAGGCTTTGGAATAGCCACAGGCCCCGGAGGCGTAACTAGGCAGGGCATTCCTTGGTTGAGGCAGTTCACTTGACCCAGAACACCCTACTTCGGGGAGTTGGTTCAGGGAAGCAAACGCAGGGTAACATGTGTCTCTTTGGACTGGTTAGAAACCACAGGGAGGTAAGCTGAGTGTGCGCGTGGAAACGGGAGCCTGCTGGAACTATCCTTGCTTTCCCACTTGGAAGGCTGCCTTCATGCTGCCTTGAAGCTGCCTGACGTCCCCTGCTGTTGACAGGCCTGGAAACCCGGTAGAAATGCTTCTGGGAAGAAAATGAGTTTGCTCCGTCTCAACCCGGTGCTTCCATGGCCGCGGTGGTGGTTAGCCTGACAAGCTCCGGAACGAAAGGGAAACTCAACGTGAGAATTTGCCTCCAGTTTAGGCCCTGCGTAGCCGGGCAGGAAGGGCGGCATGCAGCAGTTTCCATGAGTTCTTAGTCACCGTTCGGGTTTATTTTAAGGGAATTACCCATTTGAGGACTCCTAGGCCCCTCGGGTGTGCATCCATTTCCCTCCAAGGTCACTGAGGACCTCCAGACACCCCCCACGCCGTGGTCCGGCTGAGCAACATCGAGGCCCATTGCTCTGCCCCTCGGAGGCCCTGTGTGCGTGCCGAGTGATGGGCAACACGCTGCACGTTCCTTGAGGAGAGCTCCATTTCCAGAGCCCTCACACGGCCTCAGAACCAGATTTCTGGTGAGTCCGAAGCTCCCAGGAAATCTTTGTCGTCGCCCTTGTGAGAGCTGCCGTGAGAAAACACTCTGCCTACTTCGCGGGCCTCGTACCTGAAGGCACTCTGCTCGAGGAGAACGTCAGCATCTCGCAATGCTGCATCGCTAACGGGACAGCCGGAGTGAGCACAGGCCTGGAGGGAAGGCCCTGACGTGAGGTGCAGAAGCGGAGCCGCGCAGCACTTTCCGTGAGGCCGTAGCCTCTGCTCTGCGTGTGTTGAACGGCAGTAGAGTTTCCTGGACACCTGGGAGGCTCGTGGGGTTACCCTGTTCCAGGCTGGAACACGGAGTACTCCTGGGCACCCCTGGGTCTGCTGAGCAACATCCAGGCCCGGAGCCCTTTGGAGCCGCTCTCCATACGCCGAGTGTAGGGAAACGCCCTGCACTCTCTCCTGGAGGAGATTCGTTTTCCCACCAAACCCACACTTTCACCAACAGACTTCTGGCACGTCTCACATGCCTTTGAGGTCTTACGGCTTGCCTAGTCTGAGCTGCCCTGAGAGACCCCTCGGCCTCGCATTCCATCTAGGACCCCCCTGCCGGAAGTCACCCTGCCTCCAAGAGAAAGTCGGCTTGCGTTCTTACTGCGATTTCAGCCCTGTGCTTCCTGTGGCACTGCAGGCTTTGGAATAGCCACAGGCCCCGGAGGCGTAACTAGGCAGGGCATTCCTTGGTTGAGGCAGTTCACTTGACCCAGAACACCCTACTTCGGGGAGTTGGTTCAGGGAAGCAAACGCAGGGTAACATGTGTCTCTTTGGACTGGTTAGAAACCACAGGGAGGTAAGCTGAGTGTGCGCGTGGAAACGGGAGCCTGCTGGAACTATCCTTGCTTTCCCACTTGGAAGGCTGCCTTCATGCTGCCTTGAAGCTGCCTGACGTCCCCTGCTGTTGACAGGCCTGGAAACCCGGTCGAAATGCTTCTGGGAAGAAAATGAGTTTGCTCCGTCTCAACCCGGTGCTTCCATGGCCGCGGTGGTGGTTAGCCTGACAAGCTCCGGAACGAAAGGGAAACTCAACGTGAGAATTTGCCTCCAGTTTAGGCCCTGCGTAGCCGGGCAGGAAGGGCGGCATGCAGCAGTTTCCATGAGTTCTTAGTCACCGTTCGGGTTTATTTTAAGGGAATTACCCATTTGAGGACTCCTAGGCCCCTCGGGTGTGCATCCATTTCCCTCCAAGGTCACTGAGGACCTCCAGACACCCCCCACGCCGTGGTCCGGCTGAGCAACATCGAGGCCCATTGCTCTGCCCCTCGGAGGCACTGTGTGCGTGCCGAGTGATGGGCAACACACTGCACGTTCCTTGAGGAGAGCTCCATTTCCAGAGCCCTCACACGGCCTCAGAACCAGATTTCTGGTGAGTCCGAAGCTCCCAGGAAATCTTTGTCGTCGCCCTTGTGAGAGCTGCCGTGAGAAAACACTCTGCCTACTTCGCGGGCCTCGTACCAGAAGGCACTCTGCTCGAGGAGAACGTCAGCATCTCGCAATGCTGCGTCGCTAACGGGACAGCCGGAGTGAGCACAGGCCTGGAGGGAAGGCCCTGACGTGAGGTGCAGAAGCGGAGCCGCGCAGCACTTTCCGTGAGGCCGTAGCCTCTGCTCTGCGTGTGTTGAACGGCAGTAGAGTTTCCTGGACCCCTGGGAGGCTCGCGGGGGCACCCTGTTCCAGGCTGGAACACGGAGTACTCCCGGGCACCCCTGGGTCTGCTGAGCAACATCCAGGCCCGGAGCCCTTTGGAGCCGCTCTCCATACGCCGAGTGTAGGGAAACGCCCTGCACTCTCTCCTGGAGGAGATTCGTTTCCCCACCAAACCCACACTTTCACCAACAGACTTCTGGCACGTCTCACATGCCTTTGAGGTCTTATGCCTTGCCCTGGTATGAGCTGCCGTGAGAGATCCCTCGGCCTCGTATTCCATCTAGGACCCCCCTGCCGGAAGTCACCCTGCCTCCAAGAGAAAGTCGGCTTGCGTTCTTACTGCGATTTCAGCCCTGTGCTTCCTGTGGCACTGCAGGCTTTGGAATAGCCACAGGCCCCGGAGGCGTAACTAGGCAGGGCATTCCTTGGTTGAGGCAGTTCACTTGACCCAGAACACCCTACTTCGGGGAGTTGGTTCAGGGAAGCAAACGCAGGGTAACATGTGTCTCTTTGGACTGGTTAGAAACCACAGGGAGGTAAGCTGAGTGTGCGCGTGGAAACGGGAGCCTGCTGGAACTATCCTTGCTTTCCCACTTGGAAGGCTGCCTTCATGCTGCCTTGAAGCTGCCTGACGTCCCCTGCTGTTGACAGGCCTTGAAACCCGGTAGAAATGCTTCTGGGAAGAAAATGAGTTTGCTCCGTCTCAACCCGGTGCTTCCATGGCCGCGGTGGTGGTTAGCCTGACAAGCTCCGGAACGAAAGGGAAACTCAACGTGAGAATTTGCCTCCAGTTTAGGCCCTGCGTAGCCGGGCAGGAAGGGCGGCATGCAGCAGTTTCCATGAGTTCTTAGTCACCGTTCGGGTTTATTTTAAGGGAATTACCCATTTGAGGACTCCTAGGCCCCTCGGGTGTGCATCCATTTCCCTCCAAGGTCACTGAGGACCTCCAGACACCCCCCACGCCGTGGTCCGGCTGAGCAACATCGAGGCCCATTGCTCTGCCCCTCGGAGGCCCTGTGTGCGTGCCGAGTGATGGGCAACACGCTGCACGTTCCTTGAGGAGAGCTCCATTTCCAGAGCCCTCACACGGCCTCAGAACCAGATTTCTGGTGAGTCCGAAGCTCCCAGGAAATCTTTGTCGTCGCCCTTGTGAGAGCTGCCGTGAGAAAACACTCTGCCTACTTCGCGGGCCTCGTACCTGAAGGCACTCTGCTCGAGGAGAACGTCAGCATCTCGCAATGCTGCGTCGCTAACGGGACAGCCGGAGTGAGCACAGGCCTGGAGGGAAGGCCCTGACGTGAGGGGCACAAGCGGAGCCGCGCAGCAGTTTCCGTGAGGCCGTAGCCTCTGCTCTGCGTGTGTTGAACGGCAGTAGAGTTTCCTGGACACCTGGGAGGCTCGCGGGGGCACCCTGTTCCAGGCTGGAACACGGAGTACTCCTGGGCACCCCTGGGTCTGCTGAGCAACATCCAGGCCCGGAGCCCTTTGGAGACGCTCTCCATACGCCGAGTGTAGGGAAACGCCCTGCACTCTCTCCTGGAGGAGATTCGTTTTCCCACCAAACCCACACTTTCACCAACAGACTTCTGGCACGTCTCACATGCCTTTGAGGTCTTACGCCTTGCCTAGTCTGAGCTGCCCTGAGAGACCCCTCGGCCTCGCATTCCATCTAGGACCCCCCTGCCGGAAGTCACCCTGCCTCCAAGAGAAAGTCGGCTTGCGTTCTTACTGCGATTTCAGCCCTGTGCTTCCTGTGGCACTGCAGGCTTTGGAATAGCCACAGGCCCCGGAGGCGTAACTAGGCAGGGCATTCCTTGGTTGAGGCAGTTCACTTGACCCAGAACACCCTACTTCGGGGAGTTGGTTCAGGGAAGCAAACGCAGGGTAACATGTGTCTCTTTGGACTGGTTAGAAACCACAGGGAGGTAAGCTGAGTGTGCGCGTGGAAACGGGAGCCTGCTGGAACTATCCTTGCTTTCCCACTTGGAAGGCTGCCTTCATGCTGCCTTGAAGCTGCCTGACGTCCCCTGCTGTTGACAGGCCTGGAAACCCGGTAGAAATGCTTCTGGGAAGAAAATGAGTTTGCTCCGTCTCAACCCGGTGCTTCCATGGCCGCGGTGGTGGTTAGCCTGACAAGCTCCGGAACGAAAGGGAAACTCAACGTGAGAATTTGCCTCCAGTTTAGGCCCTGCGTAGCCGGGCAGGAAGGGCGGCATGCAGCAGTTTCCATGAGTTCTTAGTCACCGTTCGGGTTTATTTTAAGGGAATTACCCATTTGAGGACTCCTAGGCCCCTCGGGTGTGCATCCATTTCCCTCCAAGGTCACTGAGGACCTCCAGACACCCCCCACGCCGTGGTCCGGCTGAGCAACATCGAGGCCCATTGCTCTGCCCCTCGGAGGCCCTGTGTGCGTGCCGAGTGATGGGCAACACGCTGCACGTTCCTTGAGGAGAGCTCCATTTCCAGAGCCCTCACACGGCCTCAGAACCAGATTTCTGGTGAGTCCGAAGCTCCCAGGAAATCTTTGTCGTCGCCCTTGTGAGAGCTGCCGTGAGAAAACACTCTGCCTACTTCGCGGGCCTCGTACCTGAAGGCACTCTGCTCGAGGAGAACGTCAGCATCTCGCAATGCTGCATCGCTAACGGGACAGCCGGAGTGAGCACAGGCCTGGAGGGAAGGCCCTGACGTGAGGTGCAGAAGCGGAGCCGTGCAGCACTTTCCGTGAGGCCGTAGCCTCTGCTCTGCGTGTGTTGAACGGCAGTAGAGTTTCCTGGACACCTGGGAGGCTCGTGGGGTTACCCTGTTCCAGGCTGGAACACGGAGTACTCCTGGGCACCCCTGGGTCTGCTGAGCAACATCCAGGCCCGGAGCCCTTTGGAGCCGCTCTCCATACGCCGAGTGTAGGGAAACGCCCTGCACTCTCTCCTGGAGGAGATTCGTTTTCCCACCAAACCCACACTTTCACCAACAGACTTCTGGCACGTCTCACATGCCTTTGAGGTCTTACGCCTTGCCTAGTCTGAGCTGCCCTGAGAGACCCCTCGGCCTCGCATTCCATCTAGGACCCCCCTGCCGGAAGTCACCCTGCCTCCAAGAGAAAGTCGGCTTGCGTTCTTACTGCGATTTCAGCCCTGTGCTTCCTGTGGCACTGCAGGCTTTGGAATAGCCACAGGCCCCGGAGGCGTAACTAGGCAGGGCATTCCTTGGTTGAGGCAGTTCACTTGACCCAGAACACCCTACTTCGGGGAGTTGGTTCAGGGAAGCAAACGCAGGGTAACATGTGTCTCTTTGGACTGGTTAGAAACCACAGGGAGGTAAGCTGAGTGTGCGCGTGGAAACGGGAGCCTGCTGGAACTATCCTTGCTTTCCCACTTGGAAGGCTGCCTTCATGCTGCCTTGAAGCTGCCTGACGTCCCCTGCTGTTGACAGGCCTGGAAACCCGGTCGAAATGCTTCTGGGAAGAAAATGAGTTTGCTCCGTCTCAACCCGGTGCTTCCATGGCCGCGGTGGTGGTTAGCCTGACAAGCTCCGGAACGAAAGGGAAACTCAACGTGAGAATTTGCCTCCAGTTTAGGCCCTGCGTAGCCGGGCAGGAAGGGCGGCATGCAGCAGTTTCCATGAGTTCTTAGTCACCGTTCGGGTTTATTTTAAGGGAATTACCCATTTGAGGACTCCTAGGCCCCTCGGGTGTGCATCCATTTCCCTCCAAGGTCACTGAGGACCTCCAGACACCCCCCACGCCGTGGTCCGGCTGAGCAACATCGAGGCCCATTGCTCTGCCCCTCGGAGGCACTGTGTGCGTGCCGAGTGATGGGCAACACACTGCACGTTCCTTGAGGAGAGCTCCATTTCCAGAGCCCTCACACGGCCTCAGAACCAGATTTCTGGTGAGTCCGAAGCTCCCAGGAAATCTTTGTCGTCGCCCTTGTGAGAGCTGCCGTGAGAAAACACTCTGCCTACTTCGCGGGCCTCGTACCTGAAGGCACTCTGCTCGAGGAGAACGTCAGCATCTCGCAATGCTGCGTCGCTAACGGGACAGCCGGAGTGAGCACAGGCCTGGAGGGAAGGCCCTGACGTGAGGTGCAGAAGCGGAGCCGCGCAGCACTTTCCGTGAGGCCGTAGCCTCTGCTCTGCGTGTGTTGAACGGCAGTAGAGTTTCCTGGACACCTGGGAGGCTCGTGGGGGCACCCTGTTCCAGGCTGGAACACGGAGTACTCCCGGGCACCCCTGGGTCTGCTGAGCAACATCCAGGCCCGGAGCCCTTTGGAGCCGCTCTCCATACGCCGAGTGTAGGGAAACGCCCTGCACTCTCTCCTGGAGGAGATTCGTTTCCCCACCAAACCCACACTTTCACCAACAGACTTCTGGCACGTCTCACATGCCTTTGAGGTCTTATGCCTTGCCCTGGTATGAGCTGCCGTGAGAGATCCCTCGGCCTCGTATTCCATCTAGGACCCCCCTGCCGGAAGTCACCCTGCCTCCAAGAGAAAGTCGGCTTGCGTTCTTACTGCGATTTCAGCCCTGTGCTTCCTGTGGCACTGCAGGCTTTGGAATAGCCACAGGCCCCGGAGGCGTAACTAGGCAGGGCATTCCTTGGTTGAGGCAGTTCACTTGACCCAGAACACCCTACTTCGGGGAGTTGGTTCAGGGAAGCAAACGCAGGGTAACATGTGTCTCTTTGGACTGGTTAGAAACCACAGGGAGGTAAGCTGAGTGTGCGCGTGGAAACGGGAGCCTGCTGGAACTATCCTTGCTTTCCCACTTGGAAGGCTGCCTTCATGCTGCCTTGAAGCTGCCTGACGTCCCCTGCTGTTGACACGCCTTGAAACCCGGTAGAAATGCTTCTGGGAAGAAAATGAGTTTGCTCCGTCTCAACCCGGTGCTTCCATGGCCGCGGTGGTGGTTAGCCTGACAAGCTCCGGAACGAAAGGGAAACTCAACGTGAGAATTTGCCTCCAGTTTAGGCCCTGCGTAGCCGGGCAGGAAGGGCGGCATGCAGCAGTTTCCATGAGTTCTTAGTCACCGTTCGGGTTTATTTTAAGGGAATTACCCATTTGAGGACTCCTAGGCCCCTCGGGTGTGCATCCATTTCCCTCCAAGGTCACTGAGGACCTCCAGACACCCCCCACGCCGTGGTCCGGCTGAGCAACATCGAGGCCCATTGCTCTGCCCCTCGGAGGCCCTGTGTGCGTGCCGAGTGATGGGCAACACGCTGCACGTTCCTTGAGGAGAGCTCCATTTCCAGAGCCCTCACACGGCCTCAGAACCAGATTTCTGGTGAGTCCGAAGCTCCCAGGAAATCTTTGTCGTCGCCCTTGTGAGAGCTGCCGTGAGAAAACACTCTGCCTACTTCGCGGGCCTCGTACCTGAAGGCACTCTGCTCGAGGAGAACGTCAGCATCTCGCAATGCTGCGTCGCTAACGGGACAGCCGGAGTGAGCACAGGCCTGGAGGGAAGGCCCTGACGTGAGGTGCACAAGCGGAGCCGCGCAACAGTTTCCGTGAGGCCGTAGCCTCTGCTCTGCGTGTGTTGAACGGCAGTAGAGTTTCCTGGACACCTGGGAGGCTCGCGGGGGCACCCTGTTCCAGGCTGGAACACGGAGTACTCCCGGGCACCCCTGGGTCTGCTGAGCAACATCCAGGCCCGGAGCCCTTTGGAGCCGCTCTCCATACGCCGAGTGTAGGGAAACGCCCTGCACTCTCTCCTGGAGGAGATTCGTTTCCCCACCAAACCCACACTTTCACCAACAGACTTCTGGCACGTCTCACATGCCTTTGAGGTCTTACGCCTTGCCCTAGTCTGAGCTGCCCTGAGAGACCCCTGGCCTCGCATTCCATCTAGGACCCCCCTGCCGGAAGTCACCCTGCCTCCAAGAGAAAGTCGGCTTGCGTTCTTACTGCGATTTCAGCCCTGTGCTTCCTGTGGCACTGCAGGCTTTGGAATAGCCACAGGCCCCGGAGGCGTAACTAGGCAGGGCATTCCTTGGTTGAGGCAGTTCACTTGACCCAGAACACCCTACTTCGGGGAGTTGGTTCAGGGAAGCAAACGCAGGGTAACATGTGTCTCTTTGGACTGGTTAGAAACCACAGGGAGGTAAGCTGAGTGTGCACGTGGAAACGGGAGCCTGCTGGAACTATCCTTGCCTCCCACTTGGAAGGCTGCCTTCATGCTGCCTTGAAGCTGCCTGACGTCCCCTGCTGTTGACAGGCCTGGAAACCCGGTAGAAATGCTTCTGGGAAGAAAATGAGTTTGCTCCGTCTCAACCCGGTGCTTCCATGGCCGCGGTGGTGGTTAGCCTGACAAGCTCCGGAACGAAAGGGAAACTCAACGTGAGAATTTGCCTCCAGTTTAGGCCCTGCGTAGCCGGGCAGGAAGGGCGGCATGCAGCAGTTTCCATGAGTTCTTAGTCACCGTTCGGGTTTATTTGAACGGAATTACCCATTTGAGGACTCCTAGGCCCCTCGGGTGTGCATCCATTTCCCTCCAAGGTCACTGAGGACCTCCAGACACCCCCCACGCCGTGGTCCGGCTGAGCAACATCGAGGCCCATTGCTCTGCCCCTCGGAGGCCCTGTGTGCGTGCCGAGTGATGGGCAACACGCTGCACGTTCCTTGAGGAGAGCTCCATTTCCAGAGCCCTCACACGGCCTCAGAACCAGATTTCTGGTGAGTCCGAAGCTCCCAGGAAATCTTTGTCGTCGCCCTTGTGAGAGCTGCCGTGAGAAAACACTCTGCCTACTTCGCGGGCCTCGTACCTGAAGGCACTCTGCTCGAGGAGAACGTCAGCATCTCGCAATGCTGCGTCGCTAACGGGACAGCCGGAGTGAGCACAGGCCTGGAGGGAAGGCCCTGACGTGAGGTGCAGAAGCGGAGCCGCGCAGCACTTTCCGTGAGGCCGTAGCCTCTGCTCTGCGTGTGTTGAACGGCAGTAGAGTTTCCTGGACACCTGGGAGGCTCGCGGGGGCACCCTGTTCCAGGCTGGAACACGGAGTACTCCCGGGCACCCCTGGGTCTGCTGAGCAACATCCAGGCCCGGAGCCCTTTGGAGCCGCTCTCCATACGCCGAGTGTAGGAAAACGCCCTGCACTCTCTCCTGGAGGAGATTCGTTTCCCCACCAAACCCACACTTTCACCAACAGACTTCTGGCACGTCTCACATGCCTTTGAGGTCTTACGCCTTGCCCTAGTCTGAGCTGCCCTGAGAGTCCCCTGGCCTCGCATTCCATCTAGGACCCCCCTGCCGGAAGTCACCCTGCCTCCAAGAGAAAGTCGGCTTGCGTTCTTACTGCGATTTCAGCCCTGTGCTTCCTGTGGCACTGCAGGCTTTGGAATAGCCACAGGCCCCGGAGGCGTAACTAGGCAGGGCATTCCTTGGTTGAGGCAGTTCACTTGACCCAGAACACCCTACTTCGGGGAGTTGGTTCAGGGAAGCAAACGCAGGGTAACATGTGTCTCTTTGGACTGGTTAGAAACCACAGGGAGGTAAGCTGAGTGTGCGCGTGGAAACGGGAGCCTGCTGGAACTATCCTTGCTTTCCCACTTGGAAGGCTGCCTTCATGCTGCCTTGAAGCTGCCTGACGTCCCCTGCTGTTGACAGGCCTGGAAACCCGGTAGAAATGCTTCTGGGAAGAAAATGAGTTTGCTCCGTCTCAACCCGGTGCTTCCATGGCCGCGGTGGTGGTTAGCCTGACAAGCTCCGGAACGAAAGGGAAACTCAACGTGAGAATTTGCCTCCAGTTTAGGCCATGCGTAGCCGGGCAGGAAGGGCGGCATGCAGCAGTTTCCATGAGTTCTTAGTCACCGTTCGGGTTTATTTTAAGGGAATTACCCATTTGAGGACTCCTAGGCCCCTCGGGTGTGCATCCATTTCCCTCCAAGATCACTGAGGACCTCCAGACACCCCCCACACCGTGGTCCGGCTGAGCAACATCGAGGCCCATTGCTCTGCCCCTCGGAGGCCCTGTGTGCGTGCCGAGTGATGGGCAACACGCTGCACGTTCCTTGAGGAGAGCTCCATTTCCAGAACCCACACACGGCCTCAGAACCAGATTTCTGGTGAGTCCGAAGCTCCCAGGAAATCTTTGTCGTCGCCCTTGTGAGAGCTGCCGTGAGAAAACACTCTGCCTACTTCGCGGGCCTCGTACCTGAAGGCACTCTGCTCGAGGAGAACGTCAGCATCTCGCAATGCTGCGTCGCTAACGGGACAGCCGGAGTGAGCACAGGCCTGCAGGGAAGGCCCTGACGTGAGGTGCAGAAGCGGAGCCGCGCAGCAGTTTCCGTGAGGCCGTAGCCTCTGCTCTGCGTGTGTTGAACGGCAGTAGAGTTTCCTGGACACCTGGGAGGCTCGTGGGGGCACCCTGTTCCAGGCTGGAACACGGAGTACTCCCGGGCACCCCTGGGTCTGCTGAGCAACATCCAGGCCCGGAGCCCTTTGGAGCCGCTCTCCATACGCCGAGTGTAGGGAAACGCCCTGCACTCTCTCCTGGAGGAGATTCGTTTTCCCACCAAACCCACACTTTCACCAACAGACTTCTGGCACGTCTCACATGCCTTTGAGGTCTTACGCCTTGCCTAGTCTGAGCTGCCCTGAGAGACCCCTCGGCCTCGCATTCCATCTAGGACCCCCCTGCCGGAAGTCACCCTGCCTCCAAGAGAAAGTCGGCTTGCGTTCTTACTGCGATTTCAGCCCTGTGCTTCCTGTGGCACTGCAGGCTTTGGAATAGCCACAGGCCCCGGAGGCGTAACTAGGCAGGGCATTCCTTGGTTGAGGCAGTTCACTTGACCCAGAACACCCTACTTCGGGGAGTTGGTTCAGGGAAGCAAACGCAGGGTAACATGTGTCTCTTTGGACTGGTTAGAAACCACAGGGAGGTAAGCTGAGTGTGCGCGTGGAAACGGGAGCCTGCTGGAACTATCCTTGCTTTCCCACTTGGAAGGCTGCCTTCATGCTGCCTTGAAGCTGCCTGACGTCCCCTGCTGTTGACAGGCCTGGAAACCCGGTAGAAATGCTTCTGGGAAGAAAATGAGTTTGCTCCGTCTCAACCCGGTGCTTCCATGGCCGCGGTGGTGGTTAGCCTGACAAGCTCCGGAACGAAAGGGAAACTCAACGTGAGAATTTGCCTCCAGTTTAGGCCCTGCGTAGCCGGGCAGGAAGGGCGGCATGCAGCAGTTTCCATGAGTTCTTAGTCACCGTTCGGGTTTATTTTAAGGGAATTACCCATTTGAGGACTCCTAGGCCCCTCGGGTGTGCATCCATTTCCCTCCAAGGTCACTGAGGACCTCCAGACACCCCCCACGCCGTGGTCCGGCTGAGCAACATCGAGGCCCATTGCTCTGCCCCTCGGAGGCCCTGTGTGCGTGCCGAGTGATGGGCAACACGCTGCACGTTCCTTGAGGAGAGCTCCATTTCCAGAGCCCTCACACGGCCTCAGAACCAGATTTCTGGTGAGTCCGAAGCTCCCAGGAAATCTTTGTCGTCGCCCTTGTGAGAGCTGCCGTGAGAAAACACTCTGCCTACTTCGCGGGCCTCGTACCTGAAGGCACTCTGCTCGAGGAGAACGTCAGCATCTCGCAATGCTGCATCGCTAACGGGACAGCCGGAGTGAGCACAGGCCTGGAGGGAAGGCCCTGACGTGAGGTGCAGAAGCGGAGCCGCGCAGCACTTTCCGTGAGGCCGTAGCCTCTGCTCTGCGTGTGTTGAACGGCAGTAGAGTTTCCTGGACACCTGGGAGGCTCGTGGGGTCACCCTGTTCCAGGCTGGAACACGGAGTACTCCTGGGCACCCCTGGGTCTGCTGAGCAACATCCAGGCCCGGAGCCCTTTGGAGCCGCTCTCCATACGCCGAGTGTAGGGAAACGCCCTGCACTCTCTCCTGGAGGAGATTCGTTTTCCCACCAAACCCACACTTTCACCAACAGACTTCTGGCACGTCTCACATGCCTTTGAGGTCTTACGCCTTGCCTAGTCTGAGCTGCCCTGAGAGACCCCTCGGCCTCGCATTCCATCTAGGACCCCCCTGCCGGAAGTCACCCTGCCTCCAAGAGAAAGTCGGCTTGCGTTCTTACTGCGATTTCAGCCCTGTGCTTCCTGTGGCACTGCAGGCTTTGGAATAGCCACAGGCCCCGGAGGCGTAACTAGGCAGGGCATTCCTTGGTTGAGGCAGTTCACTTGACCCAGAACACCCTACTTCGGGGAGTTGGTTCAGGGAAGCAAACGCAGGGTAACATGTGTCTCTTTGGACTGGTTAGAAACCACAGGGAGGTAAGCTGAGTGTGCGCGTGGAAACGGGAGCCTGCTGGAACTATCCTTGCTTTCCCACTTGGAAGGCTGCCTTCATGCTGCCTTGAAGCTGCCTGACGTCCCCTGCTGTTGACAGGCCTGGAAACCCGGTAGAAATGCTTCTGGGAAGAAAATGAGTTTGCTCCGTCTCAACCCGGTGCTTCCATGGCCGCGGTGGTGGTTAGCCTGACAAGCTCCGGAACGAAAGGGAAACTCAACGTGAGAATTTGCCTCCAGTTTAGGCCCTGCGTAGCCGGGCAGGAAGGGCGGCATGCAGCAGTTTCCATGAGTTCTTAGTCACCGTTCGGGTTTATTTTAAGGGAATTACCCATTTGAGGACTCCTAGGCCCCTCGGGTGTGCATCCATTTCCCTCCAAGGTCACTGAGGACCTCCAGACACCCCCCACGCCGTGGTCCGGCTGAGCAACATCGAGGCCCATTGCTCTGCCCCTCGGAGGCCCTGTGTGCGTGCCGAGTGATGGGCAACACGCTGCACGTTCCTTGAGGAGAGCTCCATTTCCAGAGCCCTCACACGGCCTCAGAACCAGATTTCTGGTGAGTCCGAAGCTCCCAGGAAATCTTTGTCGTCGCCCTTGTGAGAGCTGCCGTGAGAAAACACTCTGCCTACTTCGCGGGCCTCGTACCTGAAGGCACTCTGCTCGAGGAGAACGTCAGCATCTCGCAATGCTGCGTCGCTAACGGGACAGCCGGAGTGAGCACAGGCCTGGAGGGAAGGCCCTGACGTGAGGTGCAGAAGCGGAGCCGCGCAGCACTTTCCGTGAGGCCGTAGCCTCTGCTCTGCGTGTGTTGAACGGCAGTAGAGTTTCCTGGACACCTGGGAGGCTCGCGGGGGCACCCTGTTCCAGGCTGGAACACGGAGTACTCCCGGGCACCCCTGCGTCTGCTGAGCAACATCCAGGCCCGGAGCCCTTTGGAGCCGCTCTCCATACGCCGAGTGTAGGGAAACGCCCTGCACTCTCTCCTGGAGGAGATTCGTTTCCCCACCAAACCCACACTTTCACCAACAGACTTCTGGCACGTCTCACATGCCTTTGAGGTCTTACGCCTTGCCCTGGTCTGAGCTGCCCTGAGAGATCCCTCGGCCTCGCATTCCATCTAGGACCCCCCTGCCGGAAGTCACCCTGCCTCCAAGAGAAAGTCGGCTTGCGTTCTTACTGCGATTTCAGCCCTGTGATTCCTGTGGCACTGCAGGCTTTGGAATAGCCACAGGCCCCGGAGGCGTAACTAGGCAGGGCATTCCTTGGTTGAGGCAGTTCACTTGACCCAGAACACCCTACTTCGGGGAGTTGGTTCAGGGAAGCAAACGCAGGGTAACATGTGTCTCTTTGGACTGGTTAGAAACCACAGGGAGGTAAGCTGAGTGTGCGCGTGGAAACGGGAGCCTGCTGGAACTATCCTTGCTTTCCCACTTGGAAGGCTGCCTTCATGCTGCCTTGAAGCTGCCTGACGTCCCCTGCTGTTGACAGGCCTGGAAACCCGGTCGAAATGCTTCTGGGAAGAAAATGAGTTTGCTCCGTCTCAACCCGGTGCTTCCATGGCCGCGGTGGTGGTTAGCCTGACAAGCTCCGGAACGAAAGGGAAACTCAACGTGAGAATTTGCCTCCAGTTTAGGCCCTGCGTAGCCGGGCAGGAAGGGCGGCATGCAGCAGTTTCCATGAGTTCTTAGTCACCGTTCGGGTTTATTTTAAGGGAATTACCCATTTGAGGACTCCTAGGCCCCTCGGGTGTGCATCCATTTCCCTCCAAGGTCACTGAGGACCTCCAGACACCCCCCACGCCGTGGTCCGGCTGAGCAACATCGAGGCCCATTGCTCTGCCCCTCGGAGGCCCTGTGTGCGTGCCGAGTGATGGGCAACACGCTGCACGTTCCTTGAGGAGAGCTCCATTTCCAGAGCCCTCACACGGCCTCAGAACCAGATTTCTGGTGAGTCCGAAGCTCCCAGGAAATCTTTGTCGTCGCCCTTGTGAGAGCTGCCGTGAGAAAACACTCTGCCTACTTCGCGGGCCTCGTACCTGAAGGCACTCTGCTCGAGGAGAACGTCAGCATCTCGCAATGCTGCGTCGCTAACGGGACAGCCGGAGTGAGCACAGGCCTGGAGGGAAGGCCCTGACGTGAGGTGCAGAAGCGGAGCCGTGCAGCACTTTCCGTGAGGCCGTAGCCTCTGCTCTGCGTGTGTTGAACGGCAGTAGAGTTTCCTGGACACCTGGGAGGCTCGCGGGGGCACCCTGTTCCAGGCTGGAACACGGAGTACTCCCGGGCACCCCTGGGTCTGCTGAGCAACATCCAGGCCCGGAGCCCTTTGGAGCCGCTCTCCATACGTTGAGTGTAGGGAAACGCCCTGCACTCTCTCCTGGAGGAGATTCGTTTTCCCACCAAACCCACACTTTCACCAACAGACTTCTGGCACGTCTCACATGCCTTTGAGGTCTTACGCCTTGCCCTAGTCTGAGCTGCCCTGAGAGACCCCTCGGCCTCGCATTCCATCTAGGACCCCCCTGCCGGAAGTCACCCTGCCTCCAAGAGAAAGTCGGCTTGCGTTCTTACTGCGATTTCAGCCCTGTGCTTCCTGTGGCACTGCAGGCTTTGGAATAGCCACAGGCCCCGGAGGCGTAACTAGGCAGGGCATTCCTTGGTTGAGGCAGTTCACTTGACCCAGAACACCCTACTTCGGGGAGTTGGTTCAGGGAAGCAAACGCAGGGTAACATGTGTCTCTTTGGACTGGTTAGAAACCACAGGGAGGTAAGCTGAGTGTGCGCGTGGAAACGGGAGCCTGCTGGAACTATCCTTGCTTTCCCACTTGGAAGGCTGCCTTCATGCTGCCTTGAAGCTGCCTGACGTCCCCTGCTGTTGACAGGCCTGGAAACCCGGTCGAAATGCTTCTGGGAAGAAAATGAGTTTGCTCCGTCTCAACCCGGTGCTTCCATGGCCGCGGTGGTGGTTAGCCTGACAAGCTCCGGAACGAAAGGGAAACTCAACGTGAGAATTTGCCTCCAGTTTAGGCCCTGCGTAGCCGGGCAGGAAGGGCGGCATGCAGCAGTTTCCATGAGTTCTTAGTCACCGTTCGGGTTTATTTTAAGGGAATTACCCATTTGAGGACTCCTAGGCCCCTCGGGTGTGCATCCATTTCCCTCCAAGGTCACTGAGGACCTCCAGACACCCCCCACGCCGTGGTCCGGCTGAGCAACATCGAGGCCCATTGCTCTGCCCCTCGGAGGCCCTGTGTGCGTGCCGAGTGATGGGCAATACGCTGCACGTTCCTTGAGGAGAGCTCCATTTCCAGAGCCCTCACACGGCCTCAGAACCAGATTTCTGGTGAGTCCGAAGCTCCCAGGAAATCTTTGTCGTCGCCCTTGTGAGAGCTGCCGTGAGAAAACACTCTGCCTACTTCGCGGGCCTCGTACCTGAAGGCACTCTGCTCGAGGAGAACGTCAGCATCTCGCAATGCTGCGTCGCTAACGGGACAGCCGGAGTGAGCACAGGCCTGGAGGGAAGGCCCTGACGTGAGGTGCAGAAGCGGAGCCGCGCAGCACTTTCCGTGAGGCCGTAGCCTCTGCTCTGCGTGTGTTGAACGGCAGTAGAGTTTCCTGGACACCTGGGAGGCTCGCGGGGTTACCCTGTTCCAGGCTGGAACACGGAGTACTCCTGGGCACCCCTGGGTCTGCTGAGCAACATCCAGGCCCGGAGCCCTTTGGAGCCGCTCTCCATACGCCGAGTGTAGGGAAACGCCCTGCACTCTCTCCTGGAGGAGATTCGTTTTCCCACCAAACCCACACTTTCACCAACAGACTTCTGGCACGTCTCACATGCCTTTGAGGTCTTACGCCTTGCCCTGGTCTGAGCTGCCCTGAGAGACCCCTCGGCCTCGCATTCCATCTAGGACCCCCCTGCCGGAAGTCACCCTGCCTCCAAGAGAAAGTCGGCTTGCGTTCTTACTGCGATTTCAGCCCTGTGCTTCCTGTGGCACTGCAGGCTTTGGAATAGCCACAGGCCCCGGAGGCGTAACTAGGCAGGGCATTCCTTGGTTGAGGCAGTTCACTTGACCCAGAACACCCTACTTCGGGGAGTTGGTTCAGGGAAGCAAACGCAGGGTAACATGTGTCTCTTTGGACTGGTTAGAAACCACAGGGAGGTAAGCTGAGTGTGCGCGTGGAAACGGGAGCCTGCTGGAACTATCCTTGCTTTCCCACTTGGAAGGCTGCCTTCATGCTGCCTTGAAGCTGCCTGACGTCCCCTGCTGTTGACAGGCCTGGAAACCCGGTAGAAATGCTTCTGGGAAGAAAATGAGTTTGCTCCGTCTCAACCCGGTGCTTCCATGGCCGCGGTGGTGGTTAGCCTGACAAGCTCCGGAACGAAAGGGAAACTCAACGTGAGAATTTGCCTCCAGTTTAGGCCCTGCGTAGCCGGGCAGGAAGGGCGGCATGCAGCAGTTTCCATGAGTTCTTAGTCACCGTTCGGGTTTATTTTAAGGGAATTACCCATTTGAGGACTCCTAGGCCCCTCGGGTGTGCATCCATTTCCCTCCAAGGTCACTGAGGACCTCCAGACACCCCCCACGCCGTGGTCCGGCTGAGCAACATCGAGGCCCATTGCTCTGCCCCTCGGAGGCACTGTGTGCGTGCCGAGTGATGGGCAACACGCTGCACGTTCCTTGAGGAGAGCTCCATTTCCAGAGCCCTCACACGGCCTCAGAACCAGATTTCTGGTGAGTCCGAAGCTCCCAGGAAATCTTTGTCGTCGCCCTTGTGAGAGCTGCCGTGAGAAAACACTCTGCCTACTTCGCGGGCCTCGTACCTGAAGGCACTCTGCTCGAGGAGAACGTCAGCATCTCGCAATGCTGCGTCGCTAACGGGACAGCCGGAGTGAGCACAGGCCTGGAGGGAAGGCCCTGACGTGAGGTGCAGAAGCGGAGCCGCGCAGCACTTTCCGTGAGGCCGTAGCCTCTGCTCTGCGTGTGTTGAACGGCAGTAGAGTTTCCTGGACACCTGGGAGGCTCGCGGGGGCACCCTGTTCCAGGCTGGAACACGGAGTACTCCCGGGCACCCCTGGGTCTGCTGAGCAACATCCAGGCCCGGAGCCCTTTGGAGCCGCTCTCCATACGCCGAGTGTAGGGAAACGCCCTGCACTCTCTCCTGGAGGAGATTCGTTTCCCCACCAAACCCACACTTTCACCAACAGACTTCTGGCACGTCTCACATGCCTTTGAGGTCTTAAGCCTTGCCCTGGTATGAGCTGCCCTGAGAGATCCCTCGGCCTCGCATTCCATCTAGGACCCCCCTGCCGGAAGTCACCCTGCCTCCAAGAGAAAGTCGGCTTGCGTTCTTACTGCGATTTCAGCCCTGTGCTTCCTGTGGCACTGCAGGCTTTGGAATAGCCACAGGCCCCGGAGGCGTAACTAGGCAGGGCATTCCTTGGTTGAGGCAGTTCACTTGACCCAGAACACCCTACTTCGGGGAGTTGGTTCAGGGAAGCAAACGCAGGGTAACATGTGTCTCTTTGGACTGGTTAGAAACCACAGGGAGGTAAGCTGAGTGTGCGCGTGGAAACGGGAGCCTGCTGGAACTATCCTTGCTTTCCCACTTGGAAGGCTGCCTTCATGCTGCCTTGAAGCTGCCTGACGTCCCCTGCTGTTGACAGGCCTGGAAACCCGGTAGAAATGCTTCTGGGAAGAAAATGAGTTTGCTCCGTCTCAACCCGGTGCTTCCATGGCCGCGGTGGTGGTTAGCCTGACAAGCTCCGGAACGAAAGGGAAACTCAACGTGAGAATTTGCCTCCAGTTTAGGCCCTGCGTAGCCGGGCAGGAAGGGCGGCATGCAGCAGTTTCCATGAGTTCTTAGTCACCGTTCGGGTTTATTTTAAGGGAATTACCCATTTGAGGACTCCTAGGCCCCTCGGGTGTGCATCCATTTCCCTCCAAGGTCACTGAGGACCTCCAGACACCCCCCACGCCGTGGTCCGGCTGAGCAACATCGAGGCCCATTGCTCTGCCCCTCGGAGGCCCTGTGTGCGTGCCGAGTGATGGGCAACACGCTGCACGTTCCTTGAGGAGAGCTCCATTTCCAGAGCCCTCACACGGCCTCAGAACCAGATTTCTGGTGAGTCCGAAGCTCCCAGGAAATCTTTGTCGTCGCCCTTGTGAGAGCTGCCGTGAGAAAACACTCTGCCTACTTCGCGGGCCTCGTACCTGAAGGCACTCTGCTCGAGGAGAACGTCAGCATCTCGCAATGCTGCGTCGCTAACGGGACAGCCGGAGTGAGCACAGGCCTGGAGGGAAGGCCCTGACGTGAGGTGCAGAAGCGGAGCCGCGCAACAGTTTCCGTGAGGCCGTAGCCTCTGCTCTGCGTGTGTTGAACGGCAGTAGAGTTTCCTGGACACCTGGGAGGCTCGCGGGGGCACCCTGTTCCAGGCTGGAACACGGAGTACTCCCGGGCACCCCTGGGTCTGCTGAGCAACATCCAGGCCCGGAGCCCTTTGGAGCCGCTCTCCATACGCCGAGTGTAGGGAAACGCCCTGCACTCTCTCCTGGAGGAGATTCGTTTCCCCACCAAACCCACACTTTCACCAACAGACTTCTGGCACGTCTCACATGCCTTTGAGGTCTTACGCCTTGCCCTAGTCTGAGCTGCCCTGAGAGACCCCTGGCCTCGCATTCCATCTAGGACCCCCCTGCCGGAAGTCACCCTGCCTCCAAGAGAAAGTCGGCTTGCGTTCTTACTGCGATTTCAGCCCTGTGCTTCCTGTGGCACTGCAGGCTTTGGAATAGCCACAGGCCCCGGAGGCGTAACTAGGCAGGGCATTCCTTGGTTGAGGCAGTTCACTTGACCCAGAACACCCTACTTCGGGGAGTTGGTTCAGGGAAGCAAACGCAGGGTAACATGTGTCTCTTTGGACTGGTTAGAAACCACAGGGAGGTAAGCTGAGTGTGCACGTGGAAACGGGAGCCTGCTGGAACTATCCTTGCCTCCCACTTGGAAGGCTGCCTTCATGCTGCCTTGAAGCTGCCTGACGTCCCCTGCTGTTGACAGGCCTGGAAACCCGGTAGAAATGCTTCTGGGAAGAAAATGAGTTTGCTCCGTCTCAACCCGGTGCTTCCATGGCCGCGGTGGTGGTTAGCCTGACAAGCTCCGGAACGAAAGGGAAACTCAACGTGAGAATTTGCCTCCAGTTTAGGCCATGCGTAGCCGGGCAGGAAGGGCGGCATGCAGCAGTTTCCATGAGTTCTTAGTCACCGTTCGGGTTTATTTTAAGGGAATTACCCATTTGAGGACTCCTAGGCCCCTCGGGTGTGCATCCATTTCCCTCCAAGATCACTGAGGACCTCCAGACACCCCCCACACCGTGGTCCGGCTGAGCAACATCGAGGCCCATTGCTCTGCCCCTCGGAGGCCCTGTGTGCGTGCCGAGTGATGGGCAACACGCTGCACGTTCCTTGAGGAGAGCTCCATTTCCAGAACCCACACACGGCCTCAGAACCAGATTTCTGGTGAGTCCGAAGCTCCCAGGAAATCTTTGTCGTCGCCCTTGTGAGAGCTGCCGTGAGAAAACACTCTGCCTACTTCGCGGGCCTCGTACCTGAAGGCACTCTGCTCGAGGAGAACGTCAGCATCTCGCAATGCTGCGTCGCTAACGGGACAGCCGGAGTGAGCACAGGCCTGCAGGGAAGGCCCTGACGTGAGGTGCAGAAGCGGAGCCGCGCAGCAGTTTCCGTGAGGCCGTAGCCTCTGCTCTGCGTGTGTTGAACGGCAGTAGAGTTTCCTGGACACCTGGGAGGCTCGTGGGGGCACCCTGTTCCAGGCTGGAACACGGAGTACTCCCGGGCACCCCTGGGTCTGCTGAGCAACATCCAGGCCCGGAGCCCTTTGGAGCCGCTCTCCATACGCCGAGTGTAGGGAAACGCCCTGCACTCTCTCCTGGAGGAGATTCGTTTTCCCACCAAACCCACACTTTCACCAACAGACTTCTGGCACGTCTCACATGCCTTTGAGGTCTTACGCCTTGCCTAGTCTGAGCTGCCCTGAGAGACCCCTCGGCCTCGCATTCCATCTAGGACCCCCCTGCCGGAAGTCACCCTGCCTCCAAGAGAAAGTCGGCTTGCGTTCTTACTGCGATTTCAGCCCTGTGCTTCCTGTGGCACTGCAGGCTTTGGAATAGCCACAGGCCCCGGAGGCGTAACTAGGCAGGGCATTCCTTGGTTGAGGCAGTTCACTTGACCCAGAACACCCTACTTCGGGGAGTTGGTTCAGGGAAGCAAACGCAGGGTAACATGTGTCTCTTTGGACTGGTTAGAAACCACAGGGAGGTAAGCTGAGTGTGCGCGTGGAAACGGGAGCCTGCTGGAACTATCCTTGCTTTCCCACTTGGAAGGCTGCCTTCATGCTGCCTTGAAGCTGCCTGACGTCCCCTGCTGTTGACAGGCCTGGAAACCCGGTAGAAATGCTTCTGGGAAGAAAATGAGTTTGCTCCGTCTCAACCCGGTGCTTCCATGGCCGCGGTGGTGGTTAGCCTGACAAGCTCCGGAACGAAAGGGAAACTCAACGTGAGAATTTGCCTCCAGTTTAGGCCCTGCGTAGCCGGGCAGGAAGGGCGGCATGCAGCAGTTTCCATGAGTTCTTAGTCACCGTTCGGGTTTATTTTAAGGGAATTACCCATTTGAGGACTCCTAGGCCCCTCGGGTGTGCATCCATTTCCCTCCAAGGTCACTGAGGACCTCCAGACACCCCCCACGCCGTGGTCCGGCTGAGCAACATCGAGGCCCATTGCTCTGCCCCTCGGAGGCCCTGTGTGCGTGCCGAGTGATGGGCAACACGCTGCACGTTCCTTGAGGAGAGCTCCATTTCCAGAGCCCTCACACGGCCTCAGAACCAGATTTCTGGTGAGTCCGAAGCTCCCAGGAAATCTTTGTCGTCGCCCTTGTGAGAGCTGCCGTGAGAAAACACTCTGCCTACTTCGCGGGCCTCGTACCTGAAGGCACTCTGCTCGAGGAGAACGTCAGCATCTCGCAATGCTGCATCGCTAACGGGACAGCCGGAGTGAGCACAGGCCTGGAGGGAAGGCCCTGACGTGAGGTGCAGAAG
The DNA here is from genome assembly GCF_949987515.2 of Delphinus delphis. Lineage (NCBI taxonomy): Eukaryota > Metazoa > Chordata > Mammalia > Artiodactyla > Delphinidae > Delphinus > Delphinus delphis. The sequence goes on along the minus strand of NC_082700.1, from coordinate 43,647,952 downwards.
CGGAGCCGCGCAGCACTTTCCGTGAGGCCGTAGCCTCTGCTCTGCGTGTGTTGAACGGCAGTAGAGTTTCCTGGACACCTGGGAGGCTCGTGGGGTCACCCTGTTCCAGGCTGGAACACGGAGTACTCCTGGGCACCCCTGGGTCTGCTGAGCAACATCCAGGCCCGGAGCCCTTTGGAGCCGCTCTCCATACGCCGAGTGTAGGGAAACGCCCTGCACTCTCTCCTGGAGGAGATTCGTTTTCCCACCAAACCCACACTTTCACCAACAGACTTCTGGCACGTCTCACATGCCTTTGAGGTCTTACGCCTTGCCTAGTCTGAGCTGCCCTGAGAGACCCCTCGGCCTCGCATTCCATCTAGGACCCCCCTGCCGGAAGTCACCCTGCCTCCAAGAGAAAGTCGGCTTGCGTTCTTACTGCGATTTCAGCCCTGTGCTTCCTGTGGCACTGCAGGCTTTGGAATAGCCACAGGCCCCGGAGGCGTAACTAGGCAGGGCATTCCTTGGTTGAGGCAGTTCACTTGACCCAGAACACCCTACTTCGGGGAGTTGGTTCAGGGAAGCAAACGCAGGGTAACATGTGTCTCTTTGGACTGGTTAGAAACCACAGGGAGGTAAGCTGAGTGTGCGCGTGGAAACGGGAGCCTGCTGGAACTATCCTTGCTTTCCCACTTGGAAGGCTGCCTTCATGCTGCCTTGAAGCTGCCTGACGTCCCCTGCTGTTGACAGGCCTGGAAACCCGGTAGAAATGCTTCTGGGAAGAAAATGAGTTTGCTCCGTCTCAACCCGGTGCTTCCATGGCCGCGGTGGTGGTTAGCCTGACAAGCTCCGGAACGAAAGGGAAACTCAACGTGAGAATTTGCCTCCAGTTTAGGCCCTGCGTAGCCGGGCAGGAAGGGCGGCATGCAGCAGTTTCCATGAGTTCTTAGTCACCGTTCGGGTTTATTTTAAGGGAATTACCCATTTGAGGACTCGTAGGCCCCTCGGGTGTGCATCCATTTCCCTCCAAGGTCACTGAGGACCTCCAGACACCCCCCACGCCGTGGTCCGGCTGAGCAACATCGAGGCCCATTGCTCTGCCCCTCGGAGGCCCTGTGTGCGTGCCGAGTGATGGGCAACACGCTGCACGTTCCTTGAGGAGAGCTCCATTTCCAGAGCCCTCACACGGCCTCAGAACCAGATTTCTGGTGAGTCCGAAGCTCCCAGGAAATCTTTGTCGTCGCCCTTGTGAGAGCTGCCGTGAGAAAACACTCTGCCTACTTCGCGGGCCTCGTACCTGAAGGCACTCTGCTCGAGGAGAACGTCAGCATCTCGCAATGCTGCGTCGCTAACGGGACAGCCGGAGTGAGCACAGGCCTGGAGGGAAGGCCCTGACGTGAGGTGCAGAAGCGGAGCCGCGCAGCACTTTCCGTGAGGCCGTAGCCTCTGCTCTGCGTGTGTTGAACGGCAGTAGAGTTTCCTGGACACCTGGGAGGCTCGCGGGGGCACCCTGTTCCAGGCTGGAACACGGAGTACTCCCGAGCACCCCTGCGTCTGCTGAGCAACATCCAGGCCCGGAGCCCTTTGGAGCCGCTCTCCATACGCCGAGTGTAGGGAAACGCCCTGCACTCTCTCCTGGAGGAGATTCGTTTCCCCACCAAACCCACACTTTCACCAACAGACTTCTGGCACGTCTCACATGCCTTTGAGGTCTTACGCCTTGCCCTGGTCTGAGCTGCCCTGAGAGATCCCTCGGCCTCGCATTCCATCTAGGACCCCCCTGCCGGAAGTCACCCTGCCTCCAAGAGAAAGTCGGCTTGCGTTCTTACTGCGATTTCAGCCCTGTGATTCCTGTGGCACTGCAGGCTTTGGAATAGCCACAGGCCCCGGAGGCGTAACTAGGCAGGGCATTCCTTGGTTGAGGCAGTTCACTTGACCCAGAACACCCTACTTCGGGGAGTTGGTTCAGGGAAGCAAACGCAGGGTAACATGTGTCTCTTTGGACTGGTTAGAAACCACAGGGAGGTAAGCTGAGTGTGCGCGTGGAAACGGGAGCCTGCTGGAACTATCCTTGCTTTCCCACTTGGAAGGCTGCCTTCATGCTGCCTTGAAGCTGCCTGACGTCCCCTGCTGTTGACAGGCCTGGAAACCCGGTAGAAATGCTTCTGGGAAGAAAATGAGTTTGCTCCGTCTCAACCCGGTGCTTCCATGGCCGCGGTGGTGGTTAGCCTGACAAGCTCCGGAACGAAAGGGAAACTCAACGTGAGAATTTGCCTCCAGTTTAGGCCCTGCGTAGCCGGGCAGGAAGGGCGGCATGCAGCAGTTTCCATGAGTTCTTAGTCACCGTTCGGGTTTATTTTAAGGGAATTACCCATTTGAGGACTCCTAGGCCCCTCGGGTGTGCATCCATTTCCCTCCAAGGTCACTGAGGACCTCCAGACACCCCCCACGCCGTGGTCCGGCTGAGCAACATCGAGGCCCATTGCTCTGCCCCTCGGAGGCCCTGTGTGCGTGCCGAGTGATGGGCAACACGCTGCACGTTCCTTGAGGAGAGCTCCATTTCCAGAGCCCTCACACGGCCTCAGAACCAGATTTCTGGTGAGTCCGAAGCTCCCAGGAAATCTTTGTCGTCGCCCTTGTGAGAGCTGCCGTGAGAAAACACTCTGCCTACTTCGCGGGCCTCGTACCTGAAGGCACTCTGCTCGAGGAGAACGTCAGCATCTCGCAATGCTGCGTCGCTAACGGGACAGCCGGAGTGAGCACAGGCCTGGAGGGAAGGCCCTGACGTGAGGTGCAGAAGCGGAGCCGCGCAGCACTTTCCGTGAGGCCGTAGCCTCTGCTCTGCGTGTGTTGAACGGCAGTAGAGTTTCCTGGACACCTGGGAGGCTCGCGGGGGCACCCTGTTCCAGGCTGGAACACGGAGTACTCCCGGGCACCCCTGGGTCTGCTGAGCAACATCCAGGCCCGGAGCCCTTTGGAGCCGCTCTCCATACGTTGAGTGTAGGGAAACGCCCTGCACTCTCTCCTGGAGGAGATTCGTTTTCCCACCAAACCCACACTTTCACCAACAGACTTCTGGCACGTCTCACATGCCTTTGAGGTCTTACGCCTTGCCCTAGTCTGAGCTGCCCTGAGAGACCCCTCGGCCTCGCATTCCATCTAGGACCCCCCTGCCGGAAGTCACCCTGCCTCCAAGAGAAAGTCGGCTTGCGTTCTTACTGCGATTTCAGCCCTGTGCTTCCTGTGGCACTGCAGGCTTTGGAATAGCCACAGGCCCCGGAGGCGTAACTAGGCAGGGCATTCCTTGGTTGAGGCAGTTCACTTGACCCAGAACACCCTACTTCGGGGAGTTGGTTCAGGGAAGCAAACGCAGGGTAACATGTGTCTCTTTGGACTGGTTAGAAACCACAGGGAGGTAAGCTGAGTGTGCGCGTGGAAACGGGAGCCTGCTGGAACTATCCTTGCTTTCCCACTTGGAAGGCTGCCTTCATGCTGCCTTGAAGCTGCCTGACGTCCCCTGCTGTTGACAGGCCTGGAAACCCGGTCGAAATGCTTCTGGGAAGAAAATGAGTTTGCTCCGTCTCAACCCGGTGCTTCCATGGCCGCGGTGGTGGTTAGCCTGACAAGCTCCGGAACGAAAGGGAAACTCAACGTGAGAATTTGCCTCCAGTTTAGGCCCTGCGTAGCCGGGCAGGAAGGGCGGCATGCAGCAGTTTCCATGAGTTCTTAGTCACCGTTCGGGTTTATTTTAAGGGAATTACCCATTTGAGGACTCCTAGGCCCCTCGGGTGTGCATCCATTTCCCTCCAAGGTCACTGAGGACCTCCAGACACCCCCCACGCCGTGGTCCGGCTGAGCAACATCGAGGCCCATTGCTCTGCCCCTCGGAGGCCCTGTGTGCGTGCCGAGTGATGGGCAATACGCTGCACGTTCCTTGAGGAGAGCTCCATTTCCAGAGCCCTCACACGGCCTCAGAACCAGATTTCTGGTGAGTCCGAAGCTCCCAGGAAATCTTTGTCGTCGCCCTTGTGAGAGCTGCCGTGAGAAAACACTCTGCCTACTTCGCGGGCCTCGTACCTGAAGGCACTCTGCTCGAGGAGAACGTCAGCATCTCGCAATGCTGCGTCGCTAACGGGACAGCCGGAGTGAGCACAGGCCTGGAGGGAAGGCCCTGACGTGAGGTGCAGAAGCGGAGCCGCGCAGCACTTTCCGTGAGGCCGTAGCCTCTGCTCTGCGTGTGTTGAACGGCAGTAGAGTTTCCTGGACACCTGGGAGGCTCGCGGGGGCACCCTGTTCCAGGCTGGAACACGGAGTACTCCCGGGCACCCCTGCGTCTGCTGAGCAACATCCAGGCCCGGAGCCCTTTGGAGCCGCTCTCCATACGCCGAGTGTAGGGAAACGCCCTGCACTCTCTCCTGGAGGAGATTCGTTTCCCCACCAAACCCACACTTTCACCAACAGACTTCTGGCACGTCTCACATGCCTTTGAGGTCTTAAGCCTTGCCCTGGTATGAGCTGCCCTGAGAGATCCCTCGGCCTCGCATTCCATCTAGGACCCCCCTGCCGGAAGTCACCCTGCCTCCAAGAGAAAGTCGGCTTGCGTTCTTACTGCGATTTCAGCCCTGTGCTTCCTGTGGCACTGCAGGCTTTGGAATAGCCACAGGCCCCGGAGGCGTAACTAGGCAGGGCATTCCTTGGTTGAGGCAGTTCACTTGACCCAGAACACCCTACTTCGGGGAGTTGGTTCAGGGAAGCAAACGCAGGGTAACATGTGTCTCTTTGGACTGGTTAGAAACCACAGGGAGGTAAGCTGAGTGTGCGCGTGGAAACGGGAGCCTGCTGGAACTATCCTTGCTTTCCCACTTGGAAGGCTGCCTTCATGCTGCCTTGAAGCTGCCTGACGTCCCCTGCTGTTGACAGGCCTGGAAACCCGGTAGAAATGCTTCTGGGAAGAAAATGAGTTTGCTCCGTCTCAACCCGGTGCTTCCATGGCCGCGGTGGTGGTTAGCCTGACAAGCTCCGGAACGAAAGGGAAACTCAACGTGAGAATTTGCCTCCAGTTTAGGCCCTGCGTAGCCGGGCAGGAAGGGCGGCATGCAGCAGTTTCCATGAGTTCTTAGTCACCGTTCGGGTTTATTTTAAGGGAATTACCCATTTGAGGACTCCTAGGCCCCTCGGGTGTGCATCCATTTCCCTCCAAGGTCACTGAGGACCTCCAGACACCCCCCACACCGTGGTCCGGCTGAGCAACATCGAGGCCCATTGCTCTGCCCCTCGGAGGCCCTGTGTGCGTGCCGAGTGATGGGCAACACGCTGCACGTTCCTTGAGGAGAGCTCCATTTCCAGAGCCCTCACACGGCCTCAGAACCAGATTTCTGGTGAGTCCGAAGCTCCCAGGAAATCTTTGTCGTCGCCCTTGTGAGAGCTGCCGTGAGAAAACACTCTGCCTACTTCGCGGGCCTCGTACCTGAAGGCACTCTGCTCGAGGAGAACGTCAGCATCTCGCAATGCTGCGTCGCTAACGGGACAGCCGGAGTGAGCACAGGCCTGGAGGGAAGGCCCTGACGTGAGGTGCAGAAGCGGAGCCGCGCAGCACTTTCCGTGAGGCCGTAGCCTCTGCTCTGCGTGTGTTGAACGGCAGTAGAGTTTCCTGGACACCTGGGAGGCTCGCGGGGGCACCCTGTTCCAGGCTGGAACACGGAGTACTCCCGGGCACCCCTGGGTCTGCTGAGCAACATCCAGGCCCGGAGCCCTTTGGAGCCGCTCTCCATACGCCGAGTGTAGGGAAACGCCCTGCACTCTCTCCTGGAGGAGATTCGTTTCCCCACCAAACCCACACTTTCACCAACAGACTTCTGGCACGTCTCACATGCCTTTGAGGTCTTAAGCCTTGCCCTGGTATGAGCTGCCCTGAGAGATCCCTCGGCCTCGCATTCCATCTAGGACCCCCCTGCCGGAAGTCACCCTGCCTCCAAGAGAAAGTCGGCTTGCGTTCTTACTGCGATTTCAGCCCTGTGCTTCCTGTGGCACTGCAGGCTTTGGAATAGCCACAGGCCCCGGAGGCGTAACTAGGCAGGGCATTCCTTGGTTGAGGCAGTTCACTTGACCCAGAACACCCTACTTCGGGGAGTTGGTTCAGGGAAGCAAACGCAGGGTAACATGTGTCTCTTTGGACTGGTTAGAAACCACAGGGAGGTAAGCTGAGTGTGCGCGTGGAAACGGGAGCCTGCTGGAACTATCCTTGCTTTCCCACTTGGAAGGCTGCCTTCATGCTGCCTTGAAGCTGCCTGACGTCCCCTGCTGTTGACAGGCCTGGAAACCCGGTAGAAATGCTTCTGGGAAGAAAATGAGTTTGCTCCGTCTCAACCCGGTGCTTCCATGGCCGCGGTGGTGGTTAGCCTGACAAGCTCCGGAACGAAAGGGAAACTCAACGTGAGAATTTGCCTCCAGTTTAGGCCCTGCGTAGCCGGGCAGGAAGGGCGGCATGCAGCAGTTTCCATGAGTTCTTAGTCACCGTTCGGGTTTATTTTAAGGGAATTACCCATTTGAGGACTCCTAGGCCCCTCGGGTGTGCATCCATTTCCCTCCAAGGTCACTGAGGACCTCCAGACACCCCCCACGCCGTGGTCCGGCTGAGCAACATCGAGGCCCATTGCTCTGCCCCTCGGAGGCCCTGTGTGCGTGCCGAGTGATGGGCAACACGCTGCACGTTCCTTGAGGAGAGCTCCATTTCCAGAGCCCTCACACGGCCTCAGAACCAGATTTCTGGTGAGTCCGAAGCTCCCAGGAAATCTTTGTCGTCGCCCTTGTGAGAGCTGCCGTGAGAAAACACTCTGCCTACTTCGCGGGCCTCGTACCTGAAGGCACTCTGCTCGAGGAGAACGTCAGCATCTCGCAATGCTGCGTCGCTAACGGGACAGCCGGAGTGAGCACAGGCCTGGAGGGAAGGCCCTGACGTGAGGTGCAGAAGCGGAGCCGCGCAGCACTTTCCGTGAGGCCGTAGCCTCTGCTCTGCGTGTGTTGAACGGCAGTAGAGTTTCCTGGACACCTGGGAGGCTCGCGGGGGCACCCTGTTCCAGGCTGGAACACGGAGTACTCCCGGGCACCCCTGCGTCTGCTGAGCAACATCCAGGCCCGGAGCCCTTTGGAGCCGCTCTCCATACGCCGAGTGTAGGGAAACGCCCTGCACTCTCTCCTGGAGGAGATTCGTTTCCCCACCAAACCCACACTTTCACCAACAGACTTCTGGCACGTCTCACATGCCTTTGAGGTCTTAAGCCTTGCCCTGGTATGAGCTGCCCTGAGAGATCCCTCGGCCTCGCATTCCATCTAGGACCCCCCTGCCGGAAGTCACCCTGCCTCCAAGAGAAAGTCGGCTTGCGTTCTTACTGCGATTTCAGCCCTGTGCTTCCTGTGGCACTGCAGGCTTTGGAATAGCCACAGGCCCCGGAGGCGTAACTAGGCAGGGCATTCCTTGGTTGAGGCAGTTCACTTGACCCAGAACACCCTACTTCGGGGAGTTGGTTCAGGGAAGCAAACGCAGGGTAACATGTGTCTCTTTGGACTGGTTAGAAACCACAGGGAGGTAAGCTGAGTGTGCGCGTGGAAACGGGAGCCTGCTGGAACTATCCTTGCTTTCCCACTTGGAAGGCTGCCTTCATGCTGCCTTGAAGCTGCCTGACGTCCCCTGCTGTTGACAGGCCTGGAAACCCGGTAGAAATGCTTCTGGGAAGAAAATGAGTTTGCTCCGTCTCAACCCGGTGCTTCCATGGCCGCGGTGGTGGTTAGCCTGACAAGCTCCGGAACGAAAGGGAAACTCAACGTGAGAATTTGCCTCCAGTTTAGGCCCTGCGTAGCCGGGCAGGAAGGGCGGCATGCAGCAGTTTCCATGAGTTCTTAGTCACCGTTCGGGTTTATTTTAAGGGAATTACCCATTTGAGGACTCCTAGGCCCCTCGGGTGTGCATCCATTTCCCTCCAAGGTCACTGAGGACCTCCAGACACCCCCCACGCCGTGGTCCGGCTGAGCAACATCGAGGCCCATTGCTCTGCCCCTCGGAGGCCCTGTGTGCGTGCCGAGTGATGGGCAACACGCTGCACGTTCCTTGAGGAGAGCTCCATTTCCAGAGCCCTCACACGGCCTCAGAACCAGATTTCTGGTGAGTCCGAAGCTCCCAGGAAATCTTTGTCGTCGCCCTTGTGAGAGCTGCCGTGAGAAAACACTCTGCCTACTTCGCGGGCCTCGTACCTGAAGGCACTCTGCTCGAGGAGAACGTCAGCATCTCGCAATGCTGCGTCGCTAACGGGACAGCCGGAGTGAGCACAGGCCTGGAGGGAAGGCCCTGACGTGAGGTGCAGAAGCGGAGCCGCGCAGCACTTTCCGTGAGGCCGTAGCCTCTGCTCTGCGTGTGTTGAACGGCAGTAGAGTTTCCTGGACACCTGGGAGGCTCGCGGGGGCACCCTGTTCCAGGCTGGAACACGGAGTACTCCCGGGCACCCCTGCGTCTGCTGAGCAACATCCAGGCCCGGAGCCCTTTGGAGCCACTCTCCATACGCCGAGTGTAGGGAAACGCCCTGCACTCTCTCCTGGAGGAGATTCGTTTCCCCACCAAACCCACACTTTCACCAACAGACTTCTGGCACGTCTCACATGCCTTTGAGGTCTTACGCCTTGCCCTAGTCTGAGCTGCCCTGAGAGACCCCTGGCCTCGCATTCCATCTAGGACCCCCCTGCTGGAAGTCACCCTGCTTCCAAGAGAAAGTCGGCTTGCGTTCTTACTGCGATTTCAGCCCTGTGCTTCCTGTGGCACTGCAGGCTTTGGAATAGCCACAGGCCCCGGAGGCGTAACTAGGCAGGGCATTCCTTGGTTGAGGCAGTTCACTTGACCCAGAACACCCTACTTCGGGGAGTTGGTTCAGGGAAGCAAACGCAGGGTAACATGTGTCTCTTTGGACTGGTTAGAAACCACAGGGAGGTAAGCTGAGTGTGCGCGTGGAAACGGGAGCCTGCTGGAACTATCCTTGCTTTCCCACTTGGAAGGCTGCCTTCATGCTGCCTTGAAGCTGCCTGACGTCCCCTGCTGTTGACAGGCCTGGAAACCCGGTAGAAATGCTTCTGGGAAGAAAATGAGTTTGCTCCGTCTCAACCCGGTGCTTCCATGGCCGCGGTGGTGGTTAGCCTGACAAGCTCCTGAACGAAAGGGAAACTCAACGTGAGAATTTGCCTCCAGTTTAGGCCCTGCGTAGCCGGGCAGGAAGGGCGGCATGCAGCAGTTTCCGTGAGTTCTTAGTCACCGTTCGGGTTTATTTTAAGGGAATTACCCATTTGAGGACTCCTAGGCCCCTCGGGTGTGCATCCATTTCCCTCCAAGGTCACTGAGGACCTCCAGACACCCCCCACGCCGTGGTCCGGCTGAGCAACATCGAGGCCCATTGCTCTGCCCCTCGGAGGCCCTGTGTGCGTGCCGAGTGATGGGCAACACGCTGCACGTTCCTTGAGGAGAGCTCCATTTCCAGAGCCCTCACACGGCCTCAGAACCAGATTTCTGGTGAGTCCGAAGCTCCCAGGAAATCTTTGTCGTCGCCCTTGTGAGAGCTGCCGTGAGAAAACACTCTGCCTACTTCGCGGGCCTCGTACCTGAAGGCACTCTGCTCGAGGAGAACGTCAGCATCTCGCAATGCTGCGTCGCTAACGGGACAGCCGGAGTGAGCACAGGCCTGGAGGGAAGGCCCTGACGTGAGGTGCAGAAGCGGAACCGCGCAGCAGTTTCCGTGAGGCCGTAGACTCTGCTCTGCGTGTGTTGAACGGCAGTAGAGTTTCCTGGACACCTGGGAGGCTCGCGGGGGCACCCTGTTCCAGGCTGGAACACGGAGTACTCCCGGGCACCCCTGGGTCTGCTGAGCAACATCCAGGCCCGGAGCCCTTTGGAGCCACTCTCCATACGCCGAGTGTAGGGAAACGCCCTGCACTCTCTCCTGGAGGAGATTCGTTTCCCCACCAAACCCACACTTTCACCAACAGACTTCTGGCACGTCTCACATGCCTTTGAGGTCTTACGCCTTGCCCTAGTCTGAGCTGCCCTGAGAGACCCCTGGCCTCGCATTCCATCTAGGACCCCCCTGCCGGAAGTCACCCTGCCTCCAAGAGAAAGTCGGCTTGCGTTCTTACTGCGATTTCAGCCCTGTGCTTCCTGTGGCACTGCAGGCTTTGGAATAGCCACAGGCCCCGGAGGCGTAACTAGGCAGGGCATTCCTTGGTTGAGGCAGTTCACTTGACCCAGAACACCCTACTTCGGGGAGTTGGTTCAGGGAAGCAAACGCAGGGTAACATGTGTCTCTTTGGACTGGTTAGAAACCACAGGGAGGTAAGCTGAGTGTGCGCGTGGAAACGGGAGCCTGCTGGAACTATCCTTGCTTTCCCACTTGGAAGGCTGCCTTCATGCTGCCTTGAAGCTGCCTGACGTCCCCTGCTGTTGACAGGCCTGGAAACCCGGTAGAAATGCTTCTGGGAAGAAAATGAGTTTGCTCCGTCTCAACCCGGTGCTTCCATGGCCGCGGTGGTGGTTAGCCTGACAAGCTCCGGAACGAAAGGGAAACTCAACGTGAGAATTTGCCTCCAGTTTAGGCCATGCGTAGCCGGGCAGGAAGGGCGGCATGCAGCAGTTTCCATGAGTTCTTAGTCACCGTTCGGGTTTATTTTAAGGGAATTACCCATTTGAGGACTCCTAGGCCCCTCGGGTGTGCATCCATTTCCCTCCAAGGTCACTGAGGACCTCCAGACACCCCCCACGCCGTGGTCCGGCTGAGCAAGATCGAGGCCCATTGCTCTGCCCCTCGGAGGCCCTGTGTGCGTGCCGAGTGATGGGCAACACGCTGCACGTTCCTTGAGGAGAGCTCCATTTCCAGAGCCCTCACACGGCCTCAGAACCAGATTTCTGGTGAGTCCGAAGCTCCCAGGAAATCTTTGTCGTCGCCCTTGTGAGAGCTGCCGTGAGAAAACACTCTGCCTACTTCGCGGGCCTCGTACCTGAAGGCACTCTGCTCGAGGAGAACGTCAGCATCTCGCAATGCTGCGTCGCTAACGGGACAGCCGGAGTGAGCACAGGCCTGGAGGGAAGGCCCTGACGTGAGGTGCAGAAGCGGAGCCGCGCAGCACTTTCCGTGAGGCCGTAGCCTCTGCTCTGCGTGTGTTGAACGGCAGTAGAGTTTCCTGGACACCTGGGAGGCTCGCGGGGGCACCCTGTTCCAGGCTGGAACACGGAGTACTCCCGGGCACCCCTGCGTCTGCTGAGCAACATCCAGGCCCGGAGCCCTTTGGAGCCGCTCTCCATACGCCGAGTGTAGGGAAACGCCCTGCACTCTCTCCTGGAGGAGATTCGTTTCCCCACCAAACCCACACTTTCACCAACAGACTTCTGGCACGTCTCACATGCCTTTGAGGTCTTAAGCCTTGCCCTGGTATGAGCTGCCCTGAGAGATCCCTCGGCCTCGCATTCCATCTAGGACCCCCCTGCCGGAAGTCACCCTGCCTCCAAGAGAAAGTCGGCTTGCGTTCTTACTGCGATTTCAGCCCTGTGCTTCCTGTGGCACTGCAGGCTTTGGAATAGCCAGAGGCCCCGGAGGCGTAACTAGGCAGGGCATTCCTTGGTTGAGGCAGTTCACTTGACCCAGAACACCCTACTTCGGGGAGTTGGTTCAGGGAAGCAAACGCAGGGTAACATGTGTCTCTTTGGACTGGTTAGAAACCACAGGGAGGTAAGCTGAGTGTGCGCGTGGAAACGGGAGCCTGCTGGAACTATCCTTGCTTTCCCACTTGGAAGGCTGCCTTCATGCTGCCTTGAAGCTGCCTGACGTCCCCTGCTGTTGACAGGCCTGGAAACCCGGTAGAAATGCTTCTGGGAAGAAAATGAGTTTGCTCCGTCTCAACCCGGTGCTTCCATGGCCGCGGTGGTGGTTAGCCTGACAAGCTCCGGAACGAAAGGGAAACTCAACGTGAGAATTTGCCTCCAGTTTAGGCCCTGCGTAGCCGGGCAGGAAGGGCGGCATGCAGCAGTTTCCATGAGTTCTTAGTCACCGTTCGGGTTTATTTTAAGGGAATTACCCATTTGAGGACTCCTAGGCCCCTCGGGTGTGCATCCATTTCCCTCCAAGGTCACTGAGGACCTCCAGACACCCCCCACGCCGTGGTCCGGCTGAGCAACATCGAGGCCCATTGCTCTGCCCCTCGGAGGCCCTGTGTGCGTGCCGAGTGATGGGCAACACACTGCACGTTCCTTGAGGAGAGCTCCATTTCCAGAGCCCTCACACGGCCTCAGAACCAGATTTCTGGTGAGTCCGAAGCTCCCAGGAAATCTTTGTCGTCGCCCTTGTGAGAGCTGCCGTGAGAAAACACTCTGCCTACTTCGCGGGCCTCGTACCTGAAGGCACTCTGCTCGAGGAGAACGTCAGCATCTCGCAATGCTGCGTCGCTAACGGGACAGCCGGAGTGAGCACAGGCCTGGAGGGAAGGCCCTGACGTGAGGTGCAGAAGCGGAGCCGCGCAGCACTTTCCGTGAGGCCGTAGCCTCTGCTCTGCGTGTGTTGAACGGCAGTAGAGTTTCCTGGACACCTGGGAGGCTCGCGGGGGCACCCTGTTCCAGGCTGGAACACGGAGTACTCCCGGGCACCCCTGCGTCTGCTGAGCAACATCCAGGCCCGGAGCCCTTTGGAGCCGCTCTCCATACGCCGAGTGTAGGGAAACGCCCTGCACTCTCTCCTGGAGGAGATTCGTTTCCCCACCAAACCCACACTTTCACCAACAGACTTCTGGCACGTCTCACATGCCTTTGAGGTCTTAAGCCTTGCCCTGGTATGAGCTGCCCTGAGAGATCCCTCGGCCTCGCATTCCATCTAGGACCCCCCTGCCGGAAGTCACCCTGCCTCCAAGAGAAAGTCGGCTTGCGTTCTTACTGCGATTTCAGCCCTGTGCTTCCTGTGGCACTGCAGGCTTTGGAATAGCCACAGGCCCCGGAGGCGTAACTAGGCAGGGCATTCCTTGGTTGAGGCAGTTCACTTGACCCAGAACACCCTACTTCGGGGAGTTGGTTCAGGGAAGCAAACGCAGGGTAACATGTGTCTCTTTGGACTGGTTAGAAACCACAGGGAGGTAAGCTGAGTGTGCGCGTGGAAACGGGAGCCTGCTGGAACTATCCTTGCTTTCCCACTTGGAAGGCTGCCTTCATGCTGCCTTGAAGCTGCCTGACGTCCCCTGCTGTTGACAGGCCTGGAAACCCGGTAGAAATGCTTCTGGGAAGAAAATGAGTTTGCTCCGTCTCAACCCGGTGCTTCCATGGCCGCGGTGGTGGTTAGCCTGACAAGCTCCGGAACGAAAGGGAAACTCAACGTGAGAATTTGCCTCCAGTTTAGGCCCTGCGTAGCCGGGCAGGAAGGGCGGCATGCAGCAGTTTCCATGAGTTCTTAGTCACCGTTCGGGTTTATTTTAAGGGAATTACCCATTTGAGGACTCCTAGGCCCCTCGGGTGTGCATCCATTTCCCTCCAAGGTCACTGAGGACCTCCAGACACCCCCCACGCCGTGGTCCGGCTGAGCAACATCGAGGCCCATTGCTCTGCCCCTCGGAGGCCCTGTGTGCGTGCCGAGTGATGGGCAACACGCTGCACGTTCCTTGAGGAGAGCTCCATTTCCAGAGCCCTCACACGGCCTCAGAACCAGATTTCTGGTGAGTCCGAAGCTCCCAGGAAATCTTTGTCGTCGCCCTTGTGAGAGCTGCCGTGAGAAAACACTCTGCCTACTTCGCGGGCCTCGTACCTGAAGGCACTCTGCTCGAGGAGAACGTCAGCATCTCGCAATGCTGCGTCGCTAACGGGACAGCCGGAGTGAGCACAGGCCTGGAGGGAAGGCCCTGACGTGAGGTGCAGAAGCGGAGCCGCGCAGCACTTTCCGTGAGGCCGTAGCCTCTGCTCTGCGTGTGTTGAACGGCAGTAGAGTTTCCTGGACACCTGGGAGGCTCGCGGGGGCACCCTGTTCCAGGCTGGAACACGGAGTACTCCCGGGCACCCCTGCGTCTGCTGAGCAACATCCAGGCCCGGAGCCCTTTGGAGCCACTCTCCATACGCCGAGTGTAGGGAAACGCCCTGCACTCTCTCCTGGAGGAGATTCGTTTCCCCACCAAACCCACACTTTCACCAACAGACTTCTGGCACGTCTCACATGCCTTTGAGGTCTTAAGCCTTGCCCTGGTATGAGCTGCCCTGAGAGATCCCTCGGCCTCGCATTCCATCTAGGACCCCCCTGCCGGAAGTCACCCTGCCTCCAAGAGAAAGTCGGCTTGCGTTCTTACTGCGATTTCAGCCCTGTGCTTCCTGTGGCACTGCAGGCTTTGGAATAGCCACAGGCCCCGGAGGCGTAACTAGGCAGGGCATTCCTTGGTTGAGGCAGTTCACTTGACCCAGAACACCCTACTTCGGGGAGTTGGTTCAGGGAAGCAAACGCAGGGTAACATGTGTCTCTTTGGACTGGTTAGAAACCACAGGGAGGTAAGCTGAGTGTGCGCGTGGAAACGGGAGCCTGCTGGAACTATCCTTGCTTTCCCACTTGGAAGGCTGCCTTCATGCTGCCTTGAAGCTGCCTGACGTCCCCTGCTGTTGACAGGCCTGGAAACCCGGTAGAAATGCTTCTGGGAAGAAAATGAGTTTGCTCCGTCTCAACCCGGTGCTTCCATGGCCGCGGTGGTGGTTAGCCTGACAAGCTCCGGAACGAAAGGGAAACTCAACGTGAGAATTTGCCTCCAGTTTAGGCCCTGCGTAGCCGGGCAGGAAGGGCGGCATGCAGCAGTTTCCATGAGTTCTTAGTCACCGTTCGGGTTTATTTTAAGGGAATTACCCATTTGAGGACTCCTAGGCCCCTCGGGTGTGCATCCATTTCCCTCCAAGGTCACTGAGGACCTCCAGACACCCCCCACGCCGTGGTCCGGCTGAGCAACATCGAGGCCCATTGCTCTGCCCCTCGGAGGCCCTGTGTGCGTGCCGAGTGATGGGCAACACGCTGCACGTTCCTTGAGGAGAGCTCCATTTCCAGAGCCCTCACACGGCCTCAGAACCAGATTTCTGGTGAGTCCGAAGCTCCCAGGAAATCTTTGTCGTCGCCCTTGTGAGAGCTGCCGTGAGAAAACACTCTGCCTACTTCGCGGGCCTCGTACCTGAAGGCACTCTGCTCGAGGAGAACGTCAGCATCTCGCAATGCTGCGTCGCTAACGGGACAGCCGGAGTGAGCACAGGCCTGGAGGGAAGGCCCTGACGTGAGGTGCAGAAGCGGAGCCGCGCAGCAGTTTCCGTGAGGCCGTAGCCTCTGCTCTGCGTGTGTTGAACGGCAGTAGAGTTTCCTGGACACCTGGGAGGCTCGCGGGGGCACCCTGTTCCAGGCTGGAACACGGAGTACTCCCGGGCACCCCTGGGTCTGCTGAGCAACATCCAGGCCCGGAGCCCTTTGGAGCCACTCTCCATACGCCGAGTGTAGGGAAACGCCCTGCACTCTCTCCTGGAGGAGATTCGTTTCCCCACCAAACCCACACTTTCACCAACAGACTTCTGGCACGTCTCACATGCCTTTGAGGTCTTACGCCTTGCCCTAGTCTGAGCTGCCCTGAGAGACCCCTGGCCTCGCATTCCATCTAGGACCCCCCTGCCGGAAGTCACCCTGCCTCCAAGAGAAAGTCGGCTTGCGTTCTTACTGCGATTTCAGCCCTGTGCTTCCTGTGGCACTGCAGGCTTTGGAATAGCCACAGGCCCCGGAGGCGTAACTAGGCAGGGCATTCCTTGGTTGAGGCAGTTCACTTGACCCAGAACACCCTACTTCGGGGAGTTGGTTCAGGGAAGCAAACGCAGGGTAACATGTGTCTCTTTGGACTGGTTAGAAACCACAGGGAGGTAAGCTGAGTGTGCGCGTGGAAACGGGAGCCTGCTGGAACTATCCTTGCTTTCCCACTTGGAAGGCTGCCTTCATGCTGCCTTGAAGCTGCCTGACGTCCCCTGCTGTTGACAGGCCTGGAAACCCGGTAGAAATGCTTCTGGGAAGAAAATGAGTTTGCTCCGTCTCAACCCGGTGCTTCCATGGCCGCGGTGGTGGTTAGCCTGACAAGCTCCGGAACGAAAGGGAAACTCAACGTGAGAATTTGCCTCCAGTTTAGGCCCTGCGTAGCCGGGCAGGAAGGGCGGCATGCAGCAGTTTCCATGAGTTCTTAGTCACCGTTCGGGTTTATTTTAAGGGAATTACCCATTTGAGGACTCCTAGGCCCCTCGGGTGTGCATCCATTTCCCTCCAAGGTCACTGAGGACCTCCAGACACCCCCCACGCCGTGGTCCGGCTGAGCAACATCGAGGCCCATTGCTCTGCCCCTCGGAGGCCCTGTGTGCGTGCCGAGTGATGGGCAACACGCTGCACGTTCCTTGAGGAGAGCTCCATTTCCAGAGCCCTCACACGGCCTCAGAACCAGATTTCTGGTGAGTCCGAAGCTCCCAGGAAATCTTTGTCGTCGCCCTTGTGAGAGCTGCCGTGAGAAAACACTCTGCCTACTTCGCGGGCCTCGTACCTGAAGGCACTCTGCTCGAGGAGAACGTCAGCATCTCGCAATGCTGCGTCGCTAACGGGACAGCCGGAGTGAGCACAGGCCTGGAGGGAAGGCCCTGACGTGAGGTGCAGAAGCGGAGCCGCGCAGCACTTTCCGTGAGGCCGTAGCCTCTGCTCTGCGTGTGTTGAACGGCAGTAGAGTTTCCTGGACACCTGGGAGGCTCGCGGGGGCACCCTGTTCCAGGCTGGAACACGGAGTACTCCCGGGCACCCCTGCGTCTGCTGAGCAACATCCAGGCCCGGAGCCCTTTGGAGCCGCTCTCCATACGCCGAGTGTAGGGAAACGCCCTGCACTCTCTCCTGGAGGAGATTCGTTTCCCCACCAAACCCACACTTTCACCAACAGACTTCTGGCACGTCTCACATGCCTTTGAGGTCTTAAGCCTTGCCCTGGTATGAGCTGCCCTGAGAGATCCCTCGGCCTCGCATTCCATCTAGGACCCCCCTGCCGGAAGTCACCCTGCCTCCAAGAGAAAGTCGGCTTGCGTTCTTACTGCGATTTCAGCCCTGTGCTTCCTGTGGCACTGCAGGCTTTGGAATAGCCAGAGGCCCCGGAGGCGTAACTAGGCAGGGCATTCCTTGGTTGAGGCAGTTCACTTGACCCAGAACACCCTACTTCGGGGAGTTGGTTCAGGGAAGCAAACGCAGGGTAACATGTGTCTCTTTGGACTGGTTAGAAACCACAGGGAGGTAAGCTGAGTGTGCGCGTGGAAACGGGAGCCTGCTGGAACTATCCTTGCTTTCCCACTTGGAAGGCTGCCTTCATGCTGCCTTGAAGCTGCCTGACGTCCCCTGCTGTTGACAGGCCTGGAAACCCGGTAGAAATGCTTCTGGGAAGAAAATGAGTTTGCTCCGTCTCAACCCGGTGCTTCCATGGCCGCGGTGGTGGTTAGCCTGACAAGCTCCGGAACGAAAGGGAAACTCAACGTGAGAATTTGCCTCCACTTTAGGCCCTGCGTAGCCGGGCAGGAAGGGCGGCATGCAGCAGTTTCCATGAGTTCTTAGTCACCGTTCGGGTTTATTTTAAGGGAATTACCCATTTGAGGACTCCTAGGCCCCTCGGGTGTGCATCCATTTCCCTCCAAGGTCACTGAGGACCTCCAGACACCCCCCACGCCGTGGTCCGGCTGAGCAAGATCGAGGCCCATTGCTCTGCCCCTCGGAGGCCCTGTGTGCGTGCCGAGTGATGGGCAACACGCTGCACGTTCCTTGAGGAGAGCTCCATTTCCAGAGCCCTCACACGGCCTCAGAACCAGATTTCTGGTGAGTCCGAAGCTCCCAGGAAATCTTTGTCGTCGCCCTTGTGAGAGCTGCCGTGAGAAAACACTCTGCCTACTTCGCGGGCCTCGTACCTGAAGGCACTCTGCTCGAGGAGAACGTCAGCATCTCGCAATGCTGCGTCGCTAACGGGACAGCCGGAGTGAGCACAGGCCTGGAGGGAAGGCCCTGACGTGAAGTGCAGAAGCGGAGCCGCGCAGCACTTTCCGTGAGGCCGTAGCCTCTGCTCTGCGTGTGTTGAACGGCAGTAGAGTTTCCTGGACACCTGGGAGGCTCGCGGGGGCACCCTGTTCCAGGCTGGAACACGGAGTACTCCCGGGCACCCCTGCGTCTGCTGAGCAACATCCAGGCCCGGAGCCCTTTGGAGCCGCTCTCCATACGCCGAGTGTAGGGAAACGCCCTGCACTCTCTCCTGGAGGAGATTCGTTTCCCCACCAAACCCACACTTTCACCAACAGACTTCTGGCACGTCTCACATGCCTTTGAGGTCTTAAGCCTTGCCCTGGTATGAGCTGCCCTGAGAGATCCCTCGGCCTCGCATTCCATCTAGGACCCCCCTGCCGGAAGTCACCCTGCCTCCAAGAGAAAGTCGGCTTGCGTTCTTACTGCGATTTCAGCCCTGTGCTTCCTGTGGCACTGCAGGCTTTGGAATAGCCAGAGGCCCCGGAGGCGTAACTAGGCAGGGCATTCCTTGGTTGAGGCAGTTCACTTGACCCAGAACACCCTACTTCGGGGAGTTGGTTCAGGGAAGCAAACGCAGGGTAACATGTGTCTCTTTGGACTGGTTAGAAACCACAGGGAGGTAAGCTGAGTGTGCGCGTGGAAACGGGAGCCTGCTGGAACTATCCTTGCTTTCCCACTTGGAAGGCTGCCTTCATGCTGCCTTGAAGCTGCCTGACGTCCCCTGCTGTTGACAGGCCTGGAAACCCGGTAGAAATGCTTCTGGGAAGAAAATGAGTTTGCTCCGTCTCAACCCGGTGCTTCCATGGCCGCGGTGGTGGTTAGCCTGACAAGCTCCGGAACGAAAGGGAAACTCAACGTGAGAATTTGCCTCCAGTTTAGGCCCTGCGTAGCCGGGCAGGAAGGGCGGCATGCAGCAGTTTCCATGAGTTCTTAGTCACCGTTCGGGTTTATTTTAAGGGAATTACCCATTTGAGGACTCCTAGGCCCCTCGGGTGTGCATCCATTTCCCTCCAAGGTCACTGAGGACCTCCAGACACCCCCCACGCCGTGGTCCGGCTGAGCAACATCGAGGCCCATTGCTCTGCCCCTCGGAGGCCCTGTGTGCGTGCCGAGTGATGGGCAACACGCTGCACGTTCCTTGAGGAGAGCTCCATTTCCAGAGCCCTCACACGGCCTCAGAACCAGATTTCTGGTGAGTCCGAAGCTCCCAGGAAATCTTTGTCGTCGCCCTTGTGAGAGCTGCCGTGAGAAAACACTCTGCCTACTTCGCGGGCCTCGTACCTGAAGGCACTCTGCTCGAGGAGAACGTCAGCATCTCGCAATGCTGCGTCGCTAACGGGACAGCCGGAGTGAGCACAGGCCTGGAGGGAAGGCCCTGACGTGAGGTGCAGAAGCGGAGCCGCGCAGCAGTTTCCGTGAGGCCGTAGCCTCTGCTCTGCGTGTGTTGAACGGCAGTAGAGTTTCCTGGACACCTGGGAGGCTCGCGGGGGCACCCTGTTCCAGGCTGGAACACGGAGTACTCCCGGGCACCCCTGGGTCTGCTGAGCAACATCCAGGCCCGGAGCCCTTTGGAGCCACTCTCCATACGCCGAGTGTAGGGAAACGCCCTGCACTCTCTCCTGGAGGAGATTCGTTTCCCCACCAAACCCACACTTTCACCAACAGACTTCTGGCACGTCTCACATGCCTTTGAGGTCTTACGCCTTGCCCTAGTCTGAGCTGCCCTGAGAGACCCCTGGCCTCGCATTCCATCTAGGACCCCCCTGCCGGAAGTCACCCTGCCTCCAAGAGAAAGTCGGCTTGCGTTCTTACTGCGATTTCAGCCCTGTGCTTCCTGTGGCACTGCAGGCTTTGGAATAGCCACAGGCCCCGGAGGCGTAACTAGGCAGGGCATTCCTTGGTTGAGGCAGTTCACTTGACCCAGAACACCCTACTTCGGGGAGTTGGTTCAGGGAAGCAAACGCAGGGTAACATGTGTCTCTTTGGACTGGTTAGAAACCACAGGGAGGTAAGCTGAGTGTGCACGTGGAAACGGGAGCCTGCTGGAACTATCCTTGCTTTCCCACTTGGAAGGCTGCCTTCATGCTGCCTTGAAGCTGCCTGACGTCCCCTGCTGTTGACAGGCCTGGAAACCCGGTAGAAATGCTTCTGGGAAGAAAATGAGTTTGCTCCGTCTCAACCCGGTGCTTCCATGGCCGCGGTGGTGGTTAGCCTGACAAGCTCCGGAACGAAAGGGAAACTCAACGTGAGAATTTGCCTCCAGTTTAGGCCCTGCGTAGCCGGGCAGGAAGGGCGGCATGCAGCAGTTTCCATGAGTTCTTAGTCACCGTTCGGGTTTATTTTAAGGGAATTACCCATTTGAGGACTCCTAGGCCCCTCGGGTGTGCATCCATTTCCCTCCAAGGTCACTGAGGACCTCCAGACACCCCCCACGCCGTGGTCCGGCTGAGCAACATCGAGGCCCATTGCTCTGCCCCTCGGAGGCCCTGTGTGCGTGCCGAGTGATGGGCAACACGCTGCACGTTCCTTGAGGAGAGCTCCATTTCCAGAGCCCTCACACGGCCTCAGAACCAGATTTCTGGTGAGTCCGAAGCTCCCAGGAAATCTTTGTCGTCGCCCTTGTGAGAGCTGCCGTGAGAAAACACTCTGCCTACTTCGCGGGTCTCGTACCTGAAGGCACTCTGCTCGAGGAGAACGTCAGCATCTCGCAATGCTGCGTCGCTAACGGGACAGCCGGAGTGAGCACAGGCCTGGAGGGAAGGCCCTGACGTGAGGTGCAGAAGCGGAACCGCGCAGCAGTTTCCGTGAGGCCGTAGCCTCTGCTCTGCGTGTGTTGAACGGCAGTAGAGTTTCCTGGACACCTGGGAGGCTCGCGGGGGCACCCTGTTCCAGGCTGGAACACGGAGTACTCCCGGGCACCCCTGGGTCTGCTGAGCAACATCCAGGCCCGGAGCCCTTTGGAGCCACTCTCCATACGCCGAGTGTAGGGAAACGCCCTGCACTCTCTCCTGGAGGAGATTCGTTTCCCCACCAAACCCACACTTTCACCAACAGACTTCTGGCACGTCTCACATGCCTTTGAGGTCTTACGCCTTGCCCTAGTCTGAGCTGCCCTGAGAGACCCCTGGCCTCGCATTCCATCTAGGACCCCCCTGCCGGAAGTCACCCTGTCTCCAAGAGAAAGTCGGCTTGCGTTCTTACTGCGATTTCAGCCCTGTGCTTCCTGTGGCACTGCAGGCTTTGGAATAGCCACAGGCCCCGGAGGCGTAACTAGGCAGGGCATTCCTTGGTTGAGGCAGTTCACTTGACCCAGAACACCCTACTTCGGGGAGTTGGTTCAGGGAAGCAAACGCAGGGTAACATGTGTCTCTTTGGACTGGTTAGAAACCACAGGGAGGTAAGCTGAGTGTGCGCGTGGAAACGGGAGCCTGCTGGAACTATCCTTGCTTTCCCACTTGGAAGGCTGCCTTCATGCTGCCTTGAAGCTGCCTGACGTCCCCTGCTGTTGACAGGCCTGGAAACCCGGTAGAAATGCTTCTGGGAAGAAAATGAGTTTGCTCCGTCTCAACCCGGTGCTTCCATGGCCGCGGTGGTGGTTAGCCTGACAAGCTCCGGAACGAAAGGGAAACTCAACGTGAGAATTTGCCTCCAGTTTAGGCCCTGCGTAGCCGGGCAGGAAGGGCGGCATGCAGCAGTTTCCATGAGTTCTTAGTCACCGTTCGGGTTTATTTTAAGGGAATTACCCATTTGAGGACTCCTAGGCCCCTCGGGTGTGCATCCATTTCCCTCCAAGGTCACTGAGGACCTCCAGACACCCCCCACGCCGTGGTCCGGCTGAGCAACATCGAGGCCCATTGCTCTGCCCCTCGGAGGCCCTGTGTGCGTGCCGAGTGATGGGCAACACGCTGCACGTTCCTTGAGGAGAGCTCCATTTCCAGAGCCCTCACACGGCCTCAGAACCAGATTTCTGGTGAGTCCGAAGCTCCCAGGAAATCTTTGTCGTCGCCCTTGTGAGAGCTGCCGTGAGAAAACACTCTGCCTACTTCGCGGGTCTCGTACCTGAAGGCACTCTGCTCGAGGAGAACGTCAGCATCTCGCAATGCTGCGTCGCTAACGGGACAGCCGGAGTGAGCACAGGCCTGGAGGGAAGGCCCTGACGTGAGGTGCAGAAGCAGAACCGCGCAGCAGTTTCCGTGAGGCCGTAGCCTCTGCTCTGCGTGTGTTGAACGGCAGTAGAGTTTCCTGGACACCTGGGAGGCTCGCGGGGGCACCCTGTTCCAGGCTGGAACACGGAGTACTCCCGGGCACCCCTGGGTCTGCTGAGCAACATCCAGGCCCGGAGCCCTTTGGAGCCACTCTCCATACGCCGAGTGTAGGGAAACGCCCTGCACTCTCTCCTGGAGGAGATTCGTTTCCCCACCAAACCCACACTTTCACCAACAGACTTCTGGCACGTCTCACATGCCTTTGAGGTCTTACGCCTTGCCCTAGTCTGAGCTGCCCTGAGAGACCCCTGGCCTCTCATTCCATCTAGGACCCCCCTGCCGGAAGTCACCCTGCCTCCAAGAGAAAGTCGGCTTGCGTTCTTACTGCGATTTCAGCCCTGTGCTTCCTGTGGCACTGCAGGCTTTGGAATAGCCACAGGCCCCGGAGGCGTAACTAGGCAGGGCATTCCTTGGTTGAAGCAGTTCACTTGACCCAGAACACCCTACTTCGGGGAGTTGGTTCAGGGAAGCAAACGCAGGTAACATGTGTCTCTTTGGACTGGTTAGAAACCACAGGGAGGTAAGCTGAGTGTGCGCGTGGAAACGGGAGCCTGCTGGAACTATCCTTGCTTTCCCACTTGGAAGGCTGCCTTCATGCTGCCTTGAAGCTGCCTGACGTCCCCTGCTGTTGACAGGCCTGGAAACCCGGTCGAAATGCTTCTGGGAAGAAAATGAGTTTGCTCCGTCTCAACCCGGTGCTTCCATGGCCGCGGTGGTGGTTAGCCTGACAAGCTCCGGAACGAAAGGGAAACTCAACGTGAGAATTTGCCTCCAGTTTAGGCTCTGCGTAGCCGGGCAGGAAGGGCGGCATGCAGCAGTTTCCATGAGTTCTTAGTCACCGTTCGGGTTTATTTTAAGGGAATTACCCATTTGAGGACTCCTAGGCCCCTCGGGTGTGCATCCATTTCCCTCCAAGGTCACTGAGGACCTCCAGACACCCCCCACGCCGTGGTCCGGCTGAGCAACATCGAGGCCCATTGCTCTGCCCCTCGGAGGCCCTGTGTGCGTGCCGAGTGATGGGCAACACGCTGCACGTTCCTTGAGGAGAGCTCCATTTCCAGAGCCCTCACACGGCCTCAGAACCAGATTTCTGGTGAGTCCGAAGCTCCCAGGAAATCTTTGTCGTCGCCCTTGTGAGAGCTGCCGTGAGAAAACACTCTGCCTACTTCGCGGGCCTCGTACCTGAAGGCACTCTGCTCGAGGAGAACGTCAGCATCTCGCAATGCTGCGTCGCTAACGGGACAGCCGGAGTGAGCACAGGCCTGGAGGGAAGGCCCTGACGTGAGGTGCAGAAGCGGAGCCGCGCAGCACTTTCCGTGAGGCCGTAGCCTCTGCTCTGCGTGTGTTGAACGGCAGTAGAGTTTCCTGGACACCTGGGAGGCTCGCGGGGGCACCCTGTTCCAGGCTGGAACACGGAGTACTCCCGGGCACCCCTGGGTCTGCTGAGCAACATCCAGGCCCGGAGCCCTTTGGAGCCGCTCTCCATACGCCGAGTGTAGGGAAACGCCCTGCACTCTCTCCTGGAGGAGATTCGTTTCCCCACCAAACCCACACTTTCACCAACAGACTTCTGGCACGTCTCACATGCCTTTGAGGTCTTAAGCCTTGCCCTGGTATGAGCTGCCCTGAGAGATCCCTCGGCCTCGCATTCCATCTAGGACCCCCCTGCCGGAAGTCACCCTGCCTCCAAGAGAAAGTCGGCTTGCGTTCTTACTGCGATTTCAGCCCTGTGCTTCCTGTGGCACTGCAGGCTTTGGAATAGCCACAGGCCCCGGAGGCGTAACTAGGCAGGGCATTCCTTGGTTGAGGCAGTTCACTTGACCCAGAACACCCTACTTCGGGGAGTTGGTTCAGGGAAGCAAACGCAGGGTAACATGTGTCTCTTTGGACTGGTTAGAAACCACAGGGAGGTAAGCTGAGTGTGCGCGTGGAAACGGGAGCCTGCTGGAACTATCCTTGCTTTCCCACTTGGAAGGCTGCCTTCATGCTGCCTTGAAGCTGCCTGACGTCCCCTGCTGTTGACAGGCCTGGAAACCCGGTAGAAATGCTTCTGGGAAGAAAATGAGTTTGCTCCGTCTCAACCCGGTGCTTCCATGGCCGCGGTGGTGGTTAGCCTGACAAGCTCCGGAACGAAAGGGAAACTCAACGTGAGAATTTGCCTCCAGTTTAGGCCCTGCGTAGCCGGGCAGGAAGGGCGGCATGCAGCAGTTTCCATGAGTTCTTAGTCACCGTTCGGGTTTATTTTAAGGGAATTACCCATTTGAGGACTCCTAGGCCCCTCGGGTGTGCATCCATTTCCCTCCAAGGTCACTGAGGACCTCCAGACACCCCCCACGCCGTGGTCCGGCTGAGCAACATCGAGGCCCATTGCTCTGCCCCTCGGAGGCCCTGTGTGCGTGCCGAGTGATGGGCAACACGCTGCACGTTCCTTGAGGAGAGCTCCATTTCCAGAGCCCTCACACGGCCTCAGAACCAGATTTCTGGTGAGTCCGAAGCTCCCAGGAAATCTTTGTCGTCGCCCTTGTGAGAGCTGCCGTGAGAAAACACTCTGCCTACTTCGCGGGCCTCGTACCTGAAGGCACTCTGCTCGAGGAGAACGTCAGCATCTCGCAATGCTGCGTCGCTAACGGGACAGCCGGAGTGAGCACAGGCCTGGAGGGAAGGCCCTGACGTGAGGTGCAGAAGCGGAGCCGCGCAGCAGTTTCCGTGAGGCCGTAGCCTCTGCTCTGCGTGTGTTGAACGGCAGTAGAGTTTCCTGGACACCTGGGAGGCTCGCGGGGGCACCCTGTTCCAGGCTGGAACACGGAGTACTCCCGGGCACCCCTGGGTCTGCTGAGCAACATCCAGGCCCGGAGCCCTTTGGAGCCGCTCTCCATACGCCGAGTGTAGGGAAACGCCCTGCACTCTCTCCTGGAGGAGATTCGTTTCCCCACCAAACCCACACTTTCACCAACAGACTTCTGGCACGTCTCACATGCCTTTGAGGTCTTAAGCCTTGCCCTGGTATGAGCTGCCCTGAGAGATCCCTCGGCCTCGCATTCCATCTAGGACCCCCCTGCCGGAAGTCACCCTGCCTCCAAGAGAAAGTCGGCTTGCGTTCTTACTGCGATTTCAGCCCTGTGCTTCCTGTGGCACTGCAGGCTTTGGAATAGCCACAGGCCCCGGAGGCGTAACTAGGCAGGGCATTCCTTGGTTGAGGCAGTTCACTTGACCCAGAACACCCTACTTCGGGGAGTTGGTTCAGGGAAGCAAACGCAGGGTAACATGTGTCTCTTTGGACTGGTTAGAAACCACAGGGAGGTAAGCTGAGTGTGCGCGTGGAAACGGGAGCCTGCTGGAACTATCCTTGCTTTCCCACTTGGAAGGCTGCCTTCATGCTGCCTTGAAGCTGCCTGACGTCCCCTGCTGTTGACAGGCCTGGAAACCCGGTAGAAATGCTTCTGGGAAGAAAATGAGTTTGCTCCGTCTCAACCCGGTGCTTCCATGGCCGCGGTGGTGGTTAGCCTGACAAGCTCCGGAACGAAAGGGAAACTCAACGTGAGAATTTGCCTCCAGTTTAGGCCCTGCGTAGCCGGGCAGGAAGGGCGGCATGCAGCAGTTTCCATGAGTTCTTAGTCACCGTTCGGGTTTATTTTAAGGGAATTACCCATTTGAGGACTCCTAGGCCCCTCGGGTGTGCATCCATTTCCCTCCAAGGTCACTGAGGACCTCCAGACACCCCCCACGCCGTGGTCCGGCTGAGCAACATCGAGGCCCATTGCTCTGCCCCTCGGAGGCCCTGTGTGCGTGCCGAGTGATGGGCAACACGCTGCACGTTCCTTGAGGAGAGCTCCATTTCCAGAGCCCTCACACGGCCTCAGAACCAGATTTCTGGTGAGTCCGAAGCTCCCAGGAAATCTTTGTCGTCGCCCTTGTGAGAGCTGCCGTGAGAAAACACTCTGCCTACTTCGCGGGCCTCGTACCTGAAGGCACTCTGCTCGAGGAGAACGTCAGCATCTCGCAATGCTGCGTCGCTAACGGGACAGCCGGAGTGAGCACAGGCCTGGAGGGAAGGCCCTGACGTGAGGTGCAGAAGCGGAGCCGCGCAGCAGTTTCCGTGAGGCCGTAGCCTCTGCTCTGCGTGTGTTGAACGGCAGTAGAGTTTCCTGGACACCTGGGAGGCTCGCGGGGGCACCCTGTTCCAGGCTGGAACACGGAGTACTCCCGGGCACCCCTGGGTCTGCTGAGCAACATCCAGGCCCGGAGCCCTTTGGAGCCGCTCTCCATACGCCGAGTGTAGGGAAACGCCCTGCACTCTCTCCTGGAGGAGATTCGTTTCCCCACCAAACCCACACTTTCACCAACAGACTTCTGGCACGTCTCACATGCCTTTGAGGTCTTAAGCCTTGCCCTGGTATGAGCTGCCCTGAGAGATCCCTCGGCCTCGCATTCCATCTAGGACCCCCCTGCCGGAAGTCACCCTGCCTCCAAGAGAAAGTCGGCTTGCGTTCTTACTGCGATTTCAGCCCTGTGCTTCCTGTGGCACTGCAGGCTTTGGAATAGCCACAGGCCCCGGAGGCGTAACTAGGCAGGGCATTCCTTGGTTGAGGCAGTTCACTTGACCCAGAACACCCTACTTCGGGGAGTTGGTTCAGGGAAGCAAACGCAGGGTAACATGTGTCTCTTTGGACTGGTTAGAAACCACAGGGAGGTAAGCTGAGTGTGCGCGTGGAAACGGGAGCCTGCTGGAACTATCCTTGCTTTCCCACTTGGAAGGCTGCCTTCATGCTGCCTTGAAGCTGCCTGACGTCCCCTGCTGTTGACAGGCCTGGAAACCCGGTAGAAATGCTTCTGGGAAGAAAATGAGTTTGCTCCGTCTCAACCCGGTGCTTCCATGGCCGCGGTGGTGGTTAGCCTGACAAGCTCCGGAACGAAAGGGAAACTCAACGTGAGAATTTGCCTCCAGTTTAGGCCCTGCGTAGCCGGGCAGGAAGGGCGGCATGCAGCAGTTTCCATGAGTTCTTAGTCACCGTTCGGGTTTATTTTAAGGGAATTACCCATTTGAGGACTCCTAGGCCCCTCGGGTGTGCATCCATTTCCCTCCAAGGTCACTGAGGACCTCCAGACACCCCCCACGCCGTGGTCCGGCTGAGCAACATCGAGGCCCATTGCTCTGCCCCTCGGAGGCCCTGTGTGCGTGCCGAGTGATGGGCAACACGCTGCACGTTCCTTGAGGAGAGCTCCATTTCCAGAGCCCTCACACGGCCTCAGAACCAGATTTCTGGTGAGTCCGAAGCTCCCAGGAAATCTTTGTCGTCGCCCTTGTGAGAGCTGCCGTGAGAAAACACTCTGCCTACTTCGCGGGCCTCGTACCTGAAGGCACTCTGCTCGAGGAGAACGTCAGCATCTCGCAATGCTGCGTCGCTAACGGGACAGCCGGAGTGAGCACAGGCCTGGAGGGAAGGCCCTGACGTGAGGTGCACAAGCGGAGCCGCGCAGCAGTTTCCGTGAGGCCGTAGCCTCTGCTCTGCGTGTGTTGAACGGCAGTAGAGTTTCCTGGACACCTGGGAGGCTCGCGGGGGCACCCTGTTCCAGGCTGGAACACGGAGTACTCCCGGGCACCCCTGCGTCTGCTGAGCAACATCCAGGCCCGGAGCCCTTTGGAGCCGCTCTCCATACGCCGAGTGTAGGGAAACGCCCTGCACTCTCTCCTGGAGGAGATTCGTTTCCCCACCAAACCCACACTTTCACCAACAGACTTCTGGCACGTCTCACATGCCTTTGAGGTCTTAAGCCTTGCCCTGGTATGAGCTGCCCTGAGAGATCCCTCGGCCTCGCATTCCATCTAGGACCCCCCTGCCGGAAGTCACCCTGCCTCCAAGAGAAAGTCGGCTTGCGTTCTTACTGCGATTTCAGCCCTGTGCTTCCTGTGGCACTGCAGGCTTTGGAATAGCCAGAGGCCCCGGAGGCGTAACTAGGCAGGGCATTCCTTGGTTGAGGCAG
This sequence comes from Delphinus delphis, assembly GCF_949987515.2. Classification (NCBI taxonomy): domain Eukaryota; kingdom Metazoa; phylum Chordata; class Mammalia; order Artiodactyla; family Delphinidae; genus Delphinus; species Delphinus delphis. Next base: position 43,619,643 of record NC_082700.1, on the reverse strand, counting down.
TTCACTTGACCCAGAACACCCTACTTCGGGGAGTTGGTTCAGGGAAGCAAACGCAGGGTAACATGTGTCTCTTTGGACTGGTTAGAAACCACAGGGAGGTAAGCTGAGTGTGCGCGTGGAAACGGGAGCCTGCTGGAACTATCCTTGCTTTCCCACTTGGAAGGCTGCCTTCATGCTGCCTTGAAGCTGCCTGACGTCCCCTGCTGTTGACAGGCCTGGAAACCCGGTAGAAATGCTTCTGGGAAGAAAATGAGTTTGCTCCGTCTCAACCCGGTGCTTCCATGGCCGCGGTGGTGGTTAGCCTGACAAGCTCCGGAACGAAAGGGAAACTCAACGTGAGAATTTGCCTCCAGTTTAGGCCCTGCGTAGCCGGGCAGGAAGGGCGGCATGCAGCAGTTTCCATGAGTTCTTAGTCACCGTTCGGGTTTATTTTAAGGGAATTACCCATTTGAGGACTCCTAGGCCCCTCGGGTGTGCATCCATTTCCCTCCAAGGTCACTGAGGACCTCCAGACACCCCCCACGCCGTGGTCCGGCTGAGCAACATCGAGGCCCATTGCTCTGCCCCTCGGAGGCCCTGTGTGCGTGCCGAGTGATGGGCAACACGCTGCACGTTCCTTGAGGAGAGCTCCATTTCCAGAGCCCTCACACGGCCTCAGAACCAGATTTCTGGTGAGTCCGAAGCTCCCAGGAAATCTTTGTCGTCGCCCTTGTGAGAGCTGCCGTGAGAAAACACTCTGCCTACTTCGCGGGCCTCGTACCTGAAGGCACTCTGCTCGAGGAGAACGTCAGCATCTCGCAATGCTGCGTCGCTAACGGGACAGCCGGAGTGAGCACAGGCCTGGAGGGAAGGCCCTGACGTGAGGTGCAGAAGCGGAGCCGCGCAGCACTTTCCGTGAGGCCGTAGCCTCTGCTCTGCGTGTGTTGAACGGCAGTAGAGTTTCCTGGACACCTGGGAGGCTCGCGGGGGCACCCTGTTCCAGGCTGGAACACGGAGTACTCCCGGGCACCCCTGCGTCTGCTGAGCAACATCCAGGCCCGGAGCCCTTTGGAGCCGCTCTCCATACGCCGAGTGTAGGGAAACGCCCTGCACTCTCTCCTGGAGGAGATTCGTTTCCCCACCAAACCCACACTTTCACCAACAGACTTCTGGCACGTCTCACATGCCTTTGAGGTCTTAAGCCTTGCCCTGGTATGAGCTGCCCTGAGAGATCCCTCGGCCTCGCATTCCATCTAGGACCCCCCTGCCGGAAGTCACCCTGCCTCCAAGAGAAAGTCGGCTTGCGTTCTTACTGCGATTTCAGCCCTGTGCTTCCTGTGGCACTGCAGGCTTTGGAATAGCCACAGGCCCCGGAGGCGTAACTAGGCAGGGCATTCCTTGGTTGAGGCAGTTCACTTGACCCAGAACACCCTACTTCGGGGAGTTGGTTCAGGGAAGCAAACGCAGGGTATCATGTGTCTCTTTGGACTGGTTAGAAACCACAGGGAGGTAAGCTGAGTGTGCGCGTGGAAACGGGAGCCTGCTGGAACTATCCTTGCTTTCCCACTTGGAAGGCTGCCTTCATGCTGCCTTGAAGCTGCCTGACGTCCCCTGCTGTTGACAGGCCTGGAAACCCGGTAGAAATGCTTCTGGGAAGAAAATGAGTTTGCTCCGTCTCAACCCGGTGCTTCCATGGCCGCGGTGGTGGTTAGCCTGACAAGCTCCGGAACGAAAGGGAAACTCAACGTGAGAATTTGCCTCCAGTTTAGGCCCTGCGTAGCCGGGCAGGAAGGGCGGCATGCAGCAGTTTCCATGAGTTCTTAGTCACCGTTCGGGTTTATTTTAAGGGAATTACCCATTTGAGGACTCCTAGGCCCCTCGGGTGTGCATCCATTTCCCTCCAAGGTCACTGAGGACCTCCAGACACCCCCCACGCCGTGGTCCGGCTGAGCAACATCGAGGCCCATTGCTCTGCCCCTCGGAGGCCCTGTGTGCGTGCCGAGTGATGGGCAACACGCTGCACGTTCCTTGAGGAGAGCTCCATTTCCAGAGCCCTCACACGGCCTCAGAACCAGATTTCTGGTGAGTCCGAAGCTCCCAGGAAATCTTTGTCGTCGCCCTTGTGAGAGCTGCCGTGAGAAAACACTCTGCCTACTTCGCGGGCCTCGTACCTGAAGGCACTCTGCTCGAGGAGAACGTCAGCATCTCGCAATGCTGCGTCGCTAACGGGACAGCCGGAGTGAGCACAGGCCTGGAGGGAAGGCCCTGACGTGAGGTGCAGAAGCGGAGCCGCGCAGCACTTTCCGTGAGGCCGTAGCCTCTGCTCTGCGTGTGTTGAACGGCAGTAGAGTTTCCTGGACACCTGGGAGGCTCGCGGGGGCACCCTGTTCCAGGCTGGAACACGGAGTACTCCCGGGCACCCCTGCGTCTGCTGAGCAACATCCAGGCCCGGAGCCCTTTGGAGCCGCTCTCCATACGCCGAGTGTAGGGAAACGCCCTGCACTCTCTCCTGGAGGAGATTCGTTTCCCCACCAAACCCACACTTTCACCAACAGACTTCTGGCACGTCTCACATGCCTTTGAGGTCTTAAGCCTTGCCCTGGTATGAGCTGCCCTGAGAGATCCCTCGGCCTCGCATTCCATCTAGGACCCCCCTGCCGGAAGTCACCCTGCCTCCAAGAGAAAGTCGGCTTGCGTTCTTAGTGCGATTTCAGCCCTGTGCTTCCTGTGGCACTGCAGGCTTTGGAATAGCCACAGGCCCCGGAGGCGTAACTAGGCAGGGCATTCCTTGGTTGAGGCAGTTCACTTGACCCAGAACACCCTACTTCGGGGAGTTGGTTCAGGGAAGCAAACGCAGGGTAACATGTGTCTCTTTGGACTGGTTAGAAACCACAGGGAGGTAAGCTGAGTGTGCGCGTGGAAACGGGAGCCTGCTGGAACTATCCTTGCTTTCCCACTTGGAAGGCTGCCTTCATGCTGCCTTGAAGCTGCCTGACGTCCCCTGCTGTTGACAGGCCTGGAAACCCGGTCGAAATGCTTCTGGGAAGGAAATGAGTTTGCTCCGTCTCAACCCGGTGCTTCCATGGCCGCGGTGGTGGTTAGCCTGACAAGCTCCGGAACGAAAGGGAAACTCAACGTGAGAATTTGCCTCCACTTTAGGCCCTGCGTAGCCGGGCAGGAAGGGCGGCATGCAGCAGTTTCCATGAGTTCTTAGTCACCGTTCGGGTTTATTTAAGGGAATTACCCATTTGAGGACTCCTAGGCCCCTCGGGTGTGCATCCATTTCCCTCCAAGGTCACTGAGGACCTCCAGACACCCCCCACGCCGTGGTCCGGCTGAGCAACATCGAGGCCCATTGCTCTGCCCCTCGGAGGCCCTGTGTGCGTGCCGAGTGATGGGCAACACGCTGCACGTTCCTTGAGGAGAGCTCCATTTCCAGAGCCCTCACACGGCCTCAGAACCAGATTTCTGGTGAGTCCGAAGCTCCCAGGAAATCTTTGTCGTCGCCCTTGTGAGAGCTGCCGTGAGAAAACACTCTGCCTACTTCGCGGGCCTCGTACCTGAAGGCACTCTGCTCGAGGAGAACGTCAGCATCTCGCAATGCTGCGTCGCTAACGGGACAGCCGGAGTGAGCACAGGCCTGGAGGGAAGGCCCTGACGTGAGGTGCAGAAGCGGAGCCGCGCAGCAGTTTCCGTGAGGCCGTAGCCTCTGCTCTGCGTGTGTTGAACGGCAGTAGAGTTTCCTGGACACCTGGGAGGCTCGCGGGGGCACCCTGTTCCAGGCTGGAACACGGAGTACTCCCGGGCACCCCTGCGTCTGCTGAGCAACATCCAGGCCCGGAGCCCTTTGGAGCCGCTCTCCATACGCCGAGTGTAGGGAAACGCCCTGCACTCTCTCCTGGAGGAGATTCGTTTCCCCACCAAACCCACACTTTCACCAACAGACTTCTGGCACGTCTCACATGCCTTTGAGGTCTTAAGCCTTGCCCTGGTATGAGCTGCCCTGAGAGATCCCTCGGCCTCGCATTCCATCTAGGACCCCCCTGCCGGAAGTCACCCTGCCTCCAAGAGAAAGTCGGCTTGCGTTCTTAGTGCGATTTCAGCCCTGTGCTTCCTGTGGCACTGCAGGCTTTGGAATAGCCACAGGCCCCGGAGGCGTAACTAGGCAGGGCATTCCTTGGTTGAGGCAGTTCACTTGACCCAGAACACCCTACTTCGGGGAGTTGGTTCAGGGAAGCAAACGCAGGGTAACATGTGTCTCTTTGGACTGGTTAGAAACCACAGGGAGGTAAGCTGAGTGTGCGCGTGGAAACGGGAGCCTGCTGGAACTATCCTTGCTTTCCCACTTGGAAGGCTGCCTTCATGCTGCCTTGAAGCTGCCTGACGTCCCCTGCTGTTGACAGGCCTGGAAACCCGGTCGAAATGCTTCTGGGAAGGAAATGAGTTTGCTCCGTCTCAACCCGGTGCTTCCATGGCCGCGGTGGTGGTTAGCCTGACAAGCTCCGGAACGAAAGGGAAACTCAACGTGAGAATTTGCCTCCAGTTTAGGCCCTGCGTAGCCGGGCAGGAAGGGCGGCATGCAGCAGTTTCCATGAGTTCTTAGTCACCGTTCGGGTTTATTTAAGGGAATTACCCATTTGAGGACTCCTAGGCCCCTCGGGTGTGCATCCATTTCCCTCCAAGGTCACTGAGGACCTCCAGACACCCCCCACGCCGTGGTCCGGCTGAGCAACATCGAGGCCCATTGCTCTGCCCCTCGGAGGCCCTGTGTGCGTGCCGAGTGATGGGCAACACGCTGCACGTTCCTTGAGGAGAGCTCCATTTCCAGAGCCCTCACACGGCCTCAGAACCAGATTTCTGGTGAGTCCGAAGCTCCCAGGAAATCTTTGTCGTCGCCCTTGTGAGAGCTGCCGTGAGAAAACACTCTGCCTACTTCGCGGGCCTCGTACCTGAAGGCACTCTGCTCGAGGAGAACGTCAGCATCTCGCAATGCTGCGTCGCTAACGGGACAGCCGGAGTGAGCACAGGCCTGGAGGGAAGGCCCTGACGTGAGGTGCAGAAGCGGAGCCGCGCAGCAGTTTCCGTGAGGCCGTAGCCTCTGCTCTGCGTGTGTTGAACGGCAGTAGAGTTTCCTGGACACCTGGGAGGCTCGCGGGGGCACCCTGTTCCAGGCTGGAACACGGAGTACTCCCGGGCACCCCTGGGTCTGCTGAGCAACATCCAGGCCCGGAGCCCTTTGGAGCCGCTCTCCATACGCCGAGTGTAGGGAAACGCCCTGCACTCTCTCCTGGAGGAGATTCGTTTCCCCACCAAACCCACACTTTCACCAACAGACTTCTGGCACGTCTCACATGCCTTTGAGGTCTTAAGCCTTGCCCTGGTATGAGCTGCCCTGAGAGATCCCTCGGCCTCGCATTCCATCTAGGACCCCCCTGCCGGAAGTCACCCTGCCTCCAAGAGAAAGTCGGCTTGCGTTCTTACTGCGATTTCAGCCCTGTGCTTCCTGTGGCACTGCAGGCTTTGGAATAGCCACAGGCCCCGGAGGCGTAACTAGGCAGGGCATTCCTTGGTTGAGGCAGTTCACTTGACCCAGAACACCCTACTTCGGGGAGTTGGTTCAGGGAAGCAAACGCAGGGTAACATGTGTCTCTTTGGACTGGTTAGAAACCACAGGGAGGTAAGCTGAGTGTGCGCGTGGAAACGGGAGCCTGCTGGAACTATCCTTGCTTTCCCACTTGGAAGGCTGCCTTCATGCTGCCTTGAAGCTGCCTGACGTCCCCTGCTGTTGACAGGCCTGGAAACCCGGTAGAAATGCTTCTGGGAAGAAAATGAGTTTGCTCCGTCTCAACCCGGTGCTTCCATGGCCGCGGTGGTGGTTAGCCTGACAAGCTCCGGAACGAAAGGGAAACTCAACGTGAGAATTTGCCTCCAGTTTAGGCCCTGCGTAGCCGGGCAGGAAGGGCGGCATGCAGCAGTTTCCATGAGTTCTTAGTCACCGTTCGGGTTTATTTTAAGGGAATTACCCATTTGAGGACTCCTAGGCCCCTCGGGTGTGCATCCATTTCCCTCCAAGGTCACTGAGGACCTCCAGACACCCCCCACGCCGTGGTCCGGCTGAGCAAGATCGAGGCCCATTGCTCTGCCCCTCGGAGGCCCTGTGTGCGTGCCGAGTGATGGGCAACACGCTGCACGTTCCTTGAGGAGAGCTCCATTTCCAGAGCCCTCACACGGCCTCAGAACCAGATTTCTGGTGAGTCCGAAGCTCCCAGGAAATCTTTGTCGTCGCCCTTGTGAGAGCTGCCGTGAGAAAACACTCTGCCTACTTCGCGGGCCTCGTACCTGAAGGCACTCTGCTCGAGGAGAACGTCAGCATCTCGCAATGCTGCGTCGCTAACGGGACAGCCGGAGTGAGCACAGGCCTGGAGGGAAGGCCCTGACGTGAGGTGCAGAAGCGGAGCCGCGCAGCACTTTCCGTGAGGCCGTAGCCTCTGCTCTGCGTGTGTTGAACGGCAGTAGAGTTTCCTGGACACCTGGGAGGCTCGCGGGGGCACCCTGTTCCAGGCTGGAACACGGAGTACTCCCGGGCACCCCTGCGTCTGCTGAGCAACATCCAGGCCCGGAGCCCTTTGGAGCCGCTCTCCATACGCCGAGTGTAGGGAAACGCCCTGCACTCTCTCCTGGAGGAGATTCGTTTCCCCACCAAACCCACACTTTCACCAACAGACTTCTGGCACGTCTCACATGCCTTTGAGGTCTTAAGCCTTGCCCTGGTATGAGCTGCCCTGAGAGATCCCTCGGCCTCGCATTCCATCTAGGACCCCCCTGCCGGAAGTCACCCTGCCTCCAAGAGAAAGTCGGCTTGCGTTCTTACTGCGATTTCAGCCCTGTGCTTCCTGTGGCACTGCAGGCTTTGGAATAGCCAGAGGCCCCGGAGGCGTAACTAGGCAGGGCATTCCTTGGTTGAGGCAGTTCACTTGACCCAGAACACCCTACTTCGGGGAGTTGGTTCAGGGAAGCAAACGCAGGGTAACATGTGTCTCTTTGGACTGGTTAGAAACCACAGGGAGGTAAGCTGAGTGTGCGCGTGGAAACGGGAGCCTGCTGGAACTATCCTTGCTTTCCCACTTGGAAGGCTGCCTTCATGCTGCCTTGAAGCTGCCTGACGTCCCCTGCTGTTGACAGGCCTGGAAACCCGGTAGAAATGCTTCTGGGAAGAAAATGAGTTTGCTCCGTCTCAACCCGGTGCTTCCATGGCCGCGGTGGTGGTTAGCCTGACAAGCTCCGGAACGAAAGGGAAACTCAACGTGAGAATTTGCCTCCAGTTTAGGCCCTGCGTAGCCGGGCAGGAAGGGCGGCATGCAGCAGTTTCCATGAGTTCTTAGTCACCGTTCGGGTTTATTTTAAGGGAATTACCCATTTGAGGACTCCTAGGCCCCTCGGGTGTGCATCCATTTCCCTCCAAGGTCACTGAGGACCTCCAGACACCCCCCACGCCGTGGTCCGGCTGAGCAACATCGAGGCCCATTGCTCTGCCCCTCGGAGGCCCTGTGTGCGTGCCGAGTGATGGGCAACACGCTGCACGTTCCTTGAGGAGAGCTCCATTTCCAGAGCCCTCACACGGCCTCAGAACCAGATTTCTGGTGAGTCCGAAGCTCCCAGGAAATCTTTGTCGTCGCCCTTGTGAGAGCTGCCGTGAGAAAACACTCTGCCTACTTCGCGGGCCTCGTACCTGAAGGCACTCTGCTCGAGGAGAACGTCAGCATCTCGCAATGCTGCGTCGCTAACGGGACAGCCGGAGTGAGCACAGGCCTGGAGGGAAGGCCCTGACGTGAGGTGCAGAAGCGGAGCCGCGCAGCACTTTCCGTGAGGCCGTAGCCTCTGCTCTGCGTGTGTTGAACGGCAGTAGAGTTTCCTGGACACCTGGGAGGCTCGCGGGGGCACCCTGTTCCAGGCTGGAACACGGAGTACTCCCGGGCACCCCTGCGTCTGCTGAGCAACATCCAGGCCCGGAGCCCTTTGGAGCCGCTCTCCATACGCCGAGTGTAGGGAAACGCCCTGCACTCTCTCCTGGAGGAGATTCGTTTCCCCACCAAACCCACACTTTCACCAACAGACTTCTGGCACGTCTCACATGCCTTTGAGGTCTTAAGCCTTGCCCTGGTATGAGCTGCCCTGAGAGATCCCTCGGCCTCGCATTCCATCTAGGACCCCCCTGCCGGAAGTCACCCTGCCTCCAAGAGAAAGTCGGCTTGCGTTCTTACTGCGATTTCAGCCCTGTGCTTCCTGTGGCACTGCAGGCTTTGGAATAGCCACAGGCCCCGGAGGCGTAACTAGGCAGGGCATTCCTTGGTTGAGGCAGTTCACTTGACCCAGAACACCCTACTTCGGGGAGTTGGTTCAGGGAAGCAAACGCAGGGTATCATGTGTCTCTTTGGACTGGTTAGAAACCACAGGGAGGTAAGCTGAGTGTGCGCGTGGAAACGGGAGCCTGCTGGAACTATCCTTGCTTTCCCACTTGGAAGGCTGCCTTCATGCTGCCTTGAAGCTGCCTGACGTCCCCTGCTGTTGACAGGCCTGGAAACCCGGTAGAAATGCTTCTGGGAAGAAAATGAGTTTGCTCCGTCTCAACCCGGTGCTTCCATGGCCGCGGTGGTGGTTAGCCTGACAAGCTCCGGAACGAAAGGGAAACTCAACGTGAGAATTTGCCTCCAGTTTAGGCCCTGCGTAGCCGGGCAGGAAGGGCGGCATGCAGCAGTTTCCATGAGTTCTTAGTCACCGTTCGGGTTTATTTTAAGGGAATTACCCATTTGAGGACTCCTAGGCCCCTCGGGTGTGCATCCATTTCCCTCCAAGGTCACTGAGGACCTCCAGACACCCCCCACGCCGTGGTCCGGCTGAGCAACATCGAGGCCCATTGCTCTGCCCCTCGGAGGCCCTGTGTGCGTGCCGAGTGATGGGCAACACGCTGCACGTTCCTTGAGGAGAGCTCCATTTCCAGAGCCCTCACACGGCCTCAGAACCAGATTTCTGGTGAGTCCGAAGCTCCCAGGAAATCTTTGTCGTCGCCCTTGTGAGAGCTGCCGTGAGAAAACACTCTGCCTACTTCGCGGGCCTCGTACCTGAAGGCACTCTGCTCGAGGAGAACGTCAGCATCTCGCAATGCTGCGTCGCTAACGGGACAGCCGGAGTGAGCACAGGCCTGGAGGGAAGGCCCTGACGTGAGGTGCAGAAGCGGAGCCGCGCAGCACTTTCCGTGAGGCCGTAGCCTCTGCTCTGCGTGTGTTGAACGGCAGTAGAGTTTCCTGGACACCTGGGAGGCTCGCGGGGGCACCCTGTTCCAGGCTGGAACACGGAGTACTCCCGGGCACCCCTGCGTCTGCTGAGCAACATCCAGGCCCGGAGCCCTTTGGAGCCGCTCTCCATACGCCGAGTGTAGGGAAACGCCCTGCACTCTCTCCTGGAGGAGATTCGTTTCCCCACCAAACCCACACTTTCACCAACAGACTTCTGGCACGTCTCACATGCCTTTGAGGTCTTAAGCCTTGCCCTGGTATGAGCTGCCCTGAGAGATCCCTCGGCCTCGCATTCCATCTAGGACCCCCCTGCCGGAAGTCACCCTGCCTCCAAGAGAAAGTCGGCTTGCGTTCTTAGTGCGATTTCAGCCCTGTGCTTCCTGTGGCACTGCAGGCTTTGGAATAGCCACAGGCCCCGGAGGCGTAACTAGGCAGGGCATTCCTTGGTTGAGGCAGTTCACTTGACCCAGAACACCCTACTTCGGGGAGTTGGTTCAGGGAAGCAAACGCAGGGTAACATGTGTCTCTTTGGACTGGTTAGAAACCACAGGGAGGTAAGCTGAGTGTGCGCGTGGAAACGGGAGCCTGCTGGAACTATCCTTGCTTTCCCACTTGGAAGGCTGCCTTCATGCTGCCTTGAAGCTGCCTGACGTCCCCTGCTGTTGACAGGCCTGGAAACCCGGTCGAAATGCTTCTGGGAAGGAAATGAGTTTGCTCCGTCTCAACCCGGTGCTTCCATGGCCGCGGTGGTGGTTAGCCTGACAAGCTCCGGAACGAAAGGGAAACTCAACGTGAGAATTTGCCTCCACTTTAGGCCCTGCGTAGCCGGGCAGGAAGGGCGGCATGCAGCAGTTTCCATGAGTTCTTAGTCACCGTTCGGGTTTATTTAAGGGAATTACCCATTTGAGGACTCCTAGGCCCCTCGGGTGTGCATCCATTTCCCTCCAAGGTCACTGAGGACCTCCAGACACCCCCCACGCCGTGGTCCGGCTGAGCAACATCGAGGCCCATTGCTCTGCCCCTCGGAGGCCCTGTGTGCGTGCCGAGTGATGGGCAACACGCTGCACGTTCCTTGAGGAGAGCTCCATTTCCAGAGCCCTCACACGGCCTCAGAACCAGATTTCTGGTGAGTCCGAAGCTCCCAGGAAATCTTTGTCGTCGCCCTTGTGAGAGCTGCCGTGAGAAAACACTCTGCCTACTTCGCGGGCCTCGTACCTGAAGGCACTCTGCTCGAGGAGAACGTCAGCATCTCGCAATGCTGCGTCGCTAACGGGACAGCCGGAGTGAGCACAGGCCTGGAGGGAAGGCCCTGACGTGAGGTGCAGAAGCGGAGCCGCGCAGCAGTTTCCGTGAGGCCGTAGCCTCTGCTCTGCGTGTGTTGAACGGCAGTAGAGTTTCCTGGACACCTGGGAGGCTCGCGGGGGCACCCTGTTCCAGGCTGGAACACGGAGTACTCCCGGGCACCCCTGCGTCTGCTGAGCAACATCCAGGCCCGGAGCCCTTTGGAGCCGCTCTCCATACGCCGAGTGTAGGGAAACGCCCTGCACTCTCTCCTGGAGGAGATTCGTTTCCCCACCAAACCCACACTTTCACCAACAGACTTCTGGCACGTCTCACATGCCTTTGAGGTCTTAAGCCTTGCCCTGGTATGAGCTGCCCTGAGAGATCCCTCGGCCTCGCATTCCATCTAGGACCCCCCTGCCGGAAGTCACCCTGCCTCCAAGAGAAAGTCGGCTTGCGTTCTTAGTGCGATTTCAGCCCTGTGCTTCCTGTGGCACTGCAGGCTTTGGAATAGCCAGAGGCCCCGGAGGCGTAACTAGGCAGGGCATTCCTTGGTTGAGGCAGTTCACTTGACCCAGAACACCCTACTTCGGGGAGTTGGTTCAGGGAAGCAAACGCAGGGTAACATGTGTCTCTTTGGACTGGTTAGAAACCACAGGGAGGTAAGCTGAGTGTGCGCGTGGAAACGGGAGCCTGCTGGAACTATCCTTGCTTTCCCACTTGGAAGGCTGCCTTCATGCTGCCTTGAAGCTGCCTGACGTCCCCTGCTGTTGACAGGCCTGGAAACCCGGTCGAAATGCTTCTGGGAAGGAAATGAGTTTGCTCCGTCTCAACCCGGTGCTTCCATGGCCGCGGTGGTGGTTAGCCTGACAAGCTCCGGAACGAAAGGGAAACTCAACGTGAGAATTTGCCTCCAGTTTAGGCCCTGCGTAGCCGGGCAGGAAGGGCGGCATGCAGCAGTTTCCATGAGTTCTTAGTCACCGTTCGGGTTTATTTAAGGGAATTACCCATTTGAGGACTCCTAGGCCCCTCGGGTGTGCATCCATTTCCCTCCAAGGTCACTGAGGACCTCCAGACACCCCCCACGCCGTGGTCCGGCTGAGCAACATCGAGGCCCATTGCTCTGCCCCTCGGAGGCCCTGTGTGCGTGCCGAGTGATGGGCAACACGCTGCACGTTCCTTGAGGAGAGCTCCATTTCCAGAGCCCTCACACGGCCTCAGAACCAGATTTCTGGTGAGTCCGAAGCTCCCAGGAAATCTTTGTCGTCGCCCTTGTGAGAGCTGCCGTGAGAAAACACTCTGCCTACTTCGCGGGCCTCGTACCTGAAGGCACTCTGCTCGAGGAGAACGTCAGCATCTCGCAATGCTGCGTCGCTAACGGGACAGCCGGAGTGAGCACAGGCCTGGAGGGAAGGCCCTGACGTGAGGTGCAGAAGCGGAGCCGCGCAGCACTTTCCGTGAGGCCGTAGCCTCTGCTCTGCGTGTGTTGAACGGCAGTAGAGTTTCCTGGACACCTGGGAGGCTCGCGGGGGCACCCTGTTCCAGGCTGGAACACGGAGTACTCCCGGGCACCCCTGCGTCTGCTGAGCAACATCCAGGCCCGGAGCCCTTTGGAGCCGCTCTCCATACGCCGAGTGTAGGGAAACGCCCTGCACTCTCTCCTGGAGGAGATTCGTTTCCCCACCAAACCCACACTTTCACCAACAGACTTCTGGCACGTCTCACATGCCTTTGAGGTCTTAAGCCTTGCCCTGGTATGAGCTGCCCTGAGAGATCCCTCGGCCTCGCATTCCATCTAGGACCCCCCTGCCGGAAGTCACCCTGCCTCCAAGAGAAAGTCGGCTTGCGTTCTTACTGCGATTTCAGCCCTGTGCTTCCTGTGGCACTGCATGCTTTGGAATAGCCACAGGCCCCGGAGGCGTAACTAGGCAGGGCATTCCTTGGTTGAGGCAGTTCACTTGACCCAGAACACCCTACTTCGGGGAGTTGGTTCAGGGAAGCAAACGCAGGGTATCATGTGTCTCTTTGGACTGGTTAGAAACCACAGGGAGGTAAGCTGAGTGTGCGCGTGGAAACGGGAGCCTGCTGGAACTATCCTTGCTTTCCCACTTGGAAGGCTGCCTTCATGCTGCCTTGAAGCTGCCTGACGTCCCCTGCTGTTGACAGGCCTGGAAACCCGGTCGAAATGCTTCTGGGAAGAAAATGAGTTTGCTCCGTCTCAACCCGGTGCTTCCATGGCCGCGGTGGTGGTTAGCCTGACAAGCTCCGGAACGAAAGGGAAACTCAACGTGAGAATTTGCCTCCAGTTTAGGCCCTGCGTAGCCGGGCAGGAAGGGCGGCATGCAGCAGTTTCCATGAGTTCTTAGTCACCGTTCGGGTTTATTTTAAGGGAATTACCCATTTGAGGACTCCTAGGCCCCTCGGGTGTGCATCCATTTCCCTCCAAGGTCACTGAGGACCTCCAGACACCCCCCACGCCGTGGTCCGGCTGAGCAACATCGAGGCCCATTGCTCTGCCCCTCGGAGGCCCTGTGTGCGTGCCGAGTGATGGGCAACACGCTGCACGTTCCTTGAGGAGAGCTCCATTTCCAGAGCCCTCACACGGCCTCAGAACCAGATTTCTGGTGAGTCCGAAGCTCCCAGGAAATCTTTGTCGTCGCCCTTGTGAGAGCTGCCGTGAGAAAACACTCTGCCTACTTCGCGGGCCTCGTACCTGAAGGCACTCTGCTCGAGGAGAACGTCAGCATCTCGCAATGCTGCGTCGCTAACGGGACAGCCGGAGTGAGCACAGGCCTGGAGGGAAGGCCCTGACGTGAGGTGCAGAAGCGGAGCCGCGCAGCACTTTCCGTGAGGCCGTAGCCTCTGCTCTGCGTGTGTTGAACGGCAGTAGAGTTTCCTGGACACCTGGGAGGCTCGCGGGGGCACCCTGTTCCAGGCTGGAACACGGAGTACTCCCGGGCACCCCTGGGTCTGCTGAGCAACATCCAGGCCCGGAGCCCTTTGGAGCCGCTCTCCATACGCCGAGTGTAGGGAAACGCCCTGCACTCTCTCCTGGAGGAGATTCGTTTCCCCACCAAACCCACACTTTCACCAACAGACTTCTGGCACGTCTCACATGCCTTTGAGGTCTTAAGCCTTGCCCTGGTATGAGCTGCCCTGAGAGATCCCTCGGCCTCGCATTCCATCTAGGACCCCCCTGCCGGAAGTCACCCTGCCTCCAAGAGAAAGTCGGCTTGCGTTCTTACTGCGATTTCAGCCCTGTGCTTCCTGTGGCACTGCATGCTTTGGAATAGCCACAGGCCCCGGAGGCGTAACTAGGCAGGGCATTCCTTGGTTGAGGCAGTTCACTTGACCCAGAACACCCTACTTCGGGGAGTTGGTTCAGGGAAGCAAACGCAGGGTATCATGTGTCTCTTTGGACTGGTTAGAAACCACAGGGAGGTAAGCTGAGTGTGCGCGTGGAAACGGGAGCCTGCTGGAACTATCCTTGCTTTCCCACTTGGAAGGCTGCCTTCATGCTGCCTTGAAGCTGCCTGACGTCCCCTGCTGTTGACAGGCCTGGAAACCCGGTAGAAATGCTTCTGGGAAGAAAATGAGTTTGCTCCGTCTCAACCCGGTGCTTCCATGGCCGCGGTGGTGGTTAGCCTGACAAGCTCCGGAACGAAAGGGAAACTCAACGTGAGAATTTGCCTCCAGTTTAGGCCCTGCGTAGCCGGGCAGGAAGGGCGGCATGCAGCAGTTTCCATGAGTTCTTAGTCACCGTTCGGGTTTATTTTAAGGGAATTACCCATTTGAGGACTCCTAGGCCCCTCGGGTGTGCATCCATTTCCCTCCAAGGTCACTGAGGACCTCCAGACACCCCCCACGCCGTGGTCCGGCTGAGCAACATCGAGGCCCATTGCTCTGCCCCTCGGAGGCCCTGTGTGCGTGCCGAGTGATGGGCAACACGCTGCACGTTCCTTGAGGAGAGCTCCATTTCCAGAGCCCTCACACGGCCTCAGAACCAGATTTCTGGTGAGTCCGAAGCTCCCAGGAAATCTTTGTCGTCGCCCTTGTGAGAGCTGCCGTGAGAAAACACTCTGCCTACTTCGCGGGCCTCGTACCTGAAGGCACTCTGCTCGAGGAGAACGTCAGCATCTCGCAATGCTGCGTCGCTAACGGGACAGCCGGAGTGAGCACAGGCCTGGAGGGAAGGCCCTGACGTGAGGTGCAGAAGCGGAGCCGCGCAGCACTTTCCGTGAGGCCGTAGCCTCTGCTCTGCGTGTGTTGAACGGCAGTAGAGTTTCCTGGACACCTGGGAGGCTCGCGGGGGCACCCTGTTCCAGGCTGGAACACGGAGTACTCCCGGGCACCCCTGGGTCTGCTGAGCAACATCCAGGCCCGGAGCCCTTTGGAGCCGCTCTCCATACGCCGAGTGTAGGGAAACGCCCTGCACTCTCTCCTGGAGGAGATTCGTTTCCCCACCAAACCCACACTTTCACCAACAGACTTCTGGCACGTCTCACATGCCTTTGAGGTCTTAAGCCTTGCCCTGGTATGAGCTGCCCTGAGAGATCCCTCGGCCTCGCATTCCATCTAGGACCCCCCTGCCGGAAGTCACCCTGCCTCCAAGAGAAAGTCGGCTTGCGTTCTTACTGCGATTTCAGCCCTGTGCTTCCTGTGGCACTGCAGGCTTTGCAATAGCCACAGGCCCCGGAGGCGTAACTAGGCAGGGCATTCCTTGGTTGAGGCAGTTCACTTGACCCAGAACACCCTACTTCGGGGAGTTGGTTCAGGGAAGCAAACGCAGGGTAACATGTGTCTCTTTGGACTGGTTAGAAACCACAGGGAGGTAAGCTGAGTGTGCGCGTGGAAACGGGAGCCTGCTGGAACTATCCTTGCTTTCCCACTTGGAAGGCTGCCTTCATGCTGCCTTGAAGCTGCCTGACGTCCCCTGCTGTTGACAGGCCTGGAAACCCGGTAGAAATGCTTCTGGGAAGAAAATGAGTTTGCTCCGTCTCAACCCGGTGCTTCCATGGCCGCGGTGGTGGTTAGCCTGACAAGCTCCGGAACGAAAGGGAAACTCAACGTGAGAATTTGCCTCCACTTTAGGCCCTGCGTAGCCGGGCAGGAAGGGCGGCATGCAGCAGTTTCCATTAGTTCTTAGTCACCGTTCGGGTTTATTTTAAGGGAATTACCCATTTGAGGACTCCTAGGCCCCTCGGGTGTGCATCCATTTCCCTCCAAGGTCACTGAGGACCTCCAGACACCCCCCACGCCGTGGTCCGGCTGAGCAACATCGAGGCCCATTGCTCTGCCCCTCGGAGGCCCTGTGTCCGTGCCGAGTGATGGGCAACACGCTGCACGTTCCTTGAGGAGAGCTCCATTTCCAGAACCCTCACACGGCCTCAGAACCAGATTTCTGGTGAGTCCGAAGCTCCCAGGAAATCTTTGTCGTCGCCCTTGTGAGAGCTGCCGTGAGAAAACACTCTGCCTACTTCGCGGGCCTCGTACCTGAAAGCACTCTGCTCGAGGAAAACGTCAGCATCTCGCAATGCTGCGTCGCTAACGGGACAGCCGGAGTGAGCACAGGCCTGGAGGGAAGGCCCTGACGTGAGGTGCAGAAGCGGAGCCGCGCAGCACTTTCCGTGAGGCCGTAGCCTCTGCTCTGCGTGTGTTGAACGGCAGTAGAGTTTCCTGGACACCTGGGAGGCTCGCGGGGGCACCCTGTTCCAGGCTGGAACACGGAGTACTCCCGGGCACCCCTGGGTCTGCTGAGCAACATCCAGGCCCGGAGCCCTTTGGAGCCGCTCTCCATACGCCGAGTGTAGGGAAACGCCCTGCACTCTCTCCTGGAGGAGATTCGTTTCCCCACCAAACCCACACTTTCACCAACAGACTTCTGGCACGTCTCACATGCCTTTGAGGTCTTACGCCTTGCCCTGGTCTGAGCTGCCCTGAGAGACCCCTCGGCCTCGCATTCCATCTAGGACCCCCCTGCCGGAAGTCACCCTGCCTCCAAGAGAAAGTCGGCTTGCGTTCTTACTGCGATTTCAGCCCTGTGCTTCCTGTGGCACTGCAGGCTTTGCAATAGCCACAGGCCCCGGAGGCGTAACTAGGCAGGGCATTCCTTGGTTGAGGCAGTTCACTTGACCCAGAACACCCTACTTCGGGGAGTTGGTTCAGGGAAGCAAACGCAGGGTAACATGTGTCTCTTTGGACTGGTTAGAAACCACAGGGAGGTAAGCTGACTGTGCGCGTGGAAACGGAAGCCTGCTGGAACTATCCTTGCTTTCCCACTTGGAAGGCTGCCTTCATGCTGCCTTGAAGCTGCCTGACGTCCCCTGCTGTTGACAGGCCTGGAAACCCGGTCGAAATGCTTCTGGGAAGAAAATGAGTTTGCTCCGTCTCAACCCGGTGCTTCCATGGCCGCGGTGGTGGTTAGCCTGACAAGCTCCGGAACGAAAGGGAAACTCAACGTGAGAATTTGCCTCCAGTTTAGGCCCTGCGTAGCCGGGCAGGAAGGGCGGCATGCAGCAGTTTCCATGAGTTCTTAGTCACCGTTCGGGTTTATTTTAAGGGAATTACCCATTTGAGGACTCCTAGGCCCCTCGGGTGTGCATCCATTTCCCTCCAAGGTCACTGAGGACCTCCAGACACCCCCCACGCCGTGGTCCGGCTGAGCAACATCGAGGCCCATTGCTCTGCCCCTCGGAGGCCCTGTGTGCGTGCCGAGTGATGGGCAACACGCTGCACGTTCCTTGAGGAGAGCTCCATTTCCAGAGCCCTCACACGGCCTCAGAACCAGATTTCTGGTGAGTCCGAAGCTCCCAGGAAATCTTTGTCGTCGCCCTTGTGAGAGCTGCCGTGAGAAAACACTCTGCCTACTTCGCGGGCCTCGTACCTGAAGGCACTCTGCTCGAGGAGAACGTCAGCATCTCGCAATGCTGCGTCGCTAACGGGACAGCCAGAGTGAGCACAGGCCTGGAGGGAAGGCCCTGACGTGAGGTGCAGAAGCGGAGCCGCGCAGCAGTTTCCGTGAGGCCGTAGCCTCTGCTCTGCGTGTGTTGAACGGCAGTAGAGTTTCCTGGACACCTGGGAGGCTCGCGGGGGCACCCTGTTCCAGGCTGGAACACGGAGTACTCCCGGGCACCCCTGGGTCTGCTGAGCAACATCCAGGCCCGGAGCCCTTTGGAGCCGCTCTCCATACGCCGAGTGTAGGGAAACGCCCTGCACTCTCTCCTGGAGGAGATTCGTTTCCCCACCAAACCCACACTTTCACCAACAGACTTCTGGCACGTCTCACATGCCTTTGAGGTCTTACGCCTTGCCCTGGTATGAGCTGCCCTGAGAGATCCCTCGGCCTCGCATTCCATCTAGGACCCCCCTGCTGGAAGTCACCCTGCCTCCAAGAGAAAGTCGGCTTGCGTTCTTACTGCGATTTCAGCCCTGTGCTTCCTGTGGCACTGCAGGCTTTGGAATAGCCAGAGGCCCCGGAGGCGTAACTAGGCAGGGCATTCCTTGGTTGAGGCAGTTCACTTGACCCAGAACACCCTACTTCGGGGAGTTGGTTCAGGGAAGCAAACGCAGGGTAACATGTGTCTCTTTGGACTGGTTAGAAACCACAGGGAGGTAAGCTGAGTGTGCGCGTGGAAACGGACGCCTGCTGGAACTATCCTTGCTTTCCCACTTGGAAGGCTGCCTTCATGCTGCCTTGAAGCTGCCTGACGTCCCCTGCTGTTGACAGGCCTGGAAACCCGGTAGAAATGCTTCTGGGAAGAAAATGAGTTTGCTCCGTCTCAACCCGGTGCTTCCATGGCCGCGGTGGTGGTTAGCCTGACAAGCTCCGGAACGAAAGGGAAACTCAACGTGAGAATTTGCCTCCAGTTTAGGCCCTGCGTAGCCGGGCAGGAAGGGCGGCATGCAGCAGTTTCCATGAGTTCTTAGTCACCATTCGGGATTATTTTAAGGGAATTACCCATTTGAGGACTCCTAGGCCCCTCGGGTGTGCATCCATTTCCCTCCAAGGTCACTGAGGACCTCCAGACACCCCCCACGCCGTGGTCCGGCTGAGCAACATCGAGGCCCATTGCTCTGCCCCTCGGAGGCCCTGTGTGCGTGCCGAGTGATGGGCAACACGCTGCACGTTCCTTGAGGAGAGCTCCATTTCCAGAGCCCACACACGGCCTCAGAACCAGATTTCTGGTGAGTCCGAAGCTCCCAGGAAATCTTTGTCGTCGCCCTTGTGAGAGCTGCCGTGAGAAAACACTCTGCCTACTTCGCGGGCCTCGTACCTGAAGGCACTCTGCTCGAGGAGAACGTCAGCATCTCGCAATGCTGCGTCGCTAACGGGACAGCCAGAGTGAGCACAGGCCTGGAGGAAAAGCCCTGACGTGAGGTGCAGAAGCGGAGCCGCGCAGCAGTTTCCGTGAGGCCGTAGCCTCTGCTCTGCGTGTGTTGAATGGCAGTAGAGTTTCCTGGACACCTGGGAGGCTCGCGGGGGCACCCTGTTCCAGGCTGGAACACGGAGTACTCCCGGGCACCCCTGGGTCTGCTGAGCAACATCCAGGCCCGGAGCCCTTTGGAGCCGCTCTCCATACGCCGAGTGTAGGGAAACGCCCTGCACTCTCTCCTGGAGGAGATTCGTTTCCCCACCAAACCCACACTTTCACCAACAGACTTCTGGCACGTCTCACATGCCTTTGAGGTCTTAAGCCTTGCCCTGGTATGAGCTGCCCTGAGAGATCCCTCGGCCTCGCATTCCATCTAGGACCCCCCTGCCGGAAGTCACCCTGCCTCCAAGAGAAAGTCGGCTTGCGTTCTTACTGCGATTTCAGCCCTGTGCTTCCTGTGGCACTGCAGGCTTTGGAATAGCCACAGGCCCCGGAGGCGTAACTAGGCAGGGCATTCCTTGGTTGAGGCAGTTCACTTGACCCAGAACACCCTACTTCGGGGAGTTGGTTCAGGGAAGCAAACGCAGGGTAACATGTGTCTCTTTGGACTGGTTAGAAACCACAGGGAGGTAAGCTGAGTGTGCGCGTGGAAACGGGAGCCTGCTGGAACTATCCTTGCTTTCCCACTTGGAAGGCTGCCTTCATGCTGCCTTGAAGCTGCCTGACGTCCCCTGCTGTTGACAGGCCTGGAAACCCGGTAGAAATGCTTCTGGGAAGAAAATGAGTTTGCTCCGTCTCAACCCGGTGCTTCCATGGCCGCGGTGGTGGTTAGCCTGACAAGCTCCGGAACGAAAGGGAAACTCAACGTGAGAATTTGCCTCCACTTTAGGCCCTGCGTAGCCGGGCAGGAAGGGCGGCATGCAGCAGTTTCCATTAGTTCTTAGTCACCGTTCGGGTTTATTTTAAGGGAATTACCCATTTGAGGACTCCTAGGCCCCTCGGGTGTGCATCCATTTCCCTCCAAGGTCACTGAGGACCTCCAGACACCCCCCACGCCGTGGTCCGGCTGAGCAACATCGAGGCCCATTGCTCTGCCCCTCGGAGGCCCTGTGTCCGTGCCGAGTGATGGGCAACACGCTGCACGTTCCTTGAGGAGAGCTCCATTTCCAGAACCCTCACACGGCCTCAGAACCAGATTTCTGGTGAGTCCGAAGCTCCCAGGAAATCTTTGTCGTCGCCCTTGTGAGAGCTGCCGTGAGAAAACACTCTGCCTACTTCGCGGGCCTCGTACCTGAAAGCACTCTGCTCGAGGAAAACGTCAGCATCTCGCAATGCTGCGTCGCTAACGGGACAGCCGGAGTGAGCACAGGCCTGGAGGGAAGGCCCTGACGTGAGGTGCAGAAGCGGAGCCGCGCAGCACTCTCCGTGAGGCCGTAGCCTCTGCTCTGCGTGTGTTGAACGGCAGTAGAGTTTCCTGGACACCTGGGAGGCTCGCGGGGGCACCCTGTTCCAGGCTGGAACACGGAGTACTCCCGGGCACCCCTGGGTCTGCTGAGCAACATCCAGGCCCGGAGCCCTTTGGAGCCGCTCTCCATACGCCGAGTGTAGGGAAACGCCCTGCACTCTCTCCTGGAGGAGATTCGTTTCCCCACCAAACCCACACTTTCACCAACAGACTTCTGGCACGTCTCACATGCCTTTGAGGTCTTACGCCTTGCCGTAGTCTGAGCTGCCCTGAGAGTCCCCTGGCCTCGCATTCCATCTAGGACCCCCCTGCCGGAAGTCACCCTGCCTCCAAGAGAAAGTCGGCTTGCGTTCTTACTGCGATTTCAGCCCTGTGCTTCCTGTGGCACTGCAGGCTTTGGAAGAGCCAGAGGCCCCGGAGGCGTAACTAGGCAGGGCATTCCTTGGTTGAGGCAGTTCACTTGACCCAGAACACCCTACTTCGGGGAGTTGGTTCAGGGAAGCAAACGCAGGGTAACATGTGTCTCTTTGGACTGGTTAGAAACCACAGGGAGGTAAGCTGAGTGTGCGCGTGGAAACGGGAGCCTGCTGGAACTATCCTTGCTTTCCCACTTGGAAGGCTGCCTTCATGCTGCCTTGAAGCTGCCTGACGTCCCCTGCTGTTGACAGGCCTGGAAACCCGGTAGAAATGCTTCTGGGAAGAAAATGAGTTTGCTCCGTCTCAACCCGGTGCTTCCATGGCCGCGGTGGTGGTTAGCCTGACAAGCTCCGGAACGAAAGGGAAACTCAACGTGAGAATTTGCCTCCAGTTTAGGCCCTGCGTAGCCGGGCAGGAAGGGCGGCATGCAGCAGTTTCCATGAGTTCTTAGTCACCGTTCGGGTTTATTTTAAGGGAATTACCCATTTGAGGACTCCTAGGCCCCTCGGGTGTGCATCCATTTCCCTCCAAGGTCACTGAGGACCTCCAGACACCCCCCACGCCGTGGTCCGGCTGAGCAACATCGAGGCCCATTGCTCTGCCCCTCGGAGGCCCTGTGTGCGTGCCGAGTGATGGGCAACACGCTGCACGTTCCTTGAGGAGAGCTCCATTTCCAGAGCCCTCACACGGCCTCAGAACCAGATTTCTGGTGAGTCCGAAGCTCCCAGGAAATCTTTGTCGTCGCCCTTGTGAGAGCTGCCGTGAGAAAACACTCTGCCTACTTCGCGGGCCTCGTACCTGAAGGCACTCTGCTCGAGGAGAACGTCAGCATCTCGCAATGCTGCGTCGCTAACGGGACAGCCGGAGTGAGCACAGGCCTGGAGGGAAGGCCCTGACGTGAGGTGCAGAAGCGGAGCCGCGCAGCACTTTCCGTGAGGTCGTAGCCTCTGCTCTGCGTGTGTTGAACGGCAGTAGAGTTTCCTGGACACCTGGGAGGCTCGCGGGGGCACCCTGTTCCAGGCTGGAACACGGAGTACTCCCGGGCACCCCTGGGTCTGCTGAGCAACATCCAGGCCCGGAGCCCTTTGGAGACGCTCTCCATACGCCGAGTGTAGGGAAACGCCCTGCACTCTCTCCTGGAGGAGATTCGTTTCCCCACCAAACCCACACTTTCACCAACAGACTTCTGGCACGTCTCACATGCCTTTGAGGTCTTACGCCTTGCCCTTGTCTGAGCTCCCCTGAGAGACCCCTGGCCTCGCATTCCATCTAGGACCCCCCTGCCGGAAGTCACCCTGCCTCCAAGAGAAAGTCGGCTTGCGTTCTTACTGCGATTTCAGCCCTGTGCTTCCTGTGGCACTGCAGGCTTTGGAATAGCCACAGGCCCCGGAGGCGTAACTAGGCAGGGCATTCCTTGGTTGAGGCAGTTCACTTGACCCAGAACACCCTACTTCGGGGAGTTGGTTCAGGGAAGCAAACGCAGGGTAACATGTGTCTCTTTGGACTGGTTAGAAACCACAGGGAGGTAAGCTGACTGTGCGCGTGGAAACGGGAGCCTGCTGGAACTATCCTTGCTTTCCCACTTGGAAGGCTGCCTTCATGCTGCCTTGAAGCTGCCTGACGTCCCCTGCTGTTGACAGGCCTGGAAACCCGGTAGAAATGCTTCTGGGAAGAAAATGAGTTTGCTCCGTCTCAACCCGGTGCTTCCATGGCCGCGGTGGTGGTTAGCCTGACAAGCTCCGGAACGAAAGGGAAACTCAACGTGAGAATTTGCCTCCAGTTTAGGCCCTGCGTAGCCGGGCAGGAAGGGCGGCATGCAGCAGTTTCCATGAGTTCTTAGTCACCGTTCGGGTTTATTTTAAGGGAATTACCCATTTGAGGACTCCTAGGCCCCTCGGGTGTGCATCCATTTCCCTCCAAGGTCACTGAGGACCCCCAGACACCCCCCACGCCGTGGTCCGGCTGAGCAACATCGAGGCCCATTGCTCTGCCCCTCGGAGGCCCTGTGTGCGTGCCGAGTGATGGGCAACACGCTGCACGTTCCTTGAGGAGAGCTCCATTTCCAGAGCCCTCACACGGCCTCAGAACCAGATTTCTGGTGAGTCCGAAGCTCCCAGGAAATCTTTGTCGTCGCCCTTGTGAGAGCTGCCGTGAGAAAACACTCTGCCTACTTCGCGGGCCTCGTACCTGAAGGCACTCTGCTCGAGGAGAACGTCAGCATCTCGCAATGCTGCGTCGCTAACGGGACAGCCGGAGTGAGCACAGGCCTGGAGGGAAGGCCCTGACGTGAGGTGCAGAAGCGGAGCCGCGCAGCACTTTCCGTGAGGTCGTAGCCTCTGCTCTGCGTGTGTTGAACGGCAGTAGAGTTTCCTGGACACCTGGGAGGCTCGCGGGGGCACCCTGTTCCAGGCTGGAACACGGAGTACTCCCGGGCACCCCTGGGTCTGCTGAGCAACATCCAGGCCCGGAGCCCTTTGGAGACGCTCTCCATACGCCGAGTGTAGGGAAACGCCCTGCACTCTCTCCTGGAGGAGATTCGTTTCCCCACCAAACCCACACTTTCACCAACAGACTTCTGGCACGTCTCACATGCCTTTGAGGTCTTACGCCTTGCCCTTGTCTGAGCTCCCCTGAGAGACCCCTGGCCTCGCATTCCATCTAGGACCCCCCTGCCGGAAGTCACCCTGCCTCCAAGAGAAAGTCGGCTTGCGTTCTTACTGCGATTTCAGCCCTGTGCTTCCTGTGGCACTGCAGGCTTTGGAATAGCCACAGGCCCCGGAGGCGTAACTAGGCAGGGCATTCCTTGGTTGAGGCAGTTCACTTGACCCAGAACACCCTACTTCGGGGAGTTGGTTCAGGGAAGCAAACGCAGGGTAACATGTGTCTCTTTGGACTGGTTAGAAACCACAGGGAGGTAAGCTGAGTGTGCGCGTGGAAACGGGAGCCTGCTGGAACTATCCTTGCTTTCCCACTTGGAAGGCTGCCTTCATGCTGCCTTGAAGCTGCCTGACGTCCCCTGCTGTTGACAGGCCTGGAATCCCGGTAGAAATGCTTCTGGGAAGAAAATGAGTTTGCTCCGTCTCAACCCGGTGCTTCCATGGCCGCGGTGGTGGTTAGCCTGACAAGCTCCAGAACGAAAGGGAAACTCAACGTGAGAATTTGCCTCCAGTTTAGGCCCTGCGTAGCCGGGCAGGAAGGGCGGCATGCAGCAGTTTCCATGAGTTCTTAGTCACCGTTCGGGTTTATTTTAAGGGAATTACCCATTTGAGGACTCCTAGGCCCCTCGGGTGTGCATCCATTTCCCTCCAAGGTCACTGAGGACCTCCAGACACCCCCCACGCCGTGGTCCGGCTGAGCAACATCGAGGTCCATTGCTCTGCCCCTCGGAGGCCCTGTGTGCGTGCCGAGTGATGGGCAACACGCTGCACGTTCCTTGAGGAGAGCTCCATTTCCAGAGCCCTCACACGGCCTCAGAACCAGATTTCTGGTGAGTCCGAAGCTCCCAGGAAATCTTTGTCGTCGCCCTTGTGAGAGCTGCCGTGAGAAAACACTCTGCCTACTTCGCGGGCCTCGTACCAGAAGGCACTCTGCTCGAGGAGAACGTCAGCATCTCGCAATGCTGCGTCGCTAACGGGACAGCCGGAGTGAGCACAGGCCTGTAGGGAAGGCCCTGACGTGAGGTGCAGAAGCGGAGCCGCGCAGCAGTTTCCGTGAGGCCGTAGCCTCTGCTCTGCGTGTGTTGAACGGCAGTAGAGTTTCCTGGACACCTGGGAGGCTCGCGGGGGCACCCTGTTCCAGGCTGGAACACGGAGTACTCCCGGGCACCCCTGGGTCTGCTGAGCAACATCCAGGCCCGGAGCCCTTTGGAGCCGCTCTCCATACGCCGAGTGTAGGGAAACGCCCTGCACTCTCTCCTGGAGGAGATTCGTTTCCCCACCAAACCCACACTTTCACCAACAGACTTCTGGCACGTCTCACATGCCTTTGAGGTCTTACGCCTTGCCCTAGTCTGAGCTGCCCTGAGAGTCCCCTGGCCTCGCATTCCATCTAGGACCCCCCTGCCGGAAGTCACCCTGCCTCCAAGAGAAAGTCGGCTTGCGTTCTTACTGCGATTTCAGCCCTGTGCTTCCTGTGGCACTGCAGGCTTTGGAAGAGCCAGAGGCCCCGGAGGCGTAACTAGGCAGGGCATTCCTTGGTTGAGGCAGTTCACTTGACCCAGAACACCCTACTTCGGGGAGTTGGTTCAGGGAAGCAAACGCAGGGTAACATGTGTCTCTTTGGACTGGTTAGAAACCACAGGGAGGTAAGCTGAGTGTGCGCGTGGAAACGGGAGCCTGCTGGAACTATCCTTGCTTTCCCACTTGGAAGGCTGCCTTCATGCTGCCTTGAAGCTGCCTGACGTCCCCTGCTGTTGACAGGCCTGGAAACCCGGTAGAAATGCTTCTGGGAAGAAAATGAGTTTGCTCCGTCTCAACCCGGTGCTTCCATGGCCGCGGTGGTGGTTAGCCTGACAAGCTCCGGAACGAAAGGGAAACTCAACGTGAGAATTTGCCTCCAGTTTAGGCCCTGCGTAGCCGGGCAGGAAGGGCGGCATGCAGCAGTTTCCATGAGTTCTTAGTCACCGTTCGGGTTTATTTTAAGGGAATTACCCATTTGAGGACTCCTAGGCCCCTCGGGTGTGCATCCATTTCCCTCCAAGGTCACTGAGGACCTCCAGACACCCCCCACGCCGTGGTCCGGCTGAGCAACATCGAGGCCCATTGCTCTGCCCCTCGGAGGCCCTGTGTGCGTGCCGAGTGATGGGCAACACGCTGCACGTTCCTTGAGGAGAGCTCCATTTCCAGAGCCCTCACACGGCCTCAGAACCAGATTTCTGGTGAGTCCGAAGCTCCCAGGAAATCTTTGTCGTCGCCCTTGTGAGAGCTGCCGTGAGAAAACACTCTGCCTACTTCGCGGGCCTCGTACCTGAAGGCACTCTGCTCGAGGAGAACGTCAGCATCTCGCAATGCTGCGTCGCTAACGGGACAGCCGGAGTGAGCACAGGCCTGGAGGGAAGGCCCTGACGTGAGGTGCAGAAGCGGAGCCGCGCAGCACTTTCCGTGAGGTCGTAGCCTCTGCTCTGCGTGTGTTGAACGGCAGTAGAGTTTCCTGGACACCTGGGAGGCTCGCGGGGGCACCCTGTTCCAGGCTGGAACACGGAGTACTCCCGGGCACCCCTGGGTCTGCTGAGCAACATCCAGGCCCGGAGCCCTTTGGAGACGCTCTCCATACGCCGAGTGTAGGGAAACGCCCTGCACTCTCTCCTGGAGGAGATTCGTTTCCCCACCAAACCCACACTTTCACCAACAGACTTCTGGCACGTCTCACATGCCTTTGAGGTCTTACGCCTTGCCCTTGTCTGAGCTCCCCTGAGAGACCCCTGGCCTCGCATTCCATCTAGGACCCCCCTGCCGGAAGTCACCCTGCCTCCAAGAGAAAGTCGGCTTGCGTTCTTACTGCGATTTCAGCCCTGTGCTTCCTGTGGCACTGCAGGCTTTGGAATAGCCACAGGCCCCGGAGGCGTAACTAGGCAGGGCATTCCTTGGTTGAGGCAGTTCACTTGACCCAGAACACCCTACTTCGGGGAGTTGGTTCAGGGAAGCAAACGCAGGGTAACATGTGTCTCTTTGGACTGGTTAGAAACCACAGGGAGGTAAGCTGAGTGTGCGCGTGGAAACGGGAGCCTGCTGGAACTATCCTTGCTTTCCCACTTGGAAGGCTGCCTTCATGCTGCCTTGAAGCTGCCTGACGTCCCCTGCTGTTGACAGGCCTGGAATCCCGGTAGAAATGCTTCTGGGAAGAAAATGAGTTTGCTCCGTCTCAACCCGGTGCTTCCATGGCCGCGGTGGTGGTTAGCCTGACAAGCTCCAGAACGAAAGGGAAACTCAACGTGAGAATTTGCCTCCAGTTTAGGCCCTGCGTAGCCGGGCAGGAAGGGCGGCATGCAGCAGTTTCCATGAGTTCTTAGTCACCGTTCGGGTTTATTTTAAGGGAATTACCCATTTGAGGACTCCTAGGCCCCTCGGGTGTGCATCCATTTCCCTCCAAGGTCACTGAGGACCTCCAGACACCCCCCACGCCGTGGTCCGGCTGAGCAACATCGAGGTCCATTGCTCTGCCCCTCGGAGGCCCTGTGTGCGTGCCGAGTGATGGGCAACACGCTGCACGTTCCTTGAGGAGAGCTCCATTTCCAGAGCCCTCACACGGCCTCAGAACCAGATTTCTGGTGAGTCCGAAGCTCCCAGGAAATCTTTGTCGTCGCCCTTGTGAGAGCTGCCGTGAGAAAACACTCTGCCTACTTCGCGGGCCTCGTACCAGAAGGCACTCTGCTCGAGGAGAACGTCAGCATCTCGCAATGCTGCGTCGCTAACGGGACAGCCGGAGTGAGCACAGGCCTGTAGGGAAGGCCCTGACGTGAGGTGCACAAGCGGAGCCGCGCAGCAGTTTCCGTGAGGCCGTAGCCTCTGCTCTGCGTGTGTTGAACGGCAGTAGAGTTTCCTGGACACCTGGGAGGCTCGCGGGGGCACCCTGTTCCAGGCTGGAACACGGAGTACTCCCGGGCACCCCTGGGTCTGCTGAGCAACATCCAGGCCCGGAGCCCTTTGGAGCCGCTCTCCATACGCCGAGTGTAGGGAAACGCCCTGCACTCTCTCCTGGAGGAGATTCGTTTCCCCACCAAACCCACACTTTCACCAACAGACTTCTGGCACGTCTCACATGCCTTTGAGGTCTTACGCCTTGCCCTGGTATGAGCTGCCCTGAGAGATCCCTCGGCCTCGCATTCCATCTAGGACCCCCCTGCCGGAAGTCACCCTGCCTCCAAGAGAAAGTCGGCTTGCGTTCTTACTGCGATTTCAGCCCTGTGCTTCCTGTGGCACTGCAGGCTTTGGAATAGCCACAGGCCCCGGAGGCGTAACTAGGCAGGGCATTCCTTGGTTGAGGCAGTTCACTTGACCCAGAACACCCTACTTCGGGGAGTTGGTTCAGGGAAGCAAACGCAGGGTAACATGTGTCTCTTTGGACTGGTTAGAAACCACAGGGAGGTAAGCTGAGTGTGCGCGTGGAAACGGGAGCCTGCTGGAACTATCCTTGCTTTCCCACTTGGAAGGCTGCCTTCATGCTGCCTTGAAGCTGCCTGACGTCCCCTGCTGTTGACAGGCCTGGAAACCCGGTAGAAATGCTTCTGGGAAGAAAATGAGTTTGCTCCGTCTCAACCCAGTGTTTCCATGGCCGCGGTGGTGGTTAGCCTGACAAGCTCCGGAACGAAAGGGAAACTCAACGTGAGAATTTGCCTCCAGTTTAGGCCCTGCGTAGCCGGGCAGGAAGGGCGGCATGCAGCAGTTTCCATGAGTTCTTAGTCACCGTTCGGGTTTATTTTAAGGGAATTACCCATTTGAGGACTCCTAGGCCCCTCGGGTGTGCATCCATTTCCCTCCAAGGTCACTGAGGACCTCCAGACACCCCCCACGCCGTGGTCCGGCTGAGCAACATCGAGGCCCATTGCTCTGCCCCTCGGAGACCCTGTGTGCGTGCCAAGTGATGGGCAACACGCTGCACGTTCCTTGAGGAGAGCTCCATTTCCAGAGCCCTCACACGGCCTCAGAACCAGATTTCTGGTGAGTCCGAAGCTCCCAGGAAATCTTTGTCGTCGCCCTTGTGAGAGCTGCCGTGAGAAAACACTCTGCCTACTTCGCGGGCCTCGTACCTGAAGGCACTCTGCTCGAGGAGAACGTCAGCATCTCGCAATGCTGCGTCGCTAACGGGACAGCCGGAGTGAACACAGGCCTGGAGGGAAGGCCCTGACGTGAGGTGCACAAGCGGAGCCGCGCAGCAGTTTCCGTGAGGCCGTAGCCTCTGCTCTGCGTGTGTTGAACGGCAGTAGAGTTTCCTGGACACCTGGGAGGCTCGCGGGGGCACCCTGTTCCAGGCTGGAACACGGAGTACTCCCGGGCACCCCTGGGTCTGCTGAGCAACATCCAGGCCCGGAGCCCTTTGGAGCCGCTCTCCATACGCCGAGTGTAGGGAAACGCCCTGCACTCTCTCCTGGAGGAGATTCGTTTCCCCACCAAACCCACACTTTCACCAACAGACTTCTGGCACGTCTCACATGCCTTTGAGGTCTTAAGCCTTGCCCTGGTATGAGCTGCCCTGAGAGATCCCTCGGCCTCGCATTCCATCTAGGACCCCCCTGCCGGAAGTCACCCTGCCTCCAAGAGAAAGTCGGCTTGCGTTCTTACTGCGATTTCAGCCCTGTGCTTCCTGTGGCACTGCAGGCTTTGGAATAGCCACAGGCCCCAGAGTCATAACTAGGCAGGGCATTCCTTGGTTGAGGCAGTTCACTTGACCCAGAACACCCTACTTCGGGGAGTTGGTTCAGGGAAGCAAACGCAGGTAACATGTGTCTCTTTGGACTGGTTAGAAACCACAGGGAGGTAAGCTGAGTGTGCGCGTGGAAACGAGAGCCTGCTGGAACTATCCTTGCTTTCCCACTTGGAAGGCTGCCTTCATGCTGCCTTGAAGCTGCCTGACGTCCCCTGCTGTTGACAGGCCTGGAAACCCGGTAGAAATGCTTCTGGGAAGAAAATGAGTTTGCTCCGTCTCAACCCGGTGCTTCCATGGCCGCGGTGGTGGTTAGCCTGACAAGCTCCGGAACGAAAGGGAAACTCAACGTGAGAATTTGCCTCCAGTTTAGGCCCTGCGTAGCCGGGCAGGAAGGGCGGCATGCAGCAGTTTCCATGAGTTCTTAGTCACCGTTCGGGTTTATTTTAAGGGAATTACCCATTTGAGGACTCCTAGGCCCCTCGGGTGTGCATCCATTTCCCTCCAAGGTCACTGAGGACCTCCAGACACCCCCCACGCCGTGGTCCGGCTGAGCAACATCGAGGCCCATTGCTCTGCCCCTCGGAGGCCCTGTGTGCGTGCCGAGTGATGGGCAACACGCTGCACGTTCCTTGAGGAGAGCTCCATTTCCAGAGCCCTCACACGGCCTCAGAACCAGATTTCTGGTGAGTCCGAAGCTCCCAGGAAATCTTTGTCGTCGCCCTTGTGAGAGCTGCCGTGAGAAAACACTCTGCCTACTTCACGGGCCTCGTACCTGAAGGCACTCTGCTCGAGGAGAACGTCAGCATCTCGCAATGCTGCGTCGCTAACGGGACAGCCGGAGTGAGCACAGGCCTGGAGGGAAGGCCCTGACGTGAGGTGCAGAAGCGGAGCCGCGCAGCACTTTCCGTGAGGCCGTAGCCTCTGCTCTGCGTGTGTTGAACGGCAGTAGAGTTTCCTGGACACCTGGGAGGCTCGCGGGGGCACCCTGTTCCAGGCTGGAACACGGAGTACTCCCGGGCACCCCTGGGTCTGCTGAGCAACATCCAGGCCCGGAGCCCTTTGGAGCCGCTCTCCATACGCCGAGTGTAGGGAAACGCCCTGCACTCTCTCCTGGAGGAGATTCGTTTCCCCACCAAACCCACACTTTCACCAACAGACTTCTGGCACGTCTCACATGCCTTTGAGGTCTTAAGCCTTGCCCTGGTATGAGCTGCCCTGAGAGATCCCTCGGCCTCGCATTCCATCTAGGACCCCCCTGCCGGAAGTCACCCTGCCTCCAAGAGAAAGTCGGCTTGCGTTCTTACTGCGATTTCAGCCCTGTGCTTCCTGTGGCACTGCAGGCTTTGGAATAGCCACAGGCCCCAGAGTCATAACTAGGCAGGGCATTCCTTGGTTGAGGCAGTTCACTTGACCCAGAACACCCTACTTCGGGGAGTTGGTTCAGGGAAGCAAACGCAGGTAACATGTGTCTCTTTGGACTGGTTAGAAACCACAGGGAGGTAAGCTGAGTGTGCGCGTGGAAACGAGAGCCTGCTGGAACTATCCTTGCTTTCCCACTTGGAAGGCTGCCTTCATGCTGCCTTGAAGCTGCCTGACGTCCCCTGCTGTTGACAGGCCTGGAAACCCGGTAGAAATGCTTCTGGGAAGAAAATGAGTTTGCTCCGTCTCAACCCGGTGCTTCCATGGCCGCGGTGGTGGTTAGCCTGACAAGCTCCGGAACGAAAGGGAAACTCAACGTGAGAATTTGCCTCCAGTTTAGGCCCTGCGTAGCCGGGCAGGAAGGGCGGCATGCAGCAGTTTCCATGAGTTCTTAGTCACCGTTCGGGTTTATTTTAAGGGAATTACCCATTTGAGGACTCCTAGGCCCCTCGGGTGTGCATCCATTTCCCTCCAAGGTCACTGAGGACCTCCAGACACCCCCCACGCCGTGGTCCGGCTGAGCAACATCGAGGCCCATTGCTCTGCCCCTCGGAGGCCCTGTGTGCGTGCCGAGTGATGGGCAACACGCTGCACGTTCCTTGAGGAGAGCTCCATTTCCAGAGCCCTCACACGGCCTCAGAACCAGATTTCTGGTGAGTCCGAAGCTCCCAGGAAATCTTTGTCGTCGCCCTTGTGAGAGCTGCCGTGAGAAAACACTCTGCCTACTTCACGGGCCTCGTACCTGAAGGCACTCTGCTCGAGGAGAACGTCAGCATCTCGCAATGCTGCGTCGCTAACGGGACAGCCGGAGTGAGCACAGGCCTGGAGGGAAGGCCCTGACGTGAGGTGCAGAAGCGGAGCCGCGCAGCACTTTCCGTGAGGCCGTAGCCTCTGCTCTGCGTGTGTTGAACGGCAGTAGAGTTTCCTGGACACCTGGGAGGCTCGCGGGGGCACCCTGTTCCAGGCTGGAACACGGAGTACTCCCGGGCACCCCTGGGTCTGCTGAGCAACATCCAGGCCCGGAGCCCTTTGGAGCCGCTCTCCATACGCCGAGTGTAGGGAAACGCCCTGCACTCTCTCCTGGAGGAGATTCGTTTCCCCACCAAACCCACACTTTCACCAACAGACTTCTGGCACGTCTCACATGCCTTTGAGGTCTTACGCCTTGCCCTAGTCTGAGCTGCCCTGAGAGATCCCTCGGCCTCGCATTCCATCTAGGACCCCCCTGCCGGAAGTCACCCTGCCTCCAAGAGAAAGTCGGCTTGCGTTCTTACTGCGATTTCAGCCCTGTGCTTCCTGTGGTACTGCAGGCTTTGGAATAGCCACAGGCCCCGGAAGTGTAACTAGGCAGGGCATTCCTTGGTTGAGGCAGTTCACTTGACCCAGAACACCCTACTTCGGGGAGTTGGTTCAGGGAAGCAAACGCAGGGTAACATGTGTCTCTTTGGACTGGTTAGAAACCACAGGGAGGTAAGCTGAGTGTGCGAGTGGAAACGGGAGCCTGCTGGAACTATCCTTGCTTTCCCACTTGGAAGGCTGCCTTCATGCTGCCTTGAAGCTGCCTGACGTCCCCTGCTGTTGACAGGCCTGGAAACCCGGTAGAAATGCTTCTGGGAAGAAAATGAGTTTGCTCCGTCGCAACCCGGTGCTTCCATGGCCGCGGTGGTGGTTAGCCTGACAAGCTCCGGAACGAAAGGGAAACTCAACGTGAGCATTTGCCTCCAGTTTAGGCCCTGCGTAGCCGGGCAGGAAGGGCGGCATGCAGCAGTTTCCATGAGTTCTTAGTCACCGTTCGGGTTTATTTTAAGGGAATTACCCATTTGAGGACTCCTAGGCCCCTCGGGTGTGCATCCATTTCCCTCCAAGGTCACTGAGGACCTCCAGACACCCCCCACGCCGTGGTCCGGCTGAGCAACATCGAGGCCCATTGCTCTGCCCCTCGGAGGCCCTGTGTGCGTGCCGAGTGATGGGCAACACGCTGCACGTTCCTTGAGGAGAGCTCCATTTCCAGAGCCCTCACACGGCCTCAGAACCAGATTTCTGGTGAGTCCGAAGCTCCCAGGAAATCTTTGTTGTCGCCCTTGTGAGAGCTGCCGTGAAAAAACACTCTGCCTACTTCGCGGGCCTCGTACCTGAAGGCACTCTGCTCGAGGAGAACGTCAGCATCTCGCAATGCTGCGTCGCTAACGGGACAGCCGGAGTGAGCACAGGCCTGGAGGGAAGGCCCTGACGTGAGGTGCACAAGCGGAGCCGCGCAGCAGTTTCCGTGAGGCCGTAGCCTCTGCTCTGCGTGTGTTGAACGGCAGTAGAGTTTCCTGGACACCTGGGAGGCTCGCGGGGGCACCCTGTTCCAGGCTGGGACACGGAGTACTCCCGGGCACCCCTGGGTCTGCTGAGCAACATCCAGGCCCGGAGCCCTTTGGAGACGCTCTCCATACGCCGAGTGTAGGGAAACGCCCTGCACTCTCTCCTGGAGGAGATTCGTTTCCCCACCAAACCCACACTTTCACCAACAGACTTCTGGCACGTCTCACATGCCTTTGAGGTCTTACGCCTTGCCCTAGTCTGAGCTGCCCTGAGAGATCCCTCGGCCTCGCATTCCATCTAGGACCCCCCTGCCGGAAGTCACCCTGCCTCCAAGAGAAAGTCGGCTTGCGTTCTTACTGCGATTTCAGCCCTGTGCTTCCTGTGGCACTGCAGGCTTTGGAATAGCCAGAGGCCCCGGAGGCGTAACTAGGCAGGGCATTCCTTGGTTGAGGCAGTTCACTTGACCCAGAACACCCTACTTCGGGGAGTTGGTTCAGGGAAGCAAACGCAGGGTAACATGTGTCTCTTTGGACTGGTTAGAAACCACAGGGAGGTAAGCTGAGTGTGCGCGTGGAAACGGGAGCCTGCTGGAACTATCCTTGCTTTCCCACTTGGAAGGCTGCCTTCATGCTGCCTTGAAGCTGCCTGACGTCCCCTGCTGTTGACAGGCCTGGAAACCCGGTAGAAATGCTTCTGGGAAGAAAATGAGTTTGCTCGGTCTCAACCCGGTGCTTCCATGGCCGCGGTGGTGGTTAGCCTGACAAGCTCCGGAACGAAAGGGAAACTCAACGTGAGCATTTGCCTCCAGTTTAGGCCCTGCGTAGCCGGGCAGGAAGGGCGGCATGCAGCAGTTTCCATGATTTCTTAGTCACCGTTCGGGTTTATTTATCGGAATTACCCATTTGAGGACTCCTAGGCCCCTCGGGTGTGCATCCATTTCCCTCCAAGGTCACTGAGGACCTCCAGACACCCCCCAGGCCGTGGTCCGGCTGAGCAACATCGAGGCCCATTGCTCTGCCCCTCGGAGGCCCTGTGTGCGTGCCGAGTGATGGGCAACACGCTGCACGTTCCTTGAGGAGAGCTCCATTTCCAGAGCCCTCACACGGCCTCAGAACCAGATTTCTGGTGAGTCCGAAGCTCCCAGGAAATCTTTGTCGTCGCCCTTGTGAGAGCTGCCGTGAGAAAACACTCTGCCTACTTCGCAGGCCTCGTACCTGAAGGCACTCTGCTCGAGGAGAACGTCAGCATCTCGCAATGCTGCGTCGCTAACGGGACAGCCGGAGTGAGCACAGGCCTGGAGGGAAGGCCCTGACGTGAGGTGCACAAGCGGAGCCGCACAGCACTTTCCGTGAGGCCGTAGCCTCTGCTCTGCGTGTGTTGAACGGCAGTAGAGTTTCCTGGACACCTGGGAGGCTCACGGGGGCACCCTGTTCCAGGCTGCAACACGGAGTACTCCCGGACACCCCTGGGTCTGCTGAGCAACATCCAGGCCCGGAGCCCTTTGGAGCCGCTCTCCATACGCCGAGTGTAGGGAAACGCCCTGCATTCTCTCCTGGAGGAGATTCGTTTCCCCACCAAACACACACTTTCACCAACAGACTTCTGGCAAGTCTCACATGCCTTTGAGGTCTTACGCCTTGCCCTAGTCTGAGCTGCCCTGAGAGATCCCTTGGCCTCGCATTCCATCTAGGACCCCCCTGCCGGAAGTCACCCTGCCTCCAAGAGAAAGTCGGCTTGCGTTCTTACTGCGATTTCAGCCCTGTGCTTCCTGTGGCACTGCAGGCTTTGGAATAGCCACAGGCCCCGGAGGCGTAACTAGGCAGGGCATTCCTTGGTTGAGGCAGTTCACTTGACCCAGAACACCCTACTTCGGGGAGTTGGTTCAGGGAAGCAAACGCAGGGTAACATGTGTCTCTTTGGACTGGTTAGAAACCACAGGGAGGTAAGCTGAGTGTGCGCGTGGAAACGGGAGCCTGCTGGAACTATCCTTGCTTTCCCACTTGGAAGGCTGCCTTCATGCTGCCTTGAAGCTGCCTGACGTCCCCTGCTGTTGACAGGCCTGGAAACCCGGTCGAAATGCTTCTGGGAAGAAAATGAGTTTGCTCCGTCTCAACCCGGTGCTTCCATGGCCGCGGTGGTGGTTAGCCTGACAAGCTCCGGAACGAAAGGGAAACTCAACGTGAGCATTTGCCTCCACTTTAGGCCCTGCGTAGCCGGGCAGGAAGGGCGGCATGCAGCAGTTTCCATGAGTTCTTAGTCACCGTTCGGGTTTATTTTAACGGAATTACCCATTTGAGGACTCCTAGGCCCCTCGGGTGTGCATCCATTTCCCTCCAAGGTTACTGAGGACCTCCAGACACCCCCCACGCCGTGGTCCGGCTGAGCAAGATCGAGGCCCATTGCTCTGCCCCTCGGAGGCCCTGTGTGCGTGCCGAGTGATGGGCAACACGCTGCACGTTCCTTGAGGAGAGCTCCATTTCCAGAGCCCTCACACGGCCTCAGAACCAGATTTCTGGTGAGTCCGAAGCTCCCAGGAAATCTTTGTCGTCGCCCTTGTGAGAGCTGCCGTGAGAAATATTTGTCGTCGCCCTTGTGAGAGCTGCCGTGAGAAAACACTCTGCTTTGCCTACTTCGCGGGCCTCGTACCTGAAGGCACGCTGCTCGAGGAGAACGTCAGCATCTCGCAATGCTGCGTCGCTAACGGGACAGCCGGAGTGAGCACAGGCCTGGAGGGAAGGCCCTGACGTGAGGTGCACAAGCGGAGCCGCGCAGCAGTTTCCGTGAGGCCGTAGCCTCTGCTCTGCGTGTGTTGAACGGCAGTAGAGTTTCCTGGACACCTGGGAGGCTCGCGGGGGCACCCTGTTCAAGGCTGGAACACGGAGTACTCCCGGGCACCCCTGGGTCTGCTGAGCAACATCCAGGCCCGGAGCCCTTTGGAGCCGCTCTCCATACGCCGAGTGTAGGGAAACGCCCTGCACTCTCTCCTGGAGGAGATTCGTTTCCCCACCAAACCCACACTTTCACCAACAGACTTCTGGCACGTCTCACATGCCTTTGAGGTCTTACGCCTTGCCCTAGTCTGAGCTGCCCTGAGAGACCCCTCGGCCTCGCATTCCATCTAGGACCCCCCTGCCGGAAGTCACCCTGCCTCCAAGAGAAAGTCGGCTTGCGTTCTTACTGCGATTTCAGCCCTGTGCTTCCTGTGGCACAGCAGGCTTTGGAAGAGCCAGAGGCCCCGGAGGCGTAACTAGGCAGGGCATTCCTTGGTTGAGGCAGTTCACTTGACCCAGAACACCCTACTTCGGGGAGTTGGTTCAGGGAAGCAAACGCAGGGTAACATGTGTCTCTTTGGACTGGTTAGAAACCACAGGGAGGTAAGCTGAGTGTGCGCGTGGAAACGGGAGCCTGCTGGAACTATCCTTGCTTTCCCACTTGGAAGGCTGCCTTCATGCTGCCTTGAAGCTGCCTGACGTCCCCTGCTGTTGACAGGCCTGGAAACCCGGTCGAAATGCTTCTGGGAAGAAAATGAGTTTGCTCCGTCTCAACCCGGTGCTTCCATGGCCGCGGTGGTGGTTAGCCTTGACAAGCTCCGGAACGAAAGGGAAACTCAACGTGAGCATTTGCCTCCACTTTAGGCCCTGCGTAGCCGGGCAGGAAGGGCGGCATGCAGCAGTTTCCATGAGTTCTTAGTCACCGTTCGGGTTTATTTTAAGGGAATTACCCATTTGAGGACTCCTAGGCCCCTCGGGTGTGCATCCATTTCCCTCCAAGGTCACTGAGGACCTCCAGACACCCCCCACGCCGTGGTCCGGCTGAGCAACATCGAGGCCCATTGCTCTGCCCCTCAGAGGCCCTGTGTGCGTGCCGAGTGATGGGCAACACGCTGCACGTTCCTTGAGGAGAGCTCCATTTCCAGAGCCCTCACACGGCCTCAGAACCAGATTTCTGGTGAGTCCGAAGCTCCCAGGAAATCTTTGTCGTCGCCCTTGTGAGAGCTGCCGTGAGAAAACACTCTGCCTACTTCGCGGGCCTCGTACCTGAAGGCACTCTGCTCGAGGAGAACGTCAGCATCTCGCAATGCTGCGTCGCTAACGGGACAGCCGGAGTGAACACAGGCCTGGAGGGAAGGCCCTGACGTGAGGTGCACAAGCGGAGCCGCGCAGCAGTTTCCGTGAGGCCGTAGCCTCTGCTCTGCGTGTGTTGAACGGCAGTAGAGTTTCCTGGACACCTGGGAGGCTCGCGGGGGCACCCTGTTCCAGGCTGGAACACGGAGTACTCCCGGGCACCCCTGGGTCTGCTGAGCAACATCCAGGCCCGGAGCCCTTTGGAGCCGCTCTCCATACGCCGAGTGTAGGGAAACGCCCTGCACTCTCTCCTGGAGGAGATTCGTTTCCCCACCAAACCCACACTTTCACCAACAGACTTCTGGCACGTCTCACATGCCTTTGAGGTCTTACGCCTTGCCCTAGTCTGAGCTGCCCTGAGAGATCCCTCGGCCTCGCATTCCATCTAGGACCCCCCTGCCGGAAGTCACCCTGCCTCCAAGAGAAAGTCGGCTTGCGTTCTTACTGCGATTTCAGCCCTGTGCTTCCTGTGGCACTGCAGGCTTTGGAAGAGCCAGAGGCCCCGGAGGCGTAACTAGGCAGGGCATTCCTTGGTTGAGGCAGTTCACTTGACCCAGAACACCCTACTTCGGGGAGTTGGTTCAGGGAAGCAAACGCAGGGTAACATGTGTCTCTTTGGACTGGTTAGAAACCACAGGGAGGTAAGCTGAGTGTGCGCGTGGAAACGGGAGCCTGCTGGAACTATCCTTGCTTTCCCACTTGGAAGGCTGCCTTCATGCTGCCTTGAAGCTGCCTGACGTCCCCTGCTGTTGACAGGCCTGGAAACCCGGTAGAAATGCTTCTGGGAAGAAAATGAGTTTGCTCCGTCTCAACCCGGTGCTTCCATGGCCGCGGTGGTGGTTAGTCTGACAAGCTCCGGAACGAAAGGGAAACTCAACGTGAGAATTTGCCTCCAGTTTAGGCCCTGCGTAGCCGGGCAGGAAGGGCGGCATGCAGCAGTTTCCATGAGTTCTTAGTCACCGTTCGGGTTTATTTTAAGGGAATTACCCATTTGAGGACTCCTAGGCCCCTCGGGTGTGCATCCATTTCCCTCCAAGGTCACTGAGGACCTCCAGACACCCCCCACGCCATGGTCCGGCTGAGCAACATCGAGGCCCATTGCTCTGCCCCTCAGAGGCCCTGTGTGCGTGCCGAGCGATGGGCAACACGCTGCACGTTCCTTGAGGAGAGCTCCATTTCCAGAGCCCTCACACGGCCTCAGAACCAGATTTCTGGTGAGTCCGAAGCTCCCAGGAAATCTTTGTCGTCGCCCTTGTGAGAGCTGCCGTGAGAAAACACTCTGCCTACTTCGCGGGCCTCGTACCTGAAGGCACTCTGCTCGAGGAGAACGTCAGCATCTCGCAATGCTGCGTCGCTAACGGGACAGCCGGAGTGAACACAGGCCTGGAGGGAAGGCCCTGACGTGAGGTGCACAAGCGGAGCCGCGCAGCAGTTTCCGTGAGGCCGTAGCCTCTGCTCTGCGTGTGTTGAACGGCAGTAGAGTTTCCTGGACACCTGGGAGGCTCGCGGGGGCACCCTGTTCCAGGCTGGAACACGGAGTACTCCCGGGCACCCCTGGGTCTGCTGAGCAACATCCAGGCCCGGAGCCCTTTGGAGCCGCTCTCCATACGCCGAGTGTAGGGAAACGCCCTGCACTCTCTCCTGGAGGAGATTCGTTTCCCCACCAAACCCACACTTTCACCAACAGACTTCTGGCACGTCTCACATGCCTTTGAGGTCTTACGCCTTGCCCTAGTCTGAGCTGCCCTGAGAGACCCCTCGGCCTCGCATTCCATCTAGGACCCCCCTGCCGGAAGTCACCCTGCCTCCAAGAGAAAGTCGGCTTGCGTTCTTACTGCGATTTCAGCCCTGTGCTTCCTGTGGCACTGCAGGCTTTGGAAGAGCCAGAGGCCCCGGAGGCGTAACTAGGCAGGGCATTCCTTGGTTGAGGCAGTTCACTTGACCCAGAACACCCTACTTCGGGGAGTTGGTTCAGGGAAGCAAACGCAGGGTAACATGTGTCTCTTTGGACTGGTTAGAAACCACAGGGAGGTAAGCTGAGTGTGCGCGTGGAAACGGGAGCCTGCTGGAACTATCCTTGCTTTCCCACTTGGAAGGCTGCCTTCATGCTGCCTTGAAGCTGCCTGACGTCCCCTGCTGTTGACAGGCCTGGAAACCCGGTAGAAATGCTTCTGGGAAGAAAATGAGTTTGCTCCGTCTCAACCCGGTGCTTCCATGGCCGCGGTGGTGGTTAGCCTGACAAGCTCCGGAACGAAAGGGAAACTCAACGTGAGCATTTGCCTCCAGTTTAGGCCCTGCGTAGCCGGGCAGGAAGGGCGGCATGCAGCAGTTTCCATGAGTTCTTAGTCACCGTTCGGGTTTATTTTAAGGGAATTACCCATTTGAGGACTCCTAGGCCCCTCGGGTGTGCATCCATTTCCCTCCAAGGTCACTGAGGACCTCCAGACACCCCCCACGCCGTGGTCCGGCTGAGCAACATCGAGGCCCATTGCTCTGCCCCTCGGAGGCCCTGTGTGCGTGCCGAGCGATGGGCAACACGCTGCACGTTCCTTGAGGAGAGCTCCATTTCCAGAGCCCTCACACGGCCTCAGAACCAGATTTCTGGTGAGTCCGAAGCTCCCAGGAAATCTTTGTCGTCGCCCTTGTGAGAGCTGCCGTGAGAAAACACTCTGCCTACTTCGCGGGCCTCGTACCTGAAGGCACTCTGCTCGAGGAGAACGTCAGCATCTCGCAATGCTGCGTCGCTAACGGGACAGCCGGAGTGAACACAGGCCTGGAGGGAAGGCCCTGACGTGAGGTGCACAAGCGGAACCGCGCAGCAGTTTCCGTGAGGCCGTAGCCTCTGCTCTGCGTGTGTTGAACGGCAGTAGAGTTTCCTGGACACCTGGGAGGCTCGCGGGGGCACCCTGTTCCAGGCTGGAACACGGAGTACTCCCGGGCACCCCTGGGTCTGCTGAGCAACATCCAGGCCCGGAGCCCTTTGGAGCCGCTCTCCATACGCCGAGTGTAGGGAAACGCCCTGCACTCTCTCCTGGAGGAGATTCGTTTCCCCACCAAACCCACACTTTCACCAACAGACATCTGGCACGTCTCACATGCCTTTGAGGTCTTACGCCTTGCCCTAGTCTGAGCTGCCCTGAGAGATCCCTCGGCTTCGCATTCCATCTAGGACCCCCCTGCCGGAAGTCACCCTGCCTCCAAGAGAAAGTCGGCTTGCGTTCTTACTGCGATTTCAGCCCTGTGCTTCCTGTGGCACTGCAGGCTTTGGAAGAGCCAGAGGCCCCGGAGGCGTAACTAGGCAGGGCATTCCTTGGTTGAGGCAGTTCACTTGACCCAGAACACCCTACTTCGGGGAGTTGGTTCAGGGAAGCAAACGCAGGGTAACATGTGTCTCTTTGGACTGGTTAGAAACCACAGGGAGGTAAGCTGAGTGTGCGCGTGGAAACGGGAGCCTGCTGGAACTATCCTTGCTTTCCCACTTGGAAGGCTGCCTTCATGCTGCCTTGAAGCTGCCTGACGTCCCCTGCTGTTGACAGGCCTGGAAACCCGGTAGAAATGCTTCTGGGAAGAAAATGAGTTTGCTCCGTCTCAACCCGGTGCTTCCATGGCCGCGGTGGTGGTTAGCCTGACAAGCTCCGGAACGAAAGGGAAACTCAACGTGAGCATTTGCCTCCAGTTTAGGCCCTGCGTAGCCGGGCAGGAAGGGCGGCATGCAGCAGTTTCCATGAGTTCTTAGTCACCGTTCGGGTTTATTTTAACGGAATTACCCATTTGAGGACTCCTAGGCCCCTCGGGTGTGCATCCATTTCCCTCCAAGGTCACTGAGGACCTCCAGACACCCCCCACGCCGTGGTCCGGCTGAGCAACATCGAGGCCCATTGCTCTGCCCCTCGGAGGCCCTGTGTGCGTGCCGAGCGATGGGCAACACGCTGCACGTTCCTTGAGGAGAGCTCCATTTCCAGAGCCCTCACACGGCCTCAGAACCAGATTTCTGGTGAGTCCGAAGCTCCCAGGAAATCTTTGTCGTCGCCCTTGTGAGAGCTGCCGTGAGAAAACACTCTGCCTACTTCGCGGGCCTCGTACCTGAAGGCACTCTGCTCGAGAAGAACGTCAGCATCTCGCAATGCTGCGTCGCTAACGGGACAGCCGGAGTGAACACAGGCCTGGAGGGAAGGCCCTGACGTGAGGTGCACAAGCGGAACCGCGCAGCAGTTTCCGTGAGGCCGTAGCCTCTGCTCTGCGTGTGTTGAACGGCAGTAGAGTTTCCTGGACACCTGGGAGGCTCGCGGGGGCACCCTGTTCCAGGCTGGAACACGGAGTACTCCCGGGCACCCCTGGGTCTGCTGAGCAACATCCAGGCCCGGAGCCCTTTGGAGCCGCTCTCCATATGCCGAGTGTAGGGAAACGCCCTGCACTCTCTCCTGGAGGAGATTCGTTTCCCCACCAAACCCACACTTTCACCAACAGACTTCTGGCACGTCTCACATGCCTTTGAGGTCTTACGCCTTGCCCTAGTCTGAGCTGCCCTGAGAGATCCCTCGGCCTCGCATTCCATCTAGGACCCCCCTGCCGGAAGTCACCCTGCCTCCAAGAGAAAGTCGGCTTGCGTTCTTACTGCGATTTCAGCCCTGTGCTTCCTGTGGCACTGCAGGCTTTGGAAGAGCCAGAGGCCCCGGAGGCGTAACTAGGCAGGGCATTCCTTGGTTGAGGCAGTTCACTTGACCCAGAACACCCTACTTCGGGGAGTTGGTTCAGGGAAGCAAACGCAGGGTAACATGTGTCTCTTTGGACTGGTTAGAAACCACAGGGAGGTAAGCTGAGTGTGCGCGTGGAAACGGGAGCCTGCTGGAACTATCCTTGCTTTCCCACTTGGAAGGCTGCCTTCATGCTGCCTTGAAGCTGCCTGACGTCCCCTGCTGTTGACAGGCCTGGAAACCCGGTCGAAATGCTTCTGGGAAGAAAATGAGTTTGCTCCGTCTCAACCCGGTGCTTCCATGGCCGCGGTGGTGGTTAGCCTGACAAGCTCCGGAACGAAAGGGAAACTCAACGTGAGAATTTGCCTCCAGTTTAGGCCCTGCGTAGCCGGGCAGGAAGGGCGGCATGCAGCAGTTTCCATGAGTTCTTAGTCACCGTTCGGGTTTATTTTAAGGGAATTACCCATTTGAGGACTCCTAGGCCCCTCGGGTGTGCATCCATTTCCCTCCAAGGTCACTGAGGACCTCCAGACACCCCCCACGCCATGGTCCGGCTGAGCAACATCGAGGCGCATTGCTCTGCCCCTCGGAGGCCCTGTGTGCGTGCCGAGCGATGGGCAACACGCTGCACGTTCCTTGAGGAGAGCTCCATTTCCAGAGCCCTCACACGGCCTCAGAACCAGATTTCTGGTGAGTCCGAAGCTCCCAGGAAATCTTTGTCGTCGCCCTTGTGAGAGCTGCCGTGAGAAAACACTCTGCCTACTTCGCGGGCCTCGTACCTGAAGGCACTCTGCTCGAGGAGAACGTCAGCATCTCGCAATGCTGCGTCGCTAACGGGACAGCCGGAGTGAGCACAGGCCTGGAGGGAAGGCCCTGACTTGAGGTGCACAAGTGGAGCCGCGCAGCAGTTTCCGTGAGGCCGTAGCCTCTGCTCTGCGTGTGTTGAACGGCAGTAGAGTTTCCTGGACACCTGGGAGGCTCGCGGGGGCACCCTGTTCCAGGCTGGAACACGGAGTACTCCCGGGCACCCCTGGGTCTGCTGAGCAACATCCAGGCCCGGAGCCCTTTGGAGCCGCTCTCCATACGCCGAGTGTAGGGAAACGCCCTGCACTCTCTCCTGGAGGAGATTCGTTTCCCCACCAAACCCACACTTTCACCAACAGACTTCTGGCACGTCTCACATGCCTTTGAGGTCTTACGCCTTGCCCTAGTCTGAGTTGCCCTGAGAGATCCCTCGGCCTCGCATTCCATCTAGGACCCCCCTGCCGGAAGTCACCCTGCCTCCAAGAGAAAGTCGGCTTGCGTTCTTACTGCGATTTCAGCCCTGTGCTTCCTGTGGCACTGCAGGCTTTGGAAGAGCCAGAGGCCCCGGAGGCGTAACTAGGCAGGGCATTCCTTGGTTGAGGCAGTTCACTTGACCCAGAACACCCTACTTCGGGGAGTTGGTTCAGGGAAGCAAACGCAGGGTAACATGTGTCTCTTTGGACTGGTTAGAAACCACAGGGAGGTAAGCTGAGTGTGCGCGTGGAAACGGGAGCCTGCTGGAACTATCCTTGCTTTCCCACTTGGAAGGCTGCCTTCATGCTGCCTTGAAGCTGCCTGACGTCCCCTGCTGTTGACAGGCCTGGAAACCCGGTCGAAATGCTTCTGGGAAGAAAATGAGTTTGCTCCGTCTCAACCCGGTGCTTCCATGGCCGCGGTGGTGGTTAGCCTGACAAGCTCCGGAACGAAAGGGAAACTCAACGTGAGCATTTGCCTCCAGTTTAGGCCCTGCGTAGCCGGGCAGGAAGGGCGGCATGCAGCAGTTTCCATGAGTTCTTAGTCACCGTTCGGGTTTATTTTAAGGGAATTACCCATTTGAGGACTCCTAGGCCCCTCGGGTGTGCATCCATTTCCCTCCAAGGTCACTGAGGACCTCCAGACACCCCCCACGCCGTGGTCCGGCTGAGCAACATCGAGGCCCATTGCTCTGCCCCTCGGAGGCCCTGTGTGCGTGCCGAGCGATGGGCAACACGCTGCACGTTCCTTGAGGAGAGCTCCATTTCCAGAGCCCTCACACGGCCTCAGAACCAGATTTCTGGTGAGTCCGAAGCTCCCAGGAAATCTTTGTCGTCGCCCTTGTGAGAGCTGCCGTGAGAAAACACTCTGCCTACTTCGCGGGCCT
Organism: Delphinus delphis; assembly: GCF_949987515.2. Lineage (NCBI taxonomy): Eukaryota > Metazoa > Chordata > Mammalia > Artiodactyla > Delphinidae > Delphinus > Delphinus delphis. The sequence goes on along the minus strand of NC_082700.1, from coordinate 43,575,767 downwards.
CGTACCTGAAGGCACTCTGCTCGAGGAGAACGTCAGCATCTCGCAATGCTGCGTCGCTAACGGGACAGCCGGAGTGAACACAGGCCTGGAGGGAAGGCCCTGACGTGAGGTGCACAAGCGGAGCCGCGCAGCAGTTTCCGTGAGGCCGTAGCCTCTGCTCTGCGTGTGTTGAACGGCAGTAGAGTTTCCTGGACACCTGGGAGGCTCGCGGGGGCACCCTGTTCCAGGCTGGAACACGGAGTACTCCCGGGCACCCCTGGGTCTGCTGAGCAACATCCAGGCCCGGAGCCCTTTGGAGCCGCTCTCCATACGCCGAGTGTAGGGAAACGCCCTGCACTCTCTCCTGGAGGAGATTCGTTTCCCCACCAAACCCACACTTTCACCAACAGACTTCTGGCACGTCTCACATGCCTTTGAGGTCTTACGCCTTGCCCTAGTCTGAGCTGCCCTGAGAGATCCCTCGGCCTCGCATTCCATCTAGGACCCCCCTGCCGGAAGTCACCCTGCCTCCAAGAGAAAGTCGGCTTGCGTTCTTACTGCGATTTCAGCCCTGTGCTTCCTGTGGCACTGCAGGCTTTGGAAGAGCCAGAGGCCCCGGAGGCGTAACTAGGCAGGGCATTCCTTGGTTGAGGCAGTTCACTTGACCCAGAACACCCTACTTCGGGGAGTTGGTTCAGGGAAGCAAACGCAGGGTAACATGTGTCTCTTTGGACTGGTTAGAAACCACAGGGAGGTAAGCTGAGTGTGCGCGTGGAAACGGGAGCCTGCTGGAACTATCCTTGCTTTCCCACTTGGAAGGCTGCCTTCATGCTGCCTTGAAGCTGCCTGACGTCCCCTGCTGTTGACAGGCCTGGAAACCCGGTCGAAATGCTTCTGGGAAGAAAATGAGTTTGCTCCGTCTCAACCCGGTGCTTCCATGGCCGCGGTGGTGGTTAGCCTGACAAGCTCCGGAACGAAAGGGAAACTCAACGTGAGAATTTGCCTCCAGTTTAGGCCCTGCGTAGCCGGGCAGGAAGGGCGGCATGCAGCAGTTTCCATGAGTTCTTAGTCACCGTTCGGGTTTATTTTAAGGGAATTACCCATTTGAGGACTCCTAGGCCCCTCGGGTGTGCATCCATTTCCCTCCAAGGTCACTGAGGACCTCCAGACACCCCCCACGCCATGGTCCGGCTGAGCAACATCGAGGCCCATTGCTCTGCCCCTCGGAGGCCCTGTGTGCGTGCCGAGCGATGGGCAACACGCTGCACGTTCCTTGAGGAGAGCTCCATTTCCAGAGCCCTCACAGGGCCTCAGAACCAGATTTCTGGTGAGTCCGAAGCTCCCAGGAAATCTTTGTCGTCGCCCTTGTGAGAGCTGCCGTGAGAAAACACTCTGCCTACTTCGCGGGCCTCGTACCTGAAGGCACTCTGCTCGAGGAGAACGTCAGCATCTCGCAATGCTGCGTCGCTAACGGGACAGCCGGAGTGAGCACAGGCCTGGAGGGAAGGCCCTGACGTGAGGTGCACAAGCGGAGCCGCGCAGCAGTTTCCGTGAGGCCGTAGCCTCTGCTCTGCGTGTGTTGAAGGCAGTAGAGTTTCCTGGACACCTGGGAGGCTCGCGGGGGCACCCTGTTCCAGGCTGGAACACGGAGTACTCCCGGGCACCCCTGCGTCTGCTGAGCAACATCCAGGCCCGGAGCCCTTTGGAGCCGCTCTCCATACGCCGAGTGTAGGGAAACGCCCTGCACTCTCTCCTGGAGGAGATTCGTTTCCCCACCAAACCCACACTTTCACCAACAGACTTCTGGCACGTCTCACATGCCTTTGAGGTCTTACGCCTTGCCCTAGTCTGAGCTGCCCTGAGAGATCCCTCGGCCTCGCATTCCATCTAGGAGCCCCCTGCCGGAAGTCAACCTGCCTCCAAGAGAAAGTCGGCTTGCGTTCTTACTGCGATTTCAGCCCTGTGCTTCCTGTGGCACTGCAGGCTTTGGAAGAGCCAGAGGCCCCGGAGGCGTAACTAGGCAGGGCATTCCTTGGTTGAGGCAGTTCACTTGACCCAGAACACCCTACTTCGGGGAGTTGGTTCAGGGAAGCAAACGCAGGGTAACATGTGTCTCTTTGGACTGGTTAGAAACCACAGGGAGGTAAGCTGAGTGTGCGCGTGGAAACGGGAGCCTGCTGGAACTATCCTTGCTTTCCCACTTGGAAGGCTGCCTTCATGCTGCCTTGAAGCTGCCTGACGTCCCCTGCTGTTGACAGGCCTGGAAACCCGGTCGAAATGCTTCTGGGAAGAAAATGAGTTTGCTCCGTCTCAACCCGGTGCTTCCATGGCCGCGGTGGTGGTTAGCCTGACAAGCTCCGGAACGAAAGGGAAACTCAACGTGAGCATTTGCCTCCAGTTTAGGCCCTGCGTAGCCGGGCAGGAAGGGCGGCATGCAGCAGTTTCCATGAGTTCTTAGTCACCGTTCGGGTTTATTTTAACGGAATTACCCATTTGAGGACTCCTAGGCCCCTCGGGTGTGCATCCATTTCCCTCCAAGGTTACTGAGGACCTCCAGACACCCCCCACGCCGTGGTCCGGCTGAGCAAGATCGAGGCCCATTGCTCTGCCCCTCGGAGGCCCTGTGTGCGTGCCGAGTGATGGGCAACACGCTGCACGTTCCTTGAGGAGAGCTCCATTTCCAGAACCCTCACACGGCCTCAGAACCAGATTTCTGGTGAGTCCGAAGCTCCCAGGAAATCTTTGTCGTCGCCCTTGTGAGAGCTGCCGTGAGAAATATTTGTCGTCGCCCTTGTGAGAGCTGCCGTGAGAAATATTTGTCGTCGCCCTTGTGAGAGCTGCCGTGAGAAAACACTCTGCTTTGCCTACTTCGCGGGCCTCGTTCCTGAAGGCACGCTGCTCGAGGAGAACGTCAGCATCTCGCAATGCTGCGTCGCTAACGGGACAGCCGGAGTGAGCACAGGCCTGGAGGGAAGGCCCTGACTTGAGGTGCAGAAGCGGAGCCGCGCAGCAGTTTCCGTGAGGCCGTAGCCTCTGCTCTGCGTGTGTTGAACGGCAGTAGAGTTTCCTGGACACCTGGGAGGCTCACGGGGGCACCCTGTTCCAGGCTGGAACACGGAGTACTCCCGGGCACCCCTGGGTCTGCTGAGCAACATCCAGGCCCGGAGCCCTTTGTAGCCGCTCTCCATACGCCGAGTGTAGGGAAACGCCCTGCACTCTCTCCTGGAGGAGATTCGTTTCCCCACCAAACCCACACTTTCACCAACAGACTTCTGGCACGTCTCACATGCCTTTGAGGTCTTACGCCTTGCCCTAGTCTGAGCTGCCCTGAGAGATCCCTCGGCCTCGCATTCCATCTAGGACCCCCCTGCCGGAAGTCACCCTGCCTCCAAGAGAAAGTCGGCTTGCGTTCTTACTGCGATTTCAGCCCTGTGCTTCCTGTGGCACTGCAGGCTTTGGAAGAGCCAGAGGCCCCGGAGGCGTAACTAGGCAGGGCATTCCTTGGTTGAGGCAGTTCACTTGACCCAGAACACCCTACTTCGGGGAGTTGGTTCAGGGAAGCAAACGCAGGGTAACATGTGTCTCTTTGGACTGGTTAGAAACCACAGGGAGGTAAGCTGAGTGTGCGCGTGGAAACGGGAGCCTGCTGGAACTATCCTTGCTTTCCCACTTGGAAGGCTGCCTTCATGCTGCCTTGAAGCTGCCTGACGTCCCCTGCTGTTGACAGGCCTGGAAACCCGGTAGAAATGCTTCTGGGTAGAAAATGAGTTTGCTCCGTCTCAACCCGGTGCTTCCATGGCCGCGGTGGTGGTTAGCCTTGACAAGCTCCGGAACGAAAGGGAAACTCAACGTGAGCATTTGCCTCCACTTTAGGCCCTGCGTAGCCGGGCAGGAAGGGCGGCATGCAGCAGTTTCCATGAGTTCTTAGTCACCGTTCGGGTTTATTTTAAGGGAATTACCCATTTGAGGACTCCTAGGCCCCTCGGGTGTGCATCCATTTCCCTCCAAGGTCACTGAGGACCTCCAGACACCCCCCACGCCGTGGTCCGGCTGAGCAACATCGAGGCCCATTGCTCTGCCCCTCGGAGGCCCTGTGTGCGTGCCGAGCGATGGGCAACACGCTGCACGTTCCTTGAGGAGAGCTCCATTTCCAGAGCCCTCACACGGCCTCAGAACCAGATTTCTGGTGAGTCCGAAGCTCCCAGGAAATCTTTGTCGTCGCCCTTGTGAGAGCTGCCGTGAGAAAACACTCTGCCTACTTCGCGGGCCTCGTACCTGAAGGCACTCTGCTCGAGGAGAACGTCAGCATCTCGCAATGCTGCGTCGCTAACGGGACAGCCGGAGTGAGCACAGGCCTGGAGGGAAGGCCCTGACGTGAGGTGCACAAGCGGAGCCGCGCAGCAGTTTCCGTGAGGCCGTAGCCTCTGCTCTGCGTGTGTTGAACGGCAGTAGAGTTTCCTGGACACCTGGGAGGCTCGCGGGGGCACCCTGTTCCAGGCTGGAACACGGAGTACTCCCGGGCACCCCTGGGTCTGCTGAGCAACATCCAGGCCCGGAGCCCTTTGGAGCCGCTCTCCATACGCCTAGTGTAGGGAAACGCCCTGCACTCTCTCCTGGAGGAGATTCGTTTCCCCACCAAACCCACACTTTCACCAACAGACTTCTGGCACGTCTCACATGCCTTTGAGGTCTTACGCCTTGCCCTAGTCTGAGCTGCCCTGAGAGATCCCTCGGCCTCGCATTCCATCTAGGACCCCCCTGCCGGAAGTCACCCTGCCTCCAAGAGAAAGTCGGCTTGCGTTCTTACTGCGATTTCAGCCCTGTGCTTCCTGTGGCACTGCAAGCTTTGGAAGAGCCAGAGGCCCCGGAGGCGTAACTAGGCAGGGCATTCCTTGGTTGAGGCAGTTCACTTGACCCAGAACACCCTACTTCGGGGAGTTGGTTCAGGGAAGCAAACGCAGGGTAACATGTGTCTCTTTGGACTGGTTAGAAACCACAGGGAGGTAAGCTGAGTGTGCGCGTGGAAACGGGAGCCTGCTGGAACTATCCTTGCTTTCCCACTTGGAAGGCTGCCTTCATGCTGCCTTGAAGCTGCCTGACGTCCCCTGCTCTTGACAGGCCTGGAAACCCGGTCGAAATGCTTCTGGGAAGAAAATGAGTTTGCTCCATCTCAACCCGGTGCTTCCATGGCCGCGGTGGTGGTTAGCCTTGACAAGCTCCGGAACGAAAGGGAAACTCAACGTGAGCATTTGCCTCCACTTTAGGCCCTGCGTAGCCGGGCAGGAAGGGCGGCATGCAGCAGTTTCCATGAGTTCTTAGTCACCGTTCGGGTTTATTTTAAGGGAATTACCCATTTGAGGACTCCTAGGCCCCTCGGGTGTGCATCCATTTCCCTCCAAGGTCACTGAGGACCTCCAGACACCCCCCACGCCGTGGTCCGGCTGAGCAACATCGAGGCCCATTGCTCTGCCCCTCGGAGGCCCTGTGTGCGTGCCGAGTGATGGGCAACATGCTGCACGTTCCTTGAGGAGAGCTCCATTTCCAGAGCCCTCACACGGCCTCAGAACCAGATTTCTGGTGAGTCCGAAGCTCCCAGGAAATCTTTGTCGTCGCCCTTGTGAGAGATGCCGTGAGAAATATTTGTCGTCGCCCTTGTGAGAGCTGCCGTGAGAAATATTTGTCGTCGCCCTTGTGAGAGCTGCCGTGAGAAAACACTCTGCTTTGCCTACTTCGCGGGCCTCGTACCTGAAGCCACGCTGCTCGAGGAGAACGTCAGCATCTCGCAATGCTGCGTCGCTAACGGGACAGCCGGAGTGAGCACAGGCCTGGAGGGAAGGCCCTGACGTGAGGTGCACAAGCGGAGCCGCGCAGCAGTTTCCGTGAGGCCGTAGCCTCTGCTCTGCGTGTGTTGAACGGCAGTAGAGTTTCCTGGACACCTGGGAGGCTCGCGGGGGCACCCTGTTCCAGGCTGGAACACGGAGTACTCCCGGGCACCCCTGGGTCTGCTGAGCAACATCCAGGCCCGGAGCCCTTTGGAGCCGCTCTCCATACGCCGAGTGTAGGGAAACGCCCTGCACTCTCTCCTGGAGGAGATTCGTTTCCCCACCAAACCCACACTTTCACCAACAGACTTCTGGCACGTCTCACATGCCTTTGAGGTCTTACGCCTTGCCCTAGTCTGAGCTGCCCTGAGAGATCCCTCGGCCTCGCATTCCATCTAGGACCCCCCTGCCGGAAGTCACCCTGCCTCCAAGAGAAAGTCGGCTTGCGTTCTTACTGCGATTTCAGCCCTGTGCTTCCTGTGGCCCTGCAGGCTTTGGAAGAGCCAGAGGCCCCGGAGGCGTAACTAGGCAGGGCATTCCTTGGTTGAGGCCGTTCACTTGACCCAGAACACCCTACTTCGGGGAGTTGGTTCAGGGAAGCAAACGCAGGGTAACATGTGTCTCTTTGGACTGGTTAGAAACCACAGGGAGGTAAGCTGAGTGTGCGCGTGGAAACGGGAGCCTGCTGGAACTATCCTTGCTTTCCCACTTGGAAGGCTGCCTTCATGCTGCCTTGAAGCTGCCTGACGTCCCCTGCTGTTGACAGGCCTGGAAACCCGGTCGAAATGCTTCTGGGAAGAAAATGAGTTTGCTCCGTCTCAACCCGGTGCTTCCATGGCCGCGGTGGTGGTTAGCCTGACAAGCTCCGGAACGAAAGGGAAACTCAACGTGAGAATTTGCCTCCAGTTTAGGCCCTGCGTAGCCGGGCAGGAAGGGCGGCATGCAGCAGTTTCTATGAGTTCTTAGTCACCGTTCGGGTTTATTTTAAGGGAATTACCCATTTGAGGACTCCTAGGCCCCTCGGGTGTGCATCCATTTCCCTCCAAGGTCACTGAGGACCTCCAGACACCCCCCACGCCGTGGTCCAGCTGAGCAACATCGAGGCCCATTGCTCTGCCCCTCGGAGGCCCTGTGTGCTTGCCGAGTGATGGGCAACACGCTGCACGTTCCTTGAGGAGAGCTCCATTTCCAGAGCCCTCACACGGCCTCAGAACCAGATTTCTGGTGAGTCCGAAGCTCCCAGGAAATCTTTGTCGTCGCCCTTGTGAGAGCTGCCGTGAGAAAACACTCTGCCTACTTCGCGGGCCTCGTACCTGAAGGCACTCTGCTCGAGGAGAACGTCAGCATCTCGCAATGCTGCGTCGCTAACGGGACAGCCGGAGTGAGCACAGGCCTGGAGGGAAGGCCCTGACGTGAGGTGCACAAGCGGAGCCGACCAGCAGTTTCCGTGAGGCCGTAGCCTCTGCTCTGCGTGTGTTGAACGGCAGTAGAGTTTCCTGGACACCTGGGAGGCTCGCGGGGGCACCCTGTTCCAGGCTGGAACACGGAGTACTCCCGGGCACCCCTGGGTCTGCTGAGCAACATCCAGGCCCGGAGCCCTTTGGAGCCGCTCTCCATACGCCGAGTGTAGGGAAACGCCCTGCACTCTCTCCTGGAGGAGATTCGTTTCCCCACCAAACCCACACTTTCACCAACAGACTTCTGGCAAGTCTCACATGCCTTTGAGGTCTTACGCCTTGCCCTAGTCTGAGCTGCCCTGAGAGATCCCTCGGCCTCGCATTCCATCTAGGACCCCCCTGCCGGAAGTCACCCTGCCTCCAAGAGAAAGTCGGCTTGCGTTCTTACTGCGATTTCAGCCCTGTGCTTCCTGTGGCACTGCAGGCTTTGGAAGAGCCAGAGGCCCCGGAGGCGTAACTAGGCAGGGCATTCCTTGGTTGAGGCAGTTCACTTGACCCAGAACACCCTACTTCGGGGAGTTGGTTCAGGGAAGCAAATGCAGGGTAACATGTGTCTCTTTGGACTGGTTAGAAACCACAGGGAGGTAAGCTGAGTGTGCGCGTGGAAACGGGAGCCTGCTGGAACTATCCTTGCTTTCCCACTTGGAAGCCTGCCTTCATGCTGCCTTAAAGCTGCCTGACGTCCCCTGCTGTTGACAGGCCTGGAAACCCGGTCGAAATGCTTCTGGGAAGAAAATGAGTTTGCTCCGTCTCAACCCGGTGCTTCCATGGCCGCGGTGGTGGTTAGCCTGACAAGCTCCGGAACGAAAGGGAAACTCAACGTGAGCATTTGCCTCCAGTTTAGGCCCTGCGTAGCCGGGCAGGAAGGGCGGCATGCAGCAGTTTCCATGAGTTCTTAGTCACCGTTTGGGTTTATTTTAACGGAATTACCCATTTGAGGACTCCTAGGCCCCTCGGGTGTGCATCCATTTCCCTCCAAGGTCACTGAGGACCTCCAGACACCCCCCACGCCGTGGTCCGGCTGAGCAACATCGAGGCACATTGCTCTGCCCCTCGGAGGCCCTGTGTGCGTGCCGAGCGATGGGCAACACGCTGCACGTTCCTTGAGGAGAGCTCCATTTCCAGAGCCCTCACACGGCCTCAGAACCAGATTTCTGGTGAGTCCGAAGCTCCCAGGAAATCTTTGTCGTCGCCCTTGTGAGAGCTGCCGTGAGAAAACACTCTGCCTACTTCGCGGGCCTCGTACCTGAAGGCACTCTGCTCGAGGAGAACGTCAGCATCTCGCAATGCTGCGTCGCTAACGGGACAGCCGGAGTGAGCACAGGCCTGGAGGGAAGGCCCTGACGTGAGGTGCAGAAGCGGAGCCGCGCAGCAGTTTCCGTGAGGCCGTAGCCTCTGCTCTGCGTGTGTTGAACGGCAGTAGAGTTTCCTGGACACCTGGGAGGCTCGCGGGGGCACCCTGTTCCAGGCTGGAACACGGAGTACTCCCGGGCACCCCTGGGTCTGCTGAGCAACATCCAGGCCCGGAGCCCTTTGGAGCCGCTCTCCATACGCCGAGTGTAGGGAAACGCCCTGCACTCTCTCCTGGAGGAGATTCGTTTCCCCACCAAACACACACTTTCACCAACAGACTTCTGGCACGTCTCACATGCCTTTGAGGTCTTACGCCTTGCCCTAGTCTGAGCTGCCCTGAGAGATCCCTCGGCCTCGCATTCCATCTAGGACCCCCCTGCCGGAAGTCACCCTGCCTCCAAGAGAAAGTCGGCTTGCGTTCTTACTGCGATTTCAGCCCTGTGCTTCCTGTGGCACTGCAGGCTTTGGAAGAGCCAGAGGCCCCGGAGGCGTAACTAGGCAGGGCATTCCTTGGTTGAGGCAGTTCACTTGACCCAGAACACCCTACTTCGGGGAGTTGGTTCAGGGAAGCAAACGCAGGGTAACATGTGTCTCTTTGGACTGGTTAGAAACCACAGGGAGGTAAGCTGAGTGTGCGCGTGGAAACGGGAGCCTGCTGGAACTATCCTTGCTTTCCCACTTGGAAGGCTGCCTTCATGCTGCCTTGAAGCTGCCTGACGTCCCCTGCTGTTGACAGGCCTGGAAACCCGGTCGAAATGCTTCTGGGAAGAAAATGAGTTTGCTCCGTCTCAACCCGGTGCTTCCATGGCCGCGGTGGTGGTTAGCCTGACAAGCTCCGGAACGAAAGGGAAACTCAACGTGAGAATTTGCCTCCAGTTTAGGCCCTGCGTAGCCGGGCAGGAAGGGCGGCATGCAGCAGTTTCCATGAGTTCTTAGTCACCGTTCGGGTTTATTTTAAGGGAATTACCCATTTGAGGACTCCTAGGCCCCTCGGGTGTGCATCCATTTCCCTCCAAGGTCACTGAGGACCTCCAGACACCCCCCACGCCGTGGTCCGGCTGAGCAACATCGAGGCCCATTGCTCTGCCCCTCGGAGGCCCTGTGTGCGTGCCGAGTGATGGGCAACACGCTGCACGTTCCTTGAGGAGAGCTCCATTTCCAGAGCCCTCACACGGCCTCAGAACCAGATTTCTGGTGAGTCCGAAGCTCCCAGGAAATCTTTGTCGTCGCCCTTGTGAGAGCTGCCGTGAGAAAACACTCTGCCTACTTCGCGGGCCTCGTACCTGAAGGCACTCTGCTCGAGGAGAACGTCAGCATCTCGCAATGCTGCGTCGCTAACGGGACAACCGGAGTGAGCACAGGCCTGGAGGGAAGGCCCTGACGTGAGGTGCACAAGCGGAGCCGCGCAGCAGTTTCCGTGAGGCCGTAGCCTCTGCTCTGCGTGTGTTGAAGGCAGTAGAGTTTCCTGGACACCTGGGAGGCTCGCGGGGGCACCCTGTTCCAGGCTGGAACACGGAGTACTCCCGGGCACCCCTGGGTCTGCTGAGCAACATCCAGGCCCGGAGCCCTTTGGAGCCTATCTCCATACGCCGAGTGTAGGGAAACGCCCTGCACTCTCTCCTGGAGCAGATTCGTTTCCCCACCAAACCCACACTTTCACCAACAGACTTCTGGCACGTCTCACATGCCTTTGAGGTCTTACGCCTTGCCCTAGTCTGAGCTGCCCTGAGAGATCCCTCGGCCTCGCATTCCATCTAGGAGCCCCCTGCCGGAAGTCACCCTGCCTCCAAGAGAAAGTCGGCTTGCGTTCTTACTGCGATTTCAGCCCTGTGCTTCCTGTGGCACTGCAGGCTTTGGAAGAGCCAGAGGCCCCGGAGGCGTAACTAGGCAGGGCATTCCTTGGTTGAGGCAGTTCACTTGACCCAGAACACCCTACTTCGGGGAGTTGGTTCAGGGAAGCAAATGCAGGGTAACATGTGTCTCTTTGGACTGGTTAGAAACCACAGGGAGGTAAGCTGAGTGTGCGCGTGGAAACGGGAGCCTGCTGGAACTATCCTTGCTTTCCCACTTGGAAGCCTGCCTTCATGCTGCCTTAAAGCTGCCTGACGTCCCCTGCTGTTGACAGGCCTGGAAACCCGGTCGAAATGCTTCTGGGAAGAAAATGAGTTTGCTCCGTCTCAACCCGGTGCTTCCATGGCCGCGGTGGTGGTTAGCCTGACAAGCTCCGGAACGAAAGGGAAACTCAACGTGAGCATTTGCCTCCAGTTTAGGCCCTGCGTAGCCGGGCAGGAAGGGCGGCATGCAGCAGTTTCCATGAGTTCTTAGTCACCGTTTGGGTTTATTTTAACGGAATTACCCATTTGAGGACTCCTAGGCCCCTCGGGTGTGCATCCATTTCCCTCCAAGGTCACTGAGGACCTCCAGACACCCCCCACGCCGTGGTCCGGCTGAGCAACATCGAGGCACATTGCTCTGCCCCTCGGAGGCCCTGTGTGCGTGCCGAGCGATGGGCAACACGCTGCACGTTCCTTGAGGAGAGCTCCATTTCCAGAGCCCTCACACGGCCTCAGAACCAGATTTCTGGTGAGTCCGAAGCTCCCAGGAAATCTTTGTCGTCGCCCTTGTGAGAGCTGCCGTGAGAAAACACTCTGCCTACTTCGCGGGCCTCGTACCTGAAGGCACTCTGCTCGAGGAGAACGTCAGCATCTCGCAATGCTGCGTCGCTAACGGGACAGCCGGAGTGAGCACAGGCCTGGAGGGAAGGCCCTGACGTGAGGTGCAGAAGCGGAGCCGCGCAGCAGTTTCCGTGAGGCCGTAGCCTCTGCTCTGCGTGTGTTGAACGGCAGTAGAGTTTCCTGGACACCTGGGAGGCTCGCGGGGGCACCCTGTTCCAGGCTGGAACACGGAGTACTCCCGGGCACCCCTGGGTCTGCTGAGCAACATCCAGGCCCGGAGCCCTTTGGAGCCGCTCTCCATACGCCGAGTGTAGGGAAACGCCCTGCACTCTCTCCTGGAGGAGATTCGTTTCCCCACCAAACACACACTTTCACCAACAGACTTCTGGCACGTCTCACATGCCTTTGAGGTCTTACGCCTTGCCCTAGTCTGAGCTGCCCTGAGAGATCCCTCGGCCTCGCATTCCATCTAGGACCCCCCTGCCGGAAGTCACCCTGCCTCCAAGAGAAAGTCGGCTTGCGTTCTTACTGCGATTTCAGCCCTGTGCTTCCTGTGGCACTGCAGGCTTTGGAAGAGCCAGAGGCCCCGGAGGCGTAACTAGGCAGGGCATTCCTTGGTTGAGGCAGTTCACTTGACCCAGAACACCCTACTTCGGGGAGTTGGTTCAGGGAAGCAAACGCAGGGTAACATGTGTCTCTTTGGACTGGTTAGAAACCACAGGGAGGTAAGCTGAGTGTGCGCGTGGAAACGGGAGCCTGCTGGAACTATCCTTGCTTTCCCACTTGGAAGGCTGCCTTCATGCTGCCTTGAAGCTGCCTGACGTCCCCTGCTGTTGACAGGCCTGGAAACCCGGTCGAAATGCTTCTGGGAAGAAAATGAGTTTGCTCCGTCTCAACCCGGTGCTTCCATGGCCACGGTGGTGGTTAGCCTGACAAGCTCCGGAACGAAAGGGAAACTCAACGTGAGAATTTGCCTCCAGTTTAGGCCCTGCGTAGCCGGGCAGGAAGGGCGGCATGCAGCAGTTTCCATGAGTTCTTAGTCACCGTTCGGGTTTATTTTAAGGGAATTACCCATTTGAGGACTCCTAGGCCCCTCGGGTGTGCATCCATTTCCCTCCAAGGTCACTGAGGACCTCCAGACACCCCCCACGCCGTGGTCCGGCTGAACAAGATCGAGGCCCATTGCTCTGCCCCTCGGAGGCCCTGTGTGCATGCCGAGTGATGGGCAACACGCTGCACGTTCCTTGAGGAGAGCTCCATTTCCAGAGCCCTCACACGGCCTCAGAACCAGATTTCTGGTGAGTCCGAAGCTCCCAGGAAATCTTTGTCATCGCCCTTGTGAGAGCTGCCGTGAGAAAACACTCTGCCTACTTCGCGGGCCTCGTACCTGAAGGCACTCTGCTCGAGGAGAACGTCAGCATCTCGCAATGCTGCGTCGCTAACGGGACAGCCGGAGTGAGCACAGGCCTGGAGGGAAGGCCCTGACGTGAGGTGCAGAAGCGGAGCCGCGCAGCATTTTCCGTGAGGCTGTAGCCTCTGCTCTGCGTGTGTTGAACGGCAGTAGAGTTTCCTGGACACCTGGGAGGCTCGCGGGGGCACCCTGTTCCAGGCTGGAACACGGAGTACTCCCGGGCACCCCTGGGTCTGCTGAGCAACATCCAGGCCCGGAGCCCTTTGGAGCCGCTCTCCATACGCCGAGTGTAGGGAAACGCCCTGCACTCTCTCCTGGAGGAGATTCGTTTCCCCACCAAACCCACACTTTCACCAACAGACTTCTGGCACGTCTCACATGCCTTTGAGGTCTTACGCCTTGCCCTAGTCTGAGCTGCCCTGAGAGACCCCTGGCCTCGCATTCCATCTAGGACCCCCCTGCCGGAAGTCACCCTGCCTCCAAGAGAAAGTCGGCTTGCGTTCTTACTGCGATTTCAGCCCTGTGCTTCCTGTGGCACTGCAGGCTTTGGAATAGCCAGAGGCCCCGGAGGCGTAACTAGGCAGGGCATTCCTTGGTTGAGGCAGTTCACTTGACCCAGAACACCCTACTTCGGGGAGTTGGTTCAGGGAAGCAAACGCAGGGTAACATGTGTCTCTTTGGACTGGTTAGAAACCACAGGGAGGTAAGCTGAGTGTGCGCGTGGAAACGGGAGCCTGCTGGAACTATCCTTGCTTTCCCACTTGGAAGGCTGCCTTCATGCTGCCTTGAAGCTGCCTGACGTCCCCTGCTGTTGACAGGCCTGGAAACCCGGTCGAAATGCTTCTGGGAAGAAAATGAGTTTGCTCCGTCTCAACCCGGTGCTTCCATGGCCGCAGTGGTGGTTAGCCTGACAAGCTCCGGAACGAAAGGGAAACTCAACGTGAGAATTTGCCTCCAGTTTAGGCCCTGCGTAGCCGGGCAGGAAGGGCGGCATGCAGCAGTTTCCATGAGTTCTTAGTCACCGTTCGGGTTTATTTTAAGGGAATTACCCATTTGAGGACTCCTAGGCCCCTCGGGTGTGCATCCATTTCCCTCCAAGGTCACTGAGGACCTCCAGACACCCCCCACGCCGTGGTCCAGGCCCATTGCTCTGCCCCTCGGAGGCCCTGTGTGCGTGCCGAGTGATGGGCAACACGCTGCACGTTCCTTGAGGAGAGCTCCATTTCCAGAGCCCTCACACGGCCTCAGAACCAGATTTCTGGTGAGTCCGAAGCTCCCAGGAAATCTTTGTCGTCGCCTTTGTGAGAGCTGCCGTGAGAAAACACTCTGCCTACTTCGCGGGCCCTCGTACCTGAAGGCACTCTGCTCGAGGAGAACGTCAGCATCTCGCAATGCTGCGTCGCTAACGGGACAGCCGGAGTGAGCACAGGCCTGGAGGGAAGGCCCTGACGTGAGGTGCAGAAGCGGAGCCGCGCAGCAGTTTCCGTGAGGCCGTAGCCTCTGCTCTGCGTGTGTTGAACGGCAGTAGAGTTTCCTGGACACCTGGGAGGCTCGCGGGGGCACCCTGTTCCAGGCTGGAACACGGAGTACTCCCGGGCACCCCTGGGTCTGCTGAGCAACATCCAGGCCCGGAGCCCTTTGGAGCCGCTCTCCATACGCCGAGTGTAGGGAAACGCCCTGCACTCTCTCCTGGAGGAGATTCGTTTCCCCGCCAAACCCACACTTTCACCAACAGACTTCTGGCACGTCTCACATGCCTTTGAGGTCTTACGCCTTGCCCTAGTCTGAGCTGCCCTGAGAGACCCCTCGGCCTCGCATTCCATCTAGGACCCCCCTGCCGGAAGTCACCCTTCCTCCAAGAGAAAGTCGGCTTGCGTTCTTACTGCGATTTCAGCCCTGTGCTTCCTGTGGCACTGCAGGCTTTGGAATAGCCACAGGCCCCAGAGGCGTAACTAGGCAGGGCATTCCTTGGTTGAGGCAGTTCACTTGACCCAGAACACCCTACTTCGGGGAGTTGGTTCAGGGAAGCAAACGCAGGGTAACCTGTGTCTCTTTGGACTGGTTAGAAACCACAGGGAAGTAAGCTGAGTGTGCGCGCGGAAACGGGAGCCTGCTGGAACTATCCTTGCTTTCCCACTTGGAAGGCTGCCTTCGTGGTGCCTTGAAGCTGCCTGACGTCCCCTGCTGTTGACAGGCCTGGAAACCCTGTCGAAATGCTTCTGGGAAGAAAATGAGTTTGCTCCATCTCAACCCGGTGCTTCCATGGCCGCGGTGGTGGTTAGCCTGACAAGCTCCAGAACGAAAGGGAAACTCAACGTGAGAATTTGCCTCCAGTTTAGGCTCTGCGTAGCCGGGCAGGAAGGGCGGCATGCAGCAGTTTCCATGAGTTCTTAGTCACCGTTCGGGTTTATTTTAAGGGAATTACCCATTTGAGGACTCCTAGGCCCCTCGGGTGTGCATCCATTTCCCTCCAAGGTCACTGAGGACCTCCAGACACCCCCCACGCCGTGGTCCGGCTGAGCAAGATCGAGGCCCATTGCTCTGCCCCTCGGAGGCCCCTCTGTGCGTGCCGAGTGATGGGCAACACGCTGCACGTTCCTGGAGGAGAGCTACATTTCCAGAGCCCTCAAACAGCCTCAGGACCAGATTTCTGGTGAGTCCGAAGCTCCCAGGAAATCTTTGTCGTCGCCCTTGTGAGAGCTGCCGTGAGAAAACACTCTGCTTTGCCTACTTCGCGGGCCTCGTACCTGAAGGCACTCTGCTCGAGGAGAATGTCAGCATCTCGCAATGCTGCGTCGCTAACGGGACAACCGGAGTGAGCACAGGCCTGGAGGGAAGGCCCTGACGTGAGGTGCACAAGCGGAGCCGCGCAGCAGTTTCCGTGAGGCCGTAGCCTCTGCTCTGCGTGTGTTGAACGGCAGTAGAGTTTCCTGGACACCTGGGAGGCTCGCGGGGGCACCCTGTTCCAGGCTGGAACACGGAGTACTCCCGGGCACCCCTGGGTCTGCTGAGCAACATCCAGGCCCGGAGCCCTTTGGAGCCGCTCTCCATACGCCGAGTGTAGGGAAACGCCCTGCACTCTCTCCTGGAGGAGATTCGTTTCCCCACCAAACCCACACTTTCACCAACAGACTTCTGGCACGTCTCACATGCCTTTGAGGTCTTACGCCTTGCCCTAGTCTGAGCTGCCCTGAGAGATCCCTCGGCCTCGCATTCCATCTAGGACCCCCCTGCCGGAAGTCACCCTGCCTCCAAGAGAAAGTCGGCTTGCGTTCTTACTGCGATTTCAGCCCTGTGCTTCCTGTGGCACTGCAGGCTTTGGAATAGCCAGAGGCCCCGGAGGCGTAACTAGGCAGGGCATTCCTTGGTTGAGGCAGTTCACTTGACCCAGAACACCCTACTTCGGGGAGTTGGTTCAGGGAAGCAAACGCAGGGTAACATGTGTCTCTTTGGACTGGTTAGAAACCACAGGGAGGTAAGCTGAGTGTGCGCGTGGAAACGGGAGCCTGCTGGAACTATCCTTGCTTTCCCACTTGGAAGGCTGCCTTCATGCTGCCTTGAAGCTGCCTGACGTCCCCTGCTGTTGACAGGCCTGGAAACCCGGTCGAAATGCTTCTGGGAAGAAAATGAGTTTGCTCCGTCTCAACCCGGTGCTTCCATGGCCGCGGTGGTGGTTAGCCTGACAAGCTCCGGAACGAAAGGGAAACTCAACGTGAGAATTTGCCTCCAGTTTAGGCCCTGCGTAGCCGGGCAGGAAGGGCGGCATGCAGCAGTTTCCATGAGTTCTTAGTCACCGTTCGGGTTTATTTTAAGGGAATTACCCATTTGAGGACTCCTAGGCCCCTCGGGTGTGCATCCATTTCCCTCCAAGGTCACTGAGGACCTCCAGACACCCCCCACGCCGTGGTCCGGCTGAGCAACATCGAGGCCCATTGCTCTGCCCCTCGGAGGCCCTGTGTGCGTGCCGAGTGATGGGCAACACGCTGCACGTTCCTTGAGGAGAGCTCCATTTCCAGAGCCCTCACACGACCTCAGAACCAGATTTCTGGTGAGTCCGAAGCTCCCAGGAAATCTTTGTCGTCGCCTTTGTGAGAGCTGCCGTGAGAAAACACTCTGCCTACTTCGCGGGCCTCGTACCTGAAGGCACTCTGCTCGAGGAGAACGTCAGCATCTCGCAATGCTGCGTCGCTAACGGGACAGCCGGAGTGAGCACAGGCCTGGAGGGAAGGCCCTGACGTGAGGTGCAGAAGCGGAGCCGCGCAGCAGTTTCCGTGAGGCCGTAGCCTCTGCTCTGCGTGTGTTGAACGGCAGTAGAGTTTCCTGGACACCTGGGAGGCTCGCGGGGGCACCCTGTTCCAGGCTGGAACACGGAGTACTCCCGGGCACCCCTGGGTCTGCTGAGCAACATCCAGGCCCGGAGCCCTTTGGAGCCGCTCTCCATACGCCGAGTGTAGGGAAACGCCCTGCACTCTCTCCTGGAGGAGATTCGTTTCCCCGCCAAACCCACACTTTCACCAACAGACTTCTGGCACGTCTCACATGCCTTTGAGGTCTTACGCCTTGCCCTAGTCTGAGCTGCCCTGAGAGACCCCTCGGCCTCGCATTCCATCTAGGACCCCCCTGCCGGAAGTCACCCTTCCTCCAAGAGAAAGTCGGCTTGCGTTCTTACTGCGATTTCAGCCCTGTGCTTCCTGTGGCACTGCAGGCTTTGGAATAGCCACAGGCCCCAGAGGCGTAACTAGGCAGGGCATTCCTTGGTTGAGGCAGTTCACTTGACCCAGAACACCCTACTTCGGGGAGTTGGTTCAGGGAAGCAAACGCAGGGTAACCTGTGTCTCTTTGGACTGGTTAGAAACCACAGGGAAGTAAGCTGAGTGTGCGCGCGGAAACGGGAGCCTGCTGGAACTATCCTTGCTTTCCCACTTGGAAGGCTGCCTTCGTGGTGCCTTGAAGCTGCCTGACGTCCCCTGCTGTTGACAGGCCTGGAAACCCTGTCGAAATGCTTCTGGGAAGAAAATGAGTTTGCTCCATCTCAACCCGGTGCTTCCATGGCCGCGGTGGTGGTTAGCCTGACAAGCTCCAGAACGAAAGGGAAACTCAACGTGAGAATTTGCCTCCAGTTTAGGCTCTGCGTAGCCGGGCAGGAAGGGCGGCATGCAGCAGTTTCCATGAGTTCTTAGTCACCGTTCGGGTTTATTTTAAGGGAATTACCCATTTGAGGACTCCTAGGCCCCTCGGGTGTGCATCCATTTCCCTCCAAGGTCACTGAGGACCTCCAGACACCCCCCACGCCGTGGTCCGGCTGAGCAAGATCGAGGCCCATTGCTCTGCCCCTCGGAGGCCCCTCTGTGCGTGCCGAGTGATGGGCAACACGCTGCACGTTCCTTGAGGAGAGCTACATTTCCAGAGCCCTCAAACAGCCTCAGGACCAGATTTCTGGTGAGTCCGAAGCTCCCAGGAAATCTTTGTCGTCGCCCTTGTGAGAGCTGCCGTGAGAAAACACTCTGCTTTGCCTACTTCGCGGGCCTCGTACCTGAAGGCACTCTGCTCGAGGAGAATGTCAGCATCTCGCAATGCTGCGTCGCTAACGGGACAACCGGAGTGAGCACAGGCCTGGAGGGAAGGCCCTGACGTGAGGTGCACAAGCGGAGCCGCGCAGCAGTTTCCGTGAGGCCGTAGCCTCTGCTCTGCGTGTGTTGAACGGCAGTAGAGTTTCCTGGACACCTGGGAGGCTCGCGGGGGCACCCTGTTCCAGGCTGGAACACGGAGTACTCCCGGGCACCCCTGGGTCTGCTGAGCAACATCCAGGCCCGGAGCCCTTTGGAGCCGCTCTCCATACGCCGAGTGTAGGGAAACGCCCTGCACTCTCTCCTGGAGGAGATTCGTTTCCCCACCAAACCCACACTTTCACCAACAGACTTCTGGCACGTCTCACATGCCTTTGAGGTCTTACGCCTTGCCCTAGTCTGAGCTGCCCTGAGAGATCCCTCGGCCTCGCATTCCATCTAGGACCCCCCTGCCGGAAGTCACCCTGCCTCCAAGAGAAAGTCGGCTTGCGTTCTTACTGCGATTTCAGCCCTGTGCTTCCTGTGGCACTGCAGGCTTTGGAATAGCCAGAGGCCCCGGAGGCGTAACTAGGCAGGGCATTCCTTGGTTGAGGCAGTTCACTTGACCCAGAACACCCTACTTCGGGGAGTTGGTTCAGGGAAGCAAACGCAGGGTAACATGTGTCTCTTTGGACTGGTTAGAAACCACAGGGAGGTAAGCTGAGTGTGCGCGTGGAAACGGGAGCCTGCTGGAACTATCCTTGCTTTCCCACTTGGAAGGCTGCCTTCATGCTGCCTTGAAGCTGCCTGACGTCCCCTGCTGTTGACAGGCCTGGAAACCCGGTCGAAATGCTTCTGGGAAGAAAATGAGTTTGCTCCGTCTCAACCCGGTGCTTCCATGGCCGCGGTGGTGGTTAGCCTGACAAGCTCCGGAACGAAAGGGAAACTCAACGTGAGAATTTGCCTCCAGTTTAGGCCCTGCGTAGCCGGGCAGGAAGGGCGGCATGCAGCAGTTTCCATGAGTTCTTAGTCACCGTTCGGGTTTATTTTAAGGGAATTACCCATTTGAGGACTCCTAGGCCCCTCGGGTGTGCATCCATTTCCCTCCAAGGTCACTGAGGACCTCCAGACACCCCCCACGCCGTGGTCCGGCTGAGCAACATCGAGGCCCATTGCTCTGCCCCTCGGAGGCCCTGTGTGCGTGCCGAGTGATGGGCAACACGCTGCACGTTCCTTGAGGAGAGCTCCATTTCCAGAGCCCTCACACGACCTCAGAACCAGATTTCTGGTGAGTCCGAAGCTCCCAGGAAATCTTTGTCGTCGCCCTTGTGAGAGCTGCCGTGAGAAAACACTCTGCTTACTTCGCGGGCCTCGTACCTGAAGGCACTCTGCTCGAGGAGAACGTCAGCATCTCACAATGCTGCGTCGCTAACGGGACAGCCGGAGTGAGCACAGGCCTGGAGGGAAGGCCCTGACGTGAGGTGCACAAGCGGAGCCGCGCAGCAGTTTCCGTGAGGCCGTAGCCTCTGCTCTGCGTGTGTTGAACGGCAGTAGAGTTTCCTGGACACCTGGGAGGCTCGCGGGGGCACCCTGTTCCAGGCTGGAACACGGAGTACTCCCGGGCACCCCTGGGTCTGCTGAGCAACATCCAGGCCCGGAGCCCTTTGGAGCCGCTCTCCATACGCCGAGTGTAGGGAAACGCCCTGCACTCTCTCCTGGAGGAGATTCGTTTCCCCGCCAAACCCACACTTTCACCAACAGACTTCTGGCACGTCTCACATGCCTTTGAGGTCTTACGCCTTGCCCTAGTCTGAGCTGCCCTGAGAGACCCCTCGGCCTCGCATTCCATCTAGGACCCCCCTGCCGGAAGTCACCCTGCCTCCAAGAGAAAGTCGGCTTGCGTTCTTACTGCGATTTCAGCCCTGTGCTTCCTGTGGCACTGCAGGCTTTGGAATAGCCACAGGCCCCGGAGGCGTAACTAGGCAGGGCATTCCTTGGTTGAGGCAGTTCACTTGACCCAGAACACCCTACTTCGGGGAGTTGGTTCAGGGAAGCAAACGCAGGGTAACATGTGTCTCTTTGGACTGGTTAGAAACCACAGGGAGGTAAGCTGAGTGTGCGCGTGGAAACGGGAGCCTGCTGGAACTATCCTTGCTTTCCCACTTGGAAGGCTGCCTTCATGCTGCCTTGAAGCTGCCTGACGTCCCCTGCTGTTGACAGGCCTGGAAACCCGGTCGAAATGCTTCTGGGAAGAAAATGAGTTTGCTCCGTCTCAACCCGGTGCTTCCATGGCCGCGGTGGTGGTTAGCCTGACAAGCTCCGGAATGAAAGGGAAACTCAACGTGAGAATTTGCCTCCAGTTTAGGCTCTGCGTAGCCGGGCAGGAAGGGCGGCATGCAGCAGTTTCCATGAGTTCTTAGTCACCGTTCGGGTTTATTTTAAGGGAATTACCCATTTGAGGACTCGTAGGCCCCTCGGGTGTGCATCCATTTCCCTCCAAGGTCACTGAGGACCTCCAGACACCCCCCACGCCGTGGTCCGGCTGAGCAACCTCGAGGCCCATTGCTCTGCCCCTCGGAGGCCCTGTGTGCATGCCGAGTGATGGGCAACACGCTGCACGTTCCTTGAGGAGAGCTCCATTTCCAGAGCCCTCACACGGCCTCAGAACCAGATTTCTGGTGAGTCCGAAGCTCCCAGGAAATCTTTGTCGTCGCCCTTGTGAGAGCTGCCGTGAGAAAACACTCTGCCTACTTCGCGGGTCTCGAACCTGAAGGCACTCTGCTCGAGGAGAACGTCAGCATCTCGCAATGCTGCGTCGCTAACGGGACAGCCGGAGTGAGCACAGGCCTGGAGGGAAGGCCCTGACGTGAGGTGCACAAGCGGAGCCGCGCAGCAGTTTCCGTGAGGCCGTAGCCTCTGCTCTGCGTGTGTTGAACGGCAGTAGAGTTTCCTGGACACCTGGGAGGCTCGCGGGGGCACCCTGTTCCAGGCTGGAACACGGAGTACTCCCGGGCACCCCTGGGTCTGCTGAGCAACATCCAGGCCCGGAGCCCTTTGGAGCCGCTCTCCATACGCCGAGTGTAGGGAAACGCCCTGCACTCTCTCCTGGAGGAGATTCGTTTCCCCACCAAACCCACACTTTCACCAACAGACTTCTGGCACGTCTCACATGCCTTTGAGGTCTTACGCCTTGCCCTAGTCTGAGCTGCCCTGAGAGATCCCTCGGCCTCGCATTCCATCTAGGACCCCCCTGCCGGAAGTCACCCTGCCTCCAAGAGAAAGTCGGCTTGCGTTCTTACTGCGATTTCAGCCCTGTGCTTCCTGTGGCACTGCAGGCTTTGGAATAGCCAGAGGCCCCGGAGGCGTAACTAGGCAGGGCATTCCTTGGTTGAGGCAGTTCACTTGACCCAGAACACCCTACTTCGGGGAGTTGGTTCAGGGAAGCAAACGCAGGGTAACATGTGTCTCTTTGGACTGGTTAGAAACCACAGGGAGGTAAGCTGAGTGTGCGCGTGGAAACGGGAGCCTGCTGGAACTATCCTTGCTTTCCCACTTGGAAGGCTGCCTTCATGCTGCCTTGAAGCTGCCTGACGTCCCCTGCTGTTGACAGGCCTGGAAACCCGGTCGAAATGCTTCTGGGAAGAAAATGAGTTTGCTCCGTCTCAACCCGGTGCTTCCATGGCCGCGGTGGTGGTTAGCCTGACAAGCTCCGGAACGAAAGGGAAACTCAACGTGAGAATTTGCCTCCAGTTTAGGCCCTGCGTAGCCGGGCAGGAAGGGCGGCATGCAGCAGTTTCCATGAGTTCTTAGTCACCGTTCGGGTTTATTTTAAGGGAATTACCCATTTGAGGACTCCTAGGCCCCTCGGGTGTGCATCCATTTCCCTCCAAGGTCACTGAGGACCTCCAGACACCCCCCACGCCGTGGTCCGGCTGAGCAAGATCGAGGCCCATTGCTCTGCCCCTCGGAGGCCCTGTGTGCGTGCCGAGTGATGGGCAACACGCTGCACGTTCCTTGAGGAGAGCTCCATTTCCAGAGCCCTCACACGACCTCAGAACCAGATTTCTGGTGAGTCCGAAGCTCCCAGGAAATCTTTGTCGTCGCCCTTGTGAGAGCTGCCGTGAGAAAACACTCTGCTTACTTCGCGGGCCTCGTACCTGAAGGCACTCTGCTCGAGGAGAACGTCAGCATCTCACAATGCTGCGTCGCTAACGGGACAGCCGGAGTGAGCACAGGCCTGGAGGGAAGGCCCTGACGTGAGGTGCACAAGCGGAGCCGCGCAGCAGTTTCCGTGAGGCCGTAGCCTCTGCTCTGCGTGTGTTGAACGGCAGTAGAGTTTCCTGGACACCTGGGAGGCTCGCGGGGGCACCCTGTTCCAGGCTGGAACACGGAGTACTCCCGGGCACCCCTGGGTCTGCTGAGCAACATCCAGGCCCGGAGCCCTTTGGAGCCGCTCTCCATACGCCGAGTGTAGGGAAACGCCCTGCACTCTCTCCTGGAGGAGATTCGTTTCCCCGCCAAACCCACACTTTCACCAACAGACTTCTGGCACGTCTCACATGCCTTTGAGGTCTTACGCCTTGCCCTAGTCTGAGCTGCCCTGAGAGACCCCTCGGCCTCGCATTCCATCTAGGACCCCCCTGCCGGAAGTCACCCTGCCTCCAAGAGAAAGTCGGCTTGCGTTCTTACTGCGATTTCAGCCCTGTGCTTCCTGTGGCACTGCAGGCTTTGGAATAGCCACAGGCCCCGGAGGCGTAACTAGGCAGGGCATTCCTTGGTTGAGGCAGTTCACTTGACCCAGAACACCCTACTTCGGGGAGTTGGTTCAGGGAAGCAAACGCAGGGTAACATGTGTCTCTTTGGACTGGTTAGAAACCACAGGGAGGTAAGCTGAGTGTGCGCGTGGAAACGGGAGCCTGCTGGAACTATCCTTGCTTTCCCACTTGGAAGGCTGCCTTCATGCTGCCTTGAAGCTGCCTGACGTCCCCTGCTGTTGACAGGCCTGGAAACCCGGTCGAAATGCTTCTGGGAAGAAAATGAGTTTGCTCCGTCTCAACCCGGTGCTTCCATGGCCGCGGTGGTGGTTAGCCTGACAAGCTCCGGAATGAAAGGGAAACTCAACGTGAGAATTTGCCTCCAGTTTAGGCTCTGCGTAGCCGGGCAGGAAGGGCGGCATGCAGCAGTTTCCATGAGTTCTTAGTCACCGTTCGGGTTTATTTTAAGGGAATTACCCATTTGAGGACTCGTAGGCCCCTCGGGTGTGCATCCATTTCCCTCCAAGGTCACTGAGGACCTCCAGACACCCCCCACGCCGTGGTCCGGCTGAGCAACCTCGAGGCCCATTGCTCTGCCCCTCGGAGGCCCTGTGTGCGTGCCGAGTGATGGGCAACACGCTGCACGTTCCTTGAGGAGAGCTCCATTTCCAGAGCCCTCACACGGCCTCAGAACCAGATTTCTGGTGAGTCCGAAGCTCCCAGGAAATCTTTGTCGTCGCCCTTGTGAGAGCTGCCGTGAGAAAACACTCTGCCTACTTCGCGGGTCTCGAACCTGAAGGCACTCTGCTCGAGGAGAACGTCAGCATCTCGCAATGCTGCGTCGCTAACGGGACAGCCGGAGTGAGCACAGGCCTGGAGGGAAGGCCCTGACGTGAGGTGCACAAGCGGAGACGCGCAGCAGTTTCCGTGAGGCCGTAGCCTCTGCTCTGCGTGTGTTGAACGGCAGTAGAGTTTCCTGGACACCTGGGAGGCTCGCGGGGGCACCCTGTTCCAGGCTGGAACACGGAGTACTCCCGGGCACCCCTGGGTCTGCTGAGCAACATCCAGGCCCGGAGCCCTTTGGAGCCGCTCTCCATACGCCGAGTGTAGGGAAACGCCCTGCACTCTCTCCTGGAGGAGATTCGTTTCCCCACCAAACCCACACTTTCACCAACAGACTTCTGGCACGTCTCACATGCCTTTGAGGTCTTACGCCTTGCCCTAGTCTGAGCTGCCCTGAGAGATCCCTCGGCCTCGCATTCCATCTAGGACCCCCCTGCCGGAAGTCACCCTGCCTCCAAGAGAAAGTCGGCTTGCGTTCTTACTGCGATTTCAGCCCTGTGCTTCCTGTGGCACTGCAGGCTTTGGAATAGCCAGAGGCCCCGGAGGCGTAACTAGGCAGGGCATTCCTTGGTTGAGGCAGTTCACTTGACCCAGAACACCCTACTTCGGGGAGTTGGTTCAGGGAAGCAAACGCAGGGTAACATGTGTCTCTTTGGACTGGTTAGAAACCACAGGGAGGTAAGCTGAGTGTGCGCGTGGAAACGGGAGCCTGCTGGAACTATCCTTGCTTTCCCACTTGGAAGGCTGCCTTCATGCTGCCTTGAAGCTGCCTGACGTCCCCTGCTGTTGACAGGCCTGGAAACCCGGTCGAAATGCTTCTGGGAAGAAAATGAGTTTGCTCCGTCTCAACCCGGTGCTTCCATGGCCGCGGTGGTGGTTAGCCTGACAAGCTCCGGAACGAAAGGGAAACTCAACGTGAGAATTTGCCTCCAGTTTAGGCCCTGCGTAGCCGGGCAGGAAGGGCGGCATGCAGCAGTTTCCATGAGTTCTTAGTCACCGTTCGGGTTTATTTTAAGGGAATTACCCATTTGAGGACTCCTAGGCCCCTCGGGTGTGCATCCATTTCCCTCCAAGGTCACTGAGGACCTCCAGACACCCCCCACGCCGTGGTCCGGCTGAGCAACCTCGAGGCCCATTGCTCTGCCCCTCGGAGGCCCTGTGTGCGTGCCGAGTGATGGGCAACACGCTGCACGTTCCTTGAGGAGAGCTCCATTTCCAGAGCCCTCACACGACCTCAGAACCAGATTTCTGGTGAGTCCGAAGCTCCCAGGAAATCTTTGTCGTCGCCCTTGTGAGAGCTGCCGTGAGAAAACACTCTGCTTACTTCGCGGGCCTCGTACCTGAAGGCACTCTGCTCGAGGAGAACGTCAGCATCTCACAATGCTGCGTCGCTAACGGGACAGCCGGAGTGAGCACAGGCCTGGAGGGAAGGCCCTGACGTGAGGTGCAGAAGCGGAGCCGCGCAGCAGTTTCCGTGAGGCCGTAGCCTCTGCTCTGCGTGTGTTGAACGGCAGTAGAGTTTCCTGGACACCTGGGAGGCTCGCGGGGGCACCCTGTTCCAGGCTGGAACACGGAGTACTCCCGGGCACCCCTGGGTCTGCTGAGCAACATCCAGGCCCGGAGCCCTTTGGAGCCGCTCTCCATACGCCGAGTGTAGGGAAACGCCCTGCACTCTCTCCTGGAGGAGATTCGTTTCCCCACCAAACCCACACTTTCACCAACAGACTTCTGGCACGTCTCACATGCCTTTGAGGTCTTACGCCTTGCCCTAGTCTGAGCTGCCCTGAGAGATCCCTCGGCCTCGCATTCCATCTAGGACCCCCCTGCCGGAAGTCACCCTGCCTCCAAGAGAAAGTCGGCTTGCGTTCTTACTGCGATTTCAGCCCTGTGCTTCCTGTGGCACTGCAGGCTTTGGAATAGCCAGAGGCCCCGGAGGCGTAACTAGGCAGGGCATTCCTTGGTTGAGGCAGTTCACTTGACCCAGAACACCCTACTTCGGGGAGTTGGTTCAGGGAAGCAAACGCAGGGTAACATGTGTCTCTTTGGACTGGTTAGAAACCACAGGGAGGTAAGCTGAGTGTGCGCGTGGATACGGGAGCCTGCTGGAACTATCCTTGCTTTCCCACTTGGAAGGCTGCCTTCATGCTGCCTTGAAGCTGCCTGACGTCCCCTGCTGTTGACAGGCCTGGAAACCCGGTCGAAATGCTTCTGGGAAGAAAATGAGTTTGCTCCGTCTCAACCCGGTGCTTCCATGGCCGCGGTGGTGGTTAGCCTGACAAGCTCCGGAACGAAAGGGAAACTCAACGTGAGAATTTGCCTCCAGTTTAGGCCCTGCGTAGCCGGGCAGGAAGGGCGGCATGCAGCAGTTTCCATGAGTTCTTAGTCACCGTTCGGGTTTATTTTAAGGGAATTACCCATTTGAGGACTCCTAGGCCCCTCGGGTGTGCATCCATTTCCCTCCAAGTCACTGAGGACCTCCAGACACCCCCCACGCCGTGGTCCGGCTGAGCAACCTCGAGGCCCATTGCTCTGCCCCTCGGAGGCCCTGTGTGCGTGCCGAGTGATGGGCAACACGCTGCACGTTCCTTGAGGAGAGCTCCATTTCCAGAGCCCTCACACGACCTCAGAACCAGATTTCTGGTGAGTCCGAAGCTCCCAGGAAATCTTTGTCGTCGCCCTTGTGAGAGCTGCCGTGAGAAAACACTCTGCTTACTTCGCGGGCCTCGTACCTGAAGGCACTCTGCTCGAGGAGAACGTCAGCATCTCACAATGCTGCGTCGCTAACGGGACAGCCGGAGTGAGCACAGGCCTGGAGGGAAGGCCCTGACGTGAGGTGCACAAGCGGAGCCGCGCAGCAGTTTCCGTGAGGCCGTAGCCTCTGCTCTGCGTGTGTTGAACGGCAGTAGAGTTTCCTGGACACCTGGGAGGCTCGCGGGGGCACCCTGTTCCAGGCTGGAACACGGAGTACTCCCGGGCACCCCTGGGTCTGCTGAGCAACATCCAGGCCCGGAGCCCTTTGGAGCCGCTCTCCATACGCCGAGTGTAGGGAAACGCCCTGCACTCTCTCCTGGAGGAGATTCGTTTCCCCACCAAACCCACACTTTCACCAATAGACTTCTGGCACGTCTCACATGCCTTTGAGGTCTTACGCCTTGCCCTAGTCTGAGCTGCCCTGAGAGATCCCTCGGCCTCGCATTCCATCTAGGACCTCCCTGCCGGAAGTCACCCTGCCTCCAAGAGAAAGTCGGCTTGCGTTCTTACTGCGATTTCAGCCCTGTGCTTCCTGTGGCACTGCAGGCTTTGGAATAGCCACAGGCCCCAGAGGCGTAACTAGGCAGGGCATTCCTTGTTTGAGGCAGTTCACTTGACCCAGAACACCCTACTTCGGGGAGTTGGTTCAGGGAAGCAAACGCAGGGTAACATGTGTCTCTTTGGACTGGTTAGAAACCACAGGGAGGTAAGCTGAGTGTGCGCGTGGAAACGGGAGCCTGCTGGAACTATCCTTGCTTTCCCACTTGGAAGGCTGCCTTCATGCTGCCTTGAAGCTGCCTGACGTCCCCTGCTGTTGACAGGCCTGGAAACCCGGTCGAAATGCTTCTGGGAAGAAAATGAGTTTGCTCCGTCTCAACCCGGTGCTTCCATGGCCGCGGTGGTGGTTAGCCTGACAAGCTCCGGAACGAAAGGGAAACTCAACGTGAGAATTTGCCTCCAGTTTAGGCTCTGCGTAGCCGGGCAGGAAGGGCGGCATGCAGCAGTTTCCATGAGTTCTTAGTCACCGTTCGGGTTTATTTTAAGGGAATTACCCATTTGAGGACTCCTAGGCCCCTCGGGTGTGCATCCATTTCCCTCCAAGGTCACTGAGGACCTCCAGACACCCCCCACGCCGTGGTCCGGCTGAGCAACCTCGAGGCCCATTGCTCTGCCCCTCGGAGGCCCTGTGTGCGTGCCGAGTGATGGGCAACACGCTGCACGTTCCTTGAGGAGAGCTCCATTTCCAGAGCCCTCACACGGCCTCAGAACCAGATTTCTGGTGAGTCCGAAGCTCCCAGGAAATCTTTGTCGTCGCCCTTGTGAGAGCTGCCGTGAGAAAACACTCTGCCTACTTCGCGGGTCTCGAACCTGAAGGCACTCTGCTCGAGGAGAACGTCAGCATCTCGCAATGCTGCGTCGCTAACGGGACAGCCGGAGTGAGCACAGGCCTGGAGGGAAGGCCCTGACGTGAGGTGCACAAGCGGAGCCGCACAGCAGTTTCCGTGAGGCCGTAGCCTCTGCTCTGCGTGTGTTGAACGGCAGTAGAGTTTCCTGGACACCTGGGAGGCTCGCGGGGGCACCCTGTTCCAGGCTGGAACACGGAGTACTCCCGGGCACCCCTGGGTCTGCTGAGCAACATCCAGGCCCGGAGCCCTTTGGAGCCGCTCTCCATACGCCGAGTGTAGGGAAACGCCCTGCCCTCTCTCCTGGAGGAGATTCGTTTCCCCACCAAACCCACACTTTCACCAACAGACTTCTGGCACGTCTCACATGCCTTTGAGGTCTTACGCCTTGCCCTAGTCTGAGCTGCCCTGAGAGACCCCTCGGCCTCGCATTCCATCTAGGACCCCCCTGCCGGAAGTCACCCTGCCTCCAAGAGAAAGTCGGCTTGCGTTCTTACTGCGATTTCAGCCCTGTGCTTCCTGTGGCACTGCAGGCTTTGGAATAGCCACAGGCCCCGGAGGCGTAACTAGGCAGGGCATTCCTTGGTTGAGGCAGTTCACTTGACCCAGAACACCCTACTTCGGGGAGTTGGTTCAGGGAAGCAAACGCAGGGTAACATGTGTCTCTTTGGACCGGTTAGAAACCACAGGGAGGTAAGCTGAGTGTGCGCGTGGAAACGGGAGCCTGCTGGAACTATCCTTGCTTTCCCACGTGGAAGGCTGCCTTCATGCTGCCTTGAAGCTGCCTGACGTCCCCTGCTGTTGACAGGCCTGGAAACCCGGTCGAAATGCTTCTGGGAAGAAAATGAGTTTGCTCCGTCTCAACCCGGTGCTTCCATGGCCGCGGTGGTGGTTAGCCTGACAAGCTCCAGACGAAAGGGAAACTCAACGTGAGAATTTGCCTCCAGTTTAGGCTCTGCGTAGCCGGGCAGGAAGGGCGGCATGCAGCAGTTTCCATGAGTTCTTAGTCACCGTTCGGGTTTATTTTAAGGGAATTACCCATTTGAGGACTCCTAGGCCCCTCGGGTGTGCATCCATTTCCCTCCAAGGTCACTGAGGACCTCCAGACACCCCCCACGCCGTGGTCCGGCTGAGCAAGATCGAGGCCCATTGCTCTGCCCCTCGGAGGCCCTGTGTGCGTGCCGAGTGATGGGCAACACGCTGCACGTTCCTTGAGGAGAGCTCCATTTCCAGAGCCCTCACACGGCCTCAGAACCAGATTTCTGGTGAGTCCGAAGCTCCCAGGAAATCTTTGTCGTCGCCCTTGTGAGAGCTGCCGTGAGAAAACACTCTGCCTACTTCGTGGGCCTCGTACCTGAAGGCACTCTGCTCGAGGAGAACGTCAGCATCTCGCAATGCTGCGTCGCTAACGGGACAGCCGGAGTGAGCACAGGCCTGGAGGGAAGGCCCTGACGTGAGGTGCACAAGCGGAGCCGCGCAGCAGTTTCCGTGAGGCCGTAGCCTCTGCTCTGCGTGTGTTGAACGGCAGTAGAGTTTCCTGGACACCTGGGAGGCTCGCGGGGGCACCCTGTTCCAGGCTGGAACACGGAGTACTCCCGGGCACCCCTGGGTCTGCTGAGCAACATCCAGGCCCGGAGCCCTTTGGAGCCGCTCTCCATACGCCGAGTGTAGGGAAACGCCCTGCACTCTCTCCTGGAGGAGATTCGTTTCCCCACCAAACCCACACTTTCACCAACAGACTTCTGGCACGTCTCACATGCCTTTGAGGTCTTACGCCTTGCCCTAGTCTGAGCTGCCCTGAGAGACCCCTGGCCTCGCATTCCATCTAGGACCCCCCTGCCGGAAGTCACCCTGCCTCCAAGAGAAAGTCGGCTTGCGTTCTTACTGCGATTTCAGCCCTGTGCTTCCTGTGGCACTGCAGGCTTTGGAATAGCCAGAGGCCCCAGAGGCGTAACTAGGCAGGGCATTCCTTGGTTGAGGCAGTTCACTTGACCCAGAACACCCTACTTCGGGGAGTTGGTTCAGGGAAGCAAACGCAGGGTAACATGTGTCTCTTTGGACTGGTTAGAAACCACAGGGAGGTAAGCTGAGTGTGCGCGTGGAAACGGGAGCCTGCTGGAACTATCCTTGCTTTCCCACTTGGAAGGCTGCCTTCATGCTGCCTTGAAGCTGCCTGACGTCCCCTGCTGTTGACAGGCCTGGAAACCCGGTCGAAATGCTTCTGGGAAGAAAATGAGTTTGCTCCGTCTCAACCCGGTGCTTCCATGGCCGCGGTGGTGGTTAGCCTGACAAGCTCCGGAACGAAAGGGAAACTCAACGTGAGAATTTGCCTCCAGTTTAGGCTCTGCGTAGCCGGGCAGGAAGGGCGGCATGCAGCAGTTTCCATGAGTTCTTAGTCACCGTTCGGGTTTATTTTAAGGGAATTACCCATTTGAGGACTCCTAGGCCCCTCGGGTGTGCATCCATTTCCCTCCAAGGTCACTGAGGACCTCCAGACACCCCCCACGCCGTGGTCCGGCTGAGCAACATCGAGGCCCATTGCTCTGCCCCTCGGAGGCCCTGTGTGCGTGCCGAGTGATGGGCAACACGCTGCACGTTCCTTGAGGAGAGCTCCATTTCCAGAGCCCTCACACGGCCTCAGAACCAGATTTCTGGTGAGTCCGAAGCTCCCAGGAAATCTTTGTCGTCGCCCTTGTGAGAGCTGCCGTGAGAAAACACTCTGCCTACTTCGCGGGCCTCGTACCTGAAGGCACTCTGCTCGAGGAGAACGTCAGCATCTCGCAATGCTGCGTCGCTAACGGGACAGCCGGAGTGAGCACAGGCCTGGAGGGAAGGCCCTGACGTGAGGTGCACAAGCGGAGCCGCGCAGCAGTTTCCGTGAGGCCGTAGCCTCTGCTCTGCGTGTGTTGAACGGCAGTAGAGTTTCCTGGACACCTGGGAGGCTCGCGGGGGCACCCTGTTCCAGGCTGGAACACGGAGTACTCCCGGGCACCCCTGGGTCTGCTGAGCAACATCCAGGCCCGGAGCCCTTTGGAGCCGCTCTCCATACGCCGAGTGTAGGGAAACGCCCTGCACTCTCTCCTGGAGGAGATTCGTTTCCCCACCAAACCCACACTTTCACCAACAGACTTCTGGCACGTCTCACATGCCTTTGAGGTCTTACGCCTTGCCCTAGTCTGAGCTGCCCTGAGAGACCCCTCGGCCTCGCATTCCATCTAGGACCCCCCTGCCGGAAGTCACCCTGCCTCCAAGGGAAAGTCGGCTTGCGTTCTTACTGCGATTTCAGCCCTGTGCTTCCTGTGGCACTGCAGGCTTTGGAATAGCCACAGGCCCCGGAGGCGTAACTAGGCAGGGCATTCCTTGGTTGAGGCAGTTCACTTGACCCAGAACACCCTACTTCGGGGAGTTGGTTCAGGGAAGCAAACGCAGGGTAACATGTGTCTCTTTGGACCGGTTAGAAACCACAGGGAGGTAAGCTGAGTGTGCGCGTGGAAACGGGAGCCTGCTGGAACTATCCTTGCTTTCCCACTTGGAAGGCTGCCTTCATGCTGCCTTGAAGCTGCCTGACGTCCCCTGCTGTTGACAGGCCTGGAAACCCGGTCGAAATGCTTCTGGGAAGAAAATGAGTTTGCTCCGTCTCAACCCGGTGCTTCCATGGCCGCGGTGGTGGTTAGCCTGACAAGCTCCAGACGAAAGGGAAACTCAACGTGAGAATTTGCCAACACTTTAGGCCCTGCGTAGCCGGGCAGGAAGGGCGGCATGCAGCAGTTTCCATGAGTTCTTAGTCACCGTTCGGGTTTATTTTAAGGGAATTACCCATTTGAGGACTCCTAGGCCCCTCGGGTGTGCATCCATTTCCCTCCAAGGTCACTGAGGACCTCCAGACACCCCCCACGCCGTGGTCCGGCTGAGCAACCTCGAGGCCCATTGCTCTGCCCCTCGGAGGCCCTGTGTGCGTGCCGAGTGATGGGCAACACGCTGCACGTTCCTTGAGGAGAGCTCCATTTCCAGAGCCCTCACACGGCCTCAGAACCAGATTTCTGGTGAGTCCGAAGCTCCCAGGAAATCTTTGTCGTCGCCCTTGTGAGAGCTGCCGTGAGAAAACACTCTGCCTACTTCGCGGGCCTCGTACCTGAAGGCACTCTGCTCGAGGAGAACGTCAGCATCTCGCAATGCTGCGTCGCTAACGGGACAGCCGGAGTGAGCACAGGCCTGGAGGGAAGGCCCTGACGTGAGGTGCACAAGCGGAGCCGCACAGCAGTTTCCGTGAGGCCGTAGCCTCTGCTCTGCGTGTGTTGAACGGCAGTAGAGTTTCCTGGACACCTGGGAGGCTCGCGGGGGCACCCTGTTCCAGGCTGGAACACGGAGTACTCCCGGGCACCCCTGGGTCTGCTGAGCAACATCCAGGCCCGGAGCCCTTTGGAGCCGCTCTCCATACGCCGAGTGTAGGGAAACGCCCTGCACTCTCTCCTGGAGGAGATTCGTTTCCCCACCAAACCCACACTTTCACCAACAGACTTCTGGCACGTCTCACATGCCTTTGAGGTCTTACGCCTTGCCCTAGTCTGAGCTGCCCTGAGAGACCCCTGGCCTCGCATTCCATCTAGGACCCCCCTGCCGGAAGTCACCCTGCCTCCAAGAGAAAGTCGGCTTGCGTTCTTACTGCGATTTCAGCCCTGTGCTTCCTGTGGCACTGCAGGCTTTGGAATAGCCACAGGCCCCAGAGGCGTAACTAGGCAGGGCATTCCTTGGTTGAGGCAGTTCACTTGACCCAGAACACCCTACTTCGGGGAGTTGGTTCAGGGAAGCAAACGCAGGGTAACATGTGTCTCTTTGGACTGGTTAGAAACCACAGGGAGGTAAGCTGAGTGTGCGCGTGGAAACGGGAGCCTGCTGGAACTATCCTTGCTTTCCCACTTGGAAGGCTGCCTTCATGCTGCCTTGAAGCTGCCTGACGTCCCCTGCTGTTGACAGGCCTGGAAACCCGGTCGAAATGCTTCTGGGAAGAAAATGAGTTTGCTCCGTCTCAACCCGGTGCTTCCATGGCCGCGGTGGTGGTTAGCCTGACAAGCTCCGGAACGAAAGGGAAACTCAACGTGAGAATTTGCCTCCAGTTTAGGCTCTGCGTAGCCGGGCAGGAAGGGCGGCATGCAGCAGTTTCCATGAGTTCTTAGTCACCGTTCGGGTTTATTTTAAGGGAATTACCCATTTGAGGACTCGTAGGACCCTCGGGTGTGCATCCATTTCCCTCCAAGGTCACTGAGGACCTCCAGACACCCCCCACGCCGTGGTCCGGCTGAGCAACATCGAGGCCCATTGCTCTGCCCCTCGGAGGCCCTGTGTGCGTGCCGAGTGATGGGCAACACGCTGCACGTTCCTTGAGGAGAGCTCCATTTCCAGAGCCCTCACACGGCCTCAGAACCAGATTTCTGGTGAGTCCGAAGCTCCCAGGAAATCTTTGTCGTCGCCCTTGTGAGAGCTGCCGTGAGAAAACACTCTGCCTACTTCGCGGGCCTCGTACCTGAAGGCACTCTGCTCGAGGAGAACGTCAGCATCTCGCAATGCTGCGTCGCTAACGGGACAGCCGGAGTGAGCACAGGCCTGGAGGGAAGGCCCTGACGTGAGGTGCACAAGCGGAGCCGCACAGCAGTTTCCGTGAGGCCGTAGCCTCTGCTCTGCGTGTGTTGAACGGCAGTAGAGTTTCCTGGACACCTGGGAGGCTCGCGGGGGCACCCTGTTCCAGGCTGGAACACGGAGTACTCCCGGGCACCCCTGGGTCTGCTGAGCAACATCCAGGCCCGGAGCCCTTTGGAGCCGCTCTCCATACGCCGAGTGTAGGGAAACGCCCTGCACTCTCTCCTGGAGGAGATTCGTTTCCCCACCAAACCCACACTTTCACCAACAGACTTCTGGCACGTCTCACATGCCTTTGAGGTCTTACGCCTTGCCCTAGTCTGAGCTGCCCTGAGAGACCCCTCGGCCTCGCATTCCATCTAGGACCCCCCTGCCGGAAGTCACCCTGCCTCCAAGAGAAAGTCGGCTTGCGTTCTTACTGCGATTTCAGCCCTGTGCTTCCTGTGGCACTGCAGGCTTTGGAATAGCCACAGGCCCCGGAGGCGTAACTAGGCAGGGCATTCCTTGGTTGAGGCAGTTCACTTGACCCAGAACACCCTACTTCGGGGAGTTGGTTCAGGGAAGCAAACGCAGGGTAACATGTGTCTCTTTGGACCGGTTAGAAACCACAGGGAGGTAAGCTGAGTGTGCGCGTGGAAACGGGAGCCTGCTGGAACTATCCTTGCTTTCCCACTTGGAAGGCTGCCTTCATGCTGCCTTGAAGCTGCCTGACGTCCCCTGCTGTTGACAGGCCTGGAAACCCGGTCGAAATGCTTCTGGGAAGAAAATGAGTTTGCTCCGTCTCAACCCGGTGCTTCCATGGCCGCGGTGGTGGTTAGCCTGACAAGCTCCGGAACGAAAGGGAAACTCAACGTGAGAATTTGCCTCCAGTTTAGGCTCTGCGTAGCCGGGCAGGAAGGGCGGCATGCAGCAGTTTCCATGAGTTCTTAGTCACCGTTCGGGTTTATTTTAAGGGAATTACCCATTTGAGGACTCCTAGGCCCCTCGGGTGTGCATCCATTTCCCTCCAAGGTCACTGAGGACCTCCAGACACCCCCCACGCCGTGGTCCGGCTGAGCAACATCGAGGCCCATTGCTCTGCCCCTCGGAGGCCCTGTGTGCGTGCCGAGTGATGGGCAACACGCTGCACGTTCCTTGAGGAGAGCTCCATTTCCAGAGCCCTCACACGG
This sequence comes from Delphinus delphis, assembly GCF_949987515.2. NCBI lineage: Eukaryota > Metazoa > Chordata > Mammalia > Artiodactyla > Delphinidae > Delphinus > Delphinus delphis. The sequence goes on along the minus strand of NC_082700.1, from coordinate 43,540,970 downwards.
CCTCAGAACCAGATTTCTGGTGAGTCCGAAGCTCCCAGGAAATCTTTGTCGTCGCCCTTGTGAGAGCTGCCGTGAGAAAACACTCTGCCTACTTCGCGGGCCTCGTACCTGAAGGCACTCTGCTCGAGGAGAACGTCAGCATCTCGCAATGCTGCGTCGCTAACGGGACAGCCGGAGTGAGCACAGGCCTGGAGAGAAGGCCCTGACGTGAGGTGCACAAGCGGAGCCGCGCAGCAGTTTCCGTGAGGCCGTAGCCTCTGCTCTGCGTGTGTTGAACGGCAGTAGAGTTTCCTGGACACCTGGGAGGCTCGCGGGGGCACCCTGTTCCAGGCTGGAACACGGAGTACTCCCGGGCACCCCTGGGTCTGCTGAGCAACATCCAGGCCCGGAGCCCTTTGGAGCCGCTCTCCATACGCCGAGTGTAGGGAAACGCCCTGCACTCTCTCCTGGAGGAGATTCGTTTCCCCACCAAACCCACACTTTCACCAACAGACTTCTGGCACGTCTCACATGCCTTTGAGGTCTTACGCCTTGCCCTAGTCTGAGCTGCCCTGAGAGACCCCTCGGCCTCGCATTCCATCTAGGACCCACCTGCCGGAAGTCACCCTGCCTCCAAGAGAAAGTCGGCTTGCGTTCTTACTGCGATTTCAGCCCTGTGCTTCCTGTGGCACTGCAGGCTTTGGAATAGCCACAGGCCCCGGAGGCGTAACTAGGCAGGGCATTCCTTGGTTGAGGCAGTTCACTTGACCCAGAACACCCTACTTCGGGGAGTTGGTTCAGGGAAGCAAACGCAGGGTAACATGTGTCTCTTTGGACCGGTTAGAAACCACAGGGAGGTAAGCTGAGTGTGCGCGTGGAAACGGGAGCCTGCTGGAACTATCCTTGCTTTCCCACTTGGAAGGCTGCCTTCATGCTGCCTTGAAGCTGCCTGACGTCCCCTGCTGTTGACAGGCCTGGAAACCCGGTCGAAATGCTTCTGGGAAGAAAATGAGTTTGCTCCGTCTCAACCCGGTGCTTCCATGGCCGCGGTGGTGGTTAGCCTGACAAGCTCCAGACGAAAGGGAAACTCAACGTGAGAATTTGCCTCCAGTTTAGGCTCTGCGTAGCCGGGCAGGAAGGGCGGCATGCAGCAGTTTCCATGAGTTCTTAGTCACCGTTCGGGTTTATTTTAAGGGAATTACCCATTTGAGGACTCGTAGGCCCCTCGGGTGTGCATCCATTTCCCTCCAAGGTCACTGAGGACCTCCAGACACCCCCCACGCCGTGGTCCGGCTGAGCAACCTCGAGGCCCATTGCTCTGCCCCTCGGAGGCCCTGTGTGCGTGCCGAGTGATGGGCAACACGCTGCACGTTCCTTGAGGAGAGCTCCATTTCCAGAGCCCTCACACGGCCTCAGAACCAGATTTCTGGTGAGTCCGAAGCTCCCAGGAAATCTTTGTCGTCGCCCTTGTGAGAGCTGCCGTGAGAAAACACTCTGCCTACTTCGCGGGCCTCGTACCTGAAGGCACTCTGCTCGAGGAGAACGTCAGCATCTCACAATGCTGCGTCGCTAACGGGACAGCCGGAGTGAGCACAGGCCTGGAGGGAAGGCCCTGACGTGAGGTGCACAAGCGGAGCCGCGCAGCAGTTTCCGTGAGGCCGTAGCCTCTGCTCTGCGTGTGTTGAACGGCAGTAGAGTTTCCTGGACACCTGGGAGGCTCGCAGGGGCACCCTGTTCCAGGCTGGAACACGGAGTACTCCCGGGCACCCCTGGGTCTGCTGAGCAACATCCAGGCCCGGAGCCCTTTGGAGCCGCTCTCCATACGCCGAGTGTAGGGAAACGCCCTGCACTCTCTCCTGGAGCAGATTCGTTTCCCCACCAAACCCACACTTTCACCAACAGACTTCTGGCACGTCTCACATGCCTTTGAGGTCTTACGCCTTGCCCTAGTCTGAGCTGCCCTGAGAGACCCCTCGGCCTCGCATTCCATCTAGGACCCCCCTGCCGGAAGTCACCCTGCCTCCAAGAGAAAGTCGGCTTGCGTTCTTACTGCGATTTCAGCCCTGTGCTTCCTGTGGCACTGCAGGCTTTGGAATAGCCACAGGCCCCGGAGCCGTAACTAGGCAGGGCATTCCTTGGTTGAGGCAGTTCACTTGACCCAGAACACCCTACTTCGGGGAGTTGGTTCAGGGAAGCAAACGCAGGGTAACATGTGTCTCTTTGGACCGGTTAGAAACCACAGGGAGGTAAGCTGAGTGTGCGCGTGGAAACGGGAGCCTGCTGGAACTATCCTTGCTTTCCCACTTGGAAGGCTGCCTTCATGCTGCCTTGAAGCTGCCTGACGTCCCCTGCTGTTGACAGGCCTGGAAACCCGGTCGAAATGCTTCTGGGAAGAAAATGAGTTTGCTCCGTCTCAACCCGGTGCTTCCATGGCCACGGTGGTGGTTAGCCTGACAAGCTCCGGAACGAAAGGGAAACTCAACGTGAGAATTTGCCTCCAGTTTAGGCTCTGCGTAGCCGGGCAGGAAGGGCGGCATGCAGCAGTTTCCATGAGTTCTTAGTCACCGTTCGGGTTTATTTTAAGGGAATTACCCATTTGAGGACTCCTAGGCCCCTCGGGTGTGCATCCATTTCCCTCCAAGGTCACTGAGGACCTCCAGACACCCCCCACGCCGTGGTCCGGCTGAGCAACATCGAGGCCCATTGCTCTGCCCCTCGGAGGCCCTGTGTGCGTGCCGAGTGATGGGCAACACGCTGCACGTTCCTTGAGGAGAGCTCCATTTCCAGAGCCCTCACACGGCCTCAGAACCAGATTTCTGGTGAGTCCGAAGCTCCCAGGAAATCTTTGTCGTCGCCCTTGTGAGAGCTGCCGTGAGAAAACACTCTGCCTACTTCGCGGGCCTCGTACCTGAAGGCACTCTGCTCGAGGAGAACGTCAGCATCTCACAATGCTGCGTCGCTAACGGGACAGCCGGAGTGAGCACAGGCCTGGAGGGAAGGCCCTGACGTGAGGTGCACAAGCGGAGCCGCGCAGCAGTTTCCGTGAGGCCGTAGCCTCTGCTCTGCGTGTGTTGAACGGCAGTAGAGTTTCCTGGACACCTGGGAGGCTCGCGGGGGCACCCTGTTCCAGGCTGGAACACGGAGTACTCCCGGGCACCCCTGGGTCTGCTGAGCAACATCCAGGCCCGGAGCCCTTTGGAGCCGCTCTCCATACGCCGAGTGTAGGGAAACGCCCTGCACTCTCTCCTGGAGCAGATTCGTTTCCCCACCAAACCCACACTTTCACCAACAGACTTCTGGCACGTCTCACATGCCTTTGAGGTCTTACGCCTTGCCCTAGTCTGAGCTGCCCTGAGAGACCCCTCGGCCTCGCATTCCATCTAGGACCCCCCTGCCGGAAGTCACCCTGCCTCCAAGAGAAAGTCGGCTTGCGTTCTTACTGCGATTTCAGCCCTGTGCTTCCTGTGGCACTGCAGGCTTTGGAATAGCCACAGGCCCCGGAGGCGTAACTAGGCAGGGCATTCCTTGGTTGAGGCAGTTCACTTGACCCAGAACACCCTACTTCGGGGAGTTGGTTCAGGGAAGCAAACGCAGGGTAACATGTGTCTCTTTGGACCGGTTAGAAACCACAGGGAGGTAAGCTGAGTGTGCGCGTGGAAACGGGAGCCTGCTGGAACTATCCTTGCTTTCCCACTTGGAAGGCTGCCTTCATGCTGCCTTGAAGCTGCCTGACGTCCCCTGCTGTTGACAGGCCTGGAAACCCGGTCGAAATGCTTCTGGGAAGAAAATGAGTTTGCTCCGTCTCAACCCGGTGCTTCCATGGCCGCGGTGGTGGTTAGCCTGACAAGCTCCGGAACGAAAGGGAAACTCAACGTGAGAATTTGCCTCCAGTTTAGGCTCTGCGTAGCCGGGCAGGAAGGGCGGCATGCAGCAGTTTCCATGAGTTCTTAGTCACCGTTCGGGTTTATTTTAAGGGAATTACCCATTTGAGGACTCCTAGGCCCCTCGGGTGTGCATCCATTTCCCTCCAAGGTCACTGAGGACCTCCAGACACCCCCCACGCCGTGGTCTGGCTGAGCAAGATCGAGGCCCATTGCTCTGCCCCTCGGAGGCCCTGTGTGCGTGCCGAGTGATGGGCAACACGCTGCACGTTCCTTGAGGAGAGCTCCATTTCCAGAGCCCTCACACGGCCTCAGAACCAGATTTCTGGTGAGTCCGAAGCTCCCAGGAAATCTTTGTCGTCGCCCTTGTGAGAGCTGCCGTGAGAAAACACTCTGCCTACTTCGCGGGCCTCGTACCTGAAGGCACTCTGCTCGAGGAGAACGTCAGCATCTCGCAATGCTGCGTCGCTAACGGGACAGCCGGAGTGAGCACAGGCCTGGAGAGAAGGCCCTGACGTGAGGTGCACAAGCGGAGCCGCGCAGCAGTTTCCGTGAGGCCGTAGCCTCTGCTCTGCGTGTGTTGAACGGCAGTAGAGTTTCCTGGACACCTGGGAGGCTCGCGGGGGCACCCTGTTCCAGGCTGGAACACGGAGTACTCCCGGGCACCCCTGGGTCTGCTGAGCAACATCCAGGCCCGGAGCCCTTTGGAGCCGCTCTCCATACGCCGAGTGTAGGGAAACGCCCTGCACTCTCTCCTGGAGGAGATTCGTTTCCCCACCAAACCCACACTTTCACCAACAGACTTCTGGCACGTCTCACATGCCTTTGAGGTCTTACGCCTTGCCCTAGTCTGAGCTGCCCTGAGAGACCCCTCGGCCTCGCATTCCATCTAGGACCCACCTGCCGGAAGTCACCCTGCCTCCAAGAGAAAGTCGGCTTGCGTTCTTACTGCGATTTCAGCCCTGTGCTTCCTGTGGCACTGCAGGCTTTGGAATAGCCACAGGCCCCGGAGGCGTAACTAGGCAGGGCATTCCTTGGTTGAGGCAGTTCACTTGACCCAGAACACCCTACTTCGGGGAGTTGGTTCAGGGAAGCAAACGCAGGGTAACATGTGTCTCTTTGGACCGGTTAGAAACCACAGGGAGGTAAGCTGAGTGTGCGCGTGGGAACGGGAGCCTGCTGGAACTATCCTTGCTTTCCCACTTGGAAGGCTGCCTTCATGCTGCCTTGAAGCTGCCTGACGTCCCCTGCTGTTGACAGGCCTGGAAACCCGGTCGAAATGCTTCTGGGAAGAAAATGAGTTTGCTCCGTCTCAACCCGGTGCTTCCATGGCCGCGGTGGTGGTTAGCCTGACAAGCTCCAGACGAAAGGGAAACTCAACGTGAGAATTTGCCTCCAGTTTAGGCTCTGCGTAGCCGGGCAGGAAGGGCGGCATGCAGCAGTTTCCATGAGTTCTTAGTCACCGTTCGGGTTTATTTTAAGGGAATTACCCATTTGAGGACTCGTAGGCCCCTCGGGTGTGCATCCATTTCCCTCCAAGGTCACTGAGGTCCTCCAGACACCCCCCACGCCGTGGTCCGGCTGAGCAACATCGAGGCCCATTGCTCTGCCCCTCGGAGGCCCTGTGTGCGTGCCGAGTGATGGGCAACACGCTGCACGTTCCTTGAGGAGAGCTCCATTTCCAGAGCCCTCACACGGCCTCAGAACCAGATTTCTGGTGAGTCCGAAGCTCCCAGGAAATCTTTGTCGTCGCCCTTGTGAGAGCTGCCGTGAGAAAACACTCTGCCTACTTCGCGGGCCTCGTACCTGAAGGCACTCTGCTCGAGGAGAACGTCAGCATCTCACAATGCTGCGTCGCTAACGGGACAGCCGGAGTGAGCACAGGCCTGGAGGGAAGGCCCTGACGTGAGGTGCACAAGCGGAGCCGCGCAGCAGTTTCCGTGAGGCCGTAGCCTCTGCTCTGCGTGTGTTGAACGGCAGTAGAGTTTCCTGGACACCTGGGAGGCTCGCAGGGTCACCCTGTTCCAGGCTGGAACACGGAGTACTCCCGGGCACCCCTGGGTCTGCTGAGCAACATCCAGGCCCGGAGCCCTTTGGAGCCGCTCTCCATACGCCGAGTGTAGGGAAACGCCCTGCACTCTCTCCTGGAGCAGATTCGTTTCCCCACCAAACCCACCCTTTCACCAACAGACTTCTGGCACGTCTCACATGCCTTTGAGGTCTTACGCCTTGCCCTAGTCTGAGCTGCCCTGAGAGACCCCTCGGCCTCGCATTCCATCTAGGACCCCCCTGCCGGAAGTCACCCTGCCTCCAAGAGAAAGTCGGCTTGCGTTCTTACTGCGATTTCAGCCCTGTGCTTCCTGTGGCACTGCAGGCTTTGGAATAGCCACAGGCCCCGGAGGCGTAACTAGGCAGGGCATTCCTTGGTTGAGGCAGTTCACTTGACCCAGAACACCCTACTTCGGGGAGTTGGTTCAGGGAAGCAAACGCAGGGTAACATGTGTCTCTTTGGACCGGTTAGAAACCACAGGGAGGTAAGCTGAGTGTGCGCGTGGAAACGGGAGCCTGCTGGAACTATCCTTGCTTTCCCACTTGGAAGGCTGCCTTCATGCTGCCTTGAAGCTGCCTGACGTCCCCTGCTGTTGACAGGCCTGGAAACCCGGTCGAAATGCTTCTGGGAAGAAAATGAGTTTGCTCCGTCTCAACCCGGTGCTTCCATGGCCACGGTGGTGGTTAGCCTGACAAGCTCCGGAACGAAAGGGAAACTCAACGTGAGAATTTGCCTCCAGTTTAGGCTCTGCGTAGCCGGGCAGGAAGGGCGGCATGCAGCAGTTTCCATGAGTTCTTAGTCACCGTTCGGGTTTATTTTAAGGGAATTACCCATTTGAGGACTCCTAGGCCCCTCGGGTGTGCATCCATTTCCCTCCAAGGTCACTGAGGACCTCCAGACACCCCCCACGCCGTGGTCCGGCTGAGCAAGATCGAGGCCCATTGCTCTGCCCCTCGGAGGCCCTGTGTGCGTGCCGAGTGATGGGCAACACGCTGCACGTTCCTTGAGGAGAGCTCCATTTCCAGAGCCCTCACACGGCCTCAGAACCAGATTTCTGGTGAGTCCGAAGCTCCCAGGAAATCTTTGTCGTCGCCCTTGTGAGAGCTGCCGTGAGAAAACACTCTGCCTACTTCGCGGGCCTCGTACCTGAAGGCACTCTGCTCGAGGAGAACGTCAGCATCTCACAATGCTGCGTCGCTAACGGGACAGCCGGAGTGAGCACAGGCCTGGAGGGAAGGCCCTGACGTGAGGTGCACAAGCGGAGCCGCGCAGCAGTTTCCGTGAGGCCGTAGCCTCTGCTCTGCGTGTGTTGAACGGCAGTAGAGTTTCCTGGACACCTGGGAGGCTCGCGGGGGCACCCTGTTCCAGGCTGGAACACGGAGTACTCCCGGGCACCCCTGGGTCTGCTGAGCAACATCCAGGCCCGGAGCCCTTTGGAGCCGCTCTCCATACGCCGAGTGTAGGGAAACGCCCTGCACTCTCTCCTGGAGGAGATTCGTTTCCCCACCAAACCCACACTTTCACCAACAGACTTCTGGCACGTCTCACATGCCTTTGAGGTCTTACGCCTTGCCCTAGTCTGAGCTGCCCTGAGAGACCCCTCGGCCTCGCATTCCATCTAGGACCCCCCTGCCGGAAGTCACCCTGCCTCCAAGAGAAAGTCGGCTTGCGTTCTTACTGCGATTTCAGCCCTGTGCTTCCTGTGGCACTGCAGGCTTTGGAATAGCCAGAGGCCCCGGAGGCGTAACTAGGCAGGGCATTCCTTGGTTGAGGCAGTTCACTTGACCCAGAACACCCTACTTCGGGGAGTTGGTTCAGGGAAGCAAACGCAGGGTAACATGTGTCTCTTTGGACCGGTTAGAAACCACAGGGAGGTAAGCTGAGTGTGCGCGTGGAAACGGGAGCCTGCTGGAACTATCCTTGCTTTCCCACTTGGAAGGCTGCCTTCATGCTGCCTTGAAGCTGCCTGACGTCCCCTGCTGTTGACAGGCCTGGAAACCCGGTCGAAATGCTTCTGGGAAGAAAATGAGTTTGCTCCGTCTCAACCCGGTGCTTCCATGGCCACGGTGGTGGTTAGCCTGACAAGCTCCGGAACGAAAGGGAAACTCAACGTGAGAATTTGCCTCCAGTTTAGGCTCTGCGTAGCCGGGCAGGAAGGGCGGCATGCAGCAGTTTCCATGAGTTCTTAGTCACCGTTCGGGTTTATTTTAAGGGAATTACCCATTTGAGGACTCCTAGGCCCCTCGGGTGTGCATCCATTTCCCTCCAAGGTCACTGAGGACCTCCAGACACCCCCCACGCCGTGGTCCGGCTGAGCAACATCGAGGCCCATTGCTCTGCCCCTCGGAGGCCCTGTGTGCGTGCCGAGTGATGGGCAACACGCTGCACGTTCCTTGAGGAGAGCTCCATTTCCAGAGCCCTCACACGGCCTCAGAACCAGATTTCTGGTGAGTCCGAAGCTCCCAGGAAATCTTTGTCGTCGCCCTTGTGAGAGCTGCCGTGAGAAAACACTCTGCCTACTTTGCGGGCCTCGTACCTGAAGGCACTCTGCTCGAGGAGAACGTCAGAATCTCACAATGCTGCGTCGCTAACGGGACAGCCGGAGTGAGCACAGGCCTGGAGGGAAGGCCCTGACGTGAGGTGCACAAGCGGAGCCGCGCAGCAGTTTCCGTGAGGCCGTAGCCTCTGCTCTGCGTGTGTTGAACGGCAGTAGAGTTTCCTGGACACCTGGGAGGCTCGCGGGGGCACCCTGTTGCAGGCTGGAACACGGAGTACTCCCGGGCACCCCTGGGTCTGCTGAGCAACATCCAGGCCCGGAGCCCTTTGGAGCCGCTCTCCATACGCCGAGTGTAGGGAAACGCCCTGCACTCTCTCCTGGAGGAGATTCGTTTCCCCACCAAACCCACACTTTCACCAACAGACTTCTGGCACGTCTCACATGCCTTTGAGGTCTTACGCCTTGCCCTAGTCTGAGCTGCCCTGAGAGACCCCTCGGCCTCGCATTCCATCTAGGACCCCCCTGCCGGAAGTCACCCTGCCTCCAAGAGAAAGTCGGCTTGCGTTCTTACTGCGATTTCAGCCCTGTGCTTCCTGTGGCACTGCAGGCTTTGGAATAGCCAGAGGCCCCGGAGGCGTAACTAGGCAGGGCATTCCTTGGTTGAGGCAGTTCACTTGACCCAGAACACCCTACTTCGGGGAGTTGGTTCAGGGAAGCAAACGCAGGGTAACATGTGTCTCTTTGGACCGGTTAGAAACCACAGGGAGGTAAGCTGAGTGTGCGCGTGGAAACGGGAGCCTGCTGGAACTATCCTTGCTTTCCCACTTGGAAGGCTGCCTTCATGCTGCCTTGAAGCTGCCTGACGTCCCCTGCTGTTGACAGGCCTGGAAACCCGGTCGAAATGCTTCTGGGAAGAAAATGAGTTTGCTCCGTCTCAACCCGGTGCTTCCATGGCCGCGGTGGTGGTTAGCCTGACAAGCTCCGGAACGAAAGGGAAACTCAACGTGAGAATTTGCCTCCAGTTTAGGCTCTGCGTAGCCGGGCAGGAAGGGCGGCATGCAGCAGTTTCCATGAGTTCTTAGTCACCGTTCGGGTTTATTTTAAGGGAATTACCCATTTGAGGACTCCTAGGCCCCTCGGGTGTGCATCCATTTCCCTCCAAGGTCACTGAGGACCTCCAGACACCCCCCACGCCGTGGTCCGGCTGAGCAACATCGAGGCCCATTGCTCTGCCCCTCGGAGGCCCTGTGTGCGTGCCGAGTGATGGGCAACACGCTGCACGTTCCTTGAGGAGAGCTCCATTTCCAGAGCCCTCACACGGCCTCAGAACCAGATTTCTGGTGAGTCCGAAGCTCCCAGGAAATCTTTGTCGTCGCCCTTGTGAGAGCTGCCGTGAGAAAACACTCTGCCTACTTCGCGGGCCTCGTACCTGAAGGCACTCTGCTCGAGGAGAACGTCAGCATCTCGCAATGCTGCGTCGCTAACGGGACAGCCGGAGTGAGCACAGGCCTGGAGAGAAGGCCCTGACGTGAGGTGCACAAGCGGAGCCGCGCAGCAGTTTCCGTGAGGCCGTAGCCTCTGCTCTGCGTGTGTTGAACGGCAGTAGAGTTTCCTGGACACCTGGGAGGCTCGCGGGGGCACCCTGTTCCAGGCTGGAACACGGAGTACTCCCGGGCACCCCTGGGTCTGCTGAGCAACATCCAGGCCCGGAGCCCTTTGGAGCCGCTCTCCATACGCCGAGTGTAGGGAAACGCCCTGCACTCTCTCCTGGAGGAGATTCGTTTCCCCACCAAACCCACACTTTCACCAACAGACTTCTGGCACGTCTCACATGCCTTTGAGGTCTTACGCCTTGCCCTAGTCTGAGCTGCCCTGAGAGACCCCTCGGCCTCGCATTCCATCTAGGACCCACCTGCCGGAAGTCACCCTGCCTCCAAGAGAAAGTCGGCTTGCGTTCTTACTGCGATTTCAGCCCTGTGCTTCCTGTGGCACTGCAGGCTTTGGAATAGCCACAGGCCCCGGAGGCGTAACTAGGCAGGGCATTCCTTGGTTGAGGCAGTTCACTTGACCCAGAACACCCTACTTCGGGGAGTTGGTTCAGGGAAGCAAACGCAGGGTAACATGTGTCTCTTTGGACCGGTTAGAAACCACAGGGAGGTAAGCTGAGTGTGCGCGTGGAAACGGGAGCCTGCTGGAACTATCCTTGCTTTCCCACTTGGAAGGCTGCCTTCATGCTGCCTTGAAGCTGCCTGACGTCCCCTGCTGTTGACAGGCCTGGAAACCCGGTCGAAATGCTTCTGGGAAGAAAATGAGTTTGCTCCGTCTCAACCCGGTGCTTCCATGGCCGCGGTGGTGGTTAGCCTGACAAGCTCCAGACGAAAGGGAAACTCAACGTGAGAATTTGCCTCCAGTTTAGGCTCTGCGTAGCCGGGCAGGAAGGGCGGCATGCAGCAGTTTCCATGAGTTCTTAGTCACCGTTCGGGTTTATTTTAAGGGAATTACCCATTTGAGGACTCGTAGGCCCCTCGGGTGTGCATCCATTTCCCTCCAAGGTCACTGAGGTCCTCCAGACACCCCCCACGCCGTGGTCCGGCTGAGCAACATCGAGGCCCATTGCTCTGCCCCTCGGAGGCCCTGTGTGCGTGCCGAGTGATGGGCAACACGCTGCACGTTCCTTGAGGAGAGCTCCATTTCCAGAGCCCTCACACGGCCTCAGAACCAGATTTCTGGTGAGTCCGAAGCTCCCAGGAAATCTTTGTCGTCGCCCTTGTGAGAGCTGCCGTGAGAAAACACTCTGCCTACTTCGCGGGCCTCGTACCTGAAGGCACTCTGCTCGAGGAGAACGTCAGCATCTCACAATGCTGCGTCGCTAACGGGACAGCCGGAGTGAGCACAGGCCTGGAGGGAAGGCCCTGACGTGAGGTGCACAAGCGGAGCCGCGCAGCAGTTTCCGTGAGGCCGTAGCCTCTGCTCTGCGTGTGTTGAACGGCAGTAGAGTTTCCTGGACACCTGGGAGGCTCGCAGGGGCACCCTGTTCCAGGCTGGAACACGGAGTACTCCCGGGCACCCCTGGGTCTGCTGAGCAACATCCAGGCCCGGAGCCCTTTGGAGCCGCTCTCCATACGCCGAGTGTAGGGAAACGCCCTGCACTCTCTCCTGGAGCAGATTCGTTTCCCCACCAAACCCACACTTTCACCAACAGACTTCTGGCACGTCTCACATGCCTTTGAGGTCTTACGCCTTGCCCTAGTCTGAGCTGCCCTGAGAGACCCCTCGGCCTCGCATTCCATCTAGGACCCCCCTGCCGGAAGTCACCCTGCCTCCAAGAGAAAGTCGGCTTGCGTTCTTACTGCGATTTCAGCCCTGTGCTTCCTGTGGCACTGCAGGCTTTGGAATAGCCACAGGCCCCGGAGGCGTAACTAGGCAGGGCATTCCTTGGTTGAGGCAGTTCACTTGACCCAGAACACCCTACTTCGGGGAGTTGGTTCAGGGAAGCAAACGCAGGGTAACATGTGTCTCTTTGGACCGGTTAGAAACCACAGGGAGGTAAGCTGAGTGTGCGCGTGGAAACGGGAGCCTGCTGGAACTATCCTTGCTTTCCCACTTGGAAGGCTGCCTTCATGCTGCCTTGAAGCTGCCTGACGTCCCCTGCTGTTGACAGGCCTGGAAACCCGGTCGAAATGCTTCTGGGAAGAAAATGAGTTTGCTCCGTCTCAACCCGGTGCTTCCATGGCCACGGTGGTGGTTAGCCTGACAAGCTCCGGAACGAAAGGGAAACTCAACGTGAGAATTTGCCTCCAGTTTAGGCTCTGCGTAGCCGGGCAGGAAGGGCGGCATGCAGCAGTTTCCATGAGTTCTTAGTCACCGTTCGGGTTTATTTTAAGGGAATTACCCATTTGAGGACTCCTAGGCCCCTCGGGTGTGCATCCATTTCCCTCCAAGGTCACTGAGGACCTCCAGACACCCCCCACGCCGTGGTCCGGCTGAGCAACATCGAGGCCCATTGCTCTGCCCCTCGGAGGCCCTGTGTGCGTGCCGAGTGATGGGCAACACGCTGCACGTTCCTTGAGGAGAGCTCCATTTCCAGAGCCCTCACACGGCCTCAGAACCAGATTTCTGGTGAGTCCGAAGCTCCCAGGAAATCTTTGTCGTCGCCCTTGTGAGAGCTGCCGTGAGAAAACACTCTGCCTACTTCGCGGGCCTCGTACCTGAAGGCACTCTGCTCGAGGAGAACGTCAGCATCTCACAATGCTGCGTCGCTAACGGGACAGCCGGAGTGAGCACAGGCCTGGAGGGAAGGCCCTGACGTGAGGTGCACAAGCGGAGCCGCGCAGCAGTTTCCGTGAGGCCGTAGCCTCTGCTCTGCGTGTGTTGAACGGCAGTAGAGTTTCCTGGACACCTGGGAGGCTCGCAGGGGCACCCTGTTCCAGGCTGGAACACGGAGTACTCCCGGGCACCCCTGGGTCTGCTGAGCAACATCCAGGCCCGGAGCCCTTTGGAGCCGCTCTCCATACGCCGAGTGTAGGGAAACGCCCTGCACTCTCTCCTGGAGCAGATTCGTTTCCCCACCAAACCCACACTTTCACCAACAGACTTCTGGCACGTCTCACATGCCTTTGAGGTCTTACGCCTTGCCCTAGTCTGAGCTGCCCTGAGAGACCCCTCGGCCTCGCATTCCATCTAGGACCCCCCTGCCGGAAGTCACCCTGCCTCCAAGAGAAAGTCGGCTTGCGTTCTTACTGCGATTTCAGCCCTGTGCTTCCTGTGGCACTGCAGGCTTTGGAATAGCCACAGGCCCCGGAGGCGTAACTAGGCAGGGCATTCCTTGGTTGAGGCAGTTCACTTGACCCAGAACACCCTACTTCGGGGAGTTGGTTCAGGGAAGCAAACGCAGGGTAACATGTGTCTCTTTGGACCGGTTAGAAACCACAGGGAGGTAAGCTGAGTGTGCGCGTGGAAACGGGAGCCTGCTGGAACTATCCTTGCTTTCCCACTTGGAAGGCTGCCTTCATGCTGCCTTGAAGCTGCCTGACGTCCCCTGCTGTTGACAGGCCTGGAAACCCGGTCGAAATGCTTCTGGGAAGAAAATGAGTTTGCTCCGTCTCAACCCGGTGCTTCCATGGCCACGGTGGTGGTTAGCCTGACAAGCTCCGGAACGAAAGGGAAACTCAACGTGAGAATTTGCCTCCAGTTTAGGCTCTGCGTAGCCGGGCAGGAAGGGCGGCATGCAGCAGTTTCCATGAGTTCTTAGTCACCGTTCGGGTTTATTTTAAGGGAATTACCCATTTGAGGACTCCTAGGCCCCTCGGGTGTGCATCCATTTCCCTCCAAGGTCACTGAGGACCTCCAGACACCCCCCACGCCGTGGTCCGGCTGAGCAAGATCGAGGCCCATTGCTCTGCCCCTCGGAGGCCCTGTGTGCGTGCCGAGTGATGGGCAACACGCTGCACGTTCCTTGAGGAGAGCTCCATTTCCAGAGCCCTCACACGGCCTCAGAACCAGATTTCTGGTGAGTCCGAAGCTCCCAGGAAATCTTTGTCGTCGCCCTTGTGAGAGCTGCCGTGAGAAAACACTCTGCCTACTTCGCGGGCCTCGTACCTGAAGGCACTCTGCTCGAGGAGAACGTCAGCATCTCACAATGCTGCGTCGCTAACGGGACAGCCGGAGTGAGCACAGGCCTGGAGGGAAGGCCCTGACGTGAGGTGCACAAGCGGAGCCGCGCAGCAGTTTCCGTGAGACCGTAGCCTCTGCTCTGCGTGTGTTGAACGGCAGTAGAGTTTCCTGGACACCTGGGAGGCTCGCGGGGGCACCCTGTTCCAGGCTGGAACACGGAGTACTCCCGGGCACCCCTGGGTCTGCTGAGCAACATCCAGGCCCGGAGCCCTTTGGAGCCGCTCTCCATACGCCGAGTGTAGGGAAACGCCCTGCACTCTCTCCTGGAGGAGATTCGTTTCCCCACCAAACCCACACTTTCACCAACAGACTTCTGGCACGTCTCACATGCCTTTGAGGTCTTACGCCTTGCCCTAGTCTGAGCTGCCCTGAGAGACCCCTCGGCCTCGCATTCCATCTAGGACCCCCCTGCCGGAAGTCACCCTGCCTCCAAGAGAAAGTCGGCTTGCGTTCTTACTGCGATTTCAGCCCTGTGCTTCCTGTGGCACTGCAGGCTTTGGAATAGCCACAGGCCCCGGAGGCGTAACTAGGCAGGGCATTCCTTGGTTGAGGCAGTTCACTTGACCCAGAACACCCTACTTCGGGGAGTTGGTTCAGGGAAGCAAACGCAGGGTAACATGTGTCTCTTTGGACCGGTTAGAAACCACAGGGAGGTAAGCTGAGTGTGCGCGTGGAAACGGGAGCCTGCTGGAACTATCCTTGCTTTCCCACTTGGAAGGCTGCCTTCATGCTGCCTTGAAGCTGCCTGACGTCCCCTGCTGTTGACAGGCCTGGAAACCCGGTCGAAATGCTTCTGGGAAGAAAATGAGTTTGCTCCGTCTCAACCCGGTGCTTCCATGGCCACGGTGGTGGTTAGCCTGACAAGCTCCGGAACGAAAGGGAAACTCAACGTGAGAATTTGCCTCCAGTTTAGGCTCTGCGTAGCCGGGCAGGAAGGGCGGCATGCAGCAGTTTCCATGAGTTCTTAGTCACTGTTCGGGTTTATTTTAAGGGAATTACCCATTTGAGGACTCCTAGGCCCCTCGGGTGTGCATCCATTTCCCTCCAAGGTCACTGAGGACCTCCAGACACCCCCCACGCCGTGGTCCGGCTGAGCAACATCGAGGCCCATTGCTCTGCCCCTCGGAGGCCCTGTGTGCGTGCCGAGTGATGGGCAACACGCTGCACGTTCCTTGAGGAGAGCTCCATTTCCAGAGCCCTCACACGGCCTCAGAACCAGATTTCTGGTGAGTCCGAAGCTCCCAGGAAATCTTTGTCGTCGCCCTTGTGAGAGCTGCCGTGAGAAAACACTCTGCCTACTTCGCGGGCCTCGTACCTGAAGGCACTCTGCTCGAGGAGAACGTCAGCATCTCACAATGCTGCGTCGCTAACGGGACAGCCGGAGTGAGCACAGGCCTGGAGGGAAGGCCCTGACGTGAGGTGCACAAGCGGAGCCGCGCAGCAGTTTCCGTGAGGCCGTAGCCTCTGCTCTGCGTGTGTTGAACGGCAGTAGAGTTTCCTGGACACCTGGGAGGCTCGCGGGGGCACCCTGTTCCAGGCTGGAACACGGAGTACTCCCGGGCACCCCTGGGTCTGCTGAGCAACATCCAGGCCCGGAGCCCTTTGGAGCCGCTCTCCATACGCCGAGTGTAGGGAAACGCCCTGCACTCTCTCCTGGAGGAGATTCGTTTCCCCACCAAACCCACACTTTCACCAACAGACTTCTGGCACGTCTCACATGCCTTTGAGGTCTTACGCCTTGCCCTAGTCTGAGCTGCCCTGAGAGACCCCTCGGCCTCGCATTCCATCTAGGACCCCCCTGCCGGAAGTCACCCTGCCTCCAAGAGAAAGTCGGCTTGCGTTCTTACTGCGATTTCAGCCCTGTGCTTCCTGTGGCACTGCAGGCTTTGGAATAGCCAGAGGCCCCGGAGGCGTAACTAGGCAGGGCATTCCTTGGTTGAGGCAGTTCACTTGACCCAGAACACCCTACTTCGGGGAGTTGGTTCAGGGAAGCAAACGCAGGGTAACATGTGTCTCTTTGGACCGGTTAGAAACCACAGGGAGGTAAGCTGAGTGTGCGCGTGGAAACGGGAGCCTGCTGGAACTATCCTTGCTTTCCCACTTGGAAGGCTGCCTTCATGCTGCCTTGAAGCTGCCTGACGTCCCCTGCTGTTGACAGGCCTGGAAACCCGGTCGAAATGCTTCTGGGAAGAAAATGAGTTTGCTCCGTCTCAACCCGGTGCTTCCATGGCCGCGGTGGTGGTTAGCCTGACAAGCTCCGGAACGAAAGGGAAACTCAACGTGAGAATTTGCCTCCAGTTTAGGCTCTGCGTAGCCGGGCAGGAAGGGCGGCATGCAGCAGTTTCCATGAGTTCTTAGTCACCGTTCGGGTTTATTTTAAGGGAATTACCCATTTGAGGACTCCTAGGCCCCTCGGGTGTGCATCCATTTCCCTCCAAGGTCACTGAGGACCTCCAGACACCCCCCACGCCGTGGTCCGGCTGAGCAACATCGAGGCCCATTGCTCTGCCCCTCGGAGGCCCTGTGTGCGTGCCGAGTGATGGGCAACACGCTGCACGTTCCTTGAGGAGAGCTCCATTTCCAGAGCCCTCACACGGCCTCAGAACCAGATTTCTGGTGAGTCCGAAGCTCCCAGGAAATCTTTGTCGTCGCCCTTGTGAGAGCTGCCGTGAGAAAACACTCTGCCTACTTCGCGGGCCTCGTACCTGAAGGCACTCTGCTCGAGGAGAACGTCAGCATCTCGCAATGCTGCGTCGCTAACGGGACAGCCGGAGTGAGCACAGGCCTGGAGGGAAGGCCCTGACGTGAGGTGCACAAGCGGAGCCGCGCAGCAGTTTCCGTGAGGCCGTAGCCTCTGCTCTGCGTGTGTTGAACGGCAGTAGAGTTTCCTGGACACCTGGGAGGCTCGCGGGGGCACCCTGTTCCAGGCTGGAACACGGAGTACTCCCGGGCACCCCTGGGTCTGCTGAGCAACATCCAGGCCCGGAGCCCTTTGGAGCCGCTCTCCATACGCCGAGTGTAGGGAAACGCCCTGCACTCTCTCCTGGAGGAGATTCGTTTCCCCACCAAACCCACACTTTCACCAACAGACTTCTGGCACGTCTCACATGCCTTTGAGGTCTTACGCCTTGCCCTAGTCTGAGCTGCCCTGAGAGATCCCTCGGCCTCGCATTCCATCTAGGACCCCCCTGCCGGAAGTCACCCTGCCTCCAAGAGAAAGTCGGCTTGCGTTCTTACTGCGATTTCAGCCCTGTGCTTCCTGTGGCACTGCAGGCTTTGGAATAGCCACAGGCCCCGGAGGCGTAACTAGGCAGGGCATTCCTTGGTTGAGGCAGTTCACTTGACCCAGAACACCCTACTTCGGGGAGTTGGTTCAGGGAAGCAAACGCAGGGTAACATGTGTCTCTTTGGACTGGTTAGAAACCACAGGGAGGTAAGCTGAGTGTGCGCGTGGAAACGGGAGCCTGCTGGAACTATCCTTGCTTTCCCACTTGGAAGGCTGCCTTCATGCTGCCTTGAAGCTGCCTGACGTCCCCTGCTGTTGACAGGCCTGGAAACCCGGTCGAAATGCTTCTGGGAAGAAAATGAGTTTGCTCCGTCTCAACCCGGTGCTTCCATGGCCGCGGTGGTGGTTAGCCTGACAAGCTCCGGAACGAAAGGGAAACTCAACGTGAGAATTTGCCTCCAGTTTAGGCTCTGCGTAGCCGGGCAGGAAGGGCGGCATGCAGCAGTTTCCATGAGTTCTTAGTCACCGTTCGGGTTTATTTTAAGGGAATTACCCATTTGAGGACTCGTAGGACCCTCGGGTGTGCATCCATTTCCCTCCAAGGTCACTGAGGACCTCCAGACACCCCCCACGCCGTGGTCCGGCTGAGCAACCTCGAGGCCCATTGCTCTGCCCCTCGGAGGCCCTGTGTGCGTGCCGAGTGATGGGCAACACGCTGCACGTTCCTTGAGGAGAGCTCCATTTCCAGAGCCCTCACACGGCCTCAGAACCAGATTTCTGGTGAGTCCGAAGCTCCCAGGAAATCTTTGTCGTCGCCCTTGTGAGAGCTGCCGTGAGAAAACACTCTGCCTACTTCGCGGGTCTCGAACCTGAAGGCACTCTGCTCGAGGAGAACGTCAGCATCTCGCAATGCTGCGTCGCTAACGGGACAGCCGGAGTGAGCACAGGCCTGGAGGGAAGGCCCTGACGTGAGGTGCAGAAGCGGAGCCGCACAGCAGTTTCCGTGAGGCCGTAGCCTCTGCTCTGCGTGTGTTGAACGGCAGTAGAGTTTCCTGGACACCTGGGAGGCTCGCGGGGGCACCCTGTTCCAGGCTGGAACACGGAGTACTCCCGGGCACCCCTGGGTCTGCTGAGCAACATCCAGGCCCGGAGCCCTTTGGAGCCGCTCTCCATACGCCGAGTGTAGGGAAACGCCCTGCACTCTCTCCTGGAGGAGATTCGTTTCCCCACCAAACCCACACTTTCACCAACAGACTTCTGGCACGTCTCACATGCCTTTGAGGTCTTACGCCTTGCCCTAGTCTGAGCTGCCCTGAGAGACCCCTGGCCTCTCATTCCATCTAGGACCCCCCTGCCGGAAGTCACCCTGCCTCCAAGAGAAAGTCGGCTTGCGTTCTTACTGCGATTTCAGCCCTGTGCTTCCTGTGGCACTGCAGGCTTTGGAATAGCCACAGGCTCCAGAGGCGTAACTAGGCAGGGCATTCCTTGGTTGAGGCAGTTCACTTGACCCAGAACACCCTACTTCGGGGAGTTGGTTCAGGGAAGCAAACGCAGGGTAACATGTGTCTCTTTGGACTGGTTAGAAACCACAGGGAGGTAAGCTGAGTGTGCGCGTGGAAACGGGAGCCTGCTGGAACTATCCTTGCTTTCCCACTTGGAAGGCTGCCTTCATGCTGCCTTGAAGCTGCCTGACGTCCCCTGCTGTTGACAGGCCTGGAAACCCGGTCGAAATGCTTCTGGGAAGAAAATGAGTTTGCTCCGTCTCAACCCGGTGCTTCCATGGCCGCGGTGGTGGTTAGCCTGACAAGCTCCGGAACGAAAGGGAAACTCAACGTGAGAATTTGCCTCCAGTTTAGGCTCTGCGTAGCCGGGCAGGAAGGGCGGCATGCAGCAGTTTCCATGAGTTCTTAGTCACCGTTCGGGTTTATTTTAAGGGAATTACCCATTTGAGGACTCCTAGGCCCCTCGGGTGTGCATCCATTTCCCTCCAAGGTCACTGAGGACCTCCAGACACCCCCCACGCCGTGGTCCGGCTGAGCAACATCGAGGCCCATTGCTCTGCCCCTCGGAGGCCCTGTGTGCGTGCCGAGTGATGGGCAACACGCTGCACGTTCCTTGAGGAGATCTCCATTTCCAGAGCCCTCACACGGCCTCAGAACCAGATTTCTGGTGAGTCCGAAGCTCCCAGGAAATCTTTGTCGTCGCCCTTGTGAGAGCTGCCGTGAGAAAACACTCTGCCTACTTCGCGGGTCTCGAACCTGAAGGCACTCTGCTCGAGGAGAACAACAGCATCTCGCAATGCTGCGTCGCTAACGGGACAGCCGGAGTGAGCACAGGCCTGGAGGGAAGGCCCTGACGTGAGGTGCAGAAGCGGAGCCGCACAGCAGTTTCCGTGAGGCCGTAGCCTCTGCTCTGCGTGTGTTGAACGGCAGTAGAGTTTCCTGGACACCTGGGAGGCTCGCGGGGGCACCCTGTTCCAGGCTGGAACACGGAGTACTCCCGGGCACCCCTGGGTCTGCTGAGCAACATCCAGGCCCGGAGCCCTTTGGAGCCGCTCTCCATACGCCGAGTGTAGGGAAACGCCCTGCACTCTCTCCTGGAGGAGATTCGTTTCCCCACCAAACCCACACTTTCACCAACAGACTTCTGGCACGTCTCACATGCCTTTGAGGTCTTACGCCTTGCCCTAGTCTGAGCTGCCCTGAGAGACCCCTGGCCTCGCATTCCATCTAGGACCCCCCTGCCGGAAGTCACCCTGCCTCCAAGAGAAAGTCGGCTTGCGTTCTTACTGCGATTTCAGCCCTGTGCTTCCTGTGGCACTGCAGGCTTTGGAATAGCCACAGGCCCCAGAGGCGTAACTAGGCAGGGCATTCCTTGGTTGAGGCAGTTCACTTGACCCAGAACACCCTACTTCGGGGAGTTGGTTCAGGGAAGCAAACGCAGGGTAACATGTGTCTCTTTGGACTGGTTAGAAACCACAGGGAGGTAAGCTGAGTGTGCGCGTGGAAACGGGAGCCTGCTGGAACTATCCTTGCTTTCCCACTTGGAAGGCTGCCTTCATGCTGCCTTGAAGCTGCCTGACGTCCCCTGCTGTTGACAGGCCTGGAAACCCGGTCGAAATGCTTCTGGGAAGAAAATGAGTTTGCTCCGTCTCAACCCGGTGCTTCCATGGCCGCGGTGGTGGTTAGCCTGACAAGCTCCGGAACGAAAGGGAAACTCAACGTGAGAATTTGCCTCCAGTTTAGGCTCTGCGTAGCCGGGCAGGAAGGGCGGCATGCAGCAGTTTCCATGAGTTCTTAGTCACCGTTCGGGTTTATTTTAAGGGAATTACCCATTTGAGGACTCCTAGGCCCCTCGGGTGTGCATCCATTTCCCTCCAAGGTCACTGAGGACCTCCAGACACCCCCCACGCCGTGGTCCGGCTGAGCAACATCGAGGCCCATTGCTCTGCCCCTCGGAGGCCCTGTGTGCGTGCCGAGTGATGGGCAACACGCTGCACGTTCCTTGAGGAGAGCTCCATTTCCAGAGCCCTCACACGGCCTCAGAACCAGATTTCTGGTGAGTCCGAAGCTCCCAGGAAATCTTTGTCGTCGCCCTTGTGAGAGCTGCCGTGAGAAAACACTCTGCCTACTTCGCGGGCCTCGTACCTGAAGGCACTCTGCTCGAGGAGAACGTCAGCATCTCACAATGCTGCGTCGCTAACGGGACAGCCGGAGTGAGCACAGGCCTGGAGGGAAGGCCCTGACGTGAGGTGCACAAGCGGAGCCGCGCAGCAGTTTCCGTGAGGCCGTAGCCTCTGCTCTGCGTGTGTTGAACGGCAGTAGAGTTTCCTGGACACCTGGGAGGCTCGCAGGGGCACCCTGTTCCAGGCTGGAACACGGAGTACTCCCGGGCACCCCTGGGTCTGCTGAGCAACATCCAGGCCCGGAGCCCTTTGGAGCCGCTCTCCATACGCCGAGTGTAGGGAAACGCCCTGCACTCTCTCCTGGAGGAGATTCGTTTCCCCACCAAACCCACACTTTCACCAACAGACTTCTGGCACGTCTCACATGCCTTTGAGGTCTTACGCCTTGCCCTAGTCTGAGCTGCCCTGAGAGACCCCTCGGCCTCGCATTCCATCTAGGACCCCCCTGCCGGAAGTCACCCTGCCTCCAAGAGAAAGTCGGCTTGCGTTCTTACTGCGATTTCAGCCCTGTGCTTCCTGTGGCACTGCAGGCTTTGGAATAGCCACAGGCCCCGGAGGCGTAACTAGGCAGGGCATTCCTTGGTTGAGGCAGTTCACTTGACCCAGAACACCCTACTTCGGGGAGTTGGTTCAGGGAAGCAAACGCAGGGTAACATGTGTCTCTTTGGACCGGTTAGAAACCACAGGGAGGTAAGCTGAGTGTGCGCGTGGAAACGGGAGCCTGCTGGAACTATCCTTGCTTTCCCACTTGGAAGGCTGCCTTCATGCTGCCTTGAAGCTGCCTGACGTCCCCTGCTGTTGACAGGCCTGGAAACCCGGTCGAAATGCTTCTGGGAAGAAAATGAGTTTGCTCCGTCTCAACCCGGTGCTTCCATGGCCGCGGTGGTGGTTAGCCTGACAAGCTCCGGAACGAAAGGGAAACTCAACGTGAGAATTTGCCTCCAGTTTAGGCTCTGCGTAGCCGGGCAGGAAGGGCGGCATGCAGCAGTTTCCATGAGTTCTTAGTCACCGTTCGGGTTTATTTTAAGGGAATTACCCATTTGAGGACTCGTAGGCCCCTCGGGTGTGCATCCATTTCCCTCCAAGGTCACTGAGGACCTCCAGACACCCCCCACGCCGTGGTCCGGCTGAGCAAGATCGAGGCCCATTGCTCTGCCCCTCGGAGGCCCTGTGTGCGTGCCGAGTGATGGGCAACACGCTGCACGTTCCTTGAGGAGAGCTCCATTTCCAGAGCCCTCACACGGCCTCAGAACCAGATTTCTGGTGAGACCGAAGCTCCCAGGAAATCTTTGTCGTCGCCCTTGTGAGAGCTGCCGTGAGAAAACACTCTGCCTACTTCGCGGGCCTCGTACCTGAAGGCACTCTGCTCGAGGAGAACGTCAGCATCTCGCAATGCTGCGTCGCTAACGGGACAGCCGGAGTGAGCACAGGCCTGGAGAGAAGGCCCTGACGTGAGGTGCACAAGCGGAGCCGCGCAGCAGTTTCCGTGAGGCCGTAGCCTCTGCTCTGCGTGTGTTGAACGGCAGTAGAGTTTCCTGGACACCTGGGAGGCTCGCGGGGGCACCCTGTTCCAGGCTGGAACACGGAGTACTCCCGGGCACCCCTGGGTCTGCTGAGCAACATCCAGGCCCGGAGCCCTTTGGAGCCGCTCTCCATACGCCGAGTGTAGGGAAACGCCCTGCACTCTCTCCTGGAGGAGATTCGTTTCCCCACCAAACCCACACTTTCACCAACAGACTTCTGGCACGTCTCACATGCCTTTGAGGTCTTACGCCTTGCCCTAGTCTGAGCTGCCCTGAGAGATCCCTCGGCCTCGCATTCCATCTAGGACCCCCCTGCCGGAAGTCACCCTGCCTCCAAGAGAAAGTCGGCTTGCGTTCTTACTGCGATTTCAGCCCTGTGCTTCCTGTGGCACTGCAGGCTTTGGAATAGCCACAGGCCCCGGAGGCGTAACTAGGCAGGGCATTCCTTGGTTGAGGCAGTTCACTTGACCCAGAACACCCTACTTCGGGGAGTTGGTTCAGGGAAGCAAACGCAGGGTAACATGTGTCTCTTTGGACTGGTTAGAAACCACAGGGAGGTAAGCTGAGTGTGCGCGTGGAAACGGGAGCCTGCTGGAACTATCCTTGCTTTCCCACTTGGAAGGCTGCCTTCATGCTGCCTTGAAGCTGCCTGACGTCCCCTGCTGTTGACAGGCCTGGAAACCCGGTCGAAATGCTTCTGGGAAGAAAATGAGTTTGCTCCGTCTCAACCCGGTGCTTCCATGGCCGCGGTGGTGGTTAGCCTGACAAGCTCCGGAACGAAAGGGAAACTCAACGTGAGAATTTGCCTCCAGTTTAGGCTCTGCGTAGCCGGGCAGGAAGGGCGGCATGCAGCAGTTTCCATGAGTTCTTAGTCACCGTTCGGGTTTATTTTAAGGGAATTACCCATTTGAGGACTCGTAGGACCCTCGGGTGTGCATCCATTTCCCTCCAAGGTCACTGAGGACCTCCAGACACCCCCCACGCCGTGGTCCGGCTGAGCAACATCGAGGCCCATTGCTCTGCCCCTCGGAGGCCCTGTGTGCGTGCCGAGTGATGGGCAACACGCTGCACGTTCCTTGAGGAGAGCTCCATTTCCAGAGCCCTCACACGGCCTCAGAACCAGATTTCTGGTGAGTCCGAAGCTCCCAGGAAATCTTTGTCGTCGCCCTTGTGAGAGCTGCCGTGAGAAAACACTCTGCCTACTTCGCGGGTCTCGAACCTGAAGGCACTCTGCTCGAGGAGAACGTCAGCATCTCGCAATGCTGCGTCGCTAACGGGACAGCCGGAGTGAGCACAGGCCTGGAGGGAAGGCCCTGACGTGAGGTGCAGAAGCGGAGCCGCGCAGCAGTTTCCGTGAGGCCGTAGCCTCTGCTCTGCGTGTGTTGAACGGCAGTAGAGTTTCCTGGACACCTGGGAGGCTCGCGGGGGCACCCTGTTCCAGGCTGGAACACGGAGTACTCCCGGGCACCCCTGGGTCTGCTGAGCAACATCCAGGCCCGGAGCCCTTTGGAGCCGCTCTCCATACGCCGAGTGTAGGGAAACGCCCTGCACTCTCTCCTGGAGGAGATTCGTTTCCCCACCAAACCCACACTTTCACCAACAGACTTCTGGCACGTCTCACATGCCTTTGAGGTCTTACGCCTTGCCCTAGTCTGAGCTGCCCTGAGAGACCCCTGGCCTCGCATTCCATCTAGGACCCCCCTGCCGGAAGTCACCCTGCCTCCAAGAGAAAGTCGGCTTGCGTTCTTACTGCGATTTCAGCCCTGTGCTTCCTGTGGCACTGCAGGCTTTGGAATAGCCACAGGCCCCAGAGGCGTAACTAGGCAGGGCATTCCTTGGTTGAGGCAGTTCACTTGACCCAGAACACCCTACTTCGGGGAGTTGGTTCAGGGAAGCAAACGCAGGGTAACATGTGTCTCTTTGGACTGGTTAGAAACCACAGGGAGGTAAGCTGAGTGTGCGCGTGGAAACGGGAGCCTGCTGGAACTATCCTTGCTTTCCCACTTGGAAGGCTGCCTTCATGCTGCCTTGAAGCTGCCTGACGTCCCCTGCTGTTGACAGGCCTGGAAACCCGGTCGAAATGCTTCTGGGAAGAAAATGAGTTTGCTCCGTCTCAACCCGGTGCTTCCATGGCCGCGGTGGTGGTTAGCCTGACAAGCTCCGGAACGAAAGGGAAACTCAACGTGAGAATTTGCCTCCAGTTTAGGCTCTGCGTAGCCGGGCAGGAAGGGCGGCATGCAGCAGTTTCCATGAGTTCTTAGTCACCGTTCGGGTTTATTTTAAGGGAATTACCCATTTGAGGACTCGTAGGCCCCTCGGGTGTGCATCCATTTCCCTCCAAGGTCACTGAGGTCCTCCAGACACCCCCCACGCCGTGGTCCGGCTGAGCAACATCGAGGCCCATTGCTCTGCCCCTCGGAGGCCCTGTGTGCGTGCCGAGTGATGGGCAACACGCTGCACGTTCCTTGAGGAGAGCTCCATTTCCAGAGCCCTCACACGGCCTCAGAACCAGATTTCTGGTGAGTCCGAAGCTCCCAGGAAATCTTTGTCGTCGCCCTTGTGAGAGCTGCCGTGAGAAAACACTCTGCCTACTTCGCGGGCCTCGTACCTGAAGGCACTCTGCTCGAGGAGAACGTCAGCATCTCACAATGCTGCGTCGCTAACGGGACAGCCGGAGTGAGCACAGGCCTGGAGGGAAGGCCCTGACGTGAGGTGCACAAGCGGAGCCGCGCAGCAGTTTCCGTGAGGCCGTAGCCTCTGCTCTGCGTGTGTTGAACGGCAGTAGAGTTTCCTGGACACCTGGGAGGCTCGCGGGGGCACCCTGTTCCAGGCTGGAACACGGAGTACTCCCGGGCACCCCTGGGTCTGCTGAGCAACATCCAGGCCCGGAGCCCTTTGGAGCCGCTCTCCATACGCCGAGTGTAGGGAAACGCCCTGCACTCTCTCCTGGAGGAGATTCGTTTCCCCACCAAACCCACACTTTCACCAACAGACTTCTGGCACGTCTCACATGCCTTTGAGGTCTTACGCCTTGCCCTAGTCTGAGCTGCCCTGAGAGACCCCTCGGCCTCGCATTCCATCTAGGACCCACCTGCCGGAAGTCACCCTGCCTCCAAGAGAAAGTCGGCTTGCGTTCTTACTGCGATTTCAGCCCTGTGCTTCCTGTGGCACTGCAGGCTTTGGAATAGCCACAGGCCCCGGAGGCGTAACTAGGCAGGGCATTCCTTGGTTGAGGCAGTTCACTTGACCCAGAACACCCTACTTCGGGGAGTTGGTTCAGGGAAGCAAACGCAGGGTAACATGTGTCTCTTTGGACCGGTTAGAAACCACAGGGAGGTAAGCTGAGTGTGCGCGTGGAAACGGGAGCCTGCTGGAACTATCCTTGCTTTCCCACTTGGAAGGCTGCCTTCATGCTGCCTTGAAGCTGCCTGACGTCCCCTGCTGTTGACAGGCCTGGAAACCCGGTCGAAATGCTTCTGGGAAGAAAATGAGTTTGCTCCGTCTCAACCCGGTGCTTCCATGGCCGCGGTGGTGGTTAGCCTGACAAGCTCCGGAACGAAAGGGAAACTCAACGTGAGAATTTGCCTCCAGTTTAGGCTCTGCGTAGCCGGGCAGGAAGGGCGGCATGCAGCAGTTTCCATGAGTTCTTAGTCACCGTTCGGGTTTATTTTAAGGGAATTACCCATTTGAGGACTCCTAGGCCCCTCGGGTGTGCATCCATTTCCCTCCAAGGTCACTGAGGACCTCCAGACACCCCCCACGCCGTGGTCCGGCTGAGCAACCTCGAGGCCCATTGCTCTGCCCCTCGGAGGCCCTGTGTGCGTGCCGAGTGATGGGCAACACGCTGCACGTTCCTTGAGGAGAGCTCCATTTCCAGAGCCCTCACACGGCCTCAGAACCAGATTTCTGGTGAGTCCGAAGCTCCCAGGAAATCTTTGTCGTCGCCCTTGTGAGAGCTGCCGTGAGAAAACACTCTGCCTACTTCGCGGGCCTCGTACCTGAAGGCACTCTGCTCGAGGAGAACGTCAGCATCTCGCAATGCTGCGTCGCTAACGGGACAGCCGGAGTGAGCACAGGCCTGGAGGGAAGGCCCTGACGTGAGGTGCAGAAGCGGAGCCGCGCAGCAGTTTCCGTGAGGCCGTAGCCTCTGCTCTGCGTGTGTTGAACGGCAGTAGAGTTTCCTGGACACCTGGGAGGCTCGCGGGGGCACCCTGTTCCAGGCTGGAACACGGAGTACTCCCGGGCACCCCTGGGTCTGCTGAGCAACATCCAGGCCCGGAGCCCTTTGGAGCCGCTCTCCATACGCCGAGTGTAGGGAAACGCCCTGCACTCTCTCCTGGAGGAGATTCGTTTCCCCACCAAACCCACACTTTCACCAACAGACTTCTGGCACGTCTCACATGCCTTTGAGGTCTTACGCCTTGCCCTAGTCTGAGCTGCCCTGAGAGACCCCTCGGCCTCGCATTCCATCTAGGACCCCCCTGCCGGAAGTCACCCTGCCTCCAAGAGAAAGTCGGCTTGCGTTCTTACTGCGATTTCAGCCCTGTGCTTCCTGTGGCACTGCAGGCTTTGGAATAGCCACAGGCCCCGGAGGCGTAACTAGGCAGGGCATTCCTTGGTTGAGGCAGTTCACTTGACCCAGAACACCCTACTTCGGGGAGTTGGTTCAGGGAAGCAAACGCAGGGTAACATGTGTCTCTTTGGACCGGTTAGAAACCACAGGGAGGTAAGCTGAGTGTGCGCGTGGAAACGGGAGCCTGCTGGAACTATCCTTGCTTTCCCACTTGGAAGGCTGCCTTCATGCTGCCTTGAAGCTGCCTGACGTCCCCTGCTGTTGACAGGCCTGGAAACCCGGTCGAAATGCTTCTGGGAAGAAAATGAGTTTGCTCCGTCTCAACCCGGTGCTTCCATGGCCGCGGTGGTGGTTAGCCTGACAAGCTCCGGAACGAAAGGGAAACTCAACGTGAGAATTTGCCTCCAGTTTAGGCTCTGCGTAGCCGGGCAGGAAGGGCGGCATGCAGCAGTTTCCATGAGTTCTTAGTCACCGTTCGGGTTTATTTTAAGGGAATTACCCATTTGAGGACTCGTAGGCCCCTCGGGTGTGCATCCATTTCCCTCCAAGGTCACTGAGGACCTCCAGACACCCCCCACGCCGTGGTCCGGCTGAGCAACCTCGAGGCCCATTGCTCTGCCCCTCGGAGGCCCTGTGTGCGTGCCGAGTGATGGGCAACACGCTGCACGTTCCTTGAGGAGAGCTCCATTTCCAGAGCCCTCACACGGCCTCAGAACCAGATTTCTGGTGAGTCCGAAGCTCCCAGGAAATCTTTGTCGTCGCCCTTGTGAGAGCTGCCGTGAGAAAACACTCTGCCTACTTCGCGGGCCTCGTACCTGAAGGCACTCTGCTCGAGGAGAACGTCAGCATCTCGCAATGCTGCGTCGCTAACGGGACAGCCGGAGTGAGCACAGGCCTGGAGGGAAGGCCCTGACGTGAGGTGCACAAGCGGAGCCGCGCAGCAGTTTCCGTGAGGCCGTAGCCTCTGCTCTGCGTGTGTTGAACGGCAGTAGAGTTTCCTGGACACCTGGGAGGCTCGCGGGGGCACCCTGTTCCAGGCTGGAACACGGAGTACTCCCGGGCACCCCTGGGTCTGCTGAGCAACATCCAGGCCCGGAGCCCTTTGGAGCCGCTCTCCATACGCCGAGTGTAGGGAAACGCCCTGCACTCTCTCCTGGAGGAGATTCGTTTCCCCACCAAACCCACACTTTCACCAACAGACTTCTGGCACGTCTCACATGCCTTTGAGGTCTTACGCCTTGCCCTAGTCTGAGCTGCCCTGAGAGACCCCTCGGCCTCGCATTCCATCTAGGACCCCCCTGCCGGAAGTCACCCTGCCTCCAAGAGAAAGTCGGCTTGCGTTCTTACTGCGATTTCAGCCCTGTGCTTCCTGTGGCACTGCAGGCTTTGGAATAGCCAGAGGCCCCGGAGGCGTAACTAGGCAGGGCATTCCTTGGTTGAGGCAGTTCACTTGACCCAGAACACCCTACTTCGGGGAGTTGGTTCAGGGAAGCAAACGCAGGGTAACATGTGTCTCTTTGGACCGGTTAGAAACCACAGGGAGGTAAGCTGAGTGTGCGCGTGGAAACGGGAGCCTGCTGGAACTATCCTTGCTTTCCCACTTGGAAGGCTGCCTTCATGCTGCCTTGAAGCTGCCTGACGTCCCCTGCTGTTGACAGGCCTGGAAACCCGGTCGAAATGCTTCTGGGAAGAAAATGAGTTTGCTCCGTCTCAACCCGGTGCTTCCATGGCCGCGGTGGTGGTTAGCCTGACAAGCTCCGGAACGAAAGGGAAACTCAACGTGAGAATTTGCCTCCAGTTTAGGCTCTGCGTAGCCGGGCAGGAAGGGCGGCATGCAGCAGTTTCCATGAGTTCTTAGTCACCGTTCGGGTTTATTTTAAGGGAATTACCCATTTGAGGACTCCTAGGCCCCTCGGGTGTGCATCCATTTCCCTCCAAGGTCACTGAGGACCTCCAGACACCCCCCACGCCGTGGTCCGGCTGAGCAACATCGAGGCCCATTGCTCTGCCCCTCGGAGGCCCTGTGTGCGTGCCGAGTGATGGGCAACACGCTGCACGTTCCTTGAGGAGAGCTCCATTTCCAGAGCCCTCACACGGCCTCAGAACCAGATTTCTGGTGAGTCCGAAGCTCCCAGGAAATCTTTGTCGTCGCCCTTGTGAGAGCTGCCGTGAGAAAACACTCTGCCTACTTCGCGGGCCTCGTACCTGAAGGCACTCTGCTCGAGGAGAACGTCAGCATCTCGCAATGCTGCGTCGCTAACGGGACAGCCGGAGTGAGCACAGGCCTGGAGGGAAGGCCCTGACGTGAGGTGCACAAGCGGAGCCGCGCAGCAGTTTCCGTGAGGCCGTAGCCTCTGCTCTGCGTGTGTTGAACGGCAGTAGAGTTTCCTGGACACCTGGGAGGCTCGCGGGGGCACCCTGTTCCAGGCTGGAACACGGAGTACTCCCGGGCACCCCTGGGTCTGCTGAGCAACATCCAGGCCCGGAGCCCTTTGGAGCCGCTCTCCATACGCCGAGTGTAGGGAAACGCCCTGCACTCTCTCCTGGAGGAGATTCGTTTCCCCACCAAACCCACACTTTCACCAACAGACTTCTGGCACGTCTCACATGCCTTTGAGGTCTTACGCCTTGCCCTAGTCTGAGCTGCCCTGAGAGACCCCTCGGCCTCGCATTCCATCTAGGACCCCCCTGCCGGAAGTCACCCTGCCTCCAAGAGAAAGTCGGCTTGCGTTCTTACTGCGATTTCAGCCCTGTGCTTCCTGTGGCACTGCAGGCTTTGGAATAGCCACAGGCCCCGGAGGCGTAACTAGGCAGGGCATTCCTTGGTTGAGGCAGTTCACTTGACCCAGAACACCCTACTTCGGGGAGTTGGTTCAGGGAAGCAAACGCAGGGTAACATGTGTCTCTTTGGACCGGTTAGAAACCACAGGGAGGTAAGCTGAGTGTGCGCGTGGAAACGGGAGCCTGCTGGAACTATCCTTGCTTTCCCACTTGGAAGGCTGCCTTCATGCTGCCTTGAAGCTGCCTGACGTCCCCTGCTGTTGACAGGCCTGGAAACCCGGTCGAAATGCTTCTGGGAAGAAAATGAGTTTGCTCCGTCTCAACCCGGTGCTTCCATGGCCGCGGTGGTGGTTAGCCTGACAAGCTCCGGAACGAAAGGGAAACTCAACGTGAGAATTTGCCTCCAGTTTAGGCTCTGCGTAGCCGGGCAGGAAGGGCGGCATGCAGCAGTTTCCATGAGTTCTTAGTCACCGTTCGGGTTTATTTTAAGGGAATTACCCATTTGAGGACTCCTAGGCCCCTCGGGTGTGCATCCATTTCCCTCCAAGGTCACTGAGGACCTCCAGACACCCCCCACGCCGTGGTCCGGCTGAGCAACATCGAGGCCCATTGCTCTGCCCCTCGGAGGCCCTGTGTGCGTGCCGAGTGATGGGCAACACGCTGCACGTTCCTTGAGGAGAGCTCCATTTCCAGAGCCCTCACACGGCCTCAGAACCAGATTTCTGGTGAGTCCGAAGCTCCCAGGAAATCTTTGTCGTCGCCCTTGTGAGAGCTGCCGTGAGAAAACACTCTGCCTACTTCGCGGGCCTCGTACCTGAAGGCACTCTGCTCGAGGAGAACGTCAGCATCTCGCAATGCTGCGTCGCTAACGGGACAGCCGGAGTGAGCACAGGCCTGGAGAGAAGGCCCTGACGTGAGGTGCACAAGCGGAGCCGCGCAGCAGTTTCCGTGAGGCCGTAGCCTCTGCTCTGCGTGTGTTGAACGGCAGTAGAGTTTCCTGGACACCTGGGAGGCTCGCGGGGGCACCCTGTTCCAGGCTGGAACACGGAGTACTCCCGGGCACCCCTGGGTCTGCTGAGCAACATCCAGGCCCGGAGCCCTTTGGAGCCGCTCTCCATACGCCGAGTGTAGGGAAACGCCCTGCACTCTCTCCTGGAGGAGATTCGTTTCCCCACCAAACCCACACTTTCACCAACAGACTTCTGGCACGTCTCACATGCCTTTGAGGTCTTACGCCTTGCCCTAGTCTGAGCTGCCCTGAGAGACCCCTCGGCCTCGCATTCCATCTAGGACCCCCCTGCCGGAAGTCACCCTGCCTCCAAGAGAAAGTCGGCTTGCGTTCTTACTGCGATTTCAGCCCTGTGCTTCCTGTGGCACTGCAGGCTTTGGAATAGCCAGAGGCCCCGGAGGCGTAACTAGGCAGGGCATTCCTTGGTTGAGGCAGTTCACTTGACCCAGAACACCCTACTTCGGGGAGTTGGTTCAGGGAAGCAAACGCAGGGTAACATGTGTCTCTTTGGACCGGTTAGAAACCACAGGGAGGTAAGCTGAGTGTGCGCGTGGAAACGGGAGCCTGCTGGAACTATCCTTGCTTTCCCACTTGGAAGGCTGCCTTCATGCTGCCTTGAAGCTGCCTGACGTCCCCTGCTGTTGACAGGCCTGGAAACCCGGTCGAAATGCTTCTGGGAAGAAAATGAGTTTGCTCCGTCTCAACCCGGTGCTTCCATGGCCGCGGTGGTGGTTAGCCTGACAAGCTCCAGACGAAAGGGAAACTCAACGTGAGAATTTGCCAACACTTTAGGCTCTGCGTAGCCGGGCAGGAAGGGCGGCATGCAGCAGTTTCCATGAGTTCTTAGTCACCGTTCGGGTTTATTTTAAGGGAATTACCCATTTGAGGACTCCTAGGCCCCTCGGGTGTGCATCCATTTCCCTCCAAGGTCACTGAGGACCTCCAGACACCCCCCACGCCGTGGTCCGGCTGAGCAACATCGAGGCCCATTGCTCTGCCCCTCGGAGGCCCTGTGTGCGTGCCGAGTGATGGGCAACACGCTGCACGTTCCTTGAGGAGAGCTCCATTTCCAGAGCCCTCACACGGCCTCAGAACCAGATTTCTGGTGAGTCCGAAGCTCCCAGGAAATCTTTGTCGTCGCCCTTGTGAGAGCTGCCGTGAGAAAACACTCTGCCTACTTCGCGGGCCTCGTACCTGAAGGCACTCTGCTCGAGGAGAATGTCAGCATCTCGCAATGCTGCGTCGCTAACGGGACAGCCGGAGTGAGCACAGGCCTGGAGGGAAGGCCCTGACGTGAGGTGCACAAGCGGAGCCGCACAGCAGTTTCCGTGAGGCCGTAGCCTCTGCTCTGCGTGTGTTGAACGGCAGTAGAGTTTCCTGGACACCTGGGAGGCTCGCGGGGGCACCCTGTTCCAGGCTGGAACACGGAGTACTCCCGGGCACCCCTGGGTCTGCTGAGCAACATCCAGGCCCGGAGCCCTTTGGAGCCGCTCTCCATACGCCGAGTGTAGGGAAACGCCCTGCACTCTCTCCTGGAGGAGATTCGTTTCCCCACCAAACCCACACTTTCACCAACAGACTTCTGGCACGTCTCACATGCCTTTGAGGTCTTACGCCTTGCCCTAGTCTGAGCTGCCCTGAGAGATCCCTCGGCCTCGCATTCCATCTAGGACCCCCCTGCCGGAAGTCACCCTGCCTCCAAGAGAAAGTCGGCTTGCGTTCTTACTGCGATTTCAGCCCTGTGCTTCCTGTGGCACTGCAGGCTTTGGAATAGCCACAGGCCCCGGAGGCGTAACTAGGCAGGGCATTCCTTGGTTGAGGCAGTTCACTTGACCCAGAACACCCTACTTCGGGGAGTTGGTTCAGGGAAGCAAACGCAGGGTAACATGTGTCTCTTTGGACTGGTTAGAAACCACAGGGAGGTAAGCTGAGTGTGCGCGTGGAAACGGGAGCCTGCTGGAACTATCCTTGCTTTCCCACTTGGAAGGCTGCCTTCATGCTGCCTTGAAGCTGCCTGACGTCCCCTGCTGTTGACAGGCCTGGAAACCCGGTCGAAATGCTTCTGGGAAGAAAATGAGTTTGCTCCGTCTCAACCCGGTGCTTCCATGGCCGCGGTGGTGGTTAGCCTGACAAGCTCCGGAACGAAAGGGAAACTCAACGTGAGAATTTGCCTCCAGTTTAGGCTCTGCGTAGCCGGGCAGGAAGGGCGGCATGCAGCAGTTTCCATGAGTTCTTAGTCACCGTTCGGGTTTATTTTAAGGGAATTACCCATTTGAGGACTCGTAGGACCCTCGGGTGTGCATCCATTTCCCTCCAAGGTCACTGAGGACCTCCAGACACCCCCCACGCCGTGGTCCGGCTGAGCAACCTCGAGGCCCATTGCTCTGCCCCTCGGAGGCCCTGTGTGCGTGCCGAGTGATGGGCAACACGCTGCACGTTCCTTGAGGAGAGCTCCATTTCCAGAGCCCTCACACGGCCTCAGAACCAGATTTCTGGTGAGTCCGAAGCTCCCAGGAAATCTTTGTCGTCGCCCTTGTGAGAGCTGCCGTGAGAAAACACTCTGCCTACTTCGCGGGTCTCGAACCTGAAGGCACTCTGCTCGAGGAGAACGTCAGCATCTCGCAATGCTGCGTCGCTAACGGGACAGCCGGAGTGAGCACAGGCCTGGAGGGAAGGCCCTGACGTGAGGTGCAGAAGCGGAGCCGCACAGCAGTTTCCGTGAGGCCGTAGCCTCTGCTCTGCGTGTGTTGAACGGCAGTAGAGTTTCCTGGACACCTGGGAGGCTCGCGGGGGCACCCTGTTCCAGGCTGGAACACGGAGTACTCCCGGGCACCCCTGGGTCTGCTGAGCAACATCCAGGCCCGGAGCCCTTTGGAGCCGCTCTCCATACGCCGAGTGTAGGGAAACGCCCTGCACTCTCTCCTGGAGGAGATTCGTTTCCCCACCAAACCCACACTTTCACCAACAGACTTCTGGCACGTCTCACATGCCTTTGAGGTCTTACGCCTTGCCCTAGTCTGAGCTGCCCTGAGAGACCCCTGGCCTCGCATTCCATCTAGGACCCCCCTGCCGGAAGTCACCCTGCCTCCAAGAGAAAGTCGGCTTGCGTTCTTACTGCGATTTCAGCCCTGTGCTTCCTGTGGCACTGCAGGCTTTGGAATAGCCACAGGCCCCAGAGGCGTAACTAGGCAGGGCATTCCTTGGTTGAGGCAGTTCACTTGACCCAGAACACCCTACTTCGGGGAGTTGGTTCAGGGAAGCAAACGCAGGGTAACATGTGTCTCTTTGGACTGGTTAGAAACCACAGGGAGGTAAGCTGAGTGTGCGCGTGGAAACGGGAGCCTGCTGGAACTATCCTTGCTTTCCCACTTGGAAGGCTGCCTTCATGCTGCCTTGAAGCTGCCTGACGTCCCCTGCTGTTGACAGGCCTGGAAACCCGGTCGAAATGCTTCTGGGAAGAAAATGAGTTTGCTCCGTCTCAACCCGGTGCTTCCATGGCCGCGGTGGTGGTTAGCCTGACAAGCTCCGGAACGAAAGGGAAACTCAACGTGAGAATTTGCCTCCAGTTTAGGCTCTGCGTAGCCGGGCAGGAAGGGCGGCATGCAGCAGTTTCCATGAGTTCTTAGTCACCGTTCGGGTTTATTTTAAGGGAATTACCCATTTGAGGACTCGTAGGCCCCTCGGGTGTGCATCCATTTCCCTCCAAGGTCACTGAGGACCTCCAGACACCCCCCACGCCGTGGTCCGGCTGAGCAACATCGAGGCCCATTGCTCTGCCCCTCGGAGGCCCTGTGTGCGTGCCGAGTGATGGGCAACACGCTGCACGTTCCTTGAGGAGAGCTCCATTTCCAGAGCCCTCACACGGCCTCAGAACCAGATTTCTGGTGAGTCCGAAGCTCCCAGGAAATCTTTGTCGTCGCCCTTGTGAGAGCTGCCGTGAGAAAACACTCTGCCTACTTCGCGGGCCTCGTACCTGAAGGCACTCTGCTCGAGGAGAACGTCAGCATCTCGCAATGCTGCGTCGCTAACGGGACAGCCGGAGTGAGCACAGGCCTGGAGGGAAGGCCCTGACGTGAGGTGCACAAGCGGAGCCGCGCAGCAGTTTCCGTGAGGCCGTAGCCTCTGCTCTGCGTGTGTTGAACGGCAGTAGAGTTTCCTGGACACCTGGGAGGCTCGCGGGGGCACCCTGTTCCAGGCTGGAACACGGAGTACTCCCGGGCACCCCTGGGTCTGCTGAGCAACATCCAGGCCCGGAGCCCTTTGGAGCCGCTCTCCATACGCCGAGTGTAGGGAAACGCCCTGCACTCTCTCCTGGAGGAGATTCGTTTCCCCACCAAACCCACACTTTCACCAACAGACTTCTGGCACGTCTCACATGCCTTTGAGGTCTTACGCCTTGCCCTAGTCTGAGCTGCCCTGAGAGACCCCTCGGCCTCGCATTCCATCTAGGACCCCCCTGCCGGAAGTCACCCTGCCTCCAAGAGAAAGTCGGCTTGCGTTCTTACTGCGATTTCAGCCCTGTGCTTCCTGTGGCACTGCAGGCTTTGGAATAGCCACAGGCCCCGGAGGCGTAACTAGGCAGGGCATTCCTTGGTTGAGGCAGTTCACTTGACCCAGAACACCCTACTTCGGGGAGTTGGTTCAGGGAAGCAAACGCAGGGTAACATGTGTCTCTTTGGACCGGTTAGAAACCACAGGGAGGTAAGCTGAGTGTGCGCGTGGAAACGGGAGCCTGCTGGAACTATCCTTGCTTTCCCACTTGGAAGGCTGCCTTCATGCTGCCTTGAAGCTGCCTGACGTCCCCTGCTGTTGACAGGCCTGGAAACCCGGTCGAAATGCTTCTGGGAAGAAAATGAGTTTGCTCCGTCTCAACCCGGTGCTTCCATGGCCGCGGTGGTGGTTAGCCTGACAAGCTCCGGAACGAAAGGGAAACTCAACGTGAGAATTTGCCTCCAGTTTAGGCTCTGCGTAGCCGGGCAGGAAGGGCGGCATGCAGCAGTTTCCATGAGTTCTTAGTCACCGTTCGGGTTTATTTTAAGGGAATTACCCATTTGAGGACTCCTAGGCCCCTCGGGTGTGCATCCATTTCCCTCCAAGGTCACTGAGGACCTCCAGACACCCCCCACGCCGTGGTCCGGCTGAGCAACATCGAGGCCCATTGCTCTGCCCCTCGGAGGCCCTGTGTGCGTGCCGAGTGATGGGCAACACGCTGCACGTTCCTTGAGGAGAGCTCCATTTCCAGAGCCCTCACACGGCCTCAGAACCAGATTTCTGGTGAGTCCGAAGCTCCCAGGAAATCTTTGTCGTCGCCCTTGTGAGAGCTGCCGTGAGAAAACACTCTGCCTACTTCGCGGGCCTCGTACCTGAAGGCACTCTGCTCGAGGAGAACGTCAGCATCTCGCAATGCTGCGTCGCTAACGGGACAGCCGGAGTGAGCACAGGCCTGGAGAGAAGGCCCTGACGTGAGGTGCACAAGCGGAGCCGCGCAGCAGTTTCCGTGAGGCCGTAGCCTCTGCTCTGCGTGTGTTGAACGGCAGTAGAGTTTCCTGGACACCTGGGAGGCTCGCGGGGGCACCCTGTTCCAGGCTGGAACACGGAGTACTCCCGGGCACCCCTGGGTCTGCTGAGCAACATCCAGGCCCGGAGCCCTTTGGAGCCGCTCTCCATACGCCGAGTGTAGGGAAACGCCCTGCACTCTCTCCTGGAGGAGATTCGTTTCCCCACCAAACCCACACTTTCACCAACAGACTTCTGGCACGTCTCACATGCCTTTGAGGTCTTACGCCTTGCCCTAGTCTGAGCTGCCCTGAGAGACCCCTCGGCCTCGCATTCCATCTAGGACCCACCTGCCGGAAGTCACCCTGCCTCCAAGAGAAAGTCGGCTTGCGTTCTTACTGCGATTTCAGCCCTGTGCTTCCTGTGGCACTGCAGGCTTTGGAATAGCCACAGGCCCCGGAGGCGTAACTAGGCAGGGCATTCCTTGGTTGAGGCAGTTCACTTGACCCAGAACACCCTACTTCGGGGAGTTGGTTCAGGGAAGCAAACGCAGGGTAACATGTGTCTCTTTGGACCGGTTAGAAACCACAGGGAGGTAAGCTGAGTGTGCGCGTGGAAACGGGAGCCTGCTGGAACTATCCTTGCTTTCCCACTTGGAAGGCTGCCTTCATGCTGCCTTGAAGCTGCCTGACGTCCCCTGCTGTTGACAGGCCTGGAAACCCGGTCGAAATGCTTCTGGGAAGAAAATGAGTTTGCTCCGTCTCAACCCGGTGCTTCCATGGCCGCGGTGGTGGTTAGCCTGACAAGCTCCAGACGAAAGGGAAACTCAACGTGAGAATTTGCCTCCAGTTTAGGCTCTGCGTAGCCGGGCAGGAAGGGCGGCATGCAGCAGTTTCCATGAGTTCTTAGTCACCGTTCGGGTTTATTTTAAGGGAATTACCCATTTGAGGACTCGTAGGCCCCTCGGGTGTGCATCCATTTCCCTCCAAGGTCACTGAGGACCTCCAGACACCCCCCACGCCGTGGTCCAGCTGAGCAACATCGAGGCCCATTGCTCTGCCCCTCGGAGGCCCTGTGTGCGTGCCGAGTGATGGGCAACACGCTGCACGTTCCTTGAGGAGAGCTCCATTTCCAGAGCCCTCACACGGCCTCAGAACCAGATTTCTGGTGAGTCCGAAGCTCCCAGGAAATCTTTGTCGTCGCCCTTGTGAGAGCTGCCGTGAGAAAACACTCTGCCTACTTCGCGGGCCTCGTACCTGAAGGCACTCTGCTCGAGGAGAACGTCAGCATCTCACAATGCTGCGTCGCTAACGGGACAGCCGGAGTGAGCACAGGCCTGGAGGGAAGGCCCTGACGTGAGGTGCACAAGCGGAGCCGCGCAGCAGTTTCCGTGAGGCCGTAGCCTCTGCTCTGCGTGTGTTGAACGGCAGTAGAGTTTCCTGGACACCTGGGAGGCTCGCAGGGGCACCCTGTTCCAGGCTGGAACACGGAGTACTCCCGGGCACCCCTGGGTCTGCTGAGCAACATCCAGGCCCGGAGCCCTTTGGAGCCGCTCTCCATACGCCGAGTGTAGGGAAACGCCCTGCACTCTCTCCTGGAGCAGATTCGTTTCCCCACCAAACCCACACTTTCACCAACAGAGTTCTGGCACGTCTCACATGCCTTTGAGGTCTTACGCCTTGCCCTAGTCTGAGCTGCCCTGAGAGACCCCTCGGCCTCGCATTCCATCTAGGACCCCCCTGCCGGAAGTCACCCTGCCTCCAAGAGAAAGTCGGCTTGCGTTCTTACTGCGATTTCAGCCCTGTGCTTCCTGTGGCACTGCAGGCTTTGGAATAGCCACAGGCCCCGGAGGCGTAACTAGGCAGGGCATTCCTTGGTTGAGGCAGTTCACTTGACCCAGAACACCCTACTTCGGGGAGTTGGTTCAGGGAAGCAAACGCAGGGTAACATGTGTCTCTTTGGACCGGTTAGAAACCACAGGGAGGTAAGCTGAGTGTGCGCGTGGAAACGGGAGCCTGCTGGAACTATCCTTGCTTTCCCACTTGGAAGGCTGCCTTCATGCTGCCTTGAAGCTGCCTGACGTCCCCTGCTGTTGACAGGCCTGGAAACCCGGTCGAAATGCTTCTGGGAAGAAAATGAGTTTGCTCCGTCTCAACCCGGTGCTTCCATGGCCACGGTGGTGGTTAGCCTGACAAGCTCCGGAACGAAAGGGAAACTCAACGTGAGAATTTGCCTCCAGTTTAGGCTCTGCGTAGCCGGGCAGGAAGGGCGGCATGCAGCAGTTTCCATGAGTTCTTAGTCACCGTTCGGGTTTATTTTAAGGGAATTACCCATTTGAGGACTCCTAGGCCCCTCGGGTGTGCATCCATTTCCCTCCAAGGTCACTGAGGACCTCCAGACACCCCCCACGCCGTGGTCCGGCTGAGCAAGATCGAGGCCCATTGCTCTGCCCCTCGGAGGCCCTGTGTGCGTGCCGAGTGATGGGCAACACGCTGCACGTTCCTTGAGGAGAGCTCCATTTCCAGAGCCCTCACACGGCCTCAGAACCAGATTTCTGGTGAGTCCGAAGCTCCCAGGAAATCTTTGTCGTCGCCCTTGTGAGAGCTGCCGTGAGAAAACACTCTGCCTACTTCGCGGGCCTCGTACCTGAAGGCACTCTGCTCGAGGAGAACGTCAGCATCTCACAATGCTGCGTCGCTAACGGGACAGCCGGAGTGAGCACAGGCCTGGAGGGAAGGCCCTGACGTGAGGTGCACAAGCGGAGCCGCGCAGCAGTGTCCGTGAGGCCGTAGCCTCTGCTCTGCGTGTGTTGAACGGCAGTAGAGTTTCCTGGACACCTGGGAGGCTCGCGGGGGCACCCTGTTCCAGGCTGGAACACGGAGTACTCCCGGGCACCCCTGGGTCTGCTGAGCAACATCCAGGCCCGGAGCCCTTTGGAGCCGCTCTCCATACGCCGAGTGTAGGGAAACGCCCTGCACTCTCTCCTGGAGGAGATTCGTTTCCCCACCAAACCCACACTTTCACCAACAGACTTCTGGCACGTCTCACATGCCTTTGAGGTCTTACGCCTTGCCCTAGTCTGAGCTGCCCTGAGAGACCCCTCGGCCTCGCATTCCATCTAGGACCCCCCTGCCGGAAGTCACCCTGCCTCCAAGAGAAAGTCGGCTTGCGTTCTTACTGCGATTTCAGCCCTGTGCTTCCTGTGGCACTGCAGGCTTTGGAATAGCCAGAGGCCCCGGAGGCGTAACTAGGCAGGGCATTCCTTGGTTGAGGCAGTTCACTTGACCCAGAACACCCTACTTCGGGGAGTTGGTTCAGGGAAGCAAACGCAGGGTAACATGTGTCTCTTTGGACCGGTTAGAAACCACAGGGAGGTAAGCTGAGTGTGCGCGTGGAAACGGGAGCCTGCTGGAACTATCCTTGCTTTCCCACTTGGAAGGCTGCCTTCATGCTGCCTTGAAGCTGCCTGACGTCCCCTGCTGTTGACAGGCCTGGAAACCCGGTCGAAATGCTTCTGGGAAGAAAATGAGTTTGCTCCGTCTCAACCCGGTGCTTCCATGGCCGCGGTGGTGGTTAGCCTGACAAGCTCCAGACGAAAGGGAAACT
This sequence comes from Delphinus delphis, assembly GCF_949987515.2. Classification (NCBI taxonomy): domain Eukaryota; kingdom Metazoa; phylum Chordata; class Mammalia; order Artiodactyla; family Delphinidae; genus Delphinus; species Delphinus delphis. Next base: position 43,500,991 of record NC_082700.1, on the reverse strand, counting down.
CAACGTGAGAATTTGCCTCCAGTTTAGGCTCTGCGTAGCCGGGCAGGAAGGGCGGCATGCAGCAGTTTCCATGAGTTCTTAGTCACCGTTCGGGTTTATTTTAAGGGAATTACCCATTTGAGGACTCGTAGGCCCCTCGGGTGTGCATCCATTTCCCTCCAAGGTCACTGAGGACCTCCAGACACCCCCCACGCCGTGGTCCGGCTGAGCAACATCGAGGCCCATTGCTCTGCCCCTCGGAGGCCCTGTGTGCGTGCCGAGTGATGGGCAACACGCTGCACGTTCCTTGAGGAGAGCTCCATTTCCAGAGCCCTCACACGGCCTCAGAACCAGATTTCTGGTGAGTCCGAAGCTCCCAGGAAATCTTTGTCGTCGCCCTTGTGAGAGCTGCCGTGAGAAAACACTCTGCCTACTTCGCGGGCCTCGTACCTGAAGGCACTCTGCTCGAGGAGAACGTCAGCATCTCACAATGCTGCGTCGCTAACGGGACAGCCGGAGTGAGCACAGGCCTGGAGGGAAGGCCCTGACGTGAGGTGCACAAGCGGAGCCGCGCAGCAGTTTCCGTGAGGCCGTAGCCTCTGCTCTGCGTGTGTTGAACGGCAGTAGAGTTTCCTGGACACCTGGGAGGCTCGCGGGGGCACCCTGTTCCAGGCTGGAACACGGAGTACTCCCGGGCACCCCTGGGTCTGCTGAGCAACATCCAGGCCCGGAGCCCTTTGGAGCCGCTCTCCATACGCCGAGTGTAGGGAAACGCCCTGCACTCTCTCCTGGAGGAGATTCGTTTCCCCACCAAACCCACACTTTCACCAACAGACTTCTGGCACGTCTCACATGCCTTTGAGGTCTTACGCCTTGCCCTAGTCTGAGCTGCCCTGAGAGACCCCTCGGCCTCGCATTCCATCTAGGACCCCCCTGCCGGAAGTCACCCTGCCTCCAAGAGAAAGTCGGCTTGCGTTCTTACTGCGATTTCAGCCCTGTGCTTCCTGTGGCACTGCAGGCTTTGGAATAGCCAGAGGCCCCGGAGGCGTAACTAGGCAGGGCATTCCTTGGTTGAGGCAGTTCACTTGACCCAGAACACCCTACTTCGGGGAGTTGGTTCAGGGAAGCAAACGCAGGGTAACATGTGTCTCTTTGGACCGGTTAGAAACCACAGGGAGGTAAGCTGAGTGTGCGCGTGGAAACGGGAGCCTGCTGGAACTATCCTTGCTTTCCCACTTGGAAGGCTGCCTTCATGCTGCCTTGAAGCTGCCTGACGTCCCCTGCTGTTGACAGGCCTGGAAACCCGGTCGAAATGCTTCTGGGAAGAAAATGAGTTTGCTCCGTCTCAACCCGGTGCTTCCATGGCCGCGGTGGTGGTTAGCCTGACAAGCTCCGGAACGAAAGGGAAACTCAACGTGAGAATTTGCCTCCAGTTTAGGCTCTGCGTAGCCGGGCAGGAAGGGCGGCATGCAGCAGTTTCCATGAGTTCTTAGTCACCGTTCGGGTTTATTTTAAGGGAATTACCCATTTGAGGACTCCTAGGCCCCTCGGGTGTGCATCCATTTCCCTCCAAGGTCACTGAGGACCTCCAGACACCCCCCACGCCGTGGTCCGGCTGAGCAACATCGAGGCCCATTGCTCTGCCCCTCGGAGGCCCTGTGTGCGTGCCGAGTGATGGGCAACACGCTGCACGTTCCTTGAGGAGAGCTCCATTTCCAGAGCCCTCACACGGCCTCAGAACCAGATTTCTGGTGAGTCCGAAGCTCCCAGGAAATCTTTGTCGTCGCCCTTGTGAGAGCTGCCGTGAGAAAACACTCTGCCTACTTCGCGGGCCTCGTACCTGAAGGCACTCTGCTCGAGGAGAACGTCAGCATCTCGCAATGCTGCGTCGCTAACGGGACAGCCGGAGTGAGCACAGGCCTGGAGAGAAGGCCCTGACGTGAGGTGCACAAGCGGAGCCGCGCAGCAGTTTCCGTGAGGCCGTAGCCTCTGCTCTGCGTGTGTTGAACGGCAGTAGAGTTTCCTGGACACCTGGGAGGCTCGCGGGGGCACCCTGTTCCAGGCTGGAACACGGAGTACTCCCGGGCACCCCTGGGTCTGCTGAGCAACATCCAGGCCCGGAGCCCTTTGGAGCCGCTCTCCATACGCCGAGTGTAGGGAAACGCCCTGCACTCTCTCCTGGAGGAGATTCGTTTCCCCACCAAACCCACACTTTCACCAACAGACTTCTGGCACGTCTCACATGCCTTTGAGGTCTTACGCCTTGCCCTAGTCTGAGCTGCCCTGAGAGACCCCTCGGCCTCGCATTCCATCTAGGACCCACCTGCCGGAAGTCACCCTGCCTCCAAGAGAAAGTCGGCTTGCGTTCTTACTGCGATTTCAGCCCTGTGCTTCCTGTGGCACTGCAGGCTTTGGAATAGCCACAGGCCCCGGAGGCGTAACTAGGCAGGGCATTCCTTGGTTGAGGCAGTTCACTTGACCCAGAACACCCTACTTCGGGGAGTTGGTTCAGGGAAGCAAACGCAGGGTAACATGTGTCTCTTTGGACCGGTTAGAAACCACAGGGAGGTAAGCTGAGTGTGCGCGTGGAAACGGGAGCCTGCTGGAACTATCCTTGCTTTCCCACTTGGAAGGCTGCCTTCATGCTGCCTTGAAGCTGCCTGACGTCCCCTGCTGTTGACAGGCCTGGAAACCCGGTCGAAATGCTTCTGGGAAGAAAATGAGTTTGCTCCGTCTCAACCCGGTGCTTCCATGGCCGCGGTGGTGGTTAGCCTGACAAGCTCCAGACGAAAGGGAAACTCAACGTGAGAATTTGCCTCCAGTTTAGGCTCTGCGTAGCCGGGCAGGAAGGGCGGCATGCAGCAGTTTCCATGAGTTCTTAGTCACCGTTCGGGTTTATTTTAAGGGAATTACCCATTTGAGGACTCGTAGGCCCCTCGGGTGTGCATCCATTTCCCTCCAAGGTCACTGAGGTCCTCCAGACACCCCCCACGCCGTGGTCCGGCTGAGCAAGATCGAGGCACATTGCTCTGCCCCTCGGAGGCCCTGTGTGCGTGCCGAGTGATGGGCAACACGCTGCACGTTCCTTGAGGAGAGCTCCATTTCCAGAGCCCTCACACGGCCTCAGAACCAGATTTCTGGTGAGTCCGAAGCTCCCAGGAAATCTTTGTCGTCGCCCTTGTGAGAGCTGCCGTGAGAAAACACTCTGCCTACTTCGCGGGCCTCGTACCTGAAGGCACTCTGCTCGAGGAGAACGTCAGCATCTCACAATGCTGCGTCGCTAACGGGACAGCCGGAGTGAGCACAGGCCTGGAGGGAAGGCCCTGACGTGAGGTGCACAAGCGGAGCCGCGCAGCAGTTTCCGTGAGGCCGTAGCCTCTGCTGTGCGTGTGTTGAACGGCAGTAGAGTTTCCTGGACACCTGGGAGGCTCGCAGGGGCACCCTGTTCCAGGCTGGAACACGGAGTACTCCCGGGCACCCCTGGGTCTGCTGAGCAACATCCAGGCCCGGAGCCCTTTGGAGCCGCTCTCCATACGCCGAGTGTAGGGAAACGCCCTGCACTCTCTCCTGGAGCAGATTCGTTTCCCCACCAAACCCACACTTTCACCAACAGACTTCTGGCACGTCTCACATGCCTTTGAGGTCTTACGCCTTGCCCTAGTCTGAGCTGCCCTGAGAGACCCCTCGGCCTCGCATTCCATCTAGGACCCCCCTGCCGGAAGTCACCCTGCCTCCAAGAGAAAGTCGGCTTGCGTTCTTACTGCGATTTCAGCCCTGTGCTTCCTGTGGCACTGCAGGCTTTGGAATAGCCACAGGCCCCAGAGGCGTAACTAGGCAGGGCATTCCTTGGTTGAGGCAGTTCACTTGACCCAGAACACCCTACTTCGGGGAGTTGGTTCAGGGAAGCAAACGCAGGGTAACATGTGTCTCTTTGGACCGGTTAGAAACCACAGGGAGGTAAGCTGAGTGTGCGCGTGGAAACGGGAGCCTGCTGGAACTATCCTTGCTTTCCCACTTGGAAGGCTGCCTTCATGCTGCCTTGAAGCTGCCTGACGTCCCCTGCTGTTGACAGGCCTGGAAACCCGGTCGAAATGCTTCTGGGAAGAAAATGAGTTTGCTCCGTCTCAACCCGGTGCTTCCATGGCCACGGTGGTGGTTAGCCTGACAAGCTCCGGAACGAAAGGGAAACTCAACGTGAGAATTTGCCTCCAGTTTAGGCTCTGCGTAGCCGGGCAGGAAGGGCGGCATGCAGCAGTTTCCATGAGTTCTTAGTCACCGTTCGGGTTTATTTTAAGGGAATTACCCATTTGAGGACTCCTAGGCCCCTCGGGTGTGCATCCATTTCCCTCCAAGGTCACTGAGGACCTCCAGACACCCCCCACGCCATGGTCCGGCTGAGCAACATCGAGGCCCATTGCTCTGCCCCTCGGAGGCCCTGTGTGCGTGCCGAGTGATGGGCAACACGCTGCACGTTCCTTGAGGAGAGCTCCATTTCCAGAGCCCTCACACGGCCTCAGAACCAGATTTCTGGTGAGTCCGAAGCTCCCAGGAAATCTTTGTCGTCGCCCTTGTGAGAGCTGCCGTGAGAAAACACTCTGCCTACTTCGCGGGCCTCGTACCTGAAGGCACTCTGCTCGAGGAGAACGTCAGCATCTCACAATGCTGCGTCGCTAACGGGACAGCCGGAGTGAGCACAGGCCTGGAGGGAAGGCCCTGACGTGAGGTGCACAAGCGGAGCCGCGCAGCAGTTTCCGTGAGGCCGTAGCCTCTGCTCTGCGTGTGTTGAACGGCAGTAGAGTTTCCTGGACACCTGGGAGGCTCGCAGGGGCACCCTGTTCCAGGCTGGAACACGGAGTACTCCCGGGCACCCCTGGGTCTGCTGAGCAACATCCAGGCCCGGAGCCCTTTGGAGCCGCTCTCCATACGCCGAGTGTAGGGAAACGCCCTGCACTCTCTCCTGGAGCAGATTCGTTTCCCCACCAAACCCACACTTTCACCAACAGAGTTCTGGCACGTCTCACATGCCTTTGAGGTCTTACGCCTTGCCCTAGTCTGAGCTGCCCTGAGAGACCCCTCGGCCTCGCATTCCATCTAGGACCCCCCTGCCGGAAGTCACCCTGCCTCCAAGAGAAAGTCGGCTTGCGTTCTTACTGCGATTTCAGCCCTGTGCTTCCTGTGGCACTGCAGGCTTTGGAATAGCCACAGGCCCCGGAGGCGTAACTAGGCAGGGCATTCCTTGGTTGAGGCAGTTCACTTGACCCAGAACACCCTACTTCGGGGAGTTGGTTCAGGGAAGCAAACGCAGGGTAACATGTGTCTCTTTGGACCGGTTAGAAACCACAGGGAGGTAAGCTGAGTGTGCGCGTGGAAACGGGAGCCTGCTGGAACTATCCTTGCTTTCCCACTTGGAAGGCTGCCTTCATGCTGCCTTGAAGCTGCCTGACGTCCCCTGCTGTTGACAGGCCTGGAAACCCGGTCGAAATGCTTCTGGGAAGAAAATGAGTTTGCTCCGTCTCAACCCGGTGCTTCCATGGCCACGGTGGTGGTTAGCCTGACAAGCTCCGGAACGAAAGGGAAACTCAACGTGAGAATTTGCCTCCAGTTTAGGCTCTGCGTAGCCGGGCAGGAAGGGCGGCATGCAGCAGTTTCCATGAGTTCTTAGTCACCGTTCGGGTTTATTTTAAGGGAATTACCCATTTGAGGACTCCTAGGCCCCTCGGGTGTGCATCCATTTCCCTCCAAGGTCACTGAGGACCTCCAGACACCCCCCACGCCGTGGTCCGGCTGAGCAACATCGAGGCCCATTGCTCTGCCCCTCGGAGGCCCTGTGTGCGTGCCGAGTGATGGGCAACACGCTGCACGTTCCTTGAGGAGAGCTCCATTTCCAGAGCCCTCACACGGCCTCAGAACCAGATTTCTGGTGAGTCCGAAGCTCCCAGGAAATCTTTGTCGTCGCCCTTGTGAGAGCTGCCGTGAGAAAACACTCTGCCTACTTCGCGGGCCTCGTACCTGAAGGCACTCTGCTCGAGGAGAACGTCAGCATCTCACAATGCTGCGTCGCTAACGGGACAGCCGGAGTGAGCACAGGCCTGGAGGGAAGGCCCTGACGTGAGGTGCACAAGCGGAGCCGCGCAGCAGTTTCCGTGAGGCCGTAGCCTCTGCTCTGCGTGTGTTGAACGGCAGTAGAGTTTCCTGGACACCTGGGAGGCTCGCGGGGGCACCCTGTTCCAGGCTGGAACACGGAGTACTCCCGGGCACCCCTGGGTCTGCTGAGCAACATCCAGGCCCGGAGCCCTTTGGAGCCGCTCTCCATACGCCGAGTGTAGGGAAATGCCCTGCACTCTCTCCTGGAGGAGATTCGTTTCCCCACCAAACCCACACTTTCACCAACAGACTTCTGGCACGTCTCACATGCCTTTGAGGTCTTACGCCTTGCCCTAGTCTGAGCTGCCCTGAGAGACCCCTCGGCCTCGCATTCCATCTAGGACCCCCCTGCCGGAAGTCACCCTGCCTCCAAGAGAAAGTCGGCTTGCGTTCTTACTGCGATTTCAGCCCTGTGCTTCCTGTGGCACTGCAGGCTTTGGAATAGCCAGAGGCCCCGGAGGCGTAACTAGGCAGGGCATTCCTTGGTTGAGGCAGTTCACTTGACCCAGAACACCCTACTTCGGGGAGTTGGTTCAGGGAAGCAAACGCAGGGTAACATGTGTCTCTTTGGACCGGTTAGAAACCACAGGGAGGTAAGCTGAGTGTGCGCGTGGAAACGGGAGCCTGCTGGAACTATCCTTGCTTTCCCACTTGGAAGGCTGCCTTCATGCTGCCTTGAAGCTGCCTGACGTCCCCTGCTGTTGACAGGCCTGGAAACCCGGTCGAAATGCTTCTGGGAAGAAAATGAGTTTGCTCCGTCTCAACCCGGTGCTTCCATGGCCGCGGTGGTGGTTAGCCTGACAAGCTCCGGAACGAAAGGGAAACTCAACGTGAGAATTTGCCTCCAGTTTAGGCTCTGCGTAGCCGGGCAGGAAGGGCGGCATGCAGCAGTTTCCATGAGTTCTTAGTCACCGTTCGGGTTTATTTTAAGGGAATTACCCATTTGAGGACTCCTAGGCCCCTCGGGTGTGCATCCATTTCCCTCCAAGGTCACTGAGGACCTCCAGACACCCCCCACGCCGTGGTCCGGCTGAGCAACATCGAGGCCCATTGCTCTGCCCCTCGGAGGCCCTGTGTGCGTGCCGAGTGATGGGCAACACGCTGCACGTTCCTTGAGGAGAGCTCCATTTCCAGAGCCCTCACACGGCCTCAGAACCAGATTTCTGGTGAGTCCGAAGCTCCCAGGAAATCTTTGTCGTCGCCCTTGTGAGAGCTGCCGTGAGAAAACACTCTGCCTACTTCGCGGGCCTCGTACCTGAAGGCACTCTGCTCGAGGAGAACGTCAGCATCTCGCAATGCTGCGTCGCTAACGGGACAGCCGGAGTGAGCACAGGCCTGGAGAGAAGGCCCTGACGTGAGGTGCACAAGCGGAGCCGCGCAGCAGTTTCCGTGAGGCCGTAGCCTCTGCTCTGCGTGTGTTGAACGGCAGTAGAGTTTCCTGGACACCTGGGAGGCTCGCGGGGGCACCCTGTTCCAGGCTGGAACACGGAGTACTCCCGGGCACCCCTGGGTCTGCTGAGCAACATCCAGGCCCGGAGCCCTTTGGAGCCGCTCTCCATACGCCGAGTGTAGGGAAACGCCCTGCACTCTCTCCTGGAGGAGATTCGTTTCCCCACCAAACCCACACTTTCACCAACAGACTTCTGGCACGTCTCACATGCCTTTGAGGTCTTACGCCTTGCCCTAGTCTGAGCTGCCCTGAGAGACCCCTCGGCCTCGCATTCCATCTAGGACCCACCTGCCGGAAGTCACCCTGCCTCCAAGAGAAAGTCGGCTTGCGTTCTTACTGCGATTTCAGCCCTGTGCTTCCTGTGGCACTGCAGGCTTTGGAATAGCCACAGGCCCCGGAGGCGTAACTAGGCAGGGCATTCCTTGGTTGAGGCAGTTCACTTGACCCAGAACACCCTACTTCGGGGAGTTGGTTCAGGGAAGCAAACGCAGGGTAACATGTGTCTCTTTGGACCGGTTAGAAACCACAGGGAGGTAAGCTGAGTGTGCGCGTGGAAACGGGAGCCTGCTGGAACTATCCTTGCTTTCCCACTTGGAAGGCTGCCTTCATGCTGCCTTGAAGCTGCCTGACGTCCCCTGCTGTTGACAGGCCTGGAAACCCGGTCGAAATGCTTCTGGGAAGAAAATGAGTTTGCTCCGTCTCAACCCGGTGCTTCCATGGCCGCGGTGGTGGTTAGCCTGACAAGCTCCAGACGAAAGGGAAACTCAACGTGAGAATTTGCCTCCAGTTTAGGCTCTGCGTAGCCGGGCAGGAAGGGCGGCATGCAGCAGTTTCCATGAGTTCTTAGTCACCGTTCGGGTTTATTTTAAGGGAATTACCCATTTGAGGACTCGTAGGCCCCTCGGGTGTGCATCCATTTCCCTCCAAGGTCACTGAGGTCCTCCAGACACCCCCCACGCCGTGGTCCGGCTGAGCAACATCGAGGCCCATTGCTCTGCCCCTCGGAGGCCCTGTGTGCGTGCCGAGTGATGGGCAACACGCTGCACGTTCCTTGAGGAGAGCTCCATTTCCAGAGCCCTCACACGGCCTCAGAACCAGATTTCTGGTGAGTCCGAAGCTCCCAGGAAATCTTTGTCGTCGCCCTTGTGAGAGCTGCCGTGAGAAAACACTCTGCCTACTTCGCGGGCCTCGTACCTGAAGGCACTCTGCTCGAGGAGAACGTCAGCATCTCACAATGCTGCGTCGCTAACGGGACAGCCGGAGTGAGCACAGGCCTGGAGGGAAGGCCCTGACGTGAGGTGCACAAGCGGAGCCGCGCAGCAGTTTCCGTGAGGCCGTAGCCTCTGCTGTGCGTGTGTTGAACGGCAGTAGAGTTTCCTGGACACCTGGGAGGCTCGCAGGGGCACCGTGTTCCAGGCTGGAACACGGAGTACTCCCGGGCACCCCTGGGTCTGCTGAGCAACATCCAGGCCCGGAGCCCTTTGGAGCCGCTCTCCATACGCCGAGTGTAGGGAAACGCCCTGCACTCTCTCCTGGAGCAGATTCGTTTCCCCACCAAACCCACACTTTCACCAACAGACTTCTGGCACGTCTCACATGCCTTTGAGGTCTTACGCCTTGCCCTAGTCTGAGCTGCCCTGAGAGACCCCTCGGCCTCGCATTCCATCTAGGACCCCCCTGCCGGAAGTCACCCTGCCTCCAAGAGAAAGTCGGCTTGCGTTCTTACTGCGATTTCAGCCCTGTGCTTCCTGTGGCACTGCAGGCTTTGGAATAGCCACAGGCCCCAGAGGCGTAACTAGGCAGGGCATTCCTTGGTTGAGGCAGTTCACTTGACCCAGAACACCCTACTTCGGGGAGTTGGTTCAGGGAAGCAAACGCAGGGTAACATGTGTCTCTTTGGACCGGTTAGAAACCACAGGGAGGTAAGCTGAGTGTGCGCGTGGAAACGGGAGCCTGCTGGAACTATCCTTGCTTTCCCACTTGGAAGGCTGCCTTCATGCTGCCTTGAAGCTGCCTGACGTCCCCTGCTGTTGACAGGCCTGGAAACCCGGTCGAAATGCTTCTGGGAAGAAAATGAGTTTGCTCCGTCTCAACCCGGTGCTTCCATGGCCACGGTGGTGGTTAGCCTGACAAGCTCCGGAACGAAAGGGAAACTCAACGTGAGAATTTGCCTCCAGTTTAGGCTCTGCGTAGCCGGGCAGGAAGGGCGGCATGCAGCAGTTTCCATGAGTTCTTAGTCACCGTTCGGGTTTATTTTAAGGGAATTACCCATTTGAGGACTCCTAGGCCCCTCGGGTGTGCATCCATTTCCCTCCAAGGTCACTGAGGACCTCCAGACACCCCCCACGCCGTGGTCCGGCTGAGCAACATCGAGGCCCATTGCTCTGCCCCTCGGAGGCCCTGTGTGCGTGCCGAGTGATGGGCAACACGCTGCACGTTCCTTGAGGAGAGCTCCATTTCCAGAGCCCTCACACGGCCTCAGAACCAGATTTCTGGTGAGTCCGAAGCTCCCAGGAAATCTTTGTCGTCGCCCTTGTGAGAGCTGCCGTGAGAAAACACTCTGCCTACTTCGCGGGTCTCGAACCTGAAGGCACTCTGCTCGAGGAGAACGTCAGCATCTCGCAATGCTGCGTCGCTAACGGGACAGCCGGAGTGAGCACAGGCCTGGAGGGAAGGCCCTGACGTGAGGTGCACAAGCGGAGCCGCGCAGCAGTTTCCGTGAGGCCGTAGCCTCTGCTCTGCGTGTGTTGAACGGCAGTAGAGTTTCCTGGACACCTGGGAGGCTCGCGGGGGCACCCTGTTCCAGGCTGGAACACGGAGTACTCCCGGGCACCCCTGGGTCTGCTGAGCAACATCCAGGCCCGGAGCCCTTTGGAGCCGCTCTCCATACGCCGAGTGTAGGGAAACGCCCTGCACTCTCTCCTGGAGGAGATTCGTTTCCCCACCAAACCCACACTTTCACCAACAGACTTCTGGCACGTCTCACATGCCTTTGAGGTCTTACGCCTTGCCCTAGTCTGAGCTGCCCTGAGAGACCCCTGGCCTCGCATTCCATCTAGGACCCCCCTGCCGGAAGTCACCCTGCCTCCAAGAGAAAGTCGGCTTGCGTTCTTACTGCGATTTCAGCCCTGTGCTTCCTGTGGCACTGCAGGCTTTGGAATAGCCAGAGGCCCCGGAGGCGTAACTAGGCAGGGCATTCCTTGGTTGAGGCAGTTCACTTGACCCAGAACACCCTACTTCGGGGAGTTGGTTCAGGGAAGCAAACGCAGGGTAACATGTGTCTCTTTGGACTGGTTAGAAACCACAGGGAGGTAAGCTGAGTGTGCGCGTGGAAACGGGAGCCTGCTGGAACTATCCTTGCTTTCCCACTTGGAAGGCTGCCTTCATGCTGCCTTGAAGCTGCCTGACGTCCCCTGCTGTTGACAGGCCTGGAAACCCGGTCGAAATGCTTCTGGGAAGAAAATGAGTTTGCTCCGTCTCAACCCGGTGCTTCCATGGCCGCGGTGGTGGTTAGCCTGACAAGCTCCGGAACGAAAGGGAAACTCAACGTGAGAATTTGCCTCCAGTTTAGGCTCTGCGTAGCCGGGCAGGAAGGGCGGCATGCAGCAGTTTCCATGAGTTCTTAGTCACCGTTCGGGTTTATTTTAAGGGAATTACCCATTTGAGGACTCCTAGGCCCCTCGGGTGTGCATCCATTTCCCTCCAAGGTCACTGAGGACCTCCAGACACCCCCCACGCCGTGGTCCGGCTGAGCAACATCGAGGCCCATTGCTCTGCCCCTCGGAGGCCCTGTGTGCGTGCCGAGTGATGGGCAACACGCTGCACGTTCCTTGAGGAGAGCTCCATTTCCAGAGCCCTCACACGGCCTCAGAACCAGATTTCTGGTGAGTCCGAAGCTCCCAGGAAATCTTTGTCGTCGCCCTTGTGAGAGCTGCCGTGAGAAAACACTCTGCCTACTTCGCGGGCCTCGTACCTGAAGGCACTCTGCTCGAGGAGAACGTCAGCATCTCGCAATGCTGCGTCGCTAACGGGACAGCCGGAGTGAGCACAGGCCTGGAGGGAAGGCCCTGACGTGAGGTGCACAAGCGGAGCCGCGCAGCAGTTTCCGTGAGGCCGTAGCCTCTGCTCTGCGTGTGTTGAACGGCAGTAGAGTTTCCTGGACACCTGGGAGGCTCGCGGGGGCACCCTGTTCCAGGCTGGAACACGGAGTACTCCCGGGCACCCCTGGGTCTGCTGAGCAACATCCAGGCCCGGAGCCCTTTGGAGCCGCTCTCCATACGCCGAGTGTAGGGAAACGCCCTGCACTCTCTCCTGGAGGAGATTCGTTTCCCCACCAAACCCACACTTTCACCAACAGACTTCTGGCACGTCTCACATGCCTTTGAGGTCTTACGCCTTGCCCTAGTCTGAGCTGCCCTGAGAGACCCCTCGGCCTCGCATTCCATCTAGGACCCCCCTGCCGGAAGTCACCCTGCCTCCAAGAGAAAGTCGGCTTGCGTTCTTACTGCGATTTCAGCCCTGTGCTTCCTGTGGCACTGCAGGCTTTGGAATAGCCACAGGCCCCGGAGGCGTAACTAGGCAGGGCATTCCTTGGTTGAGGCAGTTCACTTGACCCAGAACACCCTACTTCGGGGAGTTGGTTCAGGGAAGCAAACGCAGGGTAACATGTGTCTCTTTGGACCGGTTAGAAACCACAGGGAGGTAAGCTGAGTGTGCGCGTGGAAACGGGAGCCTGCTGGAACTATCCTTGCTTTCCCACTTGGAAGGCTGCCTTCATGCTGCCTTGAAGCTGCCTGACGTCCCCTGCTGTTGACAGGCCTGGAAACCCGGTCGAAATGCTTCTGGGAAGAAAATGAGTTTGCTCCGTCTCAACCCGGTGCTTCCATGGCCGCGGTGGTGGTTAGCCTGACAAGCTCCGGAACGAAAGGGAAACTCAACGTGAGAATTTGCCTCCAGTTTAGGCTCTGCGTAGCCGGGCAGGAAGGGCGGCATGCAGCAGTTTCCATGAGTTCTTAGTCACCGTTCGGGTTTATTTTAAGGGAATTACCCATTTGAGGACTCCTAGGCCCCTCGGGTGTGCATCCATTTCCCTCCAAGGTCACTGAGGACCTCCAGACACCCCCCACGCCGTGGTCCGGCTGAGCAACATCGAGGCCCATTGCTCTGCCCCTCGGAGGCCCTGTGTGCGTGCCGAGTGATGGGCAACACGCTGCACGTTCCTTGAGGAGAGCTCCATTTCCAGAGCCCTCACACGGCCTCAGAACCAGATTTCTGGTGAGTCCGAAGCTCCCAGGAAATCTTTGTCGTCGCCCTTGTGAGAGCTGCCGTGAGAAAACACTCTGCCTACTTCGCGGGCCTCGTACCTGAAGGCACTCTGCTCGAGGAGAACGTCAGCATCTCGCAATGCTGCGTCGCTAACGGGACAGCCGGAGTGAGCACAGGCCTGGAGAGAAGGCCCTGACGTGAGGTGCACAAGCGGAGCCGCGCAGCAGTTTCCGTGAGGCCGTAGCCTCTGCTCTGCGTGTGTTGAACGGCAGTAGAGTTTCCTGGACACCTGGGAGGCTCGCGGGGGCACCCTGTTCCAGGCTGGAACACGGAGTACTCCCGGGCACCCCTGGGTCTGCTGAGCAACATCCAGGCCCGGAGCCCTTTGGAGCCGCTCTCCATACGCCGAGTGTAGGGAAACGCCCTGCACTCTCTCCTGGAGGAGATTCATTTCCCCACCAAACCCACACTTTCACCAACAGACTTCTGGCACGTCTCACATGCCTTTGAGGTCTTACGCCTTGCCCTAGTCTGAGCTGCCCTGAGAGACCCCTCGGCCTCGCATTCCATCTAGGACCCCCATGCCGGAAGTCACCCTGCCTCCAAGAGAAAGTCGGCTTGCGTTCTTACTGCGATTTCAGCCCTGTGCTTCCTGTGGCACTGCAGGCTTTGGAATAGCCACAGGCCCCGGAGGCGTAACTAGGCAGGGCATTCCTTGGTTGAGGCAGTTCACTTGACCCAGAACACCCTACTTCGGGGAGTTGGTTCAGGGAAGCAAACGCAGGGTAACATGTGTCTCTTTGGACCGGTTAGAAACCACAGGGAGGTAAGCTGAGTGTGCGCGTGGAAACGGGAGCCTGCTGGAACTATCCTTGCTTTCCCACTTGGAAGGCTGCCTTCATGCTGCCTTGAAGCTGCCTGACGTCCCCTGCTGTTGACAGGCCTGGAAACCCGGTCGAAATGCTTCTGGGAAGAAAATGAGTTTGCTCCGTCTCAACCCGGTGCTTCCATGGCCACGGTGGTGGTTAGCCTGACAAGCTCCGGAACGAAAGGGAAACTCAACGTGAGAATTTGCCTCCAGTTTAGGCTCTGCGTAGCCGGGCAGGAAGGGCGGCATGCAGCAGTTTCCATGAGTTCTTAGTCACCGTTCGGGTTTATTTTAAGGGAATTACCCATTTGAGGACTCCTAGGCCCCTCGGGTGTGCATCCATTTCCCTCCAAGGTCACTGAGGACCTCCAGACACCCCCCACGCCGTGGTCCGGCTGAGCAACATCGAGGCCCATTGCTCTGCCCCTCGGAGGCCCTGTGTGCGTGCCGAGTGATGGGCAACACGCTGCACGTTCCTTGAGGAGAGCTCCATTTCCAGAGCCCTCACACGGCCTCAGAACCAGATTTCTGGTGAGTCCGAAGCTCCCAGGAAATCTTTGTCGTCGCCCTTGTGAGAGCTGCCGTGAGAAAACACTCTGCCTACTTCGCGGGCCTCGTACCTGAAGGCACTCTGCTCGAGGAGAACGTCAGCATCTCACAATGCTGCGTCGCTAACGGGACAGCCGGAGTGAGCACAGGCCTGGAGGGAAGGCCCTGACGTGAGGTGCACAAGCGGAGCCGCGCAGCAGTTTCCGTGAGGCCGTAGCCTCTGCTCTGCGTGTGTTGAACGGCAGTAGAGTTTCCTGGACACCTGGGAGGCTCGCGGGGGCACCCTGTTCCAGGCTGGAACACGGAGTACTCCCGGGCACCCCTGGGTCTGCTGAGCAACATCCAGGCCCGGAGCCCTTTGGAGCCGCTCTCCATACGCCGAGTGTAGGGAAACGCCCTGCACTCTCTCCTGGAGGAGATTCGTTTCCCCACCAAACCCACACTTTCACCAACAGACTTCTGGCACGTCTCACATGCCTTTGAGGTCTTACGCCTTGCCCTAGTCTGAGCTGCCCTGAGAGACCCCTCGGCCTCGCATTCCATCTAGGACCCCCCTGCCGGAAGTCACCCTGCCTCCAAGAGAAAGTCGGCTTGCGTTCTTACTGCGATTTCAGCCCTGTGCTTCCTGTGGCACTGCAGGCTTTGGAATAGCCAGAGGCCCCGGAGGCGTAACTAGGCAGGGCATTCCTTGGTTGAGGCAGTTCACTTGACCCAGAACACCCTACTTCGGGGAGTTGGTTCAGGGAAGCAAACGCAGGGTAACATGTGTCTCTTTGGACCGGTTAGAAACCACAGGGAGGTAAGCTGAGTGTGCGCGTGGAAACGGGAGCCTGCTGGAACTATCCTTGCTTTCCCACTTGGAAGGCTGCCTTCATGCTGCCTTGAAGCTGCCTGACGTCCCCTGCTGTTGACAGGCCTGGAAACCCGGTAGAAATGCTTCTGGGAAGAAAATGAGTTTGCTCCGTCTCAACCCGGTGCTTCCATGGCCGCGGTGGTGGTTAGCCTGACAAGCTCCGGAACGAAAGGGAAACTCAACGTGAGAATTTGCCTCCAGTTTAGGCTCTGCGTAGCCGGGCAGGAAGGGCGGCATGCAGCAGTTTCCATGAGTTCTTAGTCACCGTTCGGGTTTATTTTAAGGGAATTACCCATTTGAGGACTCCTAGGCCCCTCGGGTGTGCATCCATTTCCCTCCAAGGTCACTGAGGACCTCCAGACACCCCCCACGCCGTGGTCCGGCTGAGCAAGATCGAGGCCCATTGCTCTGCCCCTCGGAGGCCCTGTGTGCGTGCCGAGTGATGGGCAACACGCTGCACGTTCCTTGAGGAGAGCTCCATTTCCAGAGCCCTCACACGGCCTCAGAACCAGATTTCTGGTGAGTCCGAAGCTCCCAGGAAATCTTTGTCGTCGCCCTTGTGAGAGCTGCCGTGAGAAAACACTCTGCCTACTTCGCGGGCCTCGTACCTGAAGGCACTCTGCTCGAGGAGAACGTCAGCATCTCGCAATGCTGCGTCGCTAACGGGACAGCCGGAGTGAGCACAGGCCTGGAGGGAAGGCCCTGACGTGAGGTGCAGAAGCGGAGCCGCACAGCAGTTTCCGTGAGGCCGTAGCCTCTGCTCTGCGTGTGTTGAACGGCAGTAGAGTTTCCTGGACACCTGGGAGGCTCGCGGGGGCACCCTGTTCCAGGCTGGAACACGGAGTACTCCCGGGCACCCCTGGGTCTGCTGAGCAACATCCAGGCCCGGAGCCCTTTGGAGCCGCTCTCCATACGCCGAGTGTAGGGAAACGCCCTGCACTCTCTCCTGGAGGAGATTCGTTTCCCCACCAAACCCACACTTTCACCAACAGACTTCTGGCACGTCTCACATGCCTTTGAGGTCTTACGCCTTGCCCTAGTCTGAGCTGCCCTGAGAGATCCCTCGGCCTCGCATTCCATCTAGGACCCCCCTGCCGGAAGTCACCCTGCCTCCAAGAGAAAGTCGGCTTGCGTTCTTACTGCGATTTCAGCCCTGTGCTTCCTGTGGCACTGCAGGCTTTGGAATAGCCACAGGCCCCGGAGGCGTAACTAGGCAGGGCATTCCTTGGTTGAGGCAGTTCACTTGACCCAGAACACCCTACTTCGGGGAGTTGGTTCAGGGAAGCAAACGCAGGGTAACATGTGTCTCTTTTGACCGGTTAGAAACCACAGGGAGGTAAGCTGAGTGTGCGCGTGGAAACGGGAGCCTGCTGGAACTATCCTTGCTTTCCCACTTGGAAGGCTGCCTTCATGCTGCCTTGAAGCTGCCTGACGTCCCCTGCTGTTGACAGGCCTGGAAACCCGGTCGAAATGCTTCTGGGAAGAAAATGAGTTTGCTCCGTCTCAACCCGGTGCTTCCATGGCCGCGGTGGTGGTTAGCCTGACAAGCTCCGGAACGAAAGGGAAACTCAACGTGAGAATTTGCCTCCAGTTTAGGCTCTGCGTAGCCGGGCAGGAAGGGCGGCATGCAGCAGTTTCCATGAGTTCTTAGTCACCGTTCGGGTTTATTTTAAGGGAATTACCCATTTGAGGACTCGTAGGACCCTCGGGTGTGCATCCATTTCCCTCCAAGGTCACTGAGGACCTCCAGACACCCCCCACGCCGTGGTCCGGCTGAGCAACATCGAGGCCCATTGCTCTGCCCCTCGGAGGCCCTGTGTGCGTGCCGAGTGATGGGCAACACGCTGCACGTTCCTTGAGGAGAGCTCCATTTCCAGAGCCCTCACACGGCCTCAGAACCAGATTTCTGGTGAGTCCGAAGCTCCCAGGAAATCTTTGTCGTCGCCCTTGTGAGAGCTGCCGTGAGAAAACACTCTGCCTACTTCGCGGGTCTCGAACCTGAAGGCACTCTGCTCGAGGAGAACGTCAGCATCTCGCAATGCTGCGTCGCTAACGGGACAGCCGGAGTGAGCACAGGCCTGGAGGGAAGGCCCTGACGTGAGGTGCACAAGCGGAGCCGCGCAGCAGTTTCCGTGAGGCCGTAGCCTCTGCTCTGCGTGTGTTGAACGGCAGTAGAGTTTCCTGGACACCTGGGAGGCTCGCGGGGGCACCCTGTTCCAGGCTGGAACACGGAGTACTCCCGGGCACCCCTGGGTCTGCTGAGCAACATCCAGGCCCGGAGCCCTTTGGAGCCGCTCTCCATACGCCGAGTGTAGGGAAACGCCCTGCACTCTCTCCTGGAGGAGATTCGTTTCCCCACCAAACCCACACTTTCACCAACAGACTTCTGGCACGTCTCACATGCCTTTGAGGTCTTACGCCTTGCCCTAGTCTGAGCTGCCCTGAGAGATCCCTCGGCCTCGCATTCCATCTAGGACCCCCCTGCCGGAAGTCACCCTGCCTCCAAGAGAAAGTCGGCTTGCGTTCTTACTGCGATTTCAGCCCTGTGCTTCCTGTGGCACTGCAGGCTTTGGAATAGCCACAGGCCCCGGAGGCGTAACTAGGCAGGGCATTCCTTGGTTGAGGCAGTTCACTTGACCCAGAACACCCTACTTCGGGGAGTTGGTTCAGGGAAGCAAACGCAGGGTAACATGTGTCTCTTTGGACTGGTTAGAAACCACAGGGAGGTAAGCTGAGTGTGCGCGTGGAAACGGGAGCCTGCTGGAACTATCCTTGCTTTCCCACTTGGAAGGCTGCCTTCATGCTGCCTTGAAGCTGCCTGACGTCCCCTGCTGTTGACAGGCCTGGAAACCCGGTCGAAATGCTTCTGGGAAGAAAATGAGTTTGCTCCGTCTCAACCCGGTGCTTCCATGGCCGCGGTGGTGGTTAGCCTGACAAGCTCCGGAACGAAAGGGAAACTCAACGTGAGAATTTGCCTCCAGTTTAGGCTCTGCGTAGCCGGGCAGGAAGGGCGGCATGCAGCAGTTTCCATGAGTTCTTAGTCACCGTTCGGGTTTATTTTAAGGGAATTACCCATTTGAGGACTCCTAGGCCCCTCGGGTGTGCATCCATTTCCCTCCAAGGTCACTGAGGACCTCCAGACACCCCCCACGCCGTGGTCCGGCTGAGCAACATCGAGGCCCATTGCTCTGCCCCTCGGAGGCCCTGTGTGCGTGCCGAGTGATGGGCAACACGCTGCACGTTCCTTGAGGAGAGCTCCATTTCCAGAGCCCTCACACGGCCTCAGAACCAGATTTCTGGTGAGTCCGAAGCTCCCAGGAAATCTTTGTCGTCGCCCTTGTGAGAGCTGCCGTGAGAAAACACTCTGCCTACTTCGCGGGCCTCGTACCTGAAGGCACTCTGCTCGAGGAGAACGTCAGCATCTCGCAATGCTGCGTCGCTAACGGGACAGCCGGAGTGAGCACAGGCCTGGAGGGAAGGCCCTGACGTGAGGTGCACAAGCGGAGCCGCGCAGCAGTTTCCGTGAGGCCGTAGCCTCTGCTCTGCGTGTGTTGAACGGCAGTAGAGTTTCCTGGACACCTGGGAGGCTCGCGGGGGCACCCTGTTCCAGGCTGGAACACGGAGTACTCCCGGGCACCCCTGGGTCTGCTGAGCAACATCCAGGCCCGGAGCCCTTTGGAGCCGCTCTCCATACGCCGAGTGTAGGGAAACGCCCTGCACTCTCTCCTGGAGGAGATTCGTTTCCCCACCAAACCCACACTTTCACCAACAGACTTCTGGCACGTCTCACATGCCTTTGAGGTCTTACGCCTTGCCCTAGTCTGAGCTGCCCTGAGAGACCCCTCGGCCTCGCATTCCATCTAGGACCCCCCTGCCGGAAGTCACCCTGCCTCCAAGAGAAAGTCGGCTTGCGTTCTTACTGCGATTTCAGCCCTGTGCTTCCTGTGGCACTGCAGGCTTTGGAATAGCCACAGGCCCCGGAGGCGTAACTAGGCAGGGCATTCCTTGGTTGAGGCAGTTCACTTGACCCAGAACACCCTACTTCGGGGAGTTGGTTCAGGGAAGCAAACGCAGGGTAACATGTGTCTCTTTGGACCGGTTAGAAACCACAGGGAGGTAAGCTGAGTGTGCGCGTGGAAACGGGAGCCTGCTGGAACTATCCTTGCTTTCCCACTTGGAAGGCTGCCTTCATGCTGCCTTGAAGCTGCCTGACGTCCCCTGCTGTTGACAGGCCTGGAAACCCGGTCGAAATGCTTCTGGGAAGAAAATGAGTTTGCTCCGTCTCAACCCGGTGCTTCCATGGCCGCGGTGGTGGTTAGCCTGACAAGCTCCGGAACGAAAGGGAAACTCAACGTGAGAATTTGCCTCCAGTTTAGGCTCTGCGTAGCCGGGCAGGAAGGGCGGCATGCAGCAGTTTCCATGAGTTCTTAGTCACCGTTCGGGTTTATTTTAAGGGAATTACCCATTTGAGGACTCCTAGGCCCCTCGGGTGTGCATCCATTTCCCTCCAAGGTCACTGAGGACCTCCAGACACCCCCCACGCCGTGGTCCGGCTGAGCAACATCGAGGCCCATTGCTCTGCCCCTCGGAGGCCCTGTGTGCGTGCCGAGTGATGGGCAACACGCTGCACGTTCCTTGAGGAGAGCTCCATTTCCAGAGCCCTCACACGGCCTCAGAACCAGATTTCTGGTGAGTCCGAAGCTCCCAGGAAATCTTTGTCGTCGCCCTTGTGAGAGCTGCCGTGAGAAAACACTCTGCCTACTTCGCGGGCCTCGTACCTGAAGGCACTCTGCTCGAGGAGAACGTCAGCATCTCGCAATGCTGCGTCGCTAACGGGACAGCCGGAGTGAGCACAGGCCTGGAGAGAAGGCCCTGACGTGAGGTGCACAAGCGGAGCCGCGCAGCAGTTTCCGTGAGGCCGTAGCCTCTGCTCTGCGTGTGTTGAACGGCAGTAGAGTTTCCTGGACACCTGGGAGGCTCGCGGGGGCACCCTGTTCCAGGCTGGAACACGGAGTACTCCCGGGCACCCCTGGGTCTGCTGAGCAACATCCAGGCCCGGAGCCCTTTGGAGCCGCTCTCCATACGCCGAGTGTAGGGAAACGCCCTGCACTCTCTCCTGGAGGAGATTCGTTTCCCCACCAAACCCACACTTTCACCAACAGACTTCTGGCACGTCTCACATGCCTTTGAGGTCTTACGCCTTGCCCTAGTCTGAGCTGCCCTGAGAGACCCCTCGGCCTCGCATTCCATCTAGGACCCCCCTGCCGGAAGTCACCCTGCCTCCAAGAGAAAGTCGGCTTGCGTTCTTACTGCGATTTCAGCCCTGTGCTTCCTGTGGCACTGCAGGCTTTGGAATAGCCACAGGCCCCGGAGGCGTAACTAGGCAGGGCATTCCTTGGTTGAGGCAGTTCACTTGACCCAGAACACCCTACTTCGGGGAGTTGGTTCAGGGAAGCAAACGCAGGGTAACATGTGTCTCTTTGGACCGGTTAGAAACCACAGGGAGGTAAGCTGAGTGTGCGCGTGGAAACGGGAGCCTGCTGGAACTATCCTTGCTTTCCCACTTGGAAGGCTGCCTTCATGCTGCCTTGAAGCTGCCTGACGTCCCCTGCTGTTGACAGGCCTGGAAACCCGGTCGAAATGCTTCTGGGAAGAAAATGAGTTTGCTCCGTCTCAACCCGGTGCTTCCATGGCCGCGGTGGTGGTTAGCCTGACAAGCTCCAGACGAAAGGGAAACTCAACGTGAGAATTTGCCTCCAGTTTAGGCTCTGCGTAGCCGGGCAGGAAGGGCGGCATGCAGCAGTTTCCATGAGTTCTTAGTCACCGTTCGGGTTTATTTTAAGGGAATTACCCATTTGAGGACTCGTAGGCCCCTCGGGTGTGCATCCATTTCCCTCCAAGGTCACTGAGGACCTCCAGACACCCCCCACGCCGTGGTCCGGCTGAGCAACATCGAGGCCCATTGCTCTGCCCCTCGGAGGCCCTGTGTGCGTGCCGAGTGATGGGCAACACGCTGCACGTTCCTTGAGGAGAGCTCCATTTCCAGAGCCCTCACACGGCCTCAGAACCAGATTTCTGGTGAGTCCGAAGCTCCCAGGAAATCTTTGTCGTCGCCCTTGTGAGAGCTGCCGTGAGAAAACACTCTGCCTACTTCGCGGGTCTCGAACCTGAAGGCACTCTGCTCGAGGAGAACGTCAGCATCTCGCAATGCTGCGTCGCTAACGGGACAGCCGGAGTGAGCACAGGCCTGGAGGGAAGGCCCTGACGTGAGGTGCAGAAGCGGAGCCGCACAGCAGTTTCCGTGAGGCCGTAGCCTCTGCTCTGCGTGTGTTGAACGGCAGTAGAGTTTCCTGGACACCTGGGAGGCTCGCGGGGGCACCCTGTTCCAGGCTGGAACACGGAGTACTCCCGGGCACCCCTGGGTCTGCTGAGCAACATCCAGGCCCGGAGCCCTTTGGAGCCGCTCTCCATACGCCAAGTGTAGGGAAACGCCCTGCACTCTCTCCTGGAGGAGATTCGTTTCCCCACCAAACCCACACTTTCACCAACAGACTTCTGGCACGTCTCACATGCCTTTGAGGTCTTACGCCTTGCCCTAGTCTGAGCTGCCCTGAGAGACCCCTGGCCTCGCATTCCATCTAGGACCCCCCTGCCGGAAGTCACCCTGCCTCCAAGAGAAAGTCGGCTTGCGTTCTTACTGCGATTTCAGCCCTGTGCTTCCTGTGGCACTGCAGGCTTTGGAATAGCCACAGGCCCCAGAGGCGTAACTAGGCAGGGCATTCCTTGGTTGAGGCAGTTCACTTGACCCAGAACACCCTACTTCGGGGAGTTGGTTCAGGGAAGCAAACGCAGGGTAACATGTGTCTCTTTGGACTGGTTAGAAACCACAGGGAGGTAAGCTGAGTGTGCGCGTGGAAACGGGAGCCTGCTGGAACTATCCTTGCTTTCCCACTTGGAAGGCTGCCTTCATGCTGCCTTGAAGCTGCCTGACGTCCCCTGCTGTTGACAGGCCTGGAAACCCGGTCGAAATGCTTCTGGGAAGAAAATGAGTTTGCTCCGTCTCAACCCGGTGCTTCCATGGCCGCGGTGGTGGTTAGCCTGACAAGCTCCAGACGAAAGGGAAACTCAACGTGAGAATTTGCCTCCAGTTTAGGCTCTGCGTAGCCGGGCAGGAAGGGCGGCATGCAGCAGTTTCCATGAGTTCTTAGTCACCGTTCGGGTTTATTTTAAGGGAATTACCCATTTGAGGACTCGTAGGCCCCTCGGGTGTGCATCCATTTCCCTCCAAGGTCACTGAGGACCTCCAGACACCCCCCACGCCGTGGTCCGGCTGAGCAACATCGAGGCCCATTGCTCTGCCCCTCGGAGGCCCTGTGTGCGTGCCGAGTGATGGGCAACACGCTGCACGTTCCTTGAGGAGAGCTCCATTTCCAGAGCCCTCACACGGCCTCAGAACCAGATTTCTGGTGAGTCCGAAGCTCCCAGGAAATCTTTGTCGTCGCCCTTGTGAGAGCTGCCGTGAGAAAACACTCTGCCTACTTCGCGGGTCTCGAACCTGAAGGCACTCTGCTCGAGGAGAACGTCAGCATCTCGCAATGCTGCGTCGCTAACGGGACAGCCGGAGTGAGCACAGGCCTGGAGGGAAGGCCCTGACGTGAGGTGCAGAAGCGGAGCCGCACAGCAGTTTCCGTGAGGCCGTAGCCTCTGCTCTGCGTGTGTTGAACGGCAGTAGAGTTTCCTGGACACCTGGGAGGCTCGCGGGGGCACCCTGTTCCAGGCTGGAACACGGAGTACTCCCGGGCACCCCTGGGTCTGCTGAGCAACATCCAGGCCCGGAGCCCTTTGGAGCCGCTCTCCATACGCCGAGTGTAGGGAAACGCCCTGCACTCTCTCCTGGAGGAGATTCGTTTCCCCACCAAACCCACACTTTCACCAACAGACTTCTGGCACGTCTCACATGCCTTTGAGGTCTTACGCCTTGCCCTAGTCTGAGCTGCCCTGAGAGACCCCTGGCCTCGCATTCCATCTAGGACCCCCCTGCCGGAAGTCACCCTGCCTCCAAGAGAAAGTCGGCTTGCGTTCTTACTGCGATTTCAGCCCTGTGCTTCCTGTGGCACTGCAGGCTTTGGAATAGCCACAGGCCCCAGAGGCGTAACTAGGCAGGGCATTCCTTGGTTGAGGCAGTTCACTTGACCCAGAACACCCTACTTCGGGGAGTTGGTTCAGGGAAGCAAACGCAGGGTAACATGTGTCTCTTTGGACTGGTTAGAAACCACAGGGAGGTAAGCTGAGTGTGCGCATGGAAACGGGAGCCTGCTGGAACTATCCTTGCTTTCCCACTTGGAAGGCTGCCTTCATGCTGCCTTGAAGCTGCCTGACGTCCCCTGCTGTTGACAGGCCTGGAAACCCGGTCGAAATGCTTCTGGGAAGAAAATGAGTTTGCTCCGTCTCAACCCGGTGCTTCCATGGCCGCGGTGGTGGTTAGCCTGACAAGCTCCGGAACGAAAGGGAAACTCAACGTGAGAATTTGCCTCCAGTTTAGGCTCTGCGTAGCCGGGCAGGAAGGGCGGCATGCAGCAGTTTCCATGAGTTCTTAGTCACCGTTCGGGTTTATTTTAAGGGAATTACCCATTTGAGGACTCCTAGGCCCCTCGGGTGTGCATCCATTTCCCTCCAAGGTCACTGAGGACCTCCAGACACCCCCCACGCCGTGGTCCGGCTGAGCAACATCGAGGCCCATTGCTCTGCCCCTCGGAGGCCCTGTGTGCGTGCCGAGTGATGGGCAACACGCTGCACGTTCCTTGAGGAGAGCTCCATTTCCAGAGCCCTCACACGGCCTCAGAACCAGATTTCTGGTGAGTCCGAAGCTCCCAGGAAATCTTTGTCGTCGCCCTTGTGAGAGCTGCCGTGAGAAAACACTCTGCCTACTTCGCGGGCCTCGTACCTGAAGGCACTCTGCTCGAGGAGAACGTCAGCATCTCGCAATGCTGCGTCGCTAACGGGACAGCCGGAGTGAGCACAGGCCTGGAGGGAAGGCCCTGACGTGAGGTGCACAAGCGGAGCCGCGCAGCAGTTTCCGTGAGGCCGTAGCCTCTGCTCTGCGTGTGTTGAACGGCAGTAGAGTTTCCTGGACACCTGGGAGGCTCGCGGGGGCACCCTGTTCCAGGCTGGAACACGGAGTACTCCCGGGCACCCCTGGGTCTGCTGAGCAACATCCAGGCCCGGAGCCCTTTGGAGCCGCTCTCCATACGCCGAGTGTAGGGAAACGCCCTGCACTCTCTCCTGGAGGAGATTCGTTTCCCCACCAAACCCACACTTTCACCAACAGACTTCTGGCACGTCTCACATGCCTTTGAGGTCTTACGCCTTGCCCTAGTCTGAGCTGCCCTGAGAGACCCCTCGGCCTCGCATTCCATCTAGGACCCCCCTGCCGGAAGTCACCCTGCCTCCAAGAGAAAGTCGGCTTGCGTTCTTACTGCGATTTCAGCCCTGTGCTTCCTGTGGCACTGCAGGCTTTGGAATAGCCAGAGGCCCCGGAGGCGTAACTAGGCAGGGCATTCCTTGGTTGAGGCAGTTCACTTGACCCAGAACACCCTACTTCGGGGAGTTGGTTCAGGGAAGCAAACGCAGGGTAACATGTGTCTCTTTGGACCGGTTAGAAACCACAGGGAGGTAAGCTGAGTGTGCGCGTGGAAACGGGAGCCTGCTGGAACTATCCTTGCTTTCCCACTTGGAAGGCTGCCTTCATGCTGCCTTGAAGCTGCCTGACGTCCCCTGCTGTTGACAGGCCTGGAAACCCGGTCGAAATGCTTCTGGGAAGAAAATGAGTTTGCTCCGTCTCAACCCGGTGCTTCCATGGCCGCGGTGGTGGTTAGCCTGACAAGCTCCGGAACGAAAGGGAAACTCAACGTGAGAATTTGCCTCCAGTTTAGGCTCTGCGTAGCCGGGCAGGAAGGGCGGCATGCAGCAGTTTCCATGAGTTCTTAGTCACCGTTCGGGTTTATTTTAAGGGAATTACCCATTTGAGGACTCCTAGGCCCCTCGGGTGTGCATCCATTTCCCTCCAAGGTCACTGAGGACCTCCAGACACCCCCCACGCCGTGGTCCGGCTGAGCAACATCGAGGCCCATTGCTCTGCCCCTCGGAGGCCCTGTGTGCGTGCCGAGTGATGGGCAACACGCTGCACGTTCCTTGAGGAGAGCTCCATTTCCAGAGCCCTCACACGGCCTCAGAACCAGATTTCTGGTGAGTCCGAAGCTCCCAGGAAATCTTTGTCGTCGCCCTTGTGAGAGCTGCCGTGAGAAAACACTCTGCCTACTTCGCGGGCCTCGTACCTGAAGGCACTCTGCTCGAGGAGAACGTCAGCATCTCGCAATGCTGCGTCGCTAACGGGACAGCCGGAGTGAGCACAGGCCTGGAGAGAAGGCCCTGACGTGAGGTGCACAAGCGGAGCCGCGCAGCAGTTTCCGTGAGGCCGTAGCCTCTGCTCTGCGTGTGTTGAACGGCAGTAGAGTTTCCTGGACACCTGGGAGGCTCGCGGGGGCACCCTGTTCCAGGCTGGAACACGGAGTACTCCCGGGCACCCCTGGGTCTGCTGAGCAACATCCAGGCCCGGAGCCCTTTGGAGCCGCTCTCCATACGCCGAGTGTAGGGAAACGCCCTGCACTCTCTCCTGGAGGAGATTCGTTTCCCCACCAAACCCACACTTTCACCAACAGACTTCTGGCACGTCTCACATGCCTTTGAGGTCTTACGCCTTGCCCTAGTCTGAGCTGCCCTGAGAGACCCCTCGGCCTCGCATTCCATCTAGGACCCACCTGCCGGAAGTCACCCTGCCTCCAAGAGAAAGTCGGCTTGCGTTCTTACTGCGATTTCAGCCCTGTGCTTCCTGTGGCACTGCAGGCTTTGGAATAGCCACAGGCCCCGGAGGCGTAACTAGGCAGGGCATTCCTTGGTTGAGGCAGTTCACTTGACCCAGAACACCCTACTTCGGGGAGTTGGTTCAGGGAAGCAAACGCAGGGTAACATGTGTCTCTTTGGACCGGTTAGAAACCACAGGGAGGTAAGCTGAGTGTGCGCGTGGAAACGGGAGCCTGCTGGAACTATCCTTGCTTTCCCACTTGGAAGGCTGCCTTCATGCTGCCTTGAAGCTGCCTGACGTCCCCTGCTGTTGACAGGCCTGGAAACCCGGTCGAAATGCTTCTGGGAAGAAAATGAGTTTGCTCCGTCTCAACCCGGTGCTTCCATGGCCGCGGTGGTGGTTAGCCTGACAAGCTCCGGAACGAAAGGGAAACTCAACGTGAGAATTTGCCTCCAGTTTAGGCTCTGCGTAGCCGGGCAGGAAGGGCGGCATGCAGCAGTTTCCATGAGTTCTTAGTCACCGTTCGGGTTTATTTTAAGGGAATTACCCATTTGAGGACTCCTAGGCCCCTCGGGTGTGCATCCATTTCCCTCCAAGGTCACTGAGGACCTCCAGACACCCCCCACGCCGTGGTCCGGCTGAGCAACATCGAGGCCCATTGCTCTGCCCCTCGGAGGCCCTGTGTGCGTGCCGAGTGATGGGCAACACGCTGCACGTTCCTTGAGGAGAGCTCCATTTCCAGAGCCCTCACACGGCCTCAGAACCAGATTTCTGGTGAGTCCGAAGCTCCCAGGAAATCTTTGTCGTCGCCCTTGTGAGAGCTGCCGTGAGAAAACACTCTGCCTACTTCGCGGGCCTCGTACCTGAAGGCACTCTGCTCGAGGAGAACGTCAGCATCTCGCAATGCTGCGTCGCTAACGGGACAGCCGGAGTGAGCACAGGCCTGGAGAGAAGGCCCTGACGTGAGGTGCACAAGCGGAGCCGCGCAGCAGTTTCCGTGAGGCCGTAGCCTCTGCTCTGCGTGTGTTGAACGGCAGTAGAGTTTCCTGGACACCTGGGAGGCTCGCGGGGGCACCCTGTTCCAGGCTGGAACACGGAGTACTCCCGGGCACCCCTGGGTCTGCTGAGCAACATCCAGGCCCGGAGCCCTTTGGAGCCGCTCTCCATACGCCGAGTGTAGGGAAACGCCCTGCACTCTCTCCTGGAGGAGATTCGTTTCCCCACCAAACCCACACTTTCACCAACAGACTTCTGGCACGTCTCACATGCCTTTGAGGTCTTACGCCTTGCCCTAGTCTGAGCTGCCCTGAGAGACCCCTCGGCCTCGCATTCCATCTAGGACCCACCTGCCGGAAGTCACCCTGCCTCCAAGAGAAAGTCGGCTTGCGTTCTTACTGCGATTTCAGCCCTGTGCTTCCTGTGGCACTGCAGGCTTTGGAATAGCCACAGGCCCCGGAGGCGTAACTAGGCAGGGCATTCCTTGGTTGAGGCAGTTCACTTGACCCAGAACACCCTACTTCGGGGAGTTGGTTCAGGGAAGCAAACGCAGGGTAACATGTGTCTCTTTGGACCGGTTAGAAACCACAGGGAGGTAAGCTGAGTGTGCGCGTGGAAACGGGAGCCTGCTGGAACTATCCTTGCTTTCCCACTTGGAAGGCTGCCTTCATGCTGCCTTGAAGCTGCCTGACGTCCCCTGCTGTTGACAGGCCTGGAAACCCGGTCGAAATGCTTCTGGGAAGAAAATGAGTTTGCTCCGTCTCAACCCGGTGCTTCCATGGCCGCGGTGGTGGTTAGCCTGACAAGCTCCAGACGAAAGGGAAACTCAACGTGAGAATTTGCCTCCAGTTTAGGCTCTGCGTAGCCGGGCAGGAAGGGCGGCATGCAGCAGTTTCCATGAGTTCTTAGTCACCGTTCGGGTTTATTTTAAGGGAATTACCCATTTGAGGACTCGTAGGCCCCTCGGGTGTGCATCCATTTCCCTCCAAGGTCACTGAGGACCTCCAGACACCCCCCACGCCGTGGTCCGGCTGAGCAACATCGAGGCCCATTGCTCTGCCCCTCGGAGGCCCTGTGTGCGTGCCGAGTGATGGGCAACACGCTGCACGTTCCTTGAGGAGAGCTCCATTTCCAGAGCCCTCACACGGCCTCAGAACCAGATTTCTGGTGAGTCCGAAGCTCCCAGGAAATCTTTGTCGTCGCCCTTGTGAGAGCTGCCGTGAGAAAACACTCTGCCTACTTCGCGGGCCTCGTACCTGAAGGCACTCTGCTCGAGGAGAACGTCAGCATCTCGCAATGCTGCGTCGCTAACGGGACAGCCGGAGTGAGCACAGGCCTGGAGGGAAGGCCCTGACGTGAGGTGCACAAGCGGAGCCGCGCAGCAGTTTCCGTGAGGCCGTAGCCTCTGCTCTGCGTGTGTTGAACGGCAGTAGAGTTTCCTGGACACCTGGGAGGCTCGCGGGGGCACCCTGTTCCAGGCTGGAACACGGAGTACTCCCGGGCACCCCTGGGTCTGCTGAGCAACATCCAGGCCCGGAGCCCTTTGGAGCCGCTCTCCATACGCCGAGTGTAGGGAAACGCCCTGCACTCTCTCCTGGAGCAGATTCGTTTCCCCACCAAACCCACACTTTCACCAACAGACTTCTGGCACGTCTCACATGCCTTTGAGGTCTTACGCCTTGCCCTAGTCTGAGCTGCCCTGAGAGACCCCTCGGCCTCGCATTCCATCTAGGACCCCCCTGCCGGAAGTCACCCTGCCTCCAAGAGAAAGTCGGCTTGCGTTCTTACTGCGATTTCAGCCCTGTGCTTCCTGTGGCACTGCAGGCTTTGGAATAGCCAGAGGCCCCGGAGGCGTAACTAGGCAGGGCATTCCTTGGTTGAGGCAGTTCACTTGACCCAGAACACCCTACTTCGGGGAGTTGGTTCAGGGAAGCAAACGCAGGGTAACATGTGTCTCTTTGGACCGGTTAGAAACCACAGGGAGGTAAGCTGAGTGTGCGCGTGGAAACGGGAGCCTGCTGGAACTATCCTTGCTTTCCCACTTGGAAGGCTGCCTTCATGCTGCCTTGAAGCTGCCTGACGTCCCCTGCTGTTGACAGGCCTGGAAACCCGGTCGAAATGCTTCTGGGAAGAAAATGAGTTTGCTCCGTCTCAACCCGGTGCTTCCATGGCCACGGTGGTGGTTAGCCTGACAAGCTCCGGAACGAAAGGGAAACTCAACGTGAGAATTTGCCTCCAGTTTAGGCTCTGCGTAGCCGGGCAGGAAGGGCGGCATGCAGCAGTTTCCATGAGTTCTTAGTCACCGTTCGGGTTTATTTTAAGGGAATTACCCATTTGAGGACTCCTAGGCCCCTCGGGTGTGCATCCATTTCCCTCCAAGGTCACTGAGGACCTCCAGACACCCCCCACGCCGTGGTCCGGCTGAGCAACATCGAGGCCCATTGCTCTGCCCCTCGGAGGCCCTGTGTGCGTGCCGAGTGATGGGCAACACGCTGCACGTTCCTTGAGGAGAGCTCCATTTCCAGAGCCCTCACACGGCCTCAGAACCAGATTTCTGGTGAGTCCGAAGCTCCCAGGAAATCTTTGTCGTCGCCCTTGTGAGAGCTGCCGTGAGAAAACACTCTGCCTACTTCGCGGGCCTCGTACCTGAAGGCACTCTGCTCGAGGAGAACGTCAGCATCTCACAATGCTGCGTCGCTAACGGGACAGCCGGAGTGAGCACAGGCCTGGAGGGAAGGCCCTGACGTGAGGTGCACAAGCGGAGCCGCGCAGCAGTTTCCGTGAGGCCGTAGCCTCTGCTCTGCGTGTGTTGAACGGCAGTAGAGTTTCCTGGACACCTGGGAGGCTCGCGGGGGCACCCTGTTCCAGGCTGGAACACGGAGTACTCCCGGGCACCCCTGGGTCTGCTGAGCAACATCCAGGCCCGGAGCCCTTTGGAGCCGCTCTCCATACGCCGAGTGTAGGGAAACGCCCTGCACTCTCTCCTGGAGGAGATTCGTTTCCCCACCAAACCCACACTTTCACCAACAGACTTCTGGCACGTCTCACATGCCTTTGAGGTCTTACGCCTTGCCCTAGTCTGAGCTGCCCTGAGAGACCCCTCGGCCTCGCATTCCATCTAGGACCCCCCTGCCGGAAGTCACCCTGCCTCCAAGAGAAAGTCGGCTTGCGTTCTTACTGCGATTTCAGCCCTGTGCTTCCTGTGGCACTGCAGGCTTTGGAATAGCCAGAGGCCCCGGAGGCGTAACTAGGCAGGGCATTCCTTGGTTGAGGCAGTTCACTTGACCCAGAACACCCTACTTCGGGGAGTTGGTTCAGGGAAGCAAACGCAGGGTAACATGTGTCTCTTTGGACCGGTTAGAAACCACAGGGAGGTAAGCTGAGTGTGCGCGTGGAAACGGGAGCCTGCTGGAACTATCCTTGCTTTCCCACTTGGAAGGCTGCCTTCATGCTGCCTTGAAGCTGCCTGACGTCCCCTGCTGTTGACAGGCCTGGAAACCCGGTCGAAATGCTTCTGGGAAGAAAATGAGTTTGCTCCGTCTCAACCCGGTGCTTCCATGGCCACGGTGGTGGTTAGCCTGACAAGCTCCGGAACGAAAGGGAAACTCAACGTGAGAATTTGCCTCCAGTTTAGGCTCTGCGTAGCCGGGCAGGAAGGGCGGCATGCAGCAGTTTCCATGAGTTCTTAGTCACCGTTCGGGTTTATTTTAAGGGAATTACCCATTTGAGGACTCGTAGGCCCCTCGGGTGTGCATCCATTTCCCTCCAAGGTCACTGAGGACCTCCAGACACCCCCCACGCCGTGGTCCGGCTGAGCAACATCGAGGCCCATTGCTCTGCCCCTCGGAGGCCCTGTGTGCGTGCCGAGTGATGGGCAACACGCTGCACGTTCCTTGAGGAGAGCTCCATTTCCAGAGCCCTCACACGGCCTCAGAACCAGATTTCTGGTGAGTCCGAAGCTCCCAGGAAATCTTTGTCGTCGCCCTTGTGAGAGCTGCCGTGAGAAAACACTCTGCCTACTTCGCGGGCCTCGTACCTGAAGGCACTCTGCTCGAGGAGAACGTCAGCATCTCGCAATGCTGCGTCGCTAACGGGACAGCCGGAGTGAGCACAGGCCTGGAGGGAAGGCCCTGACGTGAGGTGCACAAGCGGAGCCGCGCAGCAGTTTCCGTGAGGCCGTAGCCTCTGCTCTGCGTGTGTTGAACGGCAGTAGAGTTTCCTGGACACCTGGGAGGCTCGCGGGGGCACCCTGTTCCAGGCTGGAACACGGAGTACTCCCGGGCACCCCTGGGTCTGCTGAGCAACATCCAGGCCCGGAGCCCTTTGGAGCCGCTCTCCATACGCCGAGTGTAGGGAAACGCCCTGCACTCTCTCCTGGAGCAGATTCGTTTCCCCACCAAACCCACACTTTCACCAACAGACTTCTGGCACGTCTCACATGCCTTTGAGGTCTTACGCCTTGCCCTAGTCTGAGCTGCCCTGAGAGACCCCTCGGCCTCGCATTCCATCTAGGACCCCCCTGCCGGAAGTCACCCTGCCTCCAAGAGAAAGTCGGCTTGCGTTCTTACTGCGATTTCAGCCCTGTGCTTCCTGTGGCACTGCAGGCTTTGGAATAGCCAGAGGCCCCGGAGGCGTAACTAGGCAGGGCATTCCTTGGTTGAGGCAGTTCACTTGACCCAGAACACCCTACTTCGGGGAGTTGGTTCAGGGAAGCAAACGCAGGGTAACATGTGTCTCTTTGGACCGGTTAGAAACCACAGGGAGGTAAGCTGAGTGTGCGCG
This sequence comes from Delphinus delphis, assembly GCF_949987515.2. Classification (NCBI taxonomy): domain Eukaryota; kingdom Metazoa; phylum Chordata; class Mammalia; order Artiodactyla; family Delphinidae; genus Delphinus; species Delphinus delphis. The sequence continues at coordinate 43,469,244 of NC_082700.1, read as the reverse complement.
TGGAAACGGGAGCCTGCTGGAACTATCCTTGCTTTCCCACTTGGAAGGCTGCCTTCATGCTGCCTTGAAGCTGCCTGACGTCCCCTGCTGTTGACAGGCCTGGAAACCCGGTCGAAATGCTTCTGGGAAGAAAATGAGTTTGCTCCGTCTCAACCCGGTGCTTCCATGGCCGCGGTGGTGGTTAGCCTGACAAGCTCCAGACGAAAGGGAAACTCAACGTGAGAATTTGCCTCCAGTTTAGGCTCTGCGTAGCCGGGCAGGAAGGGCGGCATGCAGCAGTTTCCATGAGTTCTTAGTCACCGTTCGGGTTTATTTTAAGGGAATTACCCATTTGAGGACTCCTAGGCCCCTCGGGTGTGCATCCATTTCCCTCCAAGGTCACTGAGGACCTCCAGACACCCCCCACGCCGTGGTCCGGCTGAGCAACCTCGAGGCCCATTGCTCTGCCCCTCGGAGGCCCTGTGTGCGTGCCGAGTGATGGGCAACACGCTGCACGTTCCTTGAGGAGAGCTCCATTTCCAGAGCCCTCACACGGCCTCAGAACCAGATTTCTGGTGAGTCCGAAGCTCCCAGGAAATCTTTGTCGTCGCCCTTGTGAGAGCTGCCGTGAGAAAACACTCTGCCTACTTCGCGGGCCTCGTACCTGAAGGCACTCTGCTCGAGGAGAACGTCAGCATCTCGCAATGCTGCGTCGCTAACGGGACAGCCGGAGTGAGCACAGGCCTGGAGAGAAGGCCCTGACGTGAGGTGCACAAGCGGAGCCGCGCAGCAGTTTCCGTGAGGCCGTAGCCTCTGCTCTGCGTGTGTTGAACGGCAGTAGAGTTTCCTGGACACCTGGGAGGCTCGCGGGGGCACCCTGTTCCAGGCTGGAACACGGAGTACTCCCGGGCACCCCTGGGTCTGCTGAGCAACATCCAGGCCCGGAGCCCTTTGGAGCCGCTCTCCATACGCCGAGTGTAGGGAAACGCCCTGCACTCTCTCCTGGAGGAGATTCGTTTCCCCACCAAACCCACACTTTCACCAACAGACTTCTGGCACGTCTCACATGCCTTTGAGGTCTTACGCCTTGCCCTAGTCTGAGCTGCCCTGAGAGACCCCTCGGCCTCGCATTCCATCTAGGACCCACCTGCCGGAAGTCGCCCTGCCTCCAAGAGAAAGTCGGCTTGCGTTCTTACTGCGATTTCAGCCCTGTGCTTCCTGTGGCACTGCAGGCTTTGGAATAGCCACAGGCCCCGGAGGCGTAACTAGGCAGGGCATTCCTTGGTTGAGGCAGTTCACTTGACCCAGAACACCCTACTTCGGGGAGTTGGTTCAGGGAAGCAAACGCAGGGTAACATGTGTCTCTTTGGACCGGTTAGAAACCACAGGGAGGTAAGCTGAGTGTGCGCGTGGAAACGGGAGCCTGCTGGAACTATCCTTGCTTTCCCACTTGGAAGGCTGCCTTCATGCTGCCTTGAAGCTGCCTGACGTCCCCTGCTGTTGACAGGCCTGGAAACCCGGTCGAAATGCTTCTGGGAAGAAAATGAGTTTGCTCCGTCTCAACCCGGTGCTTCCATGGCCGCGGTGGTGGTTAGCCTGACAAGCTCCAGACGAAAGGGAAACTCAACGTGAGAATTTGCCTCCAGTTTAGGCTCTGCGTAGCCGGGCAGGAAGGGCGGCATGCAGCAGTTTCCATGAGTTCTTAGTCACCGTTCGGGTTTATTTTAAGGGAATTACCCATTTGAGGACTCGTAGGCCCCTCGGGTGTGCATCCATTTCCCTCCAAGGTCACTGAGGTCCTCCAGACACCCCCCACGCCGTGGTCCGGCTGAGCAACATCGAGGCCCATTGCTCTGCCCCTCGGAGGCCCTGTGTGCGTGCCGAGTGATGGGCAACACGCTGCACGTTCCTTGAGGAGAGCTCCATTTCCAGAGCCCTCACACGGCCTCAGAACCAGATTTCTGGTGAGTCCGAAGCTCCCAGGAAATCTTTGTCGTCGCCCTTGTGAGAGCTGCCGTGAGAAAACACTCTGCCTACTTCGCGGGCCTCGTACCTGAAGGCACTCTGCTCGAGGAGAACGTCAGCATCTCACAATGCTGCGTCGCTAACGGGACAGCCGGAGTGAGCACAGGCCTGGAGGGAAGGCCCTGACGTGAGGTGCACAAGCGGAGCCGCGCAGCAGTTTCCGTGAGGCCGTAGCCTCTGCTCTGCGTGTGTTGAACGGCAGTAGAGTTTCCTGGACACCTGGGAGGCTCGCAGGGGCACCCTGTTCCAGGCTGGAACACGGAGTACTCCCGGGCACCCCTGGGTCTGCTGAGCAACATCCAGGCCCGGAGCCCTTTGGAGCCGCTCTCCATACGCCGAGTGTAGGGAAACGCACTGCACTCTCTCCTGGAGCAGATTCGTTTCCCCACCAAACCCACACTTTCACCAACAGACTTCTGGCACGTCTCACATGCCTTTGAGGTCTTACGCCTTGCCCTAGTCTGAGCTGCCCTGAGAGACCCCTCGGCCTCGCATTCCATCTAGGACCCCCCTGCCGGAAGTCACCCTGCCTCCAAGAGAAAGTCGGCTTGCGTTCTTACTGCGATTTCAGCCCTGTGCTTCCTGTGGCACTGCAGGCTTTGGAATAGCCACAGGCCCCGGAGGCGTAACTAGGCAGGGCATTCCTTGGTTGAGGCAGTTCACTTGACCCAGAACACCCTACTTCGGGGAGTTGGTTCAGGGAAGCAAACGCAGGGTAACATGTGTCTCTTTGGACCGGTTAGAAACCACAGGGAGGTAAGCTGAGTGTGCGCGTGGAAACGGGAGCCTGCTGGAACTATCCTTGCTTTCCCACTTGGAAGGCTGCCTTCATGCTGCCTTGAAGCTGCCTGACGTCCCCTGCTGTTGACAGGCCTGGAAACCCGGTCGAAATGCTTCTGGGAAGAAAATGAGTTTGCTCCGTCTCAACCCGGTGCTTCCATGGCCGCGGTGGTGGTTAGCCTGACAAGCTCCAGACGAAAGGGAAACTCAACGTGAGAATTTGCCTCCAGTTTAGGCTCTGCGTAGCCGGGCAGGAAGGGCGGCATGCAGCAGTTTCCATGAGTTCTTAGTCACCGTTCGGGTTTATTTTAAGGGAATTACCCATTTGAGGACTCGTAGGCCCCTCGGGTGTGCATCCATTTCCCTCCAAGGTCACTGAGGACCTCCAGACACCCCCCACGCCGTGGTCCGGCTGAGCAACATCGAGGCCCATTGCTCTGCCCCTCGGAGGCCCTGTGTGCGTGCCGAGTGATGGGCAACACGCTGCACGTTCCTTGAGGAGAGCTCCATTTCCAGAGCCCTCACACGGCCTCAGAACCAGATTTCTGGTGAGTCCGAAGCTCCCAGGAAATCTTTGTCGTCGCCCTTGTGAGAGCTGCCGTGAGAAAACACTCTGCCTACTTCGCGGGTCTCGAACCTGAAGGCACTCTGCTCGAGGAGAACGTCAGCATCTCGCAATGCTGCGTCGCTAACGGGACAGCCGGAGTGAGCACAGGCCTGGAGGGAAGGCCCTGACGTGAGGTGCAGAAGCGGAGCCGCACAGCAGTTTCCGTGAGGCCGTAGCCTCTGCTCTGCGTGTGTTGAACGGCAGTAGAGTTTCCTGGACACCTGGGAGGCTCGCGGGGGCACCCTGTTCCAGGCTGGAACACGGAGTACTCCCGGGCACCCCTGGGTCTGCTGAGCAACATCCAGGCCCGGAGCCCTTTGGAGCCGCTCTCCATACGCCGAGTGTAGGGAAACGCCCTGCACTCTCTCCTGGAGGAGATTCGTTTCCCCACCAAACCCACACTTTCACCAACAGACTTCTGGCACGTCTCACATGCCTTTGAGGTCTTACGCCTTGCCCTAGTCTGAGCTGCCCTGAGAGACCCCTGGCCTCGCATTCCATCTAGGACCCCCCTGCCGGAAGTCACCCTGCCTCCAAGAGAAAGTCGGCTTGCGTTCTTACTGCGATTTCAGCCCTGTGCTTCCTGTGGCACTGCAGGCTTTGGAATAGCCACAGGCCCCAGAGGCGTAACTAGGCAGGGCATTCCTTGGTTGAGGCAGTTCACTTGACCCAGAACACCCTACTTCGGGGAGTTGGTTCAGGGAAGCAAACGCAGGGTAACATGTGTCTCTTTGGACTGGTTAGAAACCACAGGGAGGTAAGCTGAGTGTGCGCGTGGAAACGGGAGCCTGCTGGAACTATCCTTGCTTTCCCACTTGGAAGGCTGCCTTCATGCTGCCTTGAAGCTGCCTGACGTCCCCTGCTGTTGACAGGCCTGGAAACCCGGTCGAAATGCTTCTGGGAAGAAAATGAGTTTGCTCCGTCTCAACCCGGTGCTTCCATGGCCGCGGTGGTGGTTAGCCTGACAAGCTCCAGACGAAAGGGAAACTCAACGTGAGAATTTGCCTCCAGTTTAGGCTCTGCGTAGCCGGGCAGGAAGGGCGGCATGCAGCAGTTTCCATGAGTTCTTAGTCACCGTTCGGGTTTATTTTAAGGGAATTACCCATTTGAGGACTCGTAGGCCCCTCGGGTGTGCATCCATTTCCCTCCAAGGTCACTGAGGACCTCCAGACACCCCCCACGCCGTGGTCCGGCTGAGCAACATCGAGGCCCATTGCTCTGCCCCTCGGAGGCCCTGTGTGCGTGCCGAGTGATGGGCAACACGCTGCACGTTCCTTGAGGAGAGCTCCATTTCCAGAGCCCTCACACGGCCTCAGAACCAGATTTCTGGTGAGTCCGAAGCTCCCAGGAAATCTTTGTCGTCGCCCTTGTGAGAGCTGCCGTGAGAAAACACTCTGCCTACTTCGCGGGTCTCGAACCTGAAGGCACTCTGCTCGAGGAGAACGTCAGCATCTCGCAATGCTGCGTCGCTAACGGGACAGCCGGAGTGAGCACAGGCCTGGAGGGAAGGCCCTGACGTGAGGTGCAGAAGCGGAGCCGCACAGCAGTTTCCGTGAGGCCGTAGCCTCTGCTCTGCGTGTGTTGAACGGCAGTAGAGTTTCCTGGACACCTGGGAGGCTCGCGGGGGCACCCTGTTCCAGGCTGGAACACGGAGTACTCCCGGGCACCCCTGGGTCTGCTGAGCAACATCCAGGCCCGGAGCCCTTTGGAGCCGCTCTCCATACGCCGAGTGTAGGGAAACGCCCTGCACTCTCTCCTGGAGGAGATTCGTTTCCCCACCAAACCCACACTTTCACCAACAGACTTCTGGCACGTCTCACATGCCTTTGAGGTCTTACGCCTTGCCCTAGTCTGAGCTGCCCTGAGAGACCCCTGGCCTCGCATTCCATCTAGGACCCCCCTGCCGGAAGTCACCCTGCCTCCAAGAGAAAGTCGGCTTGCGTTCTTACTGCGATTTCAGCCCTGTGCTTCCTGTGGCACTGCAGGCTTTGGAATAGCCACAGGCCCCAGAGGCGTAACTAGGCAGGGCATTCCTTGGTTGAGGCAGTTCACTTGACCCAGAACACCCTACTTCGGGGAGTTGGTTCAGGGAAGCAAACGCAGGGTAACATGTGTCTCTTTGGACTGGTTAGAAACCACACGGAGGTAAGCTGAGTGTGCGCGTGGAAACGGGAGCCTGCTGGAACTATCCTTGCTTTCCCACTTGGAAGGCTGCCTTCATGCTGCCTTGAAGCTGCCTGACGTCCCCTGCTGTTGACAGGCCTGGAAACCCGGTCGAAATGCTTCTGGGAAGAAAATGAGTTTGCTCCGTCTCAACCCGGTGCTTCCATGGCCGCGGTGGTGGTTAGCCTGACAAGCTCCGGAACGAAAGGGAAACTCAACGTGAGAATTTGCCTCCAGTTTAGGCTCTGCGTAGCCGGGCAGGAAGGGCGGCATGCAGCAGTTTCCATGAGTTCTTAGTCACCGTTCGGGTTTATTTTAAGGGAATTACCCATTTGAGGACTCCTAGGCCCCTCGGGTGTGCATCCATTTCCCTCCAAGGTCACTGAGGACCTCCAGACACCCCCCACGCCGTGGTCCGGCTGAGCAACATCGAGGCCCATTGCTCTGCCCCTCGGAGGCCCTGTGTGCGTGCCGAGTGATGGGCAACACGCTGCACGTTCCTTGAGGAGAGCTCCATTTCCAGAGCCCTCACACGGCCTCAGAACCAGATTTCTGGTGAGTCCGAAGCTCCCAGGAAATCTTTGTCGTCGCCCTTGTGAGAGCTGCCGTGAGAAAACACTCTGCCTACTTCGCGGGCCTCGTACCTGAAGGCACTCTGCTCGAGGAGAACGTCAGCATCTCGCAATGCTGCGTCGCTAACGGGACAGCCGGAGTGAGCACAGGCCTGGAGGGAAGGCCCTGACGTGAGGTGCACAAGCGGAGCCGCGCAGCAGTTTCCGTGAGGCCGTAGCCTCTGCTCTGCGTGTGTTGAACGGCAGTAGAGTTTCCTGGACACCTGGGAGGCTCGCGGGGGCACCCTGTTCCAGGCTGGAACACGGAGTACTCCCGGGCACCCCTGGGTCTGCTGAGCAACATCCAGGCCCGGAGCCCTTTGGAGCCGCTCTCCATACGCCGAGTGTAGGGAAACGCCCTGCACTCTCTCCTGGAGGAGATTCGTTTCCCCACCAAACCCACACTTTCACCAACAGACTTCTGGCACGTCTCACATGCCTTTGAGGTCTTACGCCTTGCCCTAGTCTGAGCTGCCCTGAGAGACCCCTCGGCCTCGCATTCCATCTAGGACCCCCCTGCCGGAAGTCACCCTGCCTCCAAGAGAAAGTCGGCTTGCGTTCTTACTGCGATTTCAGCCCTGTGCTTCCTGTGGCACTGCAGGCTTTGGAATAGCCAGAGGCCCCGGAGGCGTAACTAGGCAGGGCATTCCTTGGTTGAGGCAGTTCACTTGACCCAGAACACCCTACTTCGGGGAGTTGGTTCAGGGAAGCAAACGCAGGGTAACATGTGTCTCTTTGGACCGGTTAGAAACCACAGGGAGGTAAGCTGAGTGTGCGCGTGGAAACGGGAGCCTGCTGGAACTATCCTTGCTTTCCCACTTGGAAGGCTGCCTTCATGCTGCCTTGAAGCTGCCTGACGTCCCCTGCTGTTGACAGGCCTGGAAACCCGGTCGAAATGCTTCTGGGAAGAAAATGAGTTTGCTCCGTCTCAACCCGGTGCTTCCATGGCCGCGGTGGTGGTTAGCCTGACAAGCTCCGGAACGAAAGGGAAACTCAACGTGAGAATTTGCCTCCAGTTTAGGCTCTGCGTAGCCGGGCAGGAAGGGCGGCATGCAGCAGTTTCCATGAGTTCTTAGTCACCGTTCGGGTTTATTTTAAGGGAATTACCCATTTGAGGACTCCTAGGCCCCTCGGGTGTGCATCCATTTCCCTCCAAGGTCACTGAGGACCTCCAGACACCCCCCACGCCGTGGTCCGGCTGAGCAACATCGAGGCCCATTGCTCTGCCCCTCGGAGGCCCTGTGTGCGTGCCGAGTGATGGGCAACACGCTGCACGTTCCTTGAGGAGAGCTCCATTTCCAGAGCCCTCACACGGCCTCAGAACCAGATTTCTGGTGAGTCCGAAGCTCCCAGGAAATCTTTGTCGTCGCCCTTGTGAGAGCTGCCGTGAGAAAACACTCTGCCTACTTCGCGGGCCTCGTACCTGAAGGCACTCTGCTCGAGGAGAACGTCAGCATCTCGCAATGCTGCGTCGCTAACGGGACAGCCGGAGTGAGCACAGGCCTGGAGAGAAGGCCCTGACGTGAGGTGCACAAGCGGAGCCGCGCAGCAGTTTCCGTGAGGCCGTAGCCTCTGCTCTGCGTGTGTTGAACGGCAGTAGAGTTTCCTGGACACCTGGGAGGCTCGCGGGGGCACCCTGTTCCAGGCTGGAACACGGAGTACTCCCGGGCACCCCTGGGTCTGCTGAGCAACATCCAGGCCCGGAGCCCTTTGGAGCCGCTCTCCATACGCCGAGTGTAGGGAAACGCCCTGCACTCTCTCCTGGAGGAGATTCGTTTCCCCACCAAACCCACACTTTCACCAACAGACTTCTGGCACGTCTCACATGCCTTTGAGGTCTTACGCCTTGCCCTAGTCTGAGCTGCCCTGAGAGACCCCTCGGCCTCGCATTCCATCTAGGACCCACCTGCCGGAAGTCACCCTGCCTCCAAGAGAAAGTCGGCTTGCGTTCTTACTGCGATTTCAGCCCTGTGCTTCCTGTGGCACTGCAGGCTTTGGAATAGCCACAGGCCCCGGAGGCGTAACTAGGCAGGGCATTCCTTGGTTGAGGCAGTTCACTTGACCCAGAACACCCTACTTCGGGGAGTTGGTTCAGGGAAGCAAACGCAGGGTAACATGTGTCTCTTTGGACCGGTTAGAAACCACAGGGAGGTAAGCTGAGTGTGCGCGTGGAAACGGGAGCCTGCTGGAACTATCCTTGCTTTCCCACTTGGAAGGCTGCCTTCATGCTGCCTTGAAGCTGCCTGACGTCCCCTGCTGTTGACAGGCCTGGAAACCCGGTCGAAATGCTTCTGGGAAGAAAATGAGTTTGCTCCGTCTCAACCCGGTGCTTCCATGGCCGCGGTGGTGGTTAGCCTGACAAGCTCCGGAACGAAAGGGAAACTCAACGTGAGAATTTGCCTCCAGTTTAGGCTCTGCGTAGCCGGGCAGGAAGGGCGGCATGCAGCAGTTTCCATGAGTTCTTAGTCACCGTTCGGGTTTATTTTAAGGGAATTACCCATTTGAGGACTCCTAGGCCCCTCGGGTGTGCATCCATTTCCCTCCAAGGTCACTGAGGACCTCCAGACACCCCCCACGCCGTGGTCCGGCTGAGCAACATCGAGGCCCATTGCTCTGCCCCTCGGAGGCCCTGTGTGCGTGCCGAGTGATGGGCAACACGCTGCACGTTCCTTGAGGAGAGCTCCATTTCCAGAGCCCTCACACGGCCTCAGAACCAGATTTCTGGTGAGTCCGAAGCTCCCAGGAAATCTTTGTCGTCGCCCTTGTGAGAGCTGCCGTGAGAAAACACTCTGCCTACTTCGCGGGCCTCGTACCTGAAGGCACTCTGCTCGAGGAGAACGTCAGCATCTCGCAATGCTGCGTCGCTAACGGGACAGCCGGAGTGAGCACAGGCCTGGAGAGAAGGCCCTGACGTGAGGTGCACAAGCGGAGCCGCGCAGCAGTTTCCGTGAGGCCGTAGCCTCTGCTCTGCGTGTGTTGAACGGCAGTAGAGTTTCCTGGACACCTGGGAGGCTCGCGGGGGCACCCTGTTCCAGGCTGGAACACGGAGTACTCCCGGGCACCCCTGGGTCTGCTGAGCAACATCCAGGCCCGGAGCCCTTTGGAGCCGCTCTCCATACGCCGAGTGTAGGGAAACGCCCTGCACTCTCTCCTGGAGGAGATTCGTTTCCCCACCAAACCCACACTTTCACCAACAGACTTCTGGCACGTCTCACATGCCTTTGAGGTCTTACGCCTTGCCCTAGTCTGAGCTGCCCTGAGAGACCCCTCGGCCTCGCATTCCATCTAGGACCCACCTGCCGGAAGTCACCCTGCCTCCAAGAGAAAGTCGGCTTGCGTTCTTACTGCGATTTCAGCCCTGTGCTTCCTGTGGCACTGCAGGCTTTGGAATAGCCACAGGCCCCGGAGGCGTAACTAGGCAGGGCATTCCTTGGTTGAGGCAGTTCACTTGACCCAGAACACCCTACTTCGGGGAGTTGGTTCAGGGAAGCAAACGCAGGGTAACATGTGTCTCTTTGGACCGGTTAGAAACCACAGGGAGGTAAGCTGAGTGTGCGCGTGGAAACGGGAGCCTGCTGGAACTATCCTTGCTTTCCCACTTGGAAGGCTGCCTTCATGCTGCCTTGAAGCTGCCTGACGTCCCCTGCTGTTGACAGGCCTGGAAACCCGGTCGAAATGCTTCTGGGAAGAAAATGAGTTTGCTCCGTCTCAACCCGGTGCTTCCATGGCCGCGGTGGTGGTTAGCCTGACAAGCTCCAGACGAAAGGGAAACTCAACGTGAGAATTTGCCTCCAGTTTAGGCTCTGCGTAGCCGGGCAGGAAGGGCGGCATGCAGCAGTTTCCATGAGTTCTTAGTCACCGTTCGGGTTTATTTTAAGGGAATTACCCATTTGAGGACTCGTAGGCCCCTCGGGTGTGCATCCATTTCCCTCCAAGGTCACTGAGGACCTCCAGACACCCCCCACGCCGTGGTCCGCCTGAGCAACATCGAGGCCCATTGCTCTGCCCCTCGGAGGCCCTGTGTGCGTGCCGAGTGATGGGCAACACGCTGCACGTTCCTTGAGGAGAGCTCCATTTCCAGATCCCTCACACGGCCTCAGAACCAGATTTCTGGTGAGTCCGAAGCTCCCAGGAAATCTTTGTCGTCGCCCTTGTGAGAGCTGCCGTGAGAAAACACTCTGCCTACTTCGCGGGCCTCGTACCTGAAGGCACTCTGCTCGAGGAGAACGTCAGCATCTCGCAATGCTGCGTCGCTAACGGGACAGCCGGAGTGAGCACAGGCCTGGAGGGAAGGCCCTGACGTGAGGTGCACAAGCGGAGCCGCGCAGCAGTTTCCGTGAGGCCGTAGCCTCTGCTCTGCGTGTGTTGAACGGCAGTAGAGTTTCCTGGACACCTGGGAGGCTCGCGGGGGCACCCTGTTCCAGGCTGGAACACGGAGTACTCCCGGGCACCCCTGGGTCTGCTGAGCAACATCCAGGCCCGGAGCCCTTTGGAGCCGCTCTCCATACGCCGAGTGTAGGGAAACGCCCTGCACTCTCTCCTGGAGCAGATTCGTTTCCCCACCAAACCCACACTTTCACCAACAGACTTCTGGCACGTCTCACATGCCTTTGAGGTCTTACGCCTTGCCCTAGTCTGAGCTGCCCTGAGAGACCCCTCGGCCTCGCATTCCATCTAGGACCCCCCTGCCGGAAGTCACCCTGCCTCCAAGAGAAAGTCGGCTTGCGTTCTTACTGCGATTTCAGCCCTGTGCTTCCTGTGGCACTGCAGGCTTTGGAATAGCCAGAGGCCCCGGAGGCGTAACTAGGCAGGGCATTCCTTGGTTGAGGCAGTTCACTTGACCCAGAACACCCTACTTCGGGGAGTTGGTTCAGGGAAGCAAACGCAGGGTAACATGTGTCTCTTTGGACCGGTTAGAAACCACAGGGAGGTAAGCTGAGTGTGCGCGTGGAAACGGGAGCCTGCTGGAACTATCCTTGCTTTCCCACTTGGAAGGCTGCCTTCATGCTGCCTTGAAGCTGCCTGACGTCCCCTGCTGTTGACAGGCCTGGAAACCCGGTCGAAATGCTTCTGGGAAGAAAATGAGTTTGCTCCGTCTCAACCCGGTGCTTCCATGGCCACGGTGGTGGTTAGCCTGACAAGCTCCGGAACGAAAGGGAAACTCAACGTGAGAATTTGCCTCCAGTTTAGGCTCTGCGTAGCCGGGCAGGAAGGGCGGCATGCAGCAGTTTCCATGAGTTCTTAGTCACCGTTCGGGTTTATTTTAAGGGAATTACCCATTTGAGGACTCCTAGGCCCCTCGGGTGTGCATCCATTTCCCTCCAAGGTCACTGAGGACCTCCAGACACCCCCCACGCCGTGGTCCGGCTGAGCAACATCGAGGCCCATTGCTCTGCCCCTCGGAGGCCCTGTGTGCGTGCCGAGTGATGGGCAACACGCTGCACGTTCCTTGAGGAGAGCTCCATTTCCAGAGCCCTCACACGGCCTCAGAACCAGATTTCTGGTGAGTCCGAAGCTCCCAGGAAATCTTTGTCGTCGCCCTTGTGAGAGCTGCCGTGAGAAAACACTCTGCCTACTTCGCGGGCCTCGTACCTGAAGGCACTCTGCTCGAGGAGAACGTCAGCATCTCACAATGCTGCGTCGCTAACGGGACAGCCGGAGTGAGCACAGGCCTGGAGGGAAGGCCCTGACGTGAGGTGCACAAGCGGAGCCGCGCAGCAGTTTCCGTGAGGCCGTAGCCTCTGCTCTGCGTGTGTTGAACGGCAGTAGAGTTTCCTGGACACCTGGGAGGCTCGCGGGGGCACCCTGTTCCAGGCTGGAACACGGAGTACTCCCGGGCACCCCTGGGTCTGCTGAGCAACATCCAGGCCCGGAGCCCTTTGGAGCCGCTCTCCATACGCCGAGTGTAGGGAAACGCCCTGCACTCTCTCCTGGAGGAGATTCGTTTCCCCACCAAACCCACACTTTCACCAACAGACTTCTGGCACGTCTCACATGCCTTTGAGGTCTTACGCCTTGCCCTAGTCTGAGCTGCCCTGAGAGACCCCTCGGCCTCGCATTCCATCTAGGACCCCCCTGCCGGAAGTCACCCTGCCTCCAAGAGAAAGTCGGCTTGCGTTCTTACTGCGATTTCAGCCCTGTGCTTCCTGTGGCACTGCAGGCTTTGGAATAGCCAGAGGCCCCGGAGGCGTAACTAGGCAGGGCATTCCTTGGTTGAGGCAGTTCACTTGACCCAGAACACCCTACTTCGGGGAGTTGGTTCAGGGAAGCAAACGCAGGGTAACATGTGTCTCTTTGGACCGGTTAGAAACCACAGGGAGGTAAGCTGAGTGTGCGCGTGGAAACGGGAGCCTGCTGGAACTATCCTTGCTTTCCCACTTGGAAGGCTGCCTTCATGCTGCCTTGAAGCTGCCTGACGTCCCCTGCTGTTGACAGGCCTGGAAACCCGGTCGAAATGCTTCTGGGAAGAAAATGAGTTTGCTCCGTCTCAACCCGGTGCTTCCATGGCCACGGTGGTGGTTAGCCTGACAAGCTCCGGAACGAAAGGGAAACTCAACGTGAGAATTTGCCTCCAGTTTAGGCTCTGCGTAGCCGGGCAGGAAGGGCGGCATGCAGCAGTTTCCATGAGTTCTTAGTCACCGTTCGGGTTTATTTTAAGGGAATTACCCATTTGAGGACTCGTAGGCCCCTCGGGTGTGCATCCATTTCCCTCCAAGGTCACTGAGGACCTCCAGACACCCCCCACGCCGTGGTCCGGCTGAGCAACATCGAGGCCCATTGCTCTGCCCCTCGGAGGCCCTGTGTGCGTGCCGAGTGATGGGCAACACGCTGCACGTTCCTTGAGGAGAGCTCCATTTCCAGAGCCCTCACACGGCCTCAGAACCAGATTTCTGGTGAGTCCGAAGCTCCCAGGAAATCTTTGTCGTCGCCCTTGTGAGAGCTGCCGTGAGAAAACACTCTGCCTACTTCGCGGGCCTCGTACCTGAAGGCACTCTGCTCGAGGAGAACGTCAGCATCTCGCAATGCTGCGTCGCTAACGGGACAGCCGGAGTGAGCACAGGCCTGGAGGGAAGGCCCTGACGTGAGGTGCACAAGCGGAGCCGCGCAGCAGTTTCCGTGAGGCCGTAGCCTCTGCTCTGCGTGTGTTGAACGGCAGTAGAGTTTCCTGGACACCTGGGAGGCTCGCGGGGGCACCCTGTTCCAGGCTGGAACACGGAGTACTCCCGGGCACCCCTGGGTCTGCTGAGCAACATCCAGGCCCGGAGCCCTTTGGAGCCGCTCTCCATACGCCGAGTGTAGGGAAACGCCCTGCACTCTCTCCTGGAGCAGATTCGTTTCCCCACCAAACCCACACTTTCACCAACAGACTTCTGGCACGTCTCACATGCCTTTGAGGTCTTACGCCTTGCCCTAGTCTGAGCTGCCCTGAGAGACCCCTCGGCCTCGCATTCCATCTAGGACCCCCCTGCCGGAAGTCACCCTGCCTCCAAGAGAAAGTCGGCTTGCGTTCTTACTGCGATTTCAGCCCTGTGCTTCCTGTGGCACTGCAGGCTTTGGAATAGCCAGAGGCCCCGGAGGCGTAACTAGGCAGGGCATTCCTTGGTTGAGGCAGTTCACTTGACCCAGAACACCCTACTTCGGGGAGTTGGTTCAGGGAAGCAAACGCAGGGTAACATGTGTCTCTTTGGACCGGTTAGAAACCACAGGGAGGTAAGCTGAGTGTGCGCGTGGAAACGGGAGCCTGCTGGAACTATCCTTGCTTTCCCACTTGGAAGGCTGCCTTCATGCTGCCTTGAAGCTGCCTGACGTCCCCTGCTGTTGACAGGCCTGGAAACCCGGTCGAAATGCTTCTGGGAAGAAAATGAGTTTGCTCCGTCTCAACCCGGTGCTTCCATGGCCGCGGTGGTGGTTAGCCTGACAAGCTCCAGACGAAAGGGAAACTCAACGTGAGAATTTGCCTCCAGTTTAGGCTCTGCGTAGCCGGGCAGGAAGGGCGGCATGCAGCAGTTTCCATGAGTTCTTAGTCACCGTTCGGGTTTATTTTAAGGGAATTACCCATTTGAGGACTCCTAGGCCCCTCGGGTGTGCATCCATTTCCCTCCAAGGTCACTGAGGACCTCCAGACACCCCCCACGCCGTGGTCCGGCTGAGCAACCTCGAGGCCCATTGCTCTGCCCCTCGGAGGCCCTGTGTGCGTGCCGAGTGATGGGCAACACGCTGCACGTTCCTTGAGGAGAGCTCCATTTCCAGAGCCCTCACACGGCCTCAGAACCAGATTTCTGGTGAGTCCGAAGCTCCCAGGAAATCTTTGTCGTCGCCCTTGTGAGAGCTGCCGTGAGAAAACACTCTGCCTACTTCGCGGGCCTCGTACCTGAAGGCACTCTGCTCGAGGAGAACGTCAGCATCTCGCAATGCTGCGTCGCTAACGGGACAGCCGGAGTGAGCACAGGCCTGGAGAGAAGGCCCTGACGTGAGGTGCACAAGCGGAGCCGCGCAGCAGTTTCCGTGAGGCCGTAGCCTCTGCTCTGCGTGTGTTGAACGGCAGTAGAGTTTCCTGGACACCTGGGAGGCTCGCGGGGGCACCCTGTTCCAGGCTGGAACACGGAGTACTCCCGGGCACCCCTGGGTCTGCTGAGCAACATCCAGGCCCGGAGCCCTTTGGAGCCGCTCTCCATACGCCGAGTGTAGGGAAACGCCCTGCACTCTCTCCTGGAGGAGATTCGTTTCCCCACCAAACCCACACTTTCACCAACAGACTTCTGGCACGTCTCACATGCCTTTGAGGTCTTACGCCTTGCCCTAGTCTGAGCTGCCCTGAGAGACCCCTCGGCCTCGCATTCCATCTAGGACCCACCTGCCGGAAGTCACCCTGCCTCCAAGAGAAAGTCGGCTTGCGTTCTTACTGCGATTTCAGCCCTGTGCTTCCTGTGGCACTGCAGGCTTTGGAATAGCCACAGGCCCCGGAGGCGTAACTAGGCAGGGCATTCCTTGGTTGAGGCAGTTCACTTGACCCAGAACACCCTACTTCGGGGAGTTGGTTCAGGGAAGCAAACGCAGGGTAACATGTGTCTCTTTGGACCGGTTAGAAACCACAGGGAGGTAAGCTGAGTGTGCGCGTGGAAACGGGAGCCTGCTGGAACTATCCTTGCTTTCCCACTTGGAAGGCTGCCTTCATGCTGCCTTGAAGCTGCCTGACGTCCCCTGCTGTTGACAGGCCTGGAAACCCGGTCGAAATGCTTCTGGGAAGAAAATGAGTTTGCTCCGTCTCAACCCGGTGCTTCCATGGCCGCGGTGGTGGTTAGCCTGACAAGCTCCGGAACGAAAGGGAAACTCAACGTGAGAATTTGCCTCCAGTTTAGGCTCTGCGTAGCCGGGCAGGAAGGGCGGCATGCAGCAGTTTCCATGAGTTCTTAGTCACCGTTCGGGTTTATTTTAAGGGAATTACCCATTTGAGGACTCCTAGGCCCCTCGGGTGTGCATCCATTTCCCTCCAAGGTCACTGAGGACCTCCAGACACCCCCCACGCCGTGGTCCGGCTGAGCAACATCGAGGCCCATTGCTCTGCCCCTCGGAGGCCCTGTGTGCGTGCCGAGTGATGGGCAACACGCTGCACGTTCCTTGAGGAGAGCTCCATTTCCAGAGCCCTCACACGGCCTCAGAACCAGATTTCTGGTGAGTCCGAAGCTCCCAGGAAATCTTTGTCGTCGCCCTTGTGAGAGCTGCCGTGAGAAAACACTCTGCCTACTTCGCGGGCCTCGTACCTGAAGGCACTCTGCTCGAGGAGAACGTCAGCATCTCGCAATGCTGCGTCGCTAACGGGACAGCCGGAGTGAGCACAGGCCTGGAGAGAAGGCCCTGACGTGAGGTGCACAAGCGGAGCCGCGCAGCAGTTTCCGTGAGGCCGTAGCCTCTGCTCTGCGTGTGTTGAACGGCAGTAGAGTTTCCTGGACACCTGGGAGGCTCGCGGGGGCACCCTGTTCCAGGCTGGAACACGGAGTACTCCCGGGCACCCCTGGGTCTGCTGAGCAACATCCAGGCCCGGAGCCCTTTGGAGCCGCTCTCCATACGCCGAGTGTAGGGAAACGCCCTGCACTCTCTCCTGGAGGAGATTCGTTTCCCCACCAAACCCACACTTTCACCAACAGACTTCTGGCACGTCTCACATGCCTTTGAGGTCTTACGCCTTGCCCTAGTCTGAGCTGCCCTGAGAGACCCCTCGGCCTCGCATTCCATCTAGGACCCACCTGCCGGAAGTCACCCTGCCTCCAAGAGAAAGTCGGCTTGCGTTCTTACTGCGATTTCAGCCCTGTGCTTCCTGTGGCACTGCAGGCTTTGGAATAGCCACAGGCCCCGGAGGCGTAACTAGGCAGGGCATTCCTTGGTTGAGGCAGTTCACTTGACCCAGAACACCCTACTTCGGGGAGTTGGTTCAGGGAAGCAAACGCAGGGTAACATGTGTCTCTTTGGACCGGTTAGAAACCACAGGGAGGTAAGCTGAGTGTGCGCGTGGAAACGGGAGCCTGCTGGAACTATCCTTGCTTTCCCACTTGGAAGGCTGCCTTCATGCTGCCTTGAAGCTGCCTGACGTCCCCTGCTGTTGACAGGCCTGGAAACCCGGTCGAAATGCTTCTGGGAAGAAAATGAGTTTGCTCCGTCTCAACCCGGTGCTTCCATGGCCGCGGTGGTGGTTAGCCTGACAAGCTCCAGACGAAAGGGAAACTCAACGTGAGAATTTGCCTCCAGTTTAGGCTCTGCGTAGCCGGGCAGGAAGGGCGGCATGCAGCAGTTTCCATGAGTTCTTAGTCACCGTTCGGGTTTATTTTAAGGGAATTACCCATTTGAGGACTCGTAGGCCCCTCGGGTGTGCATCCATTTCCCTCCAAGGTCACTGAGGACCTCCAGACACCCCCCACGCCGTGGTCCGGCTGAGCAACATCGAGGCCCATTGCTCTGCCCCTCGGAGGCCCTGTGTGCGTGCCGAGTGATGGGCAACACGCTGCACGTTCCTTGAGGAGAGCTCCATTTCCAGAGCCCTCACACGGCCTCAGAACCAGATTTCTGGTGAGTCCGAAGCTCCCAGGAAATCTTTGTCGTCGCCCTTGTGAGAGCTGCCGTGAGAAAACACTCTGCCTACTTCGCGGGCCTCGTACCTGAAGGCACTCTGCTCGAGGAGAACGTCAGCATCTCGCAATGCTGCGTCGCTAACGGGACAGCCGGAGTGAGCACAGGCCTGGAGGGAAGGCCCTGACGTGAGGTGCACAAGCGGAGCCGCGCAGCAGTTTCCGTGAGGCCGTAGCCTCTGCTCTGCGTGTGTTGAACGGCAGTAGAGTTTCCTGGACACCTGGGAGGCTCGCGGGGGCACCCTGTTCCAGGCTGGAACACGGAGTACTCCCGGGCACCCCTGGGTCTGCTGAGCAACATCCAGGCCCGGAGCCCTTTGGAGCCGCTCTCCATACGCCGAGTGTAGGGAAACGCCCTGCACTCTCTCCTGGAGCAGATTCGTTTCCCCACCAAACCCACACTTTCACCAACAGACTTCTGGCACGTCTCACATGCCTTTGAGGTCTTACGCCTTGCCCTAGTCTGAGCTGCCCTGAGAGACCCCTCGGCCTCGCATTCCATCTAGGACCCCCCTGCCGGAAGTCACCCTGCCTCCAAGAGAAAGTCGGCTTGCGTTCTTACTGCGATTTCAGCCCTGTGCTTCCTGTGGCACTGCAGGCTTTGGAATAGCCAGAGGCCCCGGAGGCGTAACTAGGCAGGGCATTCCTTGGTTGAGGCAGTTCACTTGACCCAGAACACCCTACTTCGGGGAGTTGGTTCAGGGAAGCAAACGCAGGGTAACATGTGTCTCTTTGGACCGGTTAGAAACCACAGGGAGGTAAGCTGAGTGTGCGCGTGGAAACGGGAGCCTGCTGGAACTATCCTTGCTTTCCCACTTGGAAGGCTGCCTTCATGCTGCCTTGAAGCTGCCTGACGTCCCCTGCTGTTGACAGGCCTGGAAACCCGGTCGAAATGCTTCTGGGAAGAAAATGAGTTTGCTCCGTCTCAACCCGGTGCTTCCATGGCCACGGTGGTGGTTAGCCTGACAAGCTCCGGAACGAAAGGGAAACTCAACGTGAGAATTTGCCTCCAGTTTAGGCTCTGCGTAGCCGGGCAGGAAGGGCGGCATGCAGCAGTTTCCATGAGTTCTTAGTCACCGTTCGGGTTTATTTTAAGGGAATTACCCATTTGAGGACTCGTAGGCCCCTCGGGTGTGCATCCATTTCCCTCCAAGGTCACTGAGGACCTCCAGACACCCCCCACGCCGTGGTCCGGCTGAGCAACATCGAGGCCCATTGCTCTGCCCCTCGGAGGCCCTGTGTGCGTGCCGAGTGATGGGCAACACGCTGCACGTTCCTTGAGGAGAGCTCCATTTCCAGAGCCCTCACACGGCCTCAGAACCAGATTTCTGGTGAGTCCGAAGCTCCCAGGAAATCTTTGTCGTCGCCCTTGTGAGAGCTGCCGTGAGAAAACACTCTGCCTACTTCGCGGGCCTCGTACCTGAAGGCACTCTGCTCGAGGAGAACGTCAGCATCTCACAATGCTGCGTCGCTAACGGGACAGCCGGAGTGAGCACAGGCCTGGAGGGAAGGCCCTGACGTGAGGTGCACAAGCGGAGCCGCGCAGCAGTTTCCGTGAGGCCGTAGCCTCTGCTCTGCGTGTGTTGAACGGCAGTAGAGTTTCCTGGACACCTGGGAGGCTCGCGGGGGCACCCTGTTCCAGGCTGGAACACGGAGTACTCCCGGGCACCCCTGGGTCTGCTGAGCAACATCCAGGCCCGGAGCCCTTTGGAGCCGCTCTCCATACGCCGAGTGTAGGGAAACGCCCTGCACTCTCTCCTGGAGCAGATTCGTTTCCCCACCAAACCCACACTTTCACCAACAGACTTCTGGCACGTCTCACATGCCTTTGAGGTCTTACGCCTTGCCCTAGTCTGAGCTGCCCTGAGAGACCCCTCGGCCTCGCATTCCATCTAGGACCCCCCTGCCGGAAGTCACCCTGCCTCCAAGAGAAAGTCGGCTTGCGTTCTTACTGCGATTTCAGCCCTGTGCTTCCTGTGACACTGCAGGCTTTGGAATAGCCAGAGGCCCCGGAGGCGTAACTAGGCAGGGCATTCCTTGGTTGAGGCAGTTCACTTGACCCAGAACACCCTACTTCGGGGAGTTGGTTCAGGGAAGCAAACGCAGGGTAACATGTGTCTCTTTGGACCGGTTAGAAACCACAGGGAGGTAAGCTGAGTGTGCGCGTGGAAACGGGAGCCTGCTGGAACTATCCTTGCTTTCCCACTTGGAAGGCTGCCTTCATGCTGCCTTGAAGCTGCCTGACGTCCCCTGCTGTTGACAGGCCTGGAAACCCGGTCGAAATGCTTCTGGGAAGAAAATGAGTTTGCTCCGTCTCAACCCGGTGCTTCCATGGCCGCGGTGGTGGTTAGCCTGACAAGCTCCAGACGAAAGGGAAACTCAACGTGAGAATTTGCCTCCAGTTTAGGCTCTGCGTAGCCGGGCAGGAAGGGCGGCATGCAGCAGTTTCCATGAGTTCTTAGTCACCGTTCGGGTTTATTTTAAGGGAATTACCCATTTGAGGACTCCTAGGCCCCTCGGGTGTGCATCCATTTCCCTCCAAGGTCACTGAGGACCTCCAGACACCCCCCACGCCGTGGTCCGGCTGAGCAACCTCGAGGCCCATTGCTCTGCCCCTCGGAGGCCCTGTGTGCGTGCCGAGTGATGGGCAACACGCTGCACGTTCCTTGAGGAGAGCTCCATTTCCAGAGCCCTCACACGGCCTCAGAACCAGATTTCTGGTGAGTCCGAAGCTCCCAGGAAATCTTTGTCGTCGCCCTTGTGAGAGCTGCCGTGAGAAAACACTCTGCCTACTTCGCGGGCCTCGTACCTGAAGGCACTCTGCTCGAGGAGAACGTCAGCATCTCGCAATGCTGCGTCGCTAACGGGACAGCCGGAGTGAGCACAGGCCTGGAGAGAAGGCCCTGACGTGAGGTGCACAAGCGGAGCCGCGCAGCAGTTTCCGTGAGGCCGTAGCCTCTGCTCTGCGTGTGTTGAACGGCAGTAGAGTTTCCTGGACACCTGGGAGGCTCGCGGGGGCACCCTGTTCCAGGCTGGAACACGGAGTACTCCCGGGCACCCCTGGGTCTGCTGAGCAACATCCAGGCCCGGAGCCCTTTGGAGCCGCTCTCCATACGCCGAGTGTAGGGAAACGCCCTGCACTCTCTCCTGGAGGAGATTCGTTTCCCCACCAAACCCACACTTTCACCAACAGACTTCTGGCACGTCTCACATGCCTTTGAGGTCTTACGCCTTGCCCTAGTCTGAGCTGCCCTGAGAGACCCCTCGGCCTCGCATTCCATCTAGGACCCACCTGCCGGAAGTCGCCCTGCCTCCAAGAGAAAGTCGGCTTGCGTTCTTACTGCGATTTCAGCCCTGTGCTTCCTGTGGCACTGCAGGCTTTGGAATAGCCACAGGCCCCGGAGGCGTAACTAGGCAGGGCATTCCTTGGTTGAGGCAGTTCACTTGACCCAGAACACCCTACTTCGGGGAGTTGGTTCAGGGAAGCAAACGCAGGGTAACATGTGTCTCTTTGGACCGGTTAGAAACCACAGGGAGGTAAGCTGAGTGTGCGCGTGGAAACGGGAGCCTGCTGGAACTATCCTTGCTTTCCCACTTGGAAGGCTGCCTTCATGCTGCCTTGAAGCTGCCTGACGTCCCCTGCTGTTGACAGGCCTGGAAACCCGGTCGAAATGCTTCTGGGAAGAAAATGAGTTTGCTCCGTCTCAACCCGGTGCTTCCATGGCCGCGGTGGTGGTTAGCCTGACAAGCTCCAGACGAAAGGGAAACTCAACGTGAGAATTTGCCTCCAGTTTAGGCTCTGCGTAGCCGGGCAGGAAGGGCGGCATGCAGCAGTTTCCATGAGTTCTTAGTCACCGTTCGGGTTTATTTTAAGGGAATTACCCATTTGAGGACTCGTAGGCCCCTCGGGTGTGCATCCATTTCCCTCCAAGGTCACTGAGGTCCTCCAGACACCCCCCACGCCGTGGTCCGGCTGAGCAACATCGAGGCCCATTGCTCTGCCCCTCGGAGGCCCTGTGTGCGTGCCGAGTGATGGGCAACACGCTGCACGTTCCTTGAGGAGAGCTCCATTTCCAGAGCCCTCACACGGCCTCAGAACCAGATTTCTGGTGAGTCCGAAGCTCCCAGGAAATCTTTGTCGTCGCCCTTGTGAGAGCTGCCGTGAGAAAACACTCTGCCTACTTCGCGGGCCTCGTACCTGAAGGCACTCTGCTCGAGGAGAACGTCAGCATCTCACAATGCTGCGTCGCTAACGGGACAGCCGGAGTGAGCACAGGCCTGGAGGGAAGGCCCTGACGTGAGGTGCACAAGCGGAGCCGCGCAGCAGTTTCCGTGAGGCCGTAGCCTCTGCTCTGCGTGTGTTGAACGGCAGTAGAGTTTCCTGGACACCTGGGAGGCTCGCAGGGGCACCCTGTTCCAGGCTGGAACACGGAGTACTCCCGGGCACCCCTGGGTCTGCTGAGCAACATCCAGGCCCGGAGCCCTTTGGAGCCGCTCTCCATACGCCGAGTGTAGGGAAACGCCCTGCACTCTCTCCTGGAGCAGATTCGTTTCCCCACCAAACCCACACTTTCACCAACAGACTTCTGGCACGTCTCACATGCCTTTGAGGTCTTACGCCTTGCCCTAGTCTGAGCTGCCCTGAGAGACCCCTCGGCCTCGCATTCCATCTAGGACCCCCCTGCCGGAAGTCACCCTGCCTCCAAGAGAAAGTCGGCTTGCGTTCTTACTGCGATTTCAGCCCTGTGCTTCCTGTGGCACTGCAGGCTTTGGAATAGCCAGAGGCCCCGGAGGCGTAACTAGGCAGGGCATTCCTTGGTTGAGGCAGTTCACTTGACCCAGAACACCCTACTTCGGGGAGTTGGTTCAGGGAAGCAAACGCAGGGTAACATGTGTCTCTTTGGACCGGTTAGAAACCACAGGGAGGTAAGCTGAGTGTGCGCGTGGAAACGGGAGCCTGCTGGAACTATCCTTGCTTTCCCACTTGGAAGGCTGCCTTCATGCTGCCTTGAAGCTGCCTGACGTCCCCTGCTGTTGACAGGCCTGGAAACCCGGTCGAAATGCTTCTGGGAAGAAAATGAGTTTGCTCCGTCTCAACCCGGTGCTTCCATGGCCACGGTGGTGGTTAGCCTGACAAGCTCCGGAACGAAAGGGAAACTCAACGTGAGAATTTGCCTCCAGTTTAGGCTCTGCGTAGCCGGGCAGGAAGGGCGGCATGCAGCAGTTTCCATGAGTTCTTAGTCACCGTTCGGGTTTATTTTAAGGGAATTACCCATTTGAGGACTCCTAGGCCCCTCGGGTGTGCATCCATTTCCCTCCAAGGTCACTGAGGACCTCCAGACACCCCCCACGCCGTGGTCCGGCTGAGCAACCTCGAGGCCCATTGCTCTGCCCCTCGGAGGCCCTGTGTGCGTGCCGAGTGATGGGCAACACGCTGCACGTTCCTTGAGGAGAGCTCCATTTCCAGAGCCCTCACACGGCCTCAGAACCAGATTTCTGGTGAGTCCGAAGCTCCCAGGAAATCTTTGTCGTCGCCCTTGTGAGAGCTGCCGTGAGAAAACACTCTGCCTACTTCGCGGGCCTCGTACCTGAAGGCACTCTGCTCGAGGAGAACGTCAGCATCTCACAATGCTGCGTCGCTAACGGGACAGCCGGAGTGAGCACAGGCCTGGAGGGAAGGCCCTGACGTGAGGTGCACAAGCGGAGCCGCGCAGCAGTTTCCGTGAGGCCGTAGCCTCTGCTCTGCGTGTGTTGAACGGCAGTAGAGTTTCCTGGACACCTGGGAGGCTCGCGGGGGCACCCTGTTCCAGGCTGGAACACGGAGTACTCCCGGGCACCCCTGGGTCTGCTGAGCAACATCCAGGCCCGGAGCCCTTTGGAGCCGCTCTCCATACGCCGAGTGTAGGGAAACGCCCTGCACTCTCTCCTGGAGGAGATTCGTTTCCCCACCAAACCCACACTTTCACCAACAGACTTCTGGCACGTCTCACATGCCTTTGAGGTCTTACGCCTTGCCCTAGTCTGAGCTGCCCTGAGAGACCCCTCGGCCTCGCATTCCATCTAGGACCCCCCTGCCGGAAGTCACCCTGCCTCCAAGAGAAAGTCGGCTTGCGTTCTTACTGCGATTTCAGCCCTGTGCTTCCTGTGGCACTGCAGGCTTTGGAATAGCCAGAGGCCCCGGAGGCGTAACTAGGCAGGGCATTCCTTGGTTGAGGCAGTTCACTTGACCCAGAACACCCTACTTCGGGGAGTTGGTTCAGGGAAGCAAACGCAGGGTAACATGTGTCTCTTTGGACCGGTTAGAAACCACAGGGAGGTAAGCTGAGTGTGCGCGTGGAAACGGGAGCCTGCTGGAACTATCCTTGCTTTCCCACTTGGAAGGCTGCCTTCATGCTGCCTTGAAGCTGCCTGACGTCCCCTGCTGTTGACAGGCCTGGAAACCCGGTCGAAATGCTTCTGGGAAGAAAATGAGTTTGCTCCGTCTCAACCCGGTGCTTCCATGGCCACGGTGGTGGTTAGCCTGACAAGCTCCGGAACGAAAGGGAAACTCAACGTGAGAATTTGCCTCCAGTTTAGGCTCTGCGTAGCCGGGCAGGAAGGGCGGCATGCAGCAGTTTCCATGAGTTCTTAGTCACCGTTCGGGTTTATTTTAAGGGAATTACCCATTTGAGGACTCCTAGGCCCCTCGGGTGTGCATCCATTTCCCTCCAAGGTCACTGAGGACCTCCAGACACCCCCCACGCCGTGGTCCGGCTGAGCAACCTCGAGGCCCATTGCTCTGCCCCTCGGAGGCCCTGTGTGCGTGCCGAGTGATGGGCAACACGCTGCACGTTCCTTGAGGAGAGCTCCATTTCCAGAGCCCTCACACGGCCTCAGAACCAGATTTCTGGTGAGTCCGAAGCTCCCAGGAAATCTTTGTCGTCGCCCTTGTGAGAGCTGCCGTGAGAAAACACTCTGCCTACTTCGCGGGCCTCGTACCTGAAGGCACTCTGCTCGAGGAGAACGTCAGCATCTCACAATGCTGCGTCGCTAACGGGACAGCCGGAGTGAGCACAGGCCTGGAGGGAAGGCCCTGACGTGAGGTGCACAAGCGGAGCCGCGCAGCAGTTTCCGTGAGGCCGTAGCCTCTGCTCTGCGTGTGTTGAACGGCAGTAGAGTTTCCTGGACACCTGGGAGGCTCGCGGGGGCACCCTGTTCCAGGCTGGAACACGGAGTACTCCCGGGCACCCCTGGGTCTGCTGAGCAACATCCAGGCCCGGAGCCCTTTGGAGCCGCTCTCCATACGCCGAGTGTAGGGAAACGCCCTGCACTCTCTCCTGGAGGAGATTCGTTTCCCCACCAAACCCACACTTTCACCAACAGACTTCTGGCACGTCTCACATGCCTTTGAGGTCTTACGCCTTGCCCTAGTCTGAGCTGCCCTGAGAGACCCCTCGGCCTCGCATTCCATCTAGGACCCCCCTGCCGGAAGTCACCCTGCCTCCAAGAGAAAGTCGGCTTGCGTTCTTACTGCGATTTCAGCCCTGTGCTTCCTGTGGCACTGCAGGCTTTGGAATAGCCACAGGCCCCGGAGGCGTAACTAGGCAGGGCATTCCTTGGTTGAGGCAGTTCACTTGACCCAGAACACCCTACTTCGGGGAGTTGGTTCAGGGAAGCAAACGCAGGGTAACATGTGTCTCTTTGGACCGGTTAGAAACCACAGGGAGGTAAGCTGAGTGTGCGCGTGGAAACGGGAGCCTGCTGGAACTATCCTTGCTTTCCCACTTGGAAGGCTGCCTTCATGCTGCCTTGAAGCTGCCTGACGTCCCCTGCTGTTGACAGGCCTGGAAACCCGGTCGAAATGCTTCTGGGAAGAAAATGAGTTTGCTCCGTCTCAACCCGGTGCTTCCATGGCCGCGGTGGTGGTTAGCCTGACAAGCTCCAGACGAAAGGGAAACTCAACGTGAGAATTTGCCTCCAGTTTAGGCTCTGCGTAGCCGGGCAGGAAGGGCGGCATGCAGCAGTTTCCATGAGTTCTTAGTCACCGTTCGGGTTTATTTTAAGGGAATTACCCATTTGAGGACTCCTAGGCCCCTCGGGTGTGCATCCATTTCCCTCCAAGGTCACTGAGGACCTCCAGACACCCCCCACGCCGTGGTCCGGCTGAGCAACCTCGAGGCCCATTGCTCTGCCCCTCGGAGGCCCTGTGTGCGTGCCGAGTGATGGGCAACACGCTGCACGTTCCTTGAGGAGAGCTCCATTTCCAGAGCCCTCACACGGCCTCAGAACCAGATTTCTGGTGAGTCCGAAGCTCCCAGGAAATCTTTGTCGTCGCCCTTGTGAGAGCTGCCGTGAGAAAACACTCTGCCTACTTCGCGGGCCTCGTACCTGAAGGCACTCTGCTCGAGGAGAACGTCAGCATCTCGCAATGCTGCGTCGCTAACGGGACAGCCGGAGTGAGCACAGGCCTGGAGGGAAGGCCCTGACGTGAGGTGCACAAGCGGAGCCGCGCAGCAGTTTCCGTGAGGCCGTAGCCTCTGCTCTGCGTGTGTTGAACGGCAGTAGAGTTTCCTGGACACCTGGGAGGCTCGCGGGGGCACCCTGTTCCAGGCTGGAACACGGAGTACTCCCGGGCACCCCTGGGTCTGCTGAGCAACATCCAGGCCCGGAGCCCTTTGGAGCCGCTCTCCATACGCCGAGTGTAGGGAAACGCCCTGCACTCTCTCCTGGAGGAGATTCGTTTCCCCACCAAACCCACACTTTCACCAACAGACTTCTGGCACGTCTCACATGCCTTTGAGGTCTTACGCCTTGCCCTAGTCTGAGCTGCCCTGAGAGACCCCTCGGCCTCGCATTCCATCTAGGACCCACCTGCCGGAAGTCACCCTGCCTCCAAGAGAAAGTCGGCTTGCGTTCTTACTGCGATTTCAGCCCTGTGCTTCCTGTGGCACTGCAGGCTTTGGAATAGCCACAGGCCCCGGAGGCGTAACTAGGCAGGGCATTCCTTGGTTGAGGCAGTTCACTTGACCCAGAACACCCTACTTCGGGGAGTTGGTTCAGGGAAGCAAACGCAGGGTAACATGTGTCTCTTTGGACCGGTTAGAAACCACAGGGAGGTAAGCTGAGTGTGCGCGTGGAAACGGGAGCCTGCTGGAACTATCCTTGCTTTCCCACTTGGAAGGCTGCCTTCATGCTGCCTTGAAGCTGCCTGACGTCCCCTGCTGTTGACAGGCCTGGAAACCCGGTCGAAATGCTTCTGGGAAGAAAATGAGTTTGCTCCGTCTCAACCCGGTGCTTCCATGGCCGCGGTGGTGGTTAGCCTGACAAGCTCCAGACGAAAGGGAAACTCAACGTGAGAATTTGCCTCCAGTTTAGGCTCTGCGTAGCCGGGCAGGAAGGGCGGCATGCAGCAGTTTCCATGAGTTCTTAGTCACCGTTCGGGTTTATTTTAAGGGAATTACCCATTTGAGGACTCGTAGGCCCCTCGGGTGTGCATCCATTTCCCTCCAAGGTCACTGAGGACCTCCAGACACCCCCCACGCCGTGGTCCGGCTGAGCAACATCGAGGCCCATTGCTCTGCCCCTCGGAGGCCCTGTGTGCGTGCCGAGTGATGGGCAACACGCTGCACGTTCCTTGAGGAGAGCTCCATTTCCAGAGCCCTCACACGGCCTCAGAACCAGATTTCTGGTGAGTCCGAAGCTCCCAGGAAATCTTTGTCGTCGCCCTTGTGAGAGCTGCCGTGAGAAAACACTCTGCCTACTTCGCGGGCCTCGTACCTGAAGGCACTCTGCTCGAGGAGAACGTCAGCATCTCGCAATGCTGCGTCGCTAACGGGACAGCCGGAGTGAGCACAGGCCTGGAGGGAAGGCCCTGACGTGAGGTGCAGAAGCGGAGCCGCGCAGCAGTTTCCGTGAGGCCGTAGCCTCTGCTCTGCGTGTGTTGAACGGCAGTAGAGTTTCCTGGACACCTGGGAGGCTCGCGGGGGCACCCTGTTCCAGGCTGGAACACGGAGTACTCCCGGGCACCCCTGGGTCTGCTGAGCAACATCCAGGCCCGGAGCCCTTTGGAGCCGCTCTCCATACGCCGAGTGTAGGGAAACGCCCTGCACTCTCTCCTGGAGGAGATTCGTTTCCCCACCAAACCCACACTTTCACCAACAGACTTCTGGCACGTCTCACATGCCTTTGAGGTCTTACGCCTTGCCCTAGTCTGAGCTGCCCTGAGAGACCCCTCGGCCTCGCATTCCATCTAGGACCCCCCTGCCGGAAGTCACCCTGCCTCCAAGAGAAAGTCGGCTTGCGTTCTTACTGCGATTTCAGCCCTGTGCTTCCTGTGGCACTGCAGGCTTTGGAATAGCCACAGGCCCCAGAGGCGTAACTAGGCAGGGCATTCCTTGGTTGAGGCAGTTCACTTGACCCAGAACACCCTACTTCGGGGAGTTGGTTCAGGGAAGCAAACGCAGGGTAACATGTGTCTCTTTGGACCGGTTAGAAACCACAGGGAGGTAAGCTGAGTGTGCGCGTGGAAACGGGAGCCTGCTGGAACTATCCTTGCTTTCCCACTTGGAAGGCTGCCTTCATGCTGCCTTGAAGCTGCCTGACGTCCCCTGCTGTTGACAGGCCTGGAAACCCGGTCGAAATGCTTCTGGGAAGAAAATGAGTTTGCTCCGTCTCAACCCGGTGCTTCCATGGCCGCGGTGGTGGTTAGCCTGACAAGCTCCGGAACGAAAGGGAAACTCAACGTGAGAATTTGCCTCCAGTTTAGGCTCTGCGTAGCCGGGCAGGAAGGGCGGCATGCAGCAGTTTCCATGAGTTCTTAGTCACCGTTCGGGTTTATTTTAAGGGAATTACCCATTTGAGGACTCCTAGGCCCCTCGGGTGTGCATCCATTTCCCTCCAAGGTCACTGAGGACCTCCAGACACCCCCCACGCCGTGGTCCGGCTGAGCAACCTCGAGGCCCATTGCTCTGCCCCTCGGAGGCCCTGTGTGCGTGCCGAGTGATGGGCAACACGCTGCACGTTCCTTGAGGAGAGCTCCATTTCCAGAGCCCTCACACGGCCTCAGAACCAGATTTCTGGTGAGTCCGAAGCTCCCAGGAAATCTTTGTCGTCGCCCTTGTGAGAGCTGCCGTGAGAAAACACTCTGCCTACTTCGCGGGCCTCGTACCTGAAGGCACTCTGCTCGAGGAGAACGTCAGCATCTCGCAATGCTGCGTCGCTAACGGGACAGCCGGAGTGAGCACAGGCCTGGAGGGAAGGCCCTGACGTGAGGTGCAGAAGCGGAGCCGCGCAGCAGTTTCCGTGAGGCCGTAGCCTCTGCTCTGCGTGTGTTGAACGGCAGTAGAGTTTCCTGGACACCTGGGAGGCTCGCGGGGGCACCCTGTTCCAGGCTGGAACACGGAGTACTCCCGGGCACCCCTGGGTCTGCTGAGCAACATCCAGGCCCGGAGCCCTTTGGAGCCGCTCTCCATACGCCGAGTGTAGGGAAACGCCCTGCACTCTCTCCTGGAGGAGATTCGTTTCCCCACCAAACCCACACTTTCACCAACAGACTTCTGGCACGTCTCACATGCCTTTGAGGTCTTACGCCTTGCCCTAGTCTGAGCTGCCCTGAGAGACCCCTCGGCCTCGCATTCCATCTAGGACCCACCTGCCGGAAGTCACCCTGCCTCCAAGAGAAAGTCGGCTTGCGTTCTTACTGCGATTTCAGCCCTGTGCTTCCTGTGGCACTGCAGGCTTTGGAATAGCCACAGGCCCCGGAGGCGTAACTAGGCAGGGCATTCCTTGGTTGAGGCAGTTCACTTGACCCAGAACACCCTACTTCGGGGAGTTGGTTCAGGGAAGCAAACGCAGGGTAACATGTGTCTCTTTGGACCGGTTAGAAACCACAGGGAGGTAAGCTGAGTGTGCGCGTGGAAACGGGAGCCTGCTGGAACTATCCTTGCTTTCCCACTTGGAAGGCTGCCTTCATGCTGCCTTGAAGCTGCCTGACGTCCCCTGCTGTTGACAGGCCTGGAAACCCGGTCGAAATGCTTCTGGGAAGAAAATGAGTTTGCTCCGTCTCAACCCGGTGCTTCCATGGCCACGGTGGTGGTTAGCCTGACAAGCTCCGGAACGAAAGGGAAACTCAACGTGAGAATTTGCCTCCAGTTTAGGCTCTGCGTAGCCGGGCAGGAAGGGCGGCATGCAGCAGTTTCCATGAGTTCTTAGTCACCGTTCGGGTTTATTTTAAGGGAATTACCCATTTGAGGACTCCTAGGCCCCTCGGGTGTGCATCCATTTCCCTCCAAGGTCACTGAGGACCTCCAGACACCCCCCACGCCGTGGTCCGGCTGAGCAACATCGAGGCCCATTGCTCTGCCCCTCGGAGGCCCTGTGTGCGTGCCGAGTGATGGGCAACACGCTGCACGTTCCTTGAGGAGAGCTCCATTTCCAGAGCCCTCACACGGCCTCAGAACCAGATTTCTGGTGAGTCCGAAGCTCCCAGGAAATCTTTGTCGTCGCCCTTGTGAGAGCTGCCGTGAGAAAACACTCTGCCTACTTCGCGGGCCTCGTACCTGAAGGCACTCTGCTCGAGGAGAACGTCAGCATCTCACAATGCTGCGTCGCTAACGGGACAGCCGGAGTGAGCACAGGCCTGGAGGGAAGGCCCTGACGTGAGGTGCAGAAGCGGAGCCGCGCAGCAGTTTCCGTGAGGCCGTAGCCTCTGCTCTGCGTGTGTTGAACGGCAGTAGAGTTTCCTGGACACCTGGGAGGCTCGCGGGGGCACCCTGTTCCAGGCTGGAACACGGAGTACTCCCGGGCACCCCTGGGTCTGCTGAGCAACATCCAGGCCCGGAGCCCTTTGGAGCCGCTCTCCATACGCCGAGTGTAGGGAAACGCCCTGCACTCTCTCCTGGAGGAGATTCGTTTCCCCACCAAACCCACACTTTCACCAACAGACTTCTGGCACGTCTCACATGCCTTTGAGGTCTTACGCCTTGCCCTAGTCTGAGCTGCCCTGAGAGACCCCTCGGCCTCGCATTCCATCTAGGACCCCCCTGCCGGAAGTCACCCTGCCTCCAAGAGAAAGTCGGCTTGCGTTCTTACTGCGATTTCAGCCCTGTGCTTCCTGTGGCACTGCAGGCTTTGGAATAGCCACAGGCCCCAGAGGCGTAACTAGGCAGGGCATTCCTTGGTTGAGGCAGTTCACTTGACCCAGAACACCCTACTTCGGGGAGTTGGTTCAGGGAAGCAAACGCAGGGTAACATGTGTCTCTTTGGACTGGTTAGAAACCACAGGGAGGTAAGCTGAGTGTGCGCGTGGAAACGGGAGCCTGCTGGAACTATCCTTGCTTTCCCACTTGGAAGGCTGCCTTCATGCTGCCTTGAAGCTGCCTGACGTCCCCTGCTGTTGACAGGCCTGGAAACCCGGTCGAAATGCTTCTGGGAAGAAAATGAGTTTGCTCCGTCTCAACCCGGTGCTTCCATGGCCGCGGTGGTGGTTAGCCTGACAAGCTCCGGAACGAAAGGGAAACTCAACGTGAGAATTTGCCTCCAGTTTAGGCTCTGCGTAGCCGGGCAGGAAGGGCGGCATGCAGCAGTTTCCATGAGTTCTTAGTCACCGTTCGGGTTTATTTTAAGGGAATTACCCATTTGAGGACTCCTAGGCCCCTCGGGTGTGCATCCATTTCCCTCCAAGGTCACTGAGGACCTCCAGACACCCCCCACGCCGTGGTCCGGCTGAGCAACATCGAGGCCCATTGCTCTGCCCCTCGGAGGCCCTGTGTGCGTGCCGAGTGATGGGCAACACGCTGCACGTTCCTTGAGGAGAGCTCCATTTCCAGAGCCCTCACACGGCCTCAGAACCAGATTTCTGGTGAGTCCGAAGCTCCCAGGAAATCTTTGTCGTCGCCCTTGTGAGAGCTGCCGTGAGAAAACACTCTGCCTACTTCGCGGGCCTCGTACCTGAAGGCACTCTGCTCGAGGAGAACGTCAGCATCTCGCAATGCTGCGTCGCTAACGGGACAGCCGGAGTGAGCACAGGCCTGGAGAGAAGGCCCTGACGTGAGGTGCACAAGCGGAGCCGCGCAGCAGTTTCCGTGAGGCCGTAGCCTCTGCTCTGCGTGTGTTGAACGGCAGTAGAGTTTCCTGGACACCTGGGAGGCTCGCGGGGGCACCCTGTTCCAGGCTGGAACACGGAGTACTCCCGGGCACCCCTGGGTCTGCTGAGCAACATCCAGGCCCGGAGCCCTTTGGAGCCGCTCTCCATACGCCGAGTGTAGGGAAACGCCCTGCACTCTCTCCTGGAGGAGATTCGTTTCCCCACCAAACCCACACTTTCACCAACAGACTTCTGGCACGTCTCACATGCCTTTGAGGTCTTACGCCTTGCCCTAGTCTGAGCTGCCCTGAGAGACCCCTCGGCCTCGCATTCCATCTAGGACCCCCCTGCCGGAAGTCACCCTGCCTCCAAGAGAAAGTCGGCTTGCGTTCTTACTGCGATTTCAGCCCTGTGCTTCCTGTGGCACTGCAGGCTTTGGAATAGCCACAGGCCCCAGAGGCGTAACTAGGCAGGGCATTCCTTGGTTGAGGCAGTTCACTTGACCCAGAACACCCTACTTCGGGGAGTTGGTTCAGGGAAGCAAACGCAGGGTAACATGTGTCTCTTTGGACTGGTTAGAAACCACAGGGAGGTAAGCTGAGTGTGCGCGTGGAAACGGGAGCCTGCTGGAACTATCCTTGCTTTCCCACTTGGAAGGCTGCCTTCATGCTGCCTTGAAGCTGCCTGACGTCCCCTGCTGTTGACAGGCCTGGAAACCCGGTCGAAATGCTTCTGGGAAGAAAATGAGTTTGCTCCGTCTCAACCCGGTGCTTCCATGGCCACGGTGGTGGTTAGCCTGACAAGCTCCGGAACGAAAGGGAAACTCAACGTGAGAATTTGCCTCCAGTTTAGGCTCTGCGTAGCCGGGCAGGAAGGGCGGCATGCAGCAATTTCCATGAGTTCTTAGTCACCGTTCGGGTTTATTTTAAGGGAATTACCCATTTGAGGACTCCTAGGCCCCTCGGGTGTGCATCCATTTCCCTCCAAGGTCACTGAGGACCTCCAGACACCCCCCACGCCGTGGTCTGGCTGAGCAACATCGAGGCCCATTGCTCTGCCCCTCGGAGGCCCTGTGTGCGTGCCGAGTGATGGGCAACACGCTGCACGTTCCTTGAGGAGAGCTCCATTTCCAGAGCCCTCACACGGCCTCAGAACCAGATTTCTGGTGAGTCCGAAGCTCCCAGGAAATCTTTGTCGTCGCCCTTGTGAGAGCTGCCGTGAGAAAACACTCTGCCTACTTCGCGGGCCTCGTACCTGAAGGCACTCTGCTCGAGGAGAACGTCAGCATCTCGCAATGCTGCGTCGCTAACGGGACAGCCGGAGTGAGCACAGGCCTGGAGGGAAGGCCCTGACGTGAGGTGCAGAAGCGGAGCCGCGCAGCAGTTTCCGTGAGGCCGTAGCCTCTGCTCTGCGTGTGTTGAACGGCAGTAGAGTTTCCTGGACACCTGGGAGGCTCGCGGGGGCACCCTGTTCCAGGCTGGAACACGGAGTACTCCCGGGCACCCCTGGGTCTGCTGAGCAACATCCAGGCCCGGAGCCCTTTGGAGCCGCTCTCCATACGCCGAGTGTAGGGAAACGCCCTGCACTCTCTCCTGGAGGAGATTCGTTTCCCCACCAAACCCACACTTTCACCAACAGACTTCTGGCACGTCTCACATGCCTTTGAGGTCTTACGCCTTGCCCTAGTCTGAGCTGCCCTGAGAGACCCCTCGGCCTCGCATTCCATCTAGGACCCCCCTGCCGGAAGTCACCCTGCCTCCAAGAGAAAGTCGGCTTGCGTTCTTACTGCGATTTCAGCCCTGTGCTTCCTGTGGCACTGCAGGCTTTGGAATAGCCACAGGCCCCAGAGGCGTAACTAGGCAGGGCATTCCTTGGTTGAGGCAGTTCACTTGACCCAGAACACCCTACTTCGGGGAGTTGGTTCAGGGAAGCAAACGCAGGGTAACATGTGTCTCTTTGGACTGGTTAGAAACCACAGGGAGGTAAGCTGAGTGTGCGCGTGGAAACGGGAGCCTGCTGGAACTATCCTTGCTTTCCCACTTGGAAGGCTGCCTTCATGCTGCCTTGAAGCTGCCTGACGTCCCCTGCTGTTGACAGGCCTGGAAACCCGGTCGAAATGCTTCTGGGAAGAAAATGAGTTTGCTCCGTCTCAACCCGGTGCTTCCATGGCCGCGGTGGTGGTTAGCCTGACAAGCTCCGGAACGAAAGGGAAACTCAACGTGAGAATTTGCCTCCAGTTTAGGCTCTGCGTAGCCGGGCAGGAAGGGCGGCATGCAGCAGTTTCCATGAGTTCTTAGTCACCGTTCGGGTTTATTTTAAGGGAATTACCCATTTGAGGACTCCTAGGCCCCTCGGGTGTGCATCCATTTCCCTCCAAGGTCACTGAGGACCTCCAGACACCCCCCACGCCGTGGTCCGGCTGAGCAACATCGAGGCCCATTGCTCTGCCCCTCGGAGGCCCTGTGTGCGTGCCGAGTGATGGGCAACACGCTGCACGTTCCTTGAGGAGAGCTCCATTTCCAGAGCCCTCACACGGCCTCAGAACCAGATTTCTGGTGAGTCCGAAGCTCCCAGGAAATCTTTGTCGTCGCCCTTGTGAGAGCTGCCGTGAGAAAACACTCTGCCTACTTCGCGGGCCTCGTACCTGAAGGCACTCTGCTCGAGGAGAACGTCAGCATCTCGCAATGCTGCGTCGCTAACGGGACAGCCGGAGTGAGCACAGGCCTGGAGAGAAGGCCCTGACGTGAGGTGCACAAGCGGAGCCGCGCAGCAGTTTCCGTGAGGCCGTAGCCTCTGCTCTGCGTGTGTTGAACGGCAGTAGAGTTTCCTGGACACCTGGGAGGCTCGCGGGGGCACCCTGTTCCAGGCTGGAACACGGAGTACTCCCGGGCACCCCTGGGTCTGCTGAGCAACATCCAGGCCCGGAGCCCTTTGGAGCCGCTCTCCATACGCCGAGTGTAGGGAAACGCCCTGCACTCTCTCCTGGAGGAGATTCGTTTCCCCACCAAACCCACACTTTCACCAACAGACTTCTGGCACGTCTCACATGCCTTTGAGGTCTTACGCCTTGCCCTAGTCTGAGCTGCCCTGAGAGACCCCTCGGCCTCGCATTCCATCTAGGACCCCCCTGCCGGAAGTCACCCTGCCTCCAAGAGAAAGTCGGCTTGCGTTCTTACTGCGATTTCAGCCCTGTGCTTCCTGTGGCACTGCAGGCTTTGGAATAGCCACAGGCCCCGGAGGCGTAACTAGGCAGGGCATTCCTTGGTTGAGGCAGTTCACTTGACCCAGAACACCCTACTTCGGGGAGTTGGTTCAGGGAAGCAAACGCAGGGTAACATGTGTCTCTTTGGACCGGTTAGAAACCACAGGGAGGTAAGCTGAGTGTGCGCGTGGAAACGGGAGCCTGCTGGAACTATCCTTGCTTTCCCACTTGGAAGGCTGCCTTCATGCTGCCTTGAAGCTGCCTGACGTCCCCTGCTGTTGACAGGCCTGGAAACCCGGTCGAAATGCTTCTGGGAAGAAAATGAGTTTGCTCCGTCTCAACCCGGTGCTTCCATGGCCGCGGTGGTGGTTAGCCTGACAAGCTCCAGACGAAAGGGAAACTCAACGTGAGAATTTGCCTCCAGTTTAGGCTCTGCGTAGCCGGGCAGGAAGGGCGGCATGCAGCAGTTTCCATGAGTTCTTAGTCACCGTTCGGGTTTATTTTAAGGGAATTACCCATTTGAGGACTCCTAGGCCCCTCGGGTGTGCATCCATTTCCCTCCAAGGTCACTGAGGACCTCCAGACACCCCCCACGCCGTGGTCCGGCTGAGCAACATCGAGGCCCATTGCTCTGCCCCTCGGAGGCCCTGTGTGCGTGCCGAGTGATGGGCAACACGCTGCACGTTCCTTGAGGAGAGCTCCATTTCCAGAGCCCTCACACGGCCTCAGAACCAGATTTCTGGTGAGTCCGAAGCTCCCAGGAAATCTTTGTCGTCGCCCTTGTGAGAGCTGCCGTGAGAAAACACTCTGCCTACTTCGCGGGCCTCGTACCTGAAGGCACTCTGCTCGAGGAGAACGTCAGCATCTCGCAATGCTGCGTCGCTAACGGGACAGCCGGAGTGAGCACAGGCCTGGAGAGAAGGCCCTGACGTGAGGTGCACAAGCAGAGCCGCGCAGCAGTTTCCGTGAGGCCGTAGCCTCTGCTCTGCGTGTGTTGAACGGCAGTAGAGTTTCCTGGACACCTGGGAGGCTCGCGGGGGCACCCTGTTCCAGGCTGGAACACGGAGTACTCCCGGGCACCCCTGGGTCTGCTGAGCAACATCCAGGCCCGGAGCCCTTTGGAGCCGCTCTCCATACGCCGAGTGTAGGGAAACGCCCTGCACTCTCTCCTGGAGGAGATTCGTTTCCCCACCAAACCCACACTTTCACCAACAGACTTCTGGCACGTCTCACATGCCTTTGAGGTCTTACGCCTTGCCCTAGTCTGAGCTGCCCTGAGAGACCCCTCGGCCTCGCATTCCATCTAGGACCCCCCTGCCGGAAGTCACCCTGCCTCCAAGAGAAAGTCGGCTTGCGTTCTTACTGCGATTTCAGCCCTGTGCTTCCTGTGGCACTGCAGGCTTTGGAATAGCCACAGGCCCCGGAGGCGTAACTAGGCAGGGCATTCCTTGGTTGAGGCAGTTCACTTGACCCAGAACACCCTACTTCGGGGAGTTGGTTCAGGGAAGCAAACGCAGGGTAACATGTGTCTCTTTGGACCGGTTAGAAACCACAGGGAGGTAAGCTGAGTGTGCGCGTGGAAACGGGAGCCTGCTGGAACTATCCTTGCTTTCCCACTTGGAAGGCTGCCTTCATGCTGCCTTGAAGCTGCCTGACGTCCCCTGCTGTTGACAGGCCTGGAAACCCGGTCGAAATGCTTCTGGGAAGAAAATGAGTTTGCTCCGTCTCAACCCGGTGCTTCCATGGCCGCGGTGGTGGTTAGCCTGACAAGCTCCAGACGAAAGGGAAACTCAACGTGAGAATTTGCCTCCAGTTTAGGCTCTGCGTAGCCGGGCAGGAAGGGCGGCATGCAGCAGTTTCCATGAGTTCTTAGTCACCGTTCGGGTTTATTTTAAGGGAATTACCCATTTGAGGACTCCTAGGCCCCTCGGGTGTGCATCCATTTCCCTCCAAGGTCACTGAGGACCTCCAGACACCCCCCACGCCGTGGTCCGGCTGAGCAACATCGAGGCCCATTGCTCTGCCCCTCGGAGGCCCTGTGTGCGTGCCGAGTGATGGGCAACACGCTGCACGTTCCTTGAGGAGAGCTCCATTTCCAGAGCCCTCACACGGCCTCAGAACCAGATTTCTGGTGAGTCCGAAGCTCCCAGGAAATCTTTGTCGTCGCCCTTGTGAGAGCTGCCGTGAGAAAACACTCTGCCTACTTCGCGGGCCTCGTACCTGAAGGCACTCTGCTCGAGGAGAACGTCAGCATCTCGCAATGCTGCGTCGCTAACGGGACAGCCGGAGTGAGCACAGGCCTGGAGGGAAGGCCCTGACGTGAGGTGCACAAGCGGAGCCGCGCAGCAGTTTCCGTGAGGTCGTAGCCTCTGCTCTGCGTGTGTTGAACGGCAGTAGAGTTTCCTGGACACCTGGGAGGCTCGCGGGGGCACCCTGTTCCAGGCTGGAACACGGAGTACTCCCGGGCACCCCTGGGTCTGCTGAGCAACATCCAGGCCCGGAGCCCTTTGGAGCCGCTCTCCATACGCCGAGTGTAGGGAAACGCCCTGCACTCTCTCCTGGAGGAGATTCGTTTCCCCACCAAACCCACACTTTCACCAACAGACTTCTGGCACGTCTCACATGCCTTTGAGGTCTTACGCCTTACCCTAGTCTGAGCTGCCCTGAGAGATCCCTCGGCCTCGCATTCCATCTAGGACCTCCCTGCCGGAAGTCACCCTGCCTCCAAGAGAAAGTCGGCTTGCGTTCTTACTGCGATTTCAGCCCTGTGCTTCCTGTGGCACTGCAGGCTTTGGAATAGCCAGAGGCCCCGGAGGCGTAACTAGGCAGGGCATTCCTTGGTTGAGGCAGTTCACTTGACCCAGAACACCCTACTTCGGGGAGTTGGTTCAGGGAAGCAAACGCAGGGTAACATGTGTCTCTTTGGACCGGTTACAAACCACAGGGAGGTAAGCTGAGTGTGCGCGTGGAAACGGGAGCCTGCTGGAACTATCCTTGCTTTCCCACGTGGAAGGCTGCCTTCATGCTGCCTTGAAGCTGCCTGACGTCCCCTGCTGTTGACAGGCCTGGAAACCCGGTCGAAATGCTTCTGGGAAGAAAATGAGTTTGCTCCGTCTCAACCCGGTGCTTCCATGGCCGCGGTGGTGGTTAGCCTGACAAGCTCCGGAACGAAAGGGAAACTCAACGTGAGAATTTGCCTCCAGTTTAGGCTCTGCGTAGCCGGGCAGGAAGGGCGGCATGCAGCAGTTTCCATGAGTTCTTAGTCACCGTTCGGGTTTATTTTAAGGGAATTACCCATTTGAGGACTCCTAGGCCCCTCGGGTGTGCATCCATTTCCCTCCAAGGTCACTGAGGACCTCCAGACACCCCCCACGCCGTGGTCCGGCTGAGCAACCTCGAGGCCCATTGCTCTGCCCCTCGGAGGCCCTGTGTGCGTGCCGAGTGATGGGCAACACGCTGCACGTTCCTTGAGGAGAGCTCCATTTCCAGAGCCCTCACACGGCCTCAGAACCAGATTTCTGGTGAGTCCGAAGCTCCCAGGAAATCTTTGTCGTCGCCCTTGTGAGAGCTGCCGTGAGAAAACACTCTGCCTACTTCGCGGGCCTCGTACCTGAAGGCACTCTGCTCGAGGAGAACGTCAGCATCTCGCAATGCTGCGTCGCTAACGGGACAGCCGGAGTGAGCACAGGCCTGGAGGGAAGGCCCTGACGTGAGGTGCACAAGCGGAGCCGCGCAGCAGTTTCCGTGAGGCCGTAGCCTCTGCTCTGCGTGTGTTGAACGGCAGTAGAGTTTCCTGGACACCTGGGAGGCTCGCGGGGGCACCCTGTTCCAGGCTGGAACACGGAGTACTCCCGGGCACCCCTGGGTCTGCTGAGCAACATCCAGGCCCGGAGCCCTTTGGAGCCGCTCTCCATACGCCGAGTGTAGGGAAACGCCCTGCACTCTCTCCTGGAGGAGATTCGTTTCCCCACCAAACCCACACTTTCACCAACAGACTTCTGGCACGTCTCACATGCCTTTGAGGTCTTACGCCTTGCTCTAGTCTGAGCTGCCCTGAGAGACCCCTCGGCCTCGCATTCCATCTAGGACCCACCTGCCGGAAGTCACCCTGCCTCCAAGAGAAAGTCGGCTTGCGTTCTTACTGCGATTTCAGCCCTGTGCTTCCTGTGGCACTGCAGGCTTTGGAATAGCCACAGGCCCCGGAGGCGTAACTAGGCAGGGCATTCCTTGGTTGAGGCAGTTCACTTGACCCAGAACACCCTACTTCGGGGAGTTGGTTCAGGGAAGCAAACGCAGGGTAACATGTGTCTCTTTGGACCGGTTAGAAACCACAGGGAGGTAAGCTGAGTGTGCGCGTGGAAACGGGAGCCTGCTGGAACTATCCTTGCTTTCCCACTTGGAAGGCTGCCTTCATGCTGCCTTGAAGCTGCCTGACGTCCCCTGCTGTTGACAGGCCTGGAAACCCGGTCGAAATGCTTCTGGGAAGAAAATGAGTTTGC
Organism: Delphinus delphis; assembly: GCF_949987515.2. Classification (NCBI taxonomy): domain Eukaryota; kingdom Metazoa; phylum Chordata; class Mammalia; order Artiodactyla; family Delphinidae; genus Delphinus; species Delphinus delphis. The sequence continues at coordinate 43,430,196 of NC_082700.1, read as the reverse complement.
TCCGTCTCAACCCGGTGCTTCCATGGCCGCGGTGGTGGTTAGCCTGACAAGCTCCAGACGAAAGGGAAACTCAACGTGAGAATTTGCCTCCAGTTTAGGCTCTGCGTAGCCGGGCAGGAAGGGCGGCATGCAGCAGTTTCCATGAGTTCTTAGTCACCGTTCGGGTTTATTTTAAGGGAATTACCCATTTGAGGACTCGTAGGCCCCTCGGGTGTGCATCCATTTCCCTCCAAGGTCACTGAGGACCTCCAGACACCCCCCACGCCGTGGTCCGGCTGAGCAACATCGAGGCCCATTGCTCTGCCCCTCGGAGGCCCTGTGTGCGTGCCGAGTGATGGGCAACACGCTGCACGTTCCTTGAGGAGAGCTCCATTTCCAGAGCCCTCACACGGCCTCAGAACCAGATTTCTGGTGAGTCCGAAGCTCCCAGGAAATCTTTGTCGTCGCCCTTGTGAGAGCTGCCGTGAGAAAACACTCTGCCTACTTCGCGGGCCTCGTACCTGAAGGCACTCTGCTCGAGGAGAACGTCAGCATCTCACAATGCTGCGTCGCTAACGGGACAGCCGGAGTGAGCACAGGCCTGGAGGGAAGGCCCTGACGTGAGGTGCACAAGCGGAGCCGCGCAGCAGTTTCCGTGAGGCCGTAGCCTCTGCTCTGCGTGTGTTGAACGGCAGTAGAGTTTCCTGGACACCTGGGAGGCTCGCGGGGGCACCCTGTTCCAGGCTGGAACACGGAGTACTCCCGGGCACCCCTGGGTCTGCTGAGCAACATCCAGGCCCGGAGCCCTTTGGAGCCGCTCTCCATACGCCGAGTGTAGGGAAACGCCCTGCACTCTCTCCTGGAGCAGATTCGTTTCCCCACCAAACCCACACTTTCACCAACAGACTTCTGGCACGTCTCACATGCCTTTGAGGTCTTACGCCTTGCCCTAGTCTGAGCTGCCCTGAGAGACCCCTCGGCCTCGCATTCCATCTAGGACCCCCCTGCCGGAAGTCACCCTGCCTCCAAGAGAAAGTCGGCTTGCGTTCTTACTGCGATTTCAGCCCTGTGCTTCCTGTGGCACTGCAGGCTTTGGAATAGCCACAGGCCCCAGAGGCGTAACTAGGCAGGGCATTCCTTGGTTGAGGCAGTTCACTTGACCCAGAACACCCTACTTCGGGGAGTTGGTTCAGGGAAGCAAACGCAGGGTAACATGTGTCTCTTTGGACTGGTTAGAAACCACAGGGAGGTAAGCTGAGTGTGCGCGTGGAAACGGGAGCCTGCTGGAACTATCCTTGCTTTCCCACTTGGAAGGCTGCCTTCATGCTGCCTTGAAGCTGCCTGACGTCCCCTGCTGTTGACAGGCCTGGAAACCCGGTCGAAATGCTTCTGGGAAGAAAATGAGTTTGCTCCGTCTCAACCCGGTGCTTCCATGGCCACGGTGGTGGTTAGCCTGACAAGCTCCGGAACGAAAGGGAAACTCAACGTGAGAATTTGCCTCCAGTTTAGGCTCTGCGTAGCCGGGCAGGAAGGGCGGCATGCAGCAGTTTCCATGAGTTCTTAGTCACCGTTCGGGTTTATTTTAAGGGAATTACCCATTTGAGGACTCCTAGGCCCCTCGGGTGTGCATCCATTTCCCTCCAAGGTCACTGAGGACCTCCAGACACCCCCCACGCCGTGGTCCGGCTGAGCAACATCGAGGCCCATTGCTCTGCCCCTCGGAGGCCCTGTGTGCGTGCCGAGTGATGGGCAACACGCTGCACGTTCCTTGAGGAGAGCTCCATTTCCAGAGCCCTCACACGGCCTCAACCAGATTTCTGGTGAGTCCGAAGCTCCCAGGAAATCTTTGTCGTCGCCCTTGTGAGAGCTGCCGTGAGAAAACACTCTGCCTACTTCGCGGGCCTCGTACCTGAAGGCACTCTGCTCGAGGAGAACGTCAGCATCTCGCAATGCTGCGTCGCTAACGGGACAGCCGGAGTGAGCACAGGCCTGGAGAGAAGGCCCTGACGTGAGGTGCACAAGCGGAGCCGCGCAGCAGTTTCCGTGAGGCCGTAGCCTCTGCTCTGCGTGTGTTGAACGGCAGTAGAGTTTCCTGGACACCTGGGAGGCTCGCGGGGGCACCCTGTTCCAGGCTGGAACACGGAGTACTCCCGGGCACCCCTGGGTCTGCTGAGCAACATCCAGGCCCGGAGCCCTTTGGAGCCGCTCTCCATACGCCGAGTGTAGGGAAACGCCCTGCACTCTCTCCTGGAGGAGATTCGTTTCCCCACCAAACCCACACTTTCACCAACAGACTTCTGGCACGTCTCACATGCCTTTGAGGTCTTACGCCTTGCCCTAGTCTGAGCTGCCCTGAGAGACCCCTCGGCCTCGCATTCCATCTAGGACCCCCCTGCCGGAAGTCACCCTGCCTCCAAGAGAAAGTCGGCTTGCGTTCTTACTGCGATTTCAGCCCTGTGCTTCCTGTGGCACTGCAGGCTTTGGAATAGCCAGAGGCCCCGGAGGCGTAACTAGGCAGGGCATTCCTTGGTTGAGGCAGTTCACTTGACCCAGAACACCCTACTTCGGGGAGTTGGTTCAGGGAAGCAAACGCAGGGTAACATGTGTCTCTTTGGACTGGTTAGAAACCACAGGGAGGTAAGCTGAGTGTGCGCGTGGAAACGGGAGCCTGCTGGAACTATCCTTGCTTTCCCACTTGGAAGGCTGCCTTCATGCTGCCTTGAAGCTGCCTGACGTCCCCTGCTGTTGACAGGCCTGGAAACCCGGTCGAAATGCTTCTGGGAAGAAAATGAGTTTGCTCCGTCTCAACCCGGTGCTTCCATGGCCGCGGTGGTGGTTAGCCTGACAAGCTCCAGACGAAAGGGAAACTCAACGTGAGAATTTGCCTCCAGTTTAGGCTCTGCGTAGCCGGGCAGGAAGGGCGGCATGCAGCAGTTTCCATGAGTTCTTAGTCACCGTTCGGGTTTATTTTAAGGGAATTACCCATTTGAGGACTCCTAGGCCCCTCGGGTGTGCATCCATTTCCCTCCAAGGTCACTGAGGACCTCCAGACACCCCCCACGCCGTGGTCCGGCTGAGCAACATCGAGGCCCATTGCTCTGCCCCTCGGAGGCCCTGTGTGCGTGCCGAGTGATGGGCAACACGCTGCACGTTCCTTGAGGAGAGCTCCATTTCCAGAGCCCTCACACGGCCTCAGAACCAGATTTCTGGTGAGTCCGAAGCTCCCAGGAAATCTTTGTCGTCGCCCTTGTGAGAGCTGCCGTGAGAAAACACTCTGCCTACTTCGTGGGCCTCGTACCTGAAGGCACTCTGCTCGAGGAGAACGTCAGCATCTCGCAATGCTGCGTCGCTAACGGGACAGCCGGAGTGAGCACAGGCCTGGAGGGAAGGCCCTGACGTGAGGTGCACAAGCGGAGCCGCGCAGCAGTTTCCGTGAGGCCGTAGCCTCTGCTCTGCGTGTGTTGAACGGCAGTAGAGTTTCCTGGACACCTGGGAGGCTCGCGGGGGCACCCTGTTCCAGGCTGGAACACGGAGTACTCCCGGGCACCCCTGGGTCTGCTGAGCAACATCCAGGCCCGGAGCCCTTTGGAGCCGCTCTCCATACGCCGAGTGTAGGGAAACGCCCTGCACTCTCTCCTGGAGGAGATTCGTTTCCCCACCAAACCCACACTTTCACCAACAGACTTCTGGCACGTCTCACATGCCTTTGAGGTCTTACGCCTTGCCCTAGTCTGAGCTGCCCTGAGAGACCCCTCGGCCTCGCATTCCATCTAGGACCCCCCTGCCGGAAGTCACCCTGCCTCCAAGAGAAAGTCGGCTTGCGTTCTTACTGCGATTTCAGCCCTGTGCTTCCTGTGGCACTGCAGGCTTTGGAATAGCCAGAGGCCCCGGAGGCGTAACTAGGCAGGGCATTCCTTGGTTGAGGCAGTTCACTTGACCCAGAACACCCTACTTCGGGGAGTTGGTTCAGGGAAGCAAACGCAGGGTAACATGTGTCTCTTTGGACTGGTTAGAAACCACAGGGAGGTAAGCTGAGTGTGCGCGTGGAAACGGGAGCCTGCTGGAACTATCCTTGCTTTCCCACTTGGAAGGCTGCCTTCATGCTGCCTTGAAGCTGCCTGACGTCCCCTGCTGTTGACAGGCCTGGAAACCCGGTCGAAATGCTTCTGGGAAGAAAATGAGTTTGCTCCGTCTCAACCCGGTGCTTCCATGGCCGCGGTGGTGGTTAGCCTGACAAGCTCCAGACGAAAGGGAAACTCAACGTGAGAATTTGCCTCCAGTTTAGGCTCTGCGTAGCCGGGCAGGAAGGGCGGCATGCAGCAGTTTCCATGAGTTCTTAGTCACCGTTCGGGTTTATTTTAAGGGAATTACCCATTTGAGGACTCCTAGGCCCCTCGGGTGTGCATCCATTTCCCTCCAAGGTCACTGAGGACCTCCAGACACCCCCCACGCCGTGGTCCGGCTGAGCAACCTCGAGGCCCATTGCTCTGCCCCTCGGAGGCCCTGTGTGCGTGCCGAGTGATGGGCAACACGCTGCACGTTCCTTGAGGAGAGCTCCATTTCCAGAGCCCTCACACGGCCTCAGAACCAGATTTCTGGTGAGTCCGAAGCTCCCAGGAAATCTTTGTCGTCGCCCTTGTGAGAGCTGCCGTGAGAAAACACTCTGCCTACTTCGCGGGCCTCGTACCTGAAGGCACTCTGCTCGAGGAGAACGTCAGCATCTCGCAATGCTGCGTCGCTAACGGGACAGCCGGAGTGAGCACAGGCCTGGAGGGAAGGCCCTGACGTGAGGTGCAGAAGCGGAGCCGCGCAGCAGTTTCCGTGAGGCCGTAGCCTCTGCTCTGCGTGTGTTGAACGGCAGTAGAGTTTCCTGGACACCTGGGAGGCTCGCGGGGGCACCCTGTTCCAGGCTGGAACATGGAGTACTCCCGGGCACCCCTGGGTCTGCTGAGCAACATCCAGGCCCGGAGCCCTTTGGAGCCGCTCTCCATACGCCGAGTGTAGGGAAACGCCCTGCACTCTCTCCTGGAGGAGATTCGTTTCCCCACCAAACCCACACTTTCACCAACAGACTTCTGGCACGTCTCACATGCCTTTGAGGTCTTACGCCTTGCCCTAGTCTGAGCTGCCCTGAGAGACCCCTCGGCCTCGCATTCCATCTAGGAACCCCTGCCGGAAGTCACCCTGCCTCCAAGAGAAAGTCGGCTTGCGTTCTTACTGCGATTTCAGCCCTGTGCTTCCTGTGGCACTGCAGGCTTTGGAATAGCCACAGGCCCCGGAGGCGTAACTAGGCAGGGCATTCCTTGGTTGAGGCAGTTCACTTGACCCAGAACACCCTACTTCGGGGAGTTGGTTCAGGGAAGCAAACGCAGGGTAACATGTGTCTCTTTGGACCGGTTAGAAACCACAGGGAGGTAAGCTGAGTGTGCGCGTGGAAACGGGAGCCTGCTGGAACTATCCTTGCTTTCCCACTTGGAAGGCTGCCTTCATGCTGCCTTGAAGCTGCCTGACGTCCCCTGCTGTTGACAGGCCTGGAAACCCGGTCGAAATGCTTCTGGGAAGAAAATGAGTTTGCTCCGTCTCAACCCGGTGCTTCCATGGCCACGGTGGTGGTTAGCCTGACAAGCTCCGGAACGAAAGGGAAACTCAACGTGAGAATTTGCCTCCAGTTTAGGCTCTGCGTAGCCGGGCAGGAAGGGCGGCATGCAGCAGTTTCCATGAGTTCTTAGTCACCGTTCGGGTTTATTTTAAGGGAATTACCCATTTGAGGACTCCTAGGCCCCTCGGGTGTGCATCCATTTCCCTCCAAGGTCACTGAGGACCTCCAGACACCCCCCACGCCGTGGTCCGGCTGAGCAACATCGAGGCCCATTGCTCTGCCCCTCGGAGGCCCTGTGTGCGTGCCGAGTGATGGGCAACACGCTGCACGTTCCTTGAGGAGAGCTCCATTTCCAGAGCCCTCACACGGCCTCAGAACCAGATTTCTGGTGAGTCCGAAGCTCCCAGGAAATCTTTGTCGTCGCCCTTGTGAGAGCTGCCGTGAGAAAACACTCTGCCTACTTCGCGGGCCTCGTACCTGAAGGCACTCTGCTCGAGGAGAACGTCAGCATCTCACAATGCTGCGTCGCTAACGGGACAGCCGGAGTGAGCACAGGCCTGGAGGGAAGGCCCTGACGTGAGGTGCAGAAGCGGAGCCGCGCAGCAGTTTCCGTGAGGCCGTAGCCTCTGCTCTGCGTGTGTTGAACGGCAGTAGAGTTTCCTGGACACCTGGGAGGCTCGCGGGGGCACCCTGTTCCAGGCTGGAACACGGAGTACTCCCGGGCACCCCTGGGTCTGCTGAGCAACATCCAGGCCCGGAGCCCTTTGGAGCCGCTCTCCATACGCCGAGTGTAGGGAAACGCCCTGCACTCTCTCCTGGAGGAGATTCGTTTCCCCACCAAACCCACACTTTCACCAACAGACTTCTGGCACGTCTCACATGCCTTTGAGGTCTTACGCCTTGCCCTAGTCTGAGCTGCCCTGAGAGACCCCTCGGCCTCGCATTCCATCTAGGACCCCCCTGCCGGAAGTCACCCTGCCTCCAAGAGAAAGTCGGCTTGCGTTCTTACTGCGATTTCAGCCCTGTGCTTCCTGTGGCACTGCAGGCTTTGGAATAGCCACAGGCCCCGGAGGCGTAACTAGGCAGGGCATTCCTTGGTTGAGGCAGTTCACTTGACCCAGAACACCCTACTTCGGGGAGTTGGTTCAGGGAAGCAAACGCAGGGTAACATGTGTCTCTTTGGACTGGTTAGAAACCACAGGGAGGTAAGCTGAGTGTGCGCGTGGAAACGGGAGCCTGCTGGAACTATCCTTGCTTTCCCACTTGGAAGGCTGCCTTCATGCTGCCTTGAAGCTGCCTGACGTCCCCTGCTGTTGACAGGCCTGGAAACCCGGTCGAAATGCTTCTGGGAAGAAAATGAGTTTGCTCCGTCTCAACCCGGTGCTTCCATGGCCGCGGTGGTGGTTAGCCTGACAAGCTCCAGACGAAAGGGAAACTCAACGTGAGAATTTGCCTCCAGTTTAGGCTCTGCGTAGCCGGGCAGGAAGGGCGGCATGCAGCAGTTTCCATGAGTTCTTAGTCACCGTTCGGGTTTATTTTAAGGGAATTACCCATTTGAGGACTCCTAGGCCCCTCGGGTGTGCATCCATTTCCCTCCAAGGTCACTGAGGACCTCCAGACACCCCCCACGCCGTGGTCCGGCTGAGCAACCTCGAGGCCCATTGCTCTGCCCCTCGGAGGCCCTGTGTGCGTGCCGAGTGATGGGCAACACGCTGCACGTTCCTTGAGGAGAGCTCCATTTCCAGAGCCCTCACACGGCCTCAGAACCAGATTTCTGGTGAGTCCGAAGCTCCCAGGAAATCTTTGTCGTCGCCCTTGTGAGAGCTGCCGTGAGAAAACACTCTGCCTACTTCGCGGGCCTCGTACCTGAAGGCACTCTGCTCGAGGAGAACGTCAGCATCTCGCAATGCTGCGTCGCTAACGGGACAGCCGGAGTGAGCACAGGCCTGGAGGGAAGGCCCTGACGTGAGGTGCACAAGCGGAGCCGCGCAGCAGTTTCCGTGAGGCCGTAGCCTCTGCTCTGCGTGTGTTGAACGGCAGTAGAGTTTCCTGGACACCTGGGAGGCTCGCGGGGGCACCCTGTTCCAGGCTGGAACACGGAGTACTCCCGGGCACCCCTGGGTCTGCTGAGCAACATCCAGGCCCGGAGCCCTTTGGAGCCGCTCTCCATACGCCGAGTGTAGGGAAACGCCCTGCACTCTCTCCTGGAGGAGATTCGTTTCCCCACCAAACCCACACTTTCACCAACAGACTTCTGGCACGTCTCACATGCCTTTGAGGTCTTACGCCTTGCCCTAGTCTGAGCTGCCCTGAGAGACCCCTCGGCCTCGCATTCCATCTAGGACCCCCCTGCCGGAAGTCACCCTGCCTCCAAGAGAAAGTCGGCTTGCGTTCTTACTGCGATTTCAGCCCTGTGCTTCCTGTGGCACTGCAGGCTTTGGAATAGCCACAGGCCCCAGAGGCGTAACTAGGCAGGGCATTCCTTGGTTGAGGCAGTTCACTTGACCCAGAACACCCTACTTCGGGGAGTTGGTTCAGGGAAGCAAACGCAGGGTAACATGTGTCTCTTTGGACTGGTTAGAAACCACAGGGAGGTAAGCTGAGTGTGCGCATGGAAACGGGAGCCTGCTGGAACTATCCTTGCTTTCCCACTTGGAAGGCTGCCTTCATGCTGCCTTGAAGCTGCCTGACGTCCCCTGCTGTTGACAGGCCTGGAAACCCGGTCGAAATGCTTCTGGGAAGAAAATGAGTTTGCTCCGTCTCAACCCGGTGCTTCCATGGCCGCGGTGGTGGTTAGCCTGACAAGCTCCAGACGAAAGGGAAACTCAACGTGAGAATTTGCCTCCAGTTTAGGCTCTGCGTAGCCGGGCAGGAAGGGCGGCATGCAGCAGTTTCCATGAGTTCTTAGTCACCGTTCGGGTTTATTTTAAGGGAATTACCCATTTGAGGACTCCTAGGCCCCTCGGGTGTGCATCCATTTCCCTCCAAGGTCACTGAGGACCTCCAGACACCCCCCACGCCGTGGTCCGGCTGAGCAACATCGAGGCCCATTGCTCTGCCCCTCGGAGGCCCTGTGTGCGTGCCGAGTGATGGGCAACACGCTGCACGTTCCTTGAGGAGAGCTCCATTTCCAGAGCCCTCACACGGCCTCAGAACCAGATTTCTGGTGAGTCCGAAGCTCCCAGGAAATCTTTGTCGTCGCCCTTGTGAGAGCTGCCGTGAGAAAACACTCTGCCTACTTCGCGGGCCTCGTACCTGAAGGCACTCTGCTCGAGGAGAACGTCAGCATCTCGCAATGCTGCGTCGCTAACGGGACAGCCGGAGTGAGCACAGGCCTGGAGGGAAGGCCCTGACGTGAGGTGCAGAAGCGGAGCCGCGCAGCAGTTTCCGTGAGGCCGTAGCCTCTGCTCTGCGTGTGTTGAACGGCAGTAGAGTTTCCTGGACACCTGGGAGGCTCGCGGGGGCACCCTGTTCCAGGCTGGAACACGGAGTACTCCCGGGCACCCCTGGGTCTGCTGAGCAACATCCAGGCCCGGAGCCCTTTGGAGCCGCTCTCCATACGCCGAGTGTAGGGAAACGCCCTGCACTCTCTCCTGGAGGAGATTCGTTTCCCCACCAAACCCACACTTTCACCAACAGACTTCTGGCACGTCTCACATGCCTTTGAGGTCTTACGCCTTGCCCTAGTCTGAGCTGCCCTGAGAGACCCCTCGGCCTCGCATTCCATCTAGGACCCCCCTGCCGGAAGTCACCCTGCCTCCAAGAGAAAGTCGGCTTGCGTTCTTACTGCGATTTCAGCCCTGTGCTTCCTGTGGCACTGCAGGCTTTGGAATAGCCACAGGCCCCAGAGGCGTAACTAGGCAGGGCATTCCTTGGTTGAGGCAGTTCACTTGACCCAGAACACCCTACTTCGGGGAGTTGGTTCAGGGAAGCAAACGCAGGGTAACATGTGTCTCTTTGGACTGGTTAGAAACCACAGGGAGGTAAGCTGAGTGTGCGCGTGGAAACGGGAGCCTGCTGGAACTATCCTTGCTTTCCCACTTGGAAGGCTGCCTTCATGCTGCCTTGAAGCTGCCTGACGTCCCCTGCTGTTGACAGGCCTGGAAACCCGGTCGAAATGCTTCTGGGAAGAAAATGAGTTTGCTCCGTCTCAACCCGGTGCTTCCATGGCCGCGGTGGTGGTTAGCCTGACAAGCTCCGGAACGAAAGGGAAACTCAACGTGAGAATTTGCCTCCAGTTTAGGCTCTGCGTAGCCGGGCAGGAAGGGCGGCATGCAGCAGTTTCCATGAGTTCTTAGTCACCGTTCGGGTTTATTTTAAGGGAATTACCCATTTGAGGACTCCTAGGCCCCTCGGGTGTGCATCCATTTCCCTCCAAGGTCACTGAGGACCTCCAGACACCCCCCACGCCGTGGTCCGGCTGAGCAACCTCGAGGCCCATTGCTCTGCCCCTCGGAGGCCCTGTGTGCGTGCCGAGTGATGGGCAACACGCTGCACGTTCCTTGAGGAGAGCTCCATTTCCAGAGCCCTCACACGGCCTCAGAACCAGATTTCTGGTGAGTCCGAAGCTCCCAGGAAATCTTTGTCGTCGCCCTTGTGAGAGCTGCCGTGAGAAAACACTCTGCCTACTTCGCGGGCCTCGTACCTGAAGGCACTCTGCTCGAGGAGAACGTCAGCATCTCGCAATGCTGCGTCGCTAACGGGACAGCCGGAGTGAGCACAGGCCTGGAGGGAAGGCCCTGACGTGAGGTGCACAAGCGGAGCCGCGCAGCAGTTTCCGTGAGGCCGTAGCCTCTGCTCTGCGTGTGTTGAACGGCAGTAGAGTTTCCTGGACACCTGGGAGGCTCGCGGGGGCACCCTGTTCCAGGCTGGAACACGGAGTACTCCCGGGCACCCCTGGGTCTGCTGAGCAACATCCAGGCCCGGAGCCCTTTGGAGCCGCTCTCCATACGCCGAGTGTAGGGAAACGCCCTGCACTCTCTCCTGGAGGAGATTCGTTTCCCCACCAAACCCACACTTTCACCAACAGACTTCTGGCACGTCTCACATGCCTTTGAGGTCTTACGCCTTGCCCTAGTCTGAGCTGCCCTGAGAGACCCCTCGGCCTCGCATTCCATCTAGGACCCCCCTGCCGGAAGTCACCCTGCCTCCAAGAGAAAGTCGGCTTGCGTTCTTACTGCGATTTCAGCCCTGTGCTTCCTGTGGCACTGCAGGCTTTGGAATAGCCACAGGCCCCGGAGGCGTAACTAGGCAGGGCATTCCTTGGTTGAGGCAGTTCACTTGACCCAGAACACCCTACTTCGGGGAGTTGGTTCAGGGAAGCAAACGCAGGGTAACATGTGTCTCTTTGGACTGGTTAGAAACCACAGGGAGGTAAGCTGAGTGTGCACGTGGAAACGGGAGCCTGCTGGAACTATCCTTGCTTTCCCACTTGGAAGGCTGCCTTCATGCTGCCTTGAAGCTGCCTGACGTCCCCTGCTGTTGACAGGCCTGGAAACCCGGTCGAAATGCTTCTGGGAAGAAAATGAGTTTGCTCCGTCTCAACCCGGTGCTTCCATGGCCGCGGTGGTGGTTAGCCTGACAAGCTCCAGACGAAAGGGAAACTCAACGTGAGAATTTGCCTCCAGTTTAGGCTCTGCGTAGCCGGGCAGGAAGGGCGGCATGCAGCAGTTTCCATGAGTTCTTAGTCACCGTTCGGGTTTATTTTAAGGGAATTACCCATTTGAGGACTCGTAGGCCCCTCGGGTGTGCATCCATTTCCCTCCAAGGTCACTGAGGACCTCCAGACACCCCCCACGCCGTGGTCCGGCTGAGCAACATCGAGGCCCATTGCTCTGCCCCTCGGAGGCCCTGTGTGCGTGCCGAGTGATGGGCAACACGCTGCACGTTCCTTGAGGAGAGCTCCATTTCCAGAGCCCTCACACGGCCTCAGAACCAGATTTCTGGTGAGTCCGAAGCTCCCAGGAAATCTTTGTCGTCGCCCTTGTGAGAGCTGCCGTGAGAAAACACTCTGCCTACTTCGCGGGCCTCGTACCTGAAGGCACTCTGCTCGAGGAGAACGTCAGCATCTCACAATGCTGCGTCGCTAACGGGACAGCCGGAGTGAGCACAGGCCTGGAGGGAAGGCCCTGACGTGAGGTGCACAAGCGGAGCCGCGCAGCAGTTTCCGTGAGGCCGTAGCCTCTGCTCTGCGTGTGTTGAACGGCAGTAGAGTTTCCTGGACACCTGGGAGGCTCGCGGGGGCACCCTGTTCCAGGCTGGAACACGGAGTACTCCCGGGCACCCCTGGGTCTGCTGAGCAACATCCAGGCCCGGAGCCCTTTGGAGCCGCTCTCCATACGCCGAGTGTAGGGAAACGCCCTGCACTCTCTCCTGGAGGAGATTCGTTTCCCCACCAAACCCACACTTTCACCAACAGACTTCTGGCACGTCTCACATGCCTTTGAGGTCTTACGCCTTGCCCTAGTCTGAGCTGCCCTGAGAGACCCCTCGGCCTCGCATTCCATCTAGGACCCCCCTGCCGGAAGTCACCCTGCCTCCAAGAGAAAGTCGGCTTGCGTTCTTACTGCGATTTCAGCCCTGTGCTTCCTGTGGCACTGCAGGCTTTGGAATAGCCACAGGCCCCAGAGGCGTAACTAGGCAGGGCATTCCTTGGTTGAGGCAGTTCACTTGACCCAGAACACCCTACTTCGGGGAGTTGGTTCAGGGAAGCAAACGCAGGGTAACATGTGTCTCTTTGGACTGGTTAGAAACCACAGGGAGGTAAGCTGAGTGTGCGCGTGGAAACGGGAGCCTGCTGGAACTATCCTTGCTTTCCCACTTGGAAGGCTGCCTTCATGCTGCCTTGAAGCTGCCTGACGTCCCCTGCTGTTGACAGGCCTGGAAACCCGGTCGAAATGCTTCTGGGAAGAAAATGAGTTTGCTCCGTCTCAACCCGGTGCTTCCATGGCCACGGTGGTGGTTAGCCTGACAAGCTCCGGAACGAAAGGGAAACTCAACGTGAGAATTTGCCTCCAGTTTAGGCTCTGCGTAGCCGGGCAGGAAGGGCGGCATGCAGCAGTTTCCATGAGTTCTTAGTCACCGTTCGGGTTTATTTTAAGGGAATTACCCATTTGAGGACTCCTAGGCCCCTCGGGTGTGCATCCATTTCCCTCCAAGGTCACTGAGGACCTCCAGACACCCCCCACGCCGTGGTCCGGCTGAGCAACATCGAGGCCCATTGCTCTGCCCCTCGGAGGCCCTGTGTGCGTGCCGAGTGATGGGCAACACGCTGCACGTTCCTTGAGGAGAGCTCCATTTCCAGAGCCCTCACACGGCCTCAGAACCAGATTTCTGGTGAGTCCGAAGCTCCCAGGAAATCTTTGTCGTCGCCCTTGTGAGAGCTGCCGTGAGAAAACACTCTGCCTACTTTGCGGGCCTCGTACCTGAAGGCACTCTGCTCGAGGAGAACGTCAGCATCTCGCAATGCTGCGTCGCTAACGGGACAGCCGGAGTGAGCACAGGCCTGGAGAGAAGGCCCTGACGTGAGGTGCACAAGCGGAGCCGCGCAGCAGTTTCCGTGAGGCCGTAGCCTCTGCTCTGCGTGTGTTGAACGGCAGTAGAGTTTCCTGGACACCTGGGAGGCTCGCGGGGGCACCCTGTTCCAGGCTGGAACACGGAGTACTCCCGGGCACCCCTGGGTCTGCTGAGCAACATCCAGGCCCGGAGCCCTTTGGAGCCGCTCTCCATACGCCGAGTGTAGGGAAACGCCCTGCACTCTCTCCTGGAGGAGATTCGTTTCCCCACCAAACCCACACTTTCACCAACAGACTTCTGGCACGTCTCACATGCCTTTGAGGTCTTACGCCTTGCCCTAGTCTGAGCTGCCCTGAGAGACCCCTCGGCCTCGCATTCCATCTAGGACCCCCCTGCCGGAAGTCACCCTGCCTCCAAGAGAAAGTCGGCTTGCGTTCTTACTGCGATTTCAGCCCTGTGCTTCCTGTGGCACTGCAGGCTTTGGAATAGCCACAGGCCCCGGAGGCGTAACTAGGCAGGGCATTCCTTGGTTGAGGCAGTTCACTTGACCCAGAACACCCTACTTCGGGGAGTTGGTTCAGGGAAGCAAACGCAGGGTAACATGTGTCTCTTTGGACCGGTTAGAAACCACAGGGAGGTAAGCTGAGTGTGCGCGTGGAAACGGGAGCCTGCTGGAACTATCCTTGCTTTCCCACTTGGAAGGCTGCCTTCATGCTGCCTTGAAGCTGCCTGACGTCCCCTGCTGTTGACAGGCCTGGAAACCCGGTCGAAATGCTTCTGGGAAGAAAATGAGTTTGCTCCGTCTCAACCCGGTGCTTCCATGGCCGCGGTGGTGGTTAGCCTGACAAGCTCCAGACGAAAGGGAAACTCAACGTGAGAATTTGCCTCCAGTTTAGGCTCTGCGTAGCCGGGCAGGAAGGGCGGCATGCAGCAGTTTCCATGAGTTCTTAGTCACCGTTCGGGTTTATTTTAAGGGAATTACCCATTTGAGGACTCCTAGGCCCCTCGGGTGTGCATCCATTTCCCTCCAAGGTCACTGAGGACCTCCAGACACCCCCCACGCCGTGGTCCGGCTGAGCAACATCGAGGCCCATTGCTCTGCCCCTCGGAGGCCCTGTGTGCGTGCCGAGTGATGGGCAACACGCTGCACGTTCCTTGAGGAGAGCTCCATTTCCAGAGCCCTCACACGGCCTCAGAACCAGATTTCTGGTGAGTCCGAAGCTCCCAGGAAATCTTTGTCGTCGCCCTTGTGAGAGCTGCCGTGAGAAAACACTCTGCCTACTTCGCGGGCCTCGTACCTGAAGGCACTCTGCTCGAGGAGAACGTCAGCATCTCACAATGCTGCGTCGCTAACGGGACAGCCGGAGTGAGCACAGGCCTGGAGGGAAGGCCCTGACGTGAGGTGCAGAAGCGGAGCCGCGCAGCAGTTTCCGTGAGGCCGTAGCCTCTGCTCTGCGTGTGTTGAACGGCAGTAGAGTTTCCTGGACACCTGGGAGGCTCGCGGGGGCACCCTGTTCCAGGCTGGAACACGGAGTACTCCCGGGCACCCCTGGGTCTGCTGAGCAACATCCAGGCCCGGAGCCCTTTGGAGCCGCTCTCCATACGCCGAGTGTAGGGAAACGCCCTGCACTCTCTCCTGGAGCAGATTCGTTTCCCCACCAAACCCACACTTTCACCAACAGACTTCTGGCACGTCTCACATGCCTTTGAGGTCTTACGCCTTGCCCTAGTCTGAGCTGCCCTGAGAGACCCCTCGGCCTCGCATTCCATCTAGGACCCCCCTGCCGGAAGTCACCCTGCCTCCAAGAGAAAGTCGGCTTGCGTTCTTACTGCGATTTCAGCCCTGTGCTTCCTGTGGCACTGCAGGCTTTGGAATAGCCACAGGCCCCAGAGGCGTAACTAGGCAGGGCATTCCTTGTTTGAGGCAGTTCACTTGACCCAGAACACCCTACTTCGGGGAGTTGGTTCAGGGAAGCAAACGCAGGGTAACATGTGTCTCTTTGGACTGGTTAGAAACCACAGGGAGGTAAGCTGAGTGTGCGCGTGGAAACGGGAGCCTGCTGGAACTATCCTTGCTTTCCCACTTGGAAGGCTGCCTTCATGCTGCCTTGAAGCTGCCTGACGTCCCCTGCTGTTGACAGGCCTGGAAACCCGGTCGAAATGCTTCTGGGAAGAAAATGAGTTTGCTCCGTCTCAACCCGGTGCTTCCATGGCCGCGGTGGTGGTTAGCCTGACAAGCTCCGGAACGAAAGGGAAACTCAACGTGAGAATTTGCCTCCAGTTTAGGCTCTGCGTAGCCGGGCAGGAAGGGCGGCATGCAGCAGTTTCCATGAGTTCTTAGTCACCGTTCGGGTTTATTTTAAGGGAATTACCCATTTGAGGACTCCTAGGCCCCTCGGGTGTGCATCCATTTCCCTCCAAGGTCACTGAGGACCTCCAGACACCCCCCACGCCGTGGTCCGGCTGAGCAACCTCGAGGCCCATTGCTCTGCCCCTCGGAGGCCCTGTGTGCGTGCCGAGTGATGGGCAACACGCTGCACGTTCCTTGAGGAGAGCTCCATTTCCAGAGCCCTCACACGGCCTCAGAACCAGATTTCTGGTGAGTCCGAAGCTCCCAGGAAATCTTTGTCGTCGCCCTTGTGAGAGCTGCCGTGAGAAAACACTCTGCCTACTTCGCGGGCCTCGTACCTGAAGGCACTCTGCTCGAGGAGAACGTCAGCATCTCGCAATGCTGCGTCGCTAACGGGACAGCCGGAGTGAGCACAGGCCTGGAGGGAAGGCCCTGACGTGAGGTGCACAAGCGGAGCCGCGCAGCAGTTTCCGTGAGGCCGTAGCCTCTGCTCTGCGTGTGTTGAACGGCAGTAGAGTTTCCTGGACACCTGAGAGGCTCGCGGGGGCACCCTGTTCCAGGCTGGAACACGGAGTACTCCCGGGCACCCCTGGGTCTGCTGAGCAACATCCAGGCCCGGAGCCCTTTGGAGCCGCTCTCCATACGCCGAGTGTAGGGAAACGCCCTGCACTCTCTCCTGGAGGAGATTCGTTTCCCCACCAAACCCACACTTTCACCAACAGACTTCTGGCACGTCTCACATGCCTTTGAGGTCTTACGCCTTGCCCTAGTCTGAGCTGCCCTGAGAGATCCCTCGGCCTCGCATTCCATCTAGGACCTCCCTGCCGGAAGTCACCCTGCCTCCAAGAGAAAGTCGGCTTGCGTTCTTACTGCGATTTCAGCCCTGTGCTTCCTGTGGCACTGCAGGCTTTGGAATAGCCAGAGGCCCCGGAGGCGTAACTAGGCAGGGCATTCCTTGGTTGAGGCAGTTCACTTGACCCAGAACACCCTACTTCGGGGAGTTGGTTCAGGGAAGCAAACGCAGGGTAACATGTGTCTCTTTGGACCGGTTAGAAACCACAGGGAGGTAAGCTGAGTGTGCGCGTGGAAACGGGAGCCTGCTGGAACTATCCTTGCTTTCCCACGTGGAAGGCTGCCTTCATGCTGCCTTGAAGCTGCCTGACGTCCCCTGCTGTTGACAGGCCTGGAAACCCGGTCGAAATGCTTCTGGGAAGAAAATGAGTTTGCTCCGTCTCAACCCGGTGCTTCCATGGCCGCGGTGGTGGTTAGCCTGACAAGCTCCAGACGAAAGGGAAACTCAACGTGAGAATTTGCCAACACTTTAGGCCCTGCGTAGCCGGGCAGGAAGGGCGGCATGCAGCAGTTTCCATGAGTTCTTAGTCACCGTTCGGGTTTATTTTAAGGGAATTACCCATTTGAGGACTCCTAGGCCCCTCGGGTGTGCATCCATTTCCCTCCAAGGTCACTGAGGACCTCCAGACACCCCCCACGCCGTGGTCCGCCTGAGCAAGATCGAGGCCCATTGCTCTGCCCCTCGGAGGCCCTGTGTGCGTGCCGAGTGATGGGCAACACGCTGCACGTTCCTTGAGGAGAGCTCCATTTCCAGAGCCCTCACACGGCCTCAGAACCAGATTTCTGGTGAGTCCGAAGCTCCCAGGAAATCTTTGTCGTCGCCCTTGTGAGAGCTGCCGTGAGAAAACACTCTGCCTACTTCGTGGGCCTCGTACCTGAAGGCACTCTGCTCGAGGAGAACGTCAGCATCTCGCAATGCTGCGTTGCTAACGGGACAGCCGGAGTGAGCACAGGCCTGGAGGGAAGGCCCTGACGTGAGGTGCACAAGCGGAGCCGCGCAGCAGTTTCCGTGAGGCCGTAGCCTCTGCTCTGCGTGTGTTGAACGGCAGTAGAGTTTCCTGGACACCTGGGAGGCTCGCGGGGGCACCCTGTTCCAGGCTGGAACACGGAGTACTCCCGGGCACCCCTGGGTCTGCTGAGCAACATCCAGGCCCGGAGCCCTTTGGAGCCGCTCTCCATACGCCGAGTGTAGGGAAACGCCCTGCACTCTCTCCTGGAGGAGATTCGTTTCCCCACCAAACCCACACTTTCACCAACAGACTTCTGGCACGTCTCACATGCCTTTGAGGTCTTACGCCTTGCCCTAGTCTGAGCTGCCCTGAGAGACCCCTCGGCCTCGCATTCCATCTAGGACCCACCTGCCGGAAGTCACCCTGCCTCCAAGAGAAAGTCGGCTTGCGTTCTTACTGCGATTTCAGCCCTGTGCTTCCTGTGGCACTGCAGGCTTTGGAATAGCCAGAGGCCCCGGAGGCGTAACTAGGCAGGGCATTCCTTGGTTGAGGCAGTTCACTTGACCCAGAACACCCTACTTCGGGGAGTTGGTTCAGGGAAGCAAACGCAGGGTAACATGTGTCTCTTTGGACCGGTTAGAAACCACAGGGAGGTAAGCTGAGTGTGCGCGTGGAAACGGGAGCCTGCTGGAACTATCCTTGCTTTCCCACTTGGAAGGCTGCCTTCATGCTGCCTTGAAGCTGCCTGACGTCCCCTGCTGTTGACAGGCCTGGAAACCCGGTCGAAATGCTTCTGGGAAGAAAATGAGTTTGCTCCGTCTCAACCCGGTGCTTCCATGGCCGCGGTGGTGGTTAGCCTGACAAGCTCCGGAACGAAAGGGAAACTCAACGTGAGAATTTGCCTCCAGTTTAGGCTCTGCGTAGCCGGGCAGGAAGGGCGGCATGCAGCAGTTTCCATGAGTTCTTAGTCACCGTTCGGGTTTATTTTAAGGGAATTACCCATTTGAGGACTCCTAGGCCCCTCGGGTGTGCATCCATTTCCCTCCAAGGTCACTGAGGACCTCCAGACACCCCCCACGCCGTGGTCCGGCTGAGCAACATCGAGGCCCATTGCTCTGCCCCTCGGAGGCCCTGTGTGCGTGCCGAGTGATGGGCAACACGCTGCACGTTCCTTGAGGAGAGCTCCATTTCCAGAGCCCTCACACGGCCTCAGAACCAGATTTCTGGTGAGTCCGAAGCTCCCAGGAAATCTTTGTCGTCGCCCTTGTGAGAGCTGCCGTGAGAAAACACTCTGCCTACTTCGCGGGCCTCGTACCTGAAGGCACTCTGCTCGAGGAGAACGTCAGCATCTCGCAATGCTGCGTCGCTAACGGGACAGCCGGAGTGAGCACAGGCCTGGAGAGAAGGCCCTGACGTGAGGTGCACAAGCGGAGCCGCGCAGCAGTTTCCGTGAGGCCGTAGCCTCTGCTCTGCGTGTGTTGAACGGCAGTAGAGTTTCCTGGACACCTGGGAGGCTCGCGGGGGCACCCTGTTCCAGGCTGGAACACGGAGTACTCCCGGGCACCCCTGGGTCTGCTGAGCAACATCCAGGCCCGGAGCCCTTTGGAGCCGCTCTCCATACGCCGAGTGTAGGGAAACGCCCTGCACTCTCTCCTGGAGGAGATTCGTTTCCCCACCAAACCCACACTTTCACCAACAGACTTCTGGCACGTCTCACATGCCTTTGAGGTCTTACGCCTTGCCCTAGTCTGAGCTGCCCTGAGAGACCCCTCGGCCTCGCATTCCATCTAGGACCCCCCTGCCGGAAGTCACCCTGCCTCCAAGAGAAAGTCGGCTTGCGTTCTTACTGCGATTTCAGCCCTGTGCTTCCTGTGGCACTGCAGGCTTTGGAATAGCCACAGGCCCCGGAGGCGTAACTAGGCAGGGCATTCCTTGGTTGAGGCAGTTCACTTGACCCAGAACACCCTACTTCGGGGAGTTGGTTCAGGGAAGCAAACGCAGGGTAACATGTGTCTCTTTGGACCGGTTAGAAACCACAGGGAGGTAAGCTGAGTGTGCGCGTGGAAACGGGAGCCTGCTGGAACTATCCTTGCTTTCCCACTTGGAAGGCTGCCTTCATGCTGCCTTGAAGCTGCCTGACGTCCCCTGCTGTTGACAGGCCTGGAAACCCGGTCGAAATGCTTCTGGGAAGAAAATGAGTTTGCTCCGTCTCAACCCGGTGCTTCCATGGCCGCGGTGGTGGTTAGCCTGACAAGCTCCGGAACGAAAGGGAAACTCAACGTGAGAATTTGCCTCCAGTTTAGGCTCTGCGTAGCCGGGCAGGAAGGGCGGCATGCAGCAGTTTCCATGAGTTCTTAGTCACCGTTCGGGTTTATTTTAAGGGAATTACCCATTTGAGGACTCCTAGGCCCCTCGGGTGTGCATCCATTTCCCTCCAAGGTCACTGAGGACCTCCAGACACCCCCCACGCCGTGGTCCGGCTGAGCAACCTCGAGGCCCATTGCTCTGCCCCTCGGAGGCCCTGTGTGCGTGCCGAGTGATGGGCAACACGCTGCACGTTCCTTGAGGAGAGCTCCATTTCCAGAGCCCTCACACGGCCTCAGAACCAGATTTCTGGTGAGTCCGAAGCTCCCAGGAAATCTTTGTCGTCGCCCTTGTGAGAGCTGCCGTGAGAAAACACTCTGCCTACTTCGCGGGCCTCGTACCTGAAGGCACTCTGCTCGAGGAGAACGTCAGCATCTCGCAATGCTGCGTCGCTAACGGGACAGCCGGAGTGAGCACAGGCCTGGAGGGAAGGCCCTGACGTGAGGTGCACAAGCGGAGCCGCGCAGCAGTTTCCGTGAGGCCGTAGCCTCTGCTCTGCGTGTGTTGAACGGCAGTAGAGTTTCCTGGACACCTGAGAGGCTCGCGGGGGCACCCTGTTCCAGGCTGGAACACGGAGTACTCCCGGGCACCCCTGGGTCTGCTGAGCAACATCCAGGCCCGGAGCCCTTTGGAGCCGCTCTCCATACGCCGAGTGTAGGGAAACGCCCTGCACTCTCTCCTGGAGGAGATTCGTTTCCCCACCAAACCCACACTTTCACCAACAGACTTCTGGCACGTCTCACATGCCTTTGAGGTCTTACGCCTTGCCCTAGTCTGAGCTGCCCTGAGAGATCCCTCGGCCTCGCATTCCATCTAGGACCTCCCTGCCGGAAGTCACCCTGCCTCCAAGAGAAAGTCGGCTTGCGTTCTTACTGCGATTTCAGCCCTGTGCTTCCTGTGGCACTGCAGGCTTTGGAATAGCCAGAGGCCCCGGAGGCGTAACTAGGCAGGGCATTCCTTGGTTGAGGCAGTTCACTTGACCCAGAACACCCTACTTCGGGGAGTTGGTTCAGGGAAGCAAACGCAGGGTAACATGTGTCTCTTTGGACCGGTTAGAAACCACAGGGAGGTAAGCTGAGTGTGCGCGTGGAAACGGGAGCCTGCTGGAACTATCCTTGCTTTCCCACGTGGAAGGCTGCCTTCATGCTGCCTTGAAGCTGCCTGACGTCCCCTGCTGTTGACAGGCCTGGAAACCCGGTCGAAATGCTTCTGGGAAGAAAATGAGTTTGCTCCGTCTCAACCCGGTGCTTCCATGGCCGCGGTGGTGGTTAGCCTGACAAGCTCCAGACGAAAGGGAAACTCAACGTGAGAATTTGCCAACACTTTAGGCCCTGCGTAGCCGGGCAGGAAGGGCGGCATGCAGCAGTTTCCATGAGTTCTTAGTCACCGTTCGGGTTTATTTTAAGGGAATTACCCATTTGAGGACTCCTAGGCCCCTCGGGTGTGCATCCATTTCCCTCCAAGGTCACTGAGGACCTCCAGACACCCCCCACGCCGTGGTCCGCCTGAGCAAGATCGAGGCCCATTGCTCTGCCCCTCGGAGGCCCTGTGTGCGTGCCGAGTGATGGGCAACACGCTGCACGTTCCTTGAGGAGAGCTCCATTTCCAGAGCCCTCACACGGCCTCAGAACCAGATTTCTGGTGAGTCCGAAGCTCCCAGGAAATCTTTGTCGTCGCCCTTGTGAGAGCTGCCGTGAGAAAACACTCTGCCTACTTCGTGGGCCTCGTACCTGAAGGCACTCTGCTCGAGGAGAACGTCAGCATCTCGCAATGCTGCGTTGCTAACGGGACAGCCGGAGTGAGCACAGGCCTGGAGGGAAGGCCCTGACGTGAGGTGCACAAGCGGAGCCGCGCAGCAGTTTCCGTGAGGCCGTAGCCTCTGCTCTGCGTGTGTTGAACGGCAGTAGAGTTTCCTGGACACCTGGGAGGCTCGCGGGGGCACCCTGTTCCAGGCTGGAACACGGAGTACTCCCGGGCACCCCTGGGTCTGCTGAGCAACATCCAGGCCCGGAGCCCTTTGGAGCCGCTCTCCATACGCCGAGTGTAGGGAAACGCCCTGCACTCTCTCCTGGAGGAGATTCGTTTCCCCACCAAACCCACACTTTCACCAACAGACTTCTGGCACGTCTCACATGCCTTTGAGGTCTTACGCCTTGCCCTAGTCTGAGCTGCCCTGAGAGACCCCTCGGCCTCGCATTCCATCTAGGACCCACCTGCCGGAAGTCACCCTGCCTCCAAGAGAAAGTCGGCTTGCGTTCTTACTGCGATTTCAGCCCTGTGCTTCCTGTGGCACTGCAGGCTTTGGAATAGCCAGAGGCCCCGGAGGCGTAACTAGGCAGGGCATTCCTTGGTTGAGGCAGTTCACTTGACCCAGAACACCCTACTTCGGGGAGTTGGTTCAGGGAAGCAAACGCAGGGTAACATGTGTCTCTTTGGACTGGTTAGAAACCACAGGGAGGTAAGCTGAGTGTGCGCGTGGAAACGGGAGCCTGCTGGAACTATCCTTGCTTTCCCACTTGGAAGGCTGCCTTCATGCTGCCTTGAAGCTGCCTGACGTCCCCTGCTGTTGACAGGCCTGGAAACCCGGTCGAAATGCTTCTGGGAAGAAAATGAGTTTGCTCCGTCTCAACCCGGTGCTTCCATGGCCGCGGTGGTGGTTAGCCTGACAAGCTCCGGAACGAAAGGGAAACTCAACGTGAGAATTTGCCTCCAGTTTAGGCTCTGCGTAGCCGGGCAGGAAGGGCGGCATGCAGCAGTTTCCATGAGTTCTTAGTCACCGTTCGGGTTTATTTTAAGGGAATTACCCATTTGAGGACTCCTAGGCCCCTCGGGTGTGCATCCATTTCCCTCCAAGGTCACTGAGGACCTCCAGACACCCCCCACGCCGTGGTCCGGCTGAGCAACATCGAGGCCCATTGCTCTGCCCCTCGGAGGCCCTGTGTGCGTGCCGAGTGATGGGCAACACGCTGCACGTTCCTTGAGGAGAGCTCCATTTCCAGAGCCCTCACACGGCCTCAGAACCAGATTTCTGGTGAGTCCGAAGCTCCCAGGAAATCTTTGTCGTCGCCCTTGTGAGAGCTGCCGTGAGAAAACACTCTGCCTACTTCGCGGGCCTCGTACCTGAAGGCACTCTGCTCGAGGAGAACGTCAGCATCTCGCAATGCTGCGTCGCTAACGGGACAGCCGGAGTGAGCACAGGCCTGGAGAGAAGGCCCTGACGTGAGGTGCACAAGCGGAGCCGCGCAGCAGTTTCCGTGAGGCCGTAGCCTCTGCTCTGCGTGTGTTGAACGGCAGTAGAGTTTCCTGGACACCTGGGAGGCTCGCGGGGGCACCCTGTTCCAGGCTGGAACACGGAGTACTCCCGGGCACCCCTGGGTCTGCTGAGCAACATCCAGGCCCGGAGCCCTTTGGAGCCGCTCTCCATACGCCGAGTGTAGGGAAACGCCCTGCACTCTCTCCTGGAGGAGATTCGTTTCCCCACCAAACCCACACTTTCACCAACAGACTTCTGGCACGTCTCACATGCCTTTGAGGTCTTACGCCTTGCCCTAGTCTGAGCTGCCCTGAGAGACCCCTCGGCCTCGCATTCCATCTAGGACCCCCCTGCCGGAAGTCACCCTGCCTCCAAGAGAAAGTCGGCTTGCGTTCTTACTGCGATTTCAGCCCTGTGCTTCCTGTGGCACTGCAGGCTTTGGAATAGCCACAGGCCCCGGAGGCGTAACTAGGCAGGGCATTCCTTGGTTGAGGCAGTTCACTTGACCCAGAACACCCTACTTCGGGGAGTTGGTTCAGGGAAGCAAACGCAGGGTAACATGTGTCTCTTTGGACCGGTTAGAAACCACAGGGAGGTAAGCTGAGTGTGCGCGTGGAAACGGGAGCCTGCTGGAACTATCCTTGCTTTCCCACTTGGAAGGCTGCCTTCATGCTGCCTTGAAGCTGCCTGACGTCCCCTGCTGTTGACAGGCCTGGAAACCCGGTCGAAATGCTTCTGGGAAGAAAATGAGTTTGCTCCGTCTCAACCCGGTGCTTCCATGGCCGCGGTGGTGGTTAGCCTGACAAGCTCCAGACGAAAGGGAAACTCAACGTGAGAATTTGCCTCCAGTTTAGGCTCTGCGTAGCCGGGCAGGAAGGGCGGCATGCAGCAGTTTCCATGAGTTCTTAGTCACCGTTCGGGTTTATTTTAAGGGAATTACCCATTTGAGGACTCCTAGGCCCCTCGGGTGTGCATCCATTTCCCTCCAAGGTCACTGAGGACCTCCAGACACCCCCCACGCCGTGGTCCGGCTGAGCAACCTCGAGGC
This sequence comes from Delphinus delphis, assembly GCF_949987515.2. Taxonomy (NCBI): domain Eukaryota; kingdom Metazoa; phylum Chordata; class Mammalia; order Artiodactyla; family Delphinidae; genus Delphinus; species Delphinus delphis. The sequence continues at coordinate 43,406,286 of NC_082700.1, read as the reverse complement.
CCATTGCTCTGCCCCTCGGAGGCCCTGTGTGCGTGCCGAGTGATGGGCAACACGCTGCACGTTCCTTGAGGAGAGCTCCATTTCCAGAGCCCTCACACGGCCTCAGAACCAGATTTCTGGTGAGTCCGAAGCTCCCAGGAAATCTTTGTCGTCGCCCTTGTGAGAGCTGCCGTGAGAAAACACTCTGCCTACTTCGCGGGCCTCGTACCTGAAGGCACTCTGCTCGAGGAGAACGTCAGCATCTCGCAATGCTGCGTCGCTAACGGGACAGCCGGAGTGAGCACAGGCCTGGAGGGAAGGCCCTGACGTGAGGTGCACAAGCGGAGCCGCGCAGCAGTTTCCGTGAGGCCGTAGCCTCTGCTCTGCGTGTGTTGAACGGCAGTAGAGTTTCCTGGACACCTGAGAGGCTCGCGGGGGCACCCTGTTCCAGGCTGGAACACGGAGTACTCCCGGGCACCCCTGGGTCTGCTGAGCAACATCCAGGCCCGGAGCCCTTTGGAGCCGCTCTCCATACGCCGAGTGTAGGGAAACGCCCTGCACTCTCTCCTGGAGGAGATTCGTTTCCCCACCAAACCCACACTTTCACCAACAGACTTCTGGCACGTCTCACATGCCTTTGAGGTCTTACGCCTTGCCCTAGTCTGAGCTGCCCTGAGAGACCCCTCGGCCTCGCATTCCATCTAGGACCCACCTGCCGGAAGTCACCCTGCCTCCAAGAGAAAGTCGGCTTGCGTTCTTACTGCGATTTCAGCCCTGTGCTTCCTGTGGCACTGCAGGCTTTGGAATAGCCAGAGGCCCCGGAGGCGTAACTAGGCAGGGCATTCCTTGGTTGAGGCAGTTCACTTGACCCAGAACACCCTACTTCGGGGAGTTGGTTCAGGGAAGCAAACGCAGGGTAACATGTGTCTCTTTGGACTGGTTAGAAACCACAGGGAGGTAAGCTGAGTGTGCGCGTGGAAACGGGAGCCTGCTGGAACTATCCTTGCTTTCCCACTTGGAAGGCTGCCTTCATGCTGCCTTGAAGCTGCCTGACGTCCCCTGCTGTTGACAGGCCTGGAAACCCGGTCGAAATGCTTCTGGGAAGAAAATGAGTTTGCTCCGTCTCAACCCGGTGCTTCCATGGCCGCGGTGGTGGTTAGCCTGACAAGCTCCGGAACGAAAGGGAAACTCAACGTGAGAATTTGCCTCCAGTTTAGGCTCTGCGTAGCCGGGCAGGAAGGGCGGCATGCAGCAGTTTCCATGAGTTCTTAGTCACCGTTCGGGTTTATTTTAAGGGAATTACCCATTTGAGGACTCCTAGGCCCCTCGGGTGTGCATCCATTTCCCTCCAAGGTCACTGAGGACCTCCAGACACCCCCCACGCCGTGGTCCGGCTGAGCAACATCGAGGCCCATTGCTCTGCCCCTCGGAGGCCCTGTGTGCGTGCCGAGTGATGGGCAACACGCTGCACGTTCCTTGAGGAGAGCTCCATTTCCAGAGCCCTCACACGGCCTCAGAACCAGATTTCTGGTGAGTCCGAAGCTCCCAGGAAATCTTTGTCGTCGCCCTTGTGAGAGCTGCCGTGAGAAAACACTCTGCCTACTTCGCGGGCCTCGTACCTGAAGGCACTCTGCTCGAGGAGAACGTCAGCATCTCGCAATGCTGCGTCGCTAACGGGACAGCCGGAGTGAGCACAGGCCTGGAGAGAAGGCCCTGACGTGAGGTGCACAAGCGGAGCCGCGCAGCAGTTTCCGTGAGGCCGTAGCCTCTGCTCTGCGTGTGTTGAACGGCAGTAGAGTTTCCTGGACACCTGGGAGGCTCGCGGGGGCACCCTGTTCCAGGCTGGAACACGGAGTACTCCCGGGCACCCCTGGGTCTGCTGAGCAACATCCAGGCCCGGAGCCCTTTGGAGCCGCTCTCCATACGCCGAGTGTAGGGAAACGCCCTGCACTCTCTCCTGGAGGAGATTCGTTTCCCCACCAAACCCACACTTTCACCAACAGACTTCTGGCACGTCTCACATGCCTTTGAGGTCTTACGCCTTGCCCTAGTCTGAGCTGCCCTGAGAGACCCCTCGGCCTCGCATTCCATCTAGGACCCCCCTGCCGGAAGTCACCCTGCCTCCAAGAGAAAGTCGGCTTGCGTTCTTACTGCGATTTCAGCCCTGTGCTTCCTGTGGCACTGCAGGCTTTGGAATAGCCACAGGCCCCGGAGGCGTAACTAGGCAGGGCATTCCTTGGTTGAGGCAGTTCACTTGACCCAGAACACCCTACTTCGGGGAGTTGGTTCAGGGAAGCAAACGCAGGGTAACATGTGTCTCTTTGGACCGGTTAGAAACCACAGGGAGGTAAGCTGAGTGTGCGCGTGGAAACGGGAGCCTGCTGGAACTATCCTTACTTTCCCACTTGGAAGGCTGCCTTCATGCTGCCTTGAAGCTGCCTGACGTCCCCTGCTGTTGACAGGCCTGGAAACCCGGTCGAAATGCTTCTGGGAAGAAAATGAGTTTGCTCCGTCTCAACCCGGTGCTTCCATGGCCGCGGTGGTGGTTAGCCTGACAAGCTCCAGACGAAAGGGAAACTCAACGTGAGAATTTGCCTCCAGTTTAGGCTCTGCGTAGCCGGGCAGGAAGGGCGGCATGCAGCAGTTTCCATGAGTTCTTAGTCACCGTTCGGGTTTATTTTAAGGGAATTACCCATTTGAGGACTCCTAGGCCCCTCGGGTGTGCATCCATTTCCCTCCAAGGTCACTGAGGACCTCCAGACACCCCCCACGCCGTGGTCCGGCTGAGCAACCTCGAGGCCCATTGCTCTGCCCCTCGGAGGCCCTGTGTGCGTGCCGAGTGATGGGCAACACGCTGCACGTTCCTTGAGGAGAGCTCCATTTCCAGAGCCCTCACACGGCCTCAGAACCAGATTTCTGGTGAGTCCGAAGCTCCCAGGAAATCTTTGTCGTCGCCCTTGTGAGAGCTGCCGTGAGAAAACACTCTGCCTACTTCGCGGGCCTCGTACCTGAAGGCACTCTGCTCGAGGAGAACGTCAGCATCTCGCAATGCTGCGTCGCTAACGGGACAGCCGGAGTGAGCACAGGCCTGGAGGGAAGGCCCTGACGTGAGGTGCACAAGCGGAGCCGCGCAGCAGTTTCCGTGAGGCCGTAGCCTCTGCTCTGCGTGTGTTGAACGGCAGTAGAGTTTCCTGGACACCTGAGAGGCTCGCGGGGGCACCCTGTTCCAGGCTGGAACACGGAGTACTCCCGGGCACCCCTGGGTCTGCTGAGCAACATCCAGGCCCGGAGCCCTTTGGAGCCGCTCTCCATACGCCGAGTGTAGGGAAACGCCCTGCACTCTCTCCTGGAGGAGATTCGTTTCCCCACCAAACCCACACTTTCACCAACAGACTTCTGGCACGTCTCACATGCCTTTGAGGTCTTACGCCTTGCCCTAGTCTGAGCTGCCCTGAGAGATCCCTCGGCCTCGCATTCCATCTAGGACCTCCCTGCCGGAAGTCACCCTGCCTCCAAGAGAAAGTCGGCTTGCGTTCTTACTGCGATTTCAGCCCTGTGCTTCCTGTGGCACTGCAGGCTTTGGAATAGCCAGAGGCCCCGGAGGCGTAACTAGGCAGGGCATTCCTTGGTTGAGGCAGTTCACTTGACCCAGAACACCCTACTTCGGGGAGTTGGTTCAGGGAAGCAAACGCAGGGTAACATGTGTCTCTTTGGACCGGTTAGAAACCACAGGGAGGTAAGCTGAGTGTGCGCGTGGAAACGGGAGCCTGCTGGAACTATCCTTGCTTTCCCACGTGGAAGGCTGCCTTCATGCTGCCTTGAAGCTGCCTGACGTCCCCTGCTGTTGACAGGCCTGGAAACCCGGTCGAAATGCTTCTGGGAAGAAAATGAGTTTGCTCCGTCTCAACCCGGTGCTTCCATGGCCGCGGTGGTGGTTAGCCTGACAAGCTCCAGACGAAAGGGAAACTCAACGTGAGAATTTGCCAACACTTTAGGCCCTGCGTAGCCGGGCAGGAAGGGCGGCATGCAGCAGTTTCCATGAGTTCTTAGTCACCGTTCGGGTTTATTTTAAGGGAATTACCCATTTGAGGACTCCTAGGCCCCTCGGGTGTGCATCCATTTCCCTCCAAGGTCACTGAGGACCTCCAGACACCCCCCACGCCGTGGTCCGCCTGAGCAAGATCGAGGCCCATTGCTCTGCCCCTCGGAGGCCCTGTGTGCGTGCCGAGTGATGGGCAACACGCTGCACGTTCCTTGAGGAGAGCTCCATTTCCAGAGCCCTCACACGGCCTCAGAACCAGATTTCTGGTGAGTCCGAAGCTCCCAGGAAATCTTTGTCGTCGCCCTTGTGAGAGCTGCCGTGAGAAAACACTCTGCCTACTTCGTGGGCCTCGTACCTGAAGGCACTCTGCTCGAGGAGAACGTCAGCATCTCGCAATGCTGCGTCGCTAACGGGACAGCCGGAGTGAGCACAGGCCTGGAGGGAAGGCCCTGACGTGAGGTGCACAAGCGGAGCCGCGCAGCAGTTTCCGTGAGGCCGTAGCCTCTGCTCTGCGTGTGTTGAACGGCAGTAGAGTTTCCTGGACACCTGGGAGGCTCGCGGGGGCACCCTGTTCCAGGCTGGAACACGGAGTACTCCCGGGCACCCCTGGGTCTGCTGAGCAACATCCAGGCCCGGAGCCCTTTGGAGCCGCTCTCCATACGCCGAGTGTAGGGAAACGCCCTGCCCTCTCTCCTGGAGGAGATTCGTTTCCCCACCAAACCCACACTTTCACCAACAGACTTCTGGCACGTCTCACATGCCTTTGAGGTCTTACGCCTTGCCCTAGTCTGAGCTGCCCTGAGAGACCCCTCGGCCTCGCATTCCATCTAGGACCCACCTGCCGGAAGTCACCCTGCCTCCAAGAGAAAGTCGGCTTGCGTTCTTACTGCGATTTCAGCCCTGTGCTTCCTGTGGCACTGCAGGCTTTGGAATAGCCAGAGGCCCCGGAGGCGTAACTAGGCAGGGCATTCCTTGGTTGAGGCAGTTCACTTGACCCAGAACACCCTACTTCGGGGATTTGGTTCAGGGAAGCAAACGCAGGGTAACATGTGTCTCTTTGGACTGGTTAGAAACCACAGGGAGGTAAGCTGAGTGTGCGCGTGGAAACGGGAGCCTGCTGGAACTATCCTTGCTTTCCCACTTGGAAGGCTGCCTTCATGCTGCCTTGAAGCTGCCTGACGTCCCCTGCTGTTGACAGGCCTGGAAACCCGGTCGAAATGCTTCTGGGAAGAAAATGAGTTTGCTCCGTCTCAACCCGGTGCTTCCATGGCCGCGGTGGTGGTTAGCCTGACAAGCTCCGGAACGAAAGGGAAACTCAACGTGAGAATTTGCCTCCAGTTTAGGCTCTGCGTAGCCGGGCAGGAAGGGCGGCATGCAGCAGTTTCCATGAGTTCTTAGTCACCGTTCGGGTTTATTTTAAGGGAATTACCCATTTGAGGACTCCTAGGCCCCTCGGGTGTGCATCCATTTCCCTCCAAGGTCACTGAGGACCTCCAGACACCCCCCACGCCGTGGTCCGGCTGAGCAACATCGAGGCCCATTGCTCTGCCCCTCGGAGGCCCTGTGTGCGTGCCGAGTGATGGGCAACACGCTGCACGTTCCTTGAGGAGAGCTCCATTTCCAGAGCCCTCACACGGCCTCAGAACCAGATTTCTGGTGAGTCCGAAGCTCCCAGGAAATCTTTGTCGTCGCCCTTGTGAGAGCTGCCGTGAGAAAACACTCTGCCTACTTCGCGGGCCTCGTACCTGAAGGCACTCTGCTCGAGGAGAACGTCAGCATCTCGCAATGCTGCGTCGCTAACGGGACAGCCGGAGTGAGCACAGGCCTGGAGAGAAGGCCCTGACGTGAGGTGCACAAGCGGAGCCGCGCAGCAGTTTCCGTGAGGCCGTAGCCTCTGCTCTGCGTGTGTTGAACGGCAGTAGAGTTTCCTGGACACCTGGGAGGCTCGCGGGGGCACCCTGTTCCAGGCTGGAACACGGAGTACTCCCGGGCACCCCTGGGTCTGCTGAGCAACATCCAGGCCCGGAGCCCTTTGGAGCCGCTCTCCATACGCCGAGTGTAGGGAAACGCCCTGCACTCTCTCCTGGAGGAGATTCGTTTCCCCACCAAACCCACACTTTCACCAACAGACTTCTGGCACGTCTCACATGCCTTTGAGGTCTTACGCCTTGCCCTAGTCTGAGCTGCCCTGAGAGACCCCTCGGCCTCGCATTCCATCTAGGACCCCCCTGCCGGAAGTCACCCTGCCTCCAAGAGAAAGTCGGCTTGCGTTCTTACTGCGATTTCAGCCCTGTGCTTCCTGTGGCACTGCAGGCTTTGGAATAGCCACAGGCCCCGGAGGCGTAACTAGGCAGGGCATTCCTTGGTTGAGGCAGTTCACTTGACCCAGAACACCCTACTTCGGGGAGTTGGTTCAGGGAAGCAAACGCAGGGTAACATGTGTCTCTTTGGACCGGTTAGAAACCACAGGGAGGTAAGCTGAGTGTGCGCGTGGAAACGGGAGCCTGCTGGAACTATCCTTGCTTTCCCACTTGGAAGGCTGCCTTCATGCTGCCTTGAAGCTGCCTGACGTCCCCTGCTGTTGACAGGCCTGGAAACCCGGTCGAAATGCTTCTGGGAAGAAAATGAGTTTGCTCCGTCTCAACCCGGTGCTTCCATGGCCGCGGTGGTGGTTAGCCTGACAAGCTCCAGACGAAAGGGAAACTCAACGTGAGAATTTGCCTCCAGTTTAGGCTCTGCGTAGCCGGGCAGGAAGGGCGGCATGCAGCAGTTTCCATGAGTTCTTAGTCACCGTTCGGGTTTATTTTAAGGGAATTACCCATTTGAGGACTCCTAGGCCCCTCGGGTGTGCATCCATTTCCCTCCAAGGTCACTGAGGACCTCCAGACACCCCCCACGCCGTGGTCCGGCTGAGCAACATCGAGGCCCATTGCTCTGCCCCTCGGAGGCCCTGTGTGCGTGCCGAGTGATGGGCAACACGCTGCACGTTCCTTGAGGAGAGCTCCATTTCCAGAGCCCTCACACGGCCTCAGAACCAGATTTCTGGTGAGTCCGAAGCTCCCAGGAAATCTTTGTCGTCGCCCTTGTGAGAGCTGCCGTGAGAAAACACTCTGCCTACTTCGCGGGCCTCGTACCTGAAGGCACTCTGCTCGAGGAGAACGTCAGCATCTCGCAATGCTGCGTCGCTAACGGGACAGCCGGAGTGAGCACAGGCCTGGAGGGAAGGCCCTGACGTGAGGTGCACAAGCGGAGCCGCGCAGCAGTTTCCGTGAGGCCGTAGCCTCTGCTCTGCGTGTGTTGAACGGCAGTAGAGTTTCCTGGACACCTGGGAGGCTCGCGGGGGCACCCTGTTCCAGGCTGGAACACGGAGTACTCCCGGGCACCCCTGGGTCTGCTGAGCAACATCCAGGCCCGGAGCCCTTTGGAGCCGCTCTCCATACGCCGAGTGTAGGGAAACGCCCTGCACTCTCTCCTGGAGGAGATTCGTTTCCCCACCAAACCCACACTTTCACCAACAGACTTCTGGCACGTCTCACATGCCTTTGAGGTCTTACGCCTTGCCCTAGTCTGAGCTGCCCTGAGAGATCCCTCGGCCTCGCATTCCATCTAGGACCTCCCTGCCGGAAGTCACCCTGCCTCCAAGAGAAAGTCGGCTTGCGTTCTTACTGCGATTTCAGCCCTGTGCTTCCTGTGGCACTGCAGGCTTTGGAATAGCCAGAGGCCCCGGAGGCGTAACTAGGCAGGGCATTCCTTGGTTGAGGCAGTTCACTTGACCCAGAACACCCTACTTCGGGGAGTTGGTTCAGGGAAGCAAACGCAGGGTAACATGTGTCTCTTTGGACCGGTTAGAAACCACAGGGAGGTAAGCTGAGTGTGCGCGTGGAAACGGGAGCCTGCTGGAACTATCCTTGCTTTCCCACGTGGAAGGCTGCCTTCATGCTGCCTTGAAGCTGCCTGACGTCCCCTGCTGTTGACAGGCCTGGAAACCCGGTCGAAATGCTTCTGGGAAGAAAATGAGTTTGCTCCGTCTCAACCCGGTGCTTCCATGGCCGCGGTGGTGGTTAGCCTGACAAGCTCCAGACGAAAGGGAAACTCAACGTGAGAATTTGCCAACACTTTAGGCCCTGCGTAGCCGGGCAGGAAGGGCGGCATGCAGCAGTTTCCATGAGTTCTTAGTCACCGTTCGGGTTTATTTTAAGGGAATTACCCATTTGAGGACTCCTAGGCCCCTCGGGTGTGCATCCATTTCCCTCCAAGGTCACTGAGGACCTCCAGACACCCCCCACGCCGTGGTCCGCCTGAGCAAGATCGAGGCCCATTGCTCTGCCCCTCGGAGGCCCTGTGTGCGTGCCGAGTGATGGGCAACACGCTGCACGTTCCTTGAGGAGAGCTCCATTTCCAGAGCCCTCACACGGCCTCAGAACCAGATTTCTGGTGAGTCCGAAGCTCCCAGGAAATCTTTGTCGTCGCCCTTGTGAGAGCTGCCGTGAGAAAACACTCTGCCTACTTCGCGGGCCTCGTACCTGAAGGCACTCTGCTCGAGGAGAACGTCAGCATCTCGCAATGCTGCGTCGCTAACGGGACAGCCGGAGTGAGCACAGGCCTGGAGGGAAGGCCCTGACGTGAGGTGCACAAGCGGAGCCGCGCAGCAGTTTCCGTGAGGCCGTAGCCTCTGCTCTGCGTGTGTTGAACGGCAGTAGAGTTTCCTGGACACCTGGGAGGCTCGCGGGGGCACCCTGTTCCAGGCTGGAACACGGAGTACTCCCGGGCACCCCTGGGTCTGCTGAGCAACATCCAGGCCCGGAGCCCTTTGGAGCCGCTCTCCATACGCCGAGTGTAGGGAAACGCCCTGCACTCTCTCCTGGAGGAGATTCGTTTCCCCACCAAACCCACACTTTCACCAACAGACTTCTGGCACGTCTCACATGCCTTTGAGGTCTTACGCCTTGCCCTAGTCTGAGCTGCCCTGAGAGACCCCTCGGCCTCGCATTCCATCTAGGACCCACCTGCCGGAAGTCACCCTGCCTCCAAGAGAAAGTCGGCTTGCGTTCTTACTGCGATTTCAGCCCTGTGCTTCCTGTGGCACTGCAGGCTTTGGAATAGCCACAGGCCCCGGAGGCGTAACTAGGCAGGGCATTCCTTGGTTGAGGCAGTTCACTTGACCCAGAACACCCTACTTCGGGGAGTTGGTTCAGGGAAGCAAACGCAGGGTAACATGTGTCTCTTTGGACTGGTTAGAAACCACAGGGAGGTAAGCTGAGTGTGCGCGTGGAAACGGGAGCCTGCTGGAACTATCCTTGCTTTCCCACTTGGAAGGCTGCCTTCATGCTGCCTTGAAGCTGCCTGACGTCCCCTGCTGTTGACAGGCCTGGAAACCCGGTCGAAATGCTTCTGGGAAGAAAATGAGTTTGCTCCGTCTCAACCCGGTGCTTCCATGGCCGCGGTGGTGGTTAGCCTGACAAGCTCCGGAACGAAAGGGAAACTCAACGTGAGAATTTGCCTCCAGTTTAGGCTCTGCGTAGCCGGGCAGGAAGGGCGGCATGCAGCAGTTTCCATGAGTTCTTAGTCACCGTTCGGGTTTATTTTAAGGGAATTACCCATTTGAGGACTCCTAGGCCCCTCGGGTGTGCATCCATTTCCCTCCAAGGTCACTGAGGACCTCCAGACACCCCCCACGCCGTGGTCCGGCTGAGCAACATCGAGGCCCATTGCTCTGCCCCTCGGAGGCCCTGTGTGCGTGCCGAGTGATGGGCAACACGCTGCACGTTCCTTGAGGAGAGCTCCATTTCCAGAGCCCTCACACGGCCTCAGAACCAGATTTCTGGTGAGTCCGAAGCTCCCAGGAAATCTTTGTCGTCGCCCTTGTGAGAGCTGCCGTGAGAAAACACTCTGCCTACTTCGCGGGCCTCGTACCTGAAGGCACTCTGCTCGAGGAGAACGTCAGCATCTCGCAATGCTGCGTCGCTAACGGGACAGCCGGAGTGAGCACAGGCCTGGAGAGAAGGCCCTGACGTGAGGTGCACAAGCGGAGCCGCGCAGCAGTTTCCGTGAGGCCGTAGCCTCTGCTCTGCGTGTGTTGAACGGCAGTAGAGTTTCCTGGACACCTGGGAGGCTCGCGGGGGCACCCTGTTCCAGGCTGGAACACGGAGTACTCCCGGGCACCCCTGGGTCTGCTGAGCAACATCCAGGCCCGGAGCCCTTTGGAGCCGCTCTCCATACGCCGAGTGTAGGGAAACGCCCTGCACTCTCTCCTGGAGGAGATTCGTTTCCCCACCAAACCCACACTTTCACCAACAGACTTCTGGCACGTCTCACATGCCTTTGAGGTCTTACGCCTTGCCCTAGTCTGAGCTGCCCTGAGAGACCCCTCGGCCTCGCATTCCATCTAGGACCCCCCTGCCGGAAGTCACCCTGCCTCCAAGAGAAAGTCGGCTTGCGTTCTTACTGCGATTTCAGCCCTGTGCTTCCTGTGGCACTGCAGGCTTTGGAATAGCCACAGGCCCCGGAGGCGTAACTAGGCAGGGCATTCCTTGGTTGAGGCAGTTCACTTGACCCAGAACACCCTACTTCGGGGAGTTGGTTCAGGGAAGCAAACGCAGGGTAACATGTGTCTCTTTGGACTGGTTAGAAACCACAGGGAGGTAAGCTGAGTGTGCGCGTGGAAACGGGAGCCTGCTGGAACTATCCTTGCTTTCCCACTTGGAAGGCTGCCTTCATGCTGCCTTGAAGCTGCCTGACGTCCCCTGCTGTTGACAGGCCTGGAAACCCGGTCGAAATGCTTCTGGGAAGAAAATGAGTTTGCTCCGTCTCAACCCGGTGCTTCCATGGCCGCGGTGGTGGTTAGCCTGACAAGCTCCGGAACGAAAGGGAAACTCAACGTGAGAATTTGCCTCCAGTTTAGGCTCTGCGTAGCCGGGCAGGAAGGGCGGCATGCAGCAGTTTCCATGAGTTCTTAGTCACCGTTCGGGTTTATTTTAAGGGAATTACCCATTTGAGGACTCCTAGGCCCCTCGGGTGTGCATCCATTTCCCTCCAAGGTCACTGAGGACCTCCAGACACCCCCCACGCCGTGGTCCGGCTGAGCAACATCGAGGCCCATTGCTCTGTCCCTCGGAGGCCCTGTGTGCGTGCCGAGTGATGGACAACACGCTGCACGTTCCTTGAGGAGAGCTCCATTTCCAGAGCCCTCACACGGCCTCAGAACCAGATTTCTGGTGAGTCCGAAGCTCCCAGGAAATCTTTGTCGTCGCCCTTGTGAGAGCTGCCGTGAGAAAACACTCTGCCTACTTCGTGGGCCTCGTACCTGAAGGCACTCTGCTCGAGGAGAACGTCAGCATCTCGCAATGCTGCGTCGCTAACGGGACAGCCGGAGTGAGCACAGGCCTGGAGGGAAGGCCCTGACGTGAGGTGCACAAGCGGAGCCGCGCAGCAGTTTCCGTGAGGCCGTAGCCTCTGCTCTGCGTGTGTTGAACGGCAGTAGAGTTTCCTGGACACCTGGGAGGCTCGCGGGGGCACCCTGTTCCAGGCTGGAACACGGAGTACTCCCGGGCACCCCTGGGTCTGCTGAGCAACATCCAGGCCCGGAGCCCTTTGGAGCCGCTCTCCATACGCCGAGTGTAGGGAAACGCCCTGCACTCTCTCCTGGAGGAGATTCGTTTCCCCACCAAACCCACACTTTCACCAACAGACTTCTGGCACGTCTCACATGCCTTTGAGGTCTTACGCCTTGCCCTAGTCTGAGCTGCCCTGAGAGATCCCTCGGCCTCGCATTCCATCTAGGACCCCCCTGCCGGAAGTCACCCTGCCTCCAAGAGAAAGTCGGCTTGCGTTCTTACTGCGATTTCAGCCCTGTGCTTCCTGTGGCACTGCAGGCTTTGGAATAGCCAGAGGCCCCGGAGGCGTAACTAGGCAGGGCATTCCTTGGTTGAGGCAGTTCACTTGACCCAGAACACCCTACTTCGGGGAGTTGGTTCAGGGAAGCAAACGCAGGGTAACATGTGTCTCTTTGGACTGGTTAGAAACCACAGGGAGGTAAGCTGAGTGTGCGCGTGGAAACGGGAGCCTGCTGGAACTATCCTTGCTTTCCCACTTGGAAGGCTGCCTTCATGCTGCCTTGAAGCTGCCTGACGTCCCCTGCTGTTGACAGGCCTGGAAACCCGGTCGAAATGCTTCTGGGAAGAAAATGAGTTTGCTCCGTCTCAACCCGGTGCTTCCATGGCCGCGGTGGTGGTTAGCCTGACAAGCTCCGGAACGAAAGGGAAACTCAACGTGAGAATTTGCCTCCAGTTTAGGCCCTGCGTAGCCGGGCAGGAAGGGCGGCATGCAGCAGTTTCCATGAGTTCTTAGTCACCGTTCGGGTTTATTTTAAGGGAATTACCCATTTGAGGACTCCTAGGCCCCTCGGGTGTGCATCCATTTCCCTCCAAGGTCACTGAGGACCTCCAGACACCCCCCACGCCGTGGTCCGGCTGAGCAACCTCGAGGCCCATTGCTCTGCCCCTCGGAGGCCCTGTGTGCGTGCCGAGTGATGGGCAACACGCTGCACGTTCCTTGAGGAGAGCTCCATTTCCAGAGCCCTCACACGACCTCAGAACCAGATTTCTGGTGAGTCCGAAGCTCCCAGGAAATCTTTGTCGTCGCCCTTGTGAGAGCTGCTGTGAGAAAACACTCTGCCTACTTCGCGGGCCTCGTACCTGAAGGCACTCTGCTCGAGGAGAACGTCAGCATCTCACAATGCTGCGTCGCTAACGGGACAGCCGGAGTGAGCACAGGCCTGGAGGGAAGGCCCTGACGTGAGGTGCACAAGCGGAGCCGCGCAGCAGTTTCCGTGAGGCCGTAGCCTCTGCTCTGCGTGTGTTGAACGGCAGTAGAGTTTCCTGGACACCTGGGAGGCTCGCGGGGGCACCCTGTTCCAGGCTGGAACACGGAGTACTCCCGGGCACCCCTGGGTCTGCTGAGCAACATCCAGGCCCGGAGCCCTTTGGAGCCGCTCTCCATACGCCGAGTGTAGGGAAACGCCCTGCACTCTCTCCTGGAGGAGATTCGTTTCCCCACCAAACCCACACTTTCACCAACAGACTTCTGGCACGTCTCACATGCCTTTGAGGTCTTACGCCTTGCCCTAGTCTGAGCTGCCCTGAGAGATCCCTCGGCCTCGCATTCCATCTAGGACCTCCCTGCCGGAAGTCACCCTGCCTCCAAGAGAAAGTCGGCTTGCGTTCTTACTGCGATTTCAGCCCTGTGCTTCCTGTGGCACTGCAGGCTTTGGAATAGCCAGAGGCCCCGGAGGCGTAACTAGGCAGGGCATTCCTTGGTTGAGGCAGTTCACTTGACCCAGAACACCCTACTTCGGGGAGTTGGTTCAGGGAAGCAAACGCAGGGTAACATGTGTCTCTTTGGACCGGTTAGAAACCACAGGGAGGTAAGCTGAGTGTGCGCGTGGAAACGGGAGCCTGCTGGAACTATCCTTGCTTTCCCACGTGGAAGGCTGCCTTCATGCTGCCTTGAAGCTGCCTGACGTCCCCTGCTGTTGACAGGCCTGGAAACCCGGTCGAAATGCTTCTGGGAAGAAAATGAGTTTGCTCCGTCTCAACCCGGTGCTTCCATGGCCGCGGTGGTGGTTAGCCTGAAAAGGTCCAGACGAAAGGGAAACTCAACGTGAGAATTTGCCAACACTTTAGGCCCTGCGTAGCCGGGCAGGAAGGGCGGCATGCAGCAGTTTCCATGAGTTCTTAGTCACCGTTCGGGTTTATTTTAAGGGAATTACCCATTTGAGGACTCCTAGGCCCCTCGGGTGTGCATCCATTTCCCTCCAAGGTCACTGAGGACCTCCAGACACCCCCCACGCCGTGGTCCGGCTGAGCAACCTCGAGGCCCATTGCTCTGCCCCTCGGAGGCCCTGTGTGCGTGCCGAGTGATGGGCAACACGCTGCACGTTCCTTGAGGAGAGCTCCATTTCCAGAGCCCTCACACGGCCTCAGAACCAGATTTCTGGTGAGTCCGAAGCTCCCAGGAAATCTTTGTCGTCGCCCTTGTGAGAGCTGCCGTGAGAAAACACTCTGCCTACTTCGCGGGCCTCGTACCTGAAGGCACTCTGCTCGAGGAGAACGTCAGCATCTCGCAATGCTGCGTCGCTAACGGGACAGCCGGAGTGAGCACAGGCCTGGAGGGAAGGCCCTGACGTGAGGTGCAGAAGCGGAGCCGCGCAGCAGTTTCCGTGAGGCCGTAGCCTCTGCTCTGCGTGTGTTGAACGGCAGTAGAGTTTCCTGGACACCTGGGAGGCTCGCGGGGGCACCCTGTTCCAGGCTGGAACACGGAGTACTCCCGGGCACCCCTGGGTCTGCTGAGCAACATCCAGGCCCGGAGCCCTTTGGAGCCGCTCTCCATACGCCGAGTGTAGGGAAACGCCCTGCACTCTCTCCTGGAGGAGATTCGTTTCCCCACCAAACCCACACTTTCACCAACAGACTTCTGGCACGTCTCACATGCCTTTGAGGTCTTACGCCTTGCCCTAGTCTGAGCTGCCCTGAGAGATCCCTCGGCCTCGCATTCCATCTAGGACCCCCCTGCCGGAAGTCACCCTGCCTCCAAGAGAAAGTCGGCTTGCGTTCTTACTGCGATTTCAGCCCTGTGCTTCCTGTGGCACTGCAGGCTTTGGAAGAGCCAGAGGCCCCGGAGGCGTAACTAGGCAGGGCATTCCTTGGTTGAGGCAGTTCACTTGACCCAGAACACCCTACTTCGGGGAGTTGGTTCAGGGAAGCAAACGCAGGGTAACATGTGTCTCTTTGGACTGGTTAGAAACCACAGGGAGGTAAGCTGAGTGTGCGCGTGGAAACGGGAGCCTGCTGGAACTATCCTTGCTTTCCCACTTGGAAGGCTGCCTTCATGCTGCCTTGAAGCTGCCTGACGTCCCCTGCTGTTGACAGGCCTGGAAACCCGGTCGAAATGCTTCTGGGAAGAAAATGAGTTTGCTCCGTCTCAACCCGGTGCTTCCATGGCCGCGGTGGTGGTTAGCCTGACAAGCTCCGGAACGAAAGGGAAACTCAACGTGAGAATTTGCCTCCAGTTTAGGCCCTGCGTAGCCGGGCAGGAAGGGCGGCATGCAGCAGTTTCCATGAGTTCTTAGTCACCGTTCGGGTTTATTTTAAGGGAATTACCCATTTGAGGACTCCTAGGCCACTCGGGTGTGCATCCATTTCCCTCCAAGGTCACTGAGGACCTCCAGACACCCCCCACGCCGTGGTCCGGCTGAGCAACCTCGAGGCCCATTGCTCTGCCCCTCGGAGGCCCTGTGTGCGTGCCGAGTGATGGGCAACACGCTGCACGTTCCTTGAGGAGAGCTCCATTTCCAGAGCCCTCACACGGCCTCAGAACCAGATTTCTGGTGAGTCCGAAGCTCCCAGGAAATCTTTGTCGTCGCCCTTGTGAGAGCTGCCGTGAGAAAACACTCTGCCTACTTCGCCGGTCTCGAACCTGAAGGCACTCTGCTCGAGGAGAACGTCAGCATCTCGCAATGCTGCGTCGCTAACGGGACAGCCGGAGTGAGCACAGGCCTGGAGGGAAGGCCCTGACGTGAGGTGCACAAGCGGAGCCGCGCAGCAGTTTCCGTGAGGCCGTAGCCTCTGCTCTGCGTGTGTTGAACGGCAGTAGAGTTTCCTGGACACCTGGGAGGCTCGCGGGGGCACCCTGTTCCAGGCTGGAACACGGAGTACTCCCGGGCACCCCTGGGTCTGCTGAGCAACATCCAGGCCTGGAGCCCTTTGGAGCCGCTCTCCATACGCCGAGTGTAGGGAAACGCCCTGCACTCTCTCCTGGAGGAGATTCGTTTCCCCACCAAACCCACACTTTCACCAACAGACTTCTGGCACGTCTCACATGCCTTTGAGGTCTTACGCCTTGCCCTAGTCTGAGCTGCCCTGAGAGATCCCTCGGCCTCGCATTCCATCTAGGACCCCCCTGCCGGAAGTCACCCTGCCTCCAAGAGAAAGTCGGCTTGCGTTCTTACTGCGATTTCAGCCCTGTGCTTCCTGTGGCACTGCAGGCTTTGGAAGAGCCACAGGCCCCGGAGGCGTAACTAGGCAGGGCATTCCTTGGTTGAGGCAGTTCACTTGACCCAGAACACCCTACTTCGGGGAGTTGGTTCAGGGAAGCAAACGCAGGGTAACATGTGTCTCTTTGGACTGGTTAGAAACCACAGGGAGGTAAGCTGAGTGTGCGCGTGGAAACGGGAGCCTGCTGGAACTATCCTTGCTTTCCCACTTGGAAGGCTGCCTTCATGCTGCCTTGAAGCTGCCTGACGTCCCCTGCTGTTGACAGGCCTGGAAACCCGGTCGAAATGCTTCTGGGAAGAAAATGAGTTTGCTCCGTCTCAACCCGGTGCTTCCATGGCCGCGGTGGTGGTTAGCCTGACAAGCTCCGGAACGAAAGGGAAACTCAACGTGAGAATTTGCCTCCAGTTTAGGCTCTGCGTAGCCGGGCAGGAAGGGCGGCATGCAGCAGTTTCCATGAGTTCTTAGTCACCGTTCGGGTTTATTTTAAGGGAATTACCCATTTGAGGACTCCTAGGCCCCTCGGGTGTGCATCCATTTCCCTCCAAGGTCACTGAGGACCTCCAGACACCCCCCACGCCATGGTCCGGCTGAGCAACATCGAGGCCCATTGCTCTGCCCCTCGGAGGCCCTGTGTGCGTGCCGAGTGATGGGCAACACGCTGCACGTTCCTTGAGGAGAGCTCCATTTCCAGAGCCCTCACACGGCCTCAGAACCAGATTTCTGGTGAGTCCGAAGCTCCCAGGAAATCTTTGTCGTCGCCCTTGTGAGAGCTGCCGTGAGAAAACACTCTGCCTACTTCGCGGGCCTCGTACCTGAAGGCACTCTGCTCGAGGAGAACGTCAGCATCTCGCAATGCTGCGTCGCTAACGGGACAGCCGGAGTGAGCACAGGCCTGGAGGGAAGGCCCTGACGTGAGGTGCACAAGCGGAGCCGCGCAGCAGTTTCCGTGAGGCCGTAGCCTCTGCTCTGCGTGTGTTGAACGGCAGTAGAGTTTCCTGGACACCTGGGAGGCTCGCGGGGGCACCCTGTTCCAGGCTGGAACACGGAGTACTCCCGGGCACCCCTGGGTCTGCTGAGCAACATCCAGGCCCGGAGCCCTTTGGAGCCGCTCTCCATACGCCGAGTGTAGGGAAACGCCCTGCACTCTCTCCTGGAGGAGATTCGTTTCCCCACCAAACCCACACTTTCACCAACAGACTTCTGGCACGTCTCACATGCCTTTGAGGTCTTACGCCTTGCCCTAGTCTGAGCTGCCCTGAGAGACCCCTCGGCCTCGCATTCCATCTAGGACCCACCTGCCGGAAGTCACCCTGCCTCCAAGAGAAAGTCGGCTTGCGTTCTTACTGCGATTTCAGCCCTGTGCTTCCTGTGGCACTGCAGGCTTTGGAATAGCCACAGGCCCCGGAGGCGTAACTAGGCAGGGCATTCCTTGGTTGAGGCAGTTCACTTGACCCAGAACACCCTACTTCGGGGAGTTGGTTCAGGGAAGCAAACGCAGGGTAACATGTGTCTCTTTGGACTGGTTAGAAACCACAGGGAGGTAAGCTGAGTGTGCGCGTGGAAACGGGAGCCTGCTGGAACTATCCTTGCTTTCCCACTTGGAAGGCTGCCTTCATGCTGCCTTGAAGCTGCCTGACGTCCCCTGCTGTTGACAGGCCTGGAAACCCGGTCGAAATGCTTCTGGGAAGAAAATGAGTTTGCTCCGTCTCAACCCGGTGCTTCCATGGCCGCGGTGGTGGTTAGCCTGACAAGCTCCAGACGAAAGGGAAACTCAAGGTGAGAATTTGCCTCCAGTTTAGGCTCTGCGTAGCCGGGCAGGAAGGGCGGCATGCAGCAGTTTCCATGAGTTCTTAGTCACCGTTCGGGTTTATTTTAAGGGAATTACCCATTTGAGGACTCCTAGGCCCCTCGGGTGTGCATCCATTTCCCTCCAAGGTCACTGAGGACCTCCAGACACCCCCCACGCCGTGGTCCGGCTGAGCAACATCGAGGCCCATTGCTCTGCCCCTCGGAGGCCCTGTGTGCGTGCCGAGTGATGGGCAACACGCTGCACGTTCCTTGAGGAGAGCTCCATTTCCAGAGCCCTCACACGGCCTCAGAACCAGATTTCTGGTGAGTCCGAAGCTCCCAGGAAATCTTTGTCGTCGCCCTTGTGAGAGCTGCCGTGAGAAAACACTCTGCCTACTTCGCGGGCCTCGTACCTGAAGGCACTCTGCTCGAGGAGAACGTCAGCATCTCGCAATGCTGCGTCGCTAACGGGACAGCCGGAGTGAGCACAGGCCTGGAGGGAAGGCCCTGACGTGAGGTGCACAAGCGGAGCCGCGCAGCAGTTTCCGTGAGGCCGTAGCCTCTGCTCTGCGTGTGTTGAACGGCAGTAGAGTTTCCTGGACACCTGGGAGGCTCGCGGGGGCACCCTGTTCCAGGCTGGAACACGGAGTACTCCCGGGCACCCCTGGGTCTGCTGAGCAACATCCAGGCCCGGAGCCCTTTGGAGCCGCTCTCCATACGCCGAGTGTAGGGAAACGCCCTGCACTCTCTCCTGGAGGAGATTCGTTTCCCCACCAAACCCACACTTTCACCAACAGACTTCTGGCACGTCTCACATGCCTTTGAGGTCTTACGCCTTGCCCTAGTCTGAGCTGCCCTGAGAGACCCCTCGGCCTCGCATTCCATCTAGGACCCCCCTGCCGGAAGTCACCCTGCCTCCAAGAGAAAGTCGGCTTGCGTTCTTACTGCGATTTCAGCCCTGTGCTTCCTGTGGCACTGCAGGCTTTGGAATAGCCACAGGCCCCGGAGGCGTAACTAGGCAGGGCATTCCTTGGTTGAGGCAGTTCACTTGACCCAGAACACCCTACTTCGGGGAGTTGGTTCAGGGAAGCAAACGCAGGGTAACATGTGTCTCTTTGGACTGGTTAGAAACCACAGGGAGGTAAGCTGAGTGTGCGCGTGGAAACGGGAGCCTGCTGGAACTATCCTTGCTTTCCCACTTGGAAGGCTGCCTTCATGCTGCCTTGAAGCTGCCTGACGTCCCCTGCTGTTGACAGGCCTGGAAACCCGGTCGAAATGCTTCTGGGAAGAAAATGAGTTTGCTCCGTCTCAACCCGGTGCTTCCATGGCCGCGGTGGTGGTTAGCCTGACAAGCTCCAGACGAAAGGGAAACTCAAGGTGAGAATTTGCCTCCAGTTTAGGCTCTGTGTAGCCGGGCAGGAAGGGCGGCATGCAGCAGTTTCCATGAGTTCTTAGTCACCGTTCGGGTTTATTTTAAGGGAATTACCCATTTGAGGACTCCTAGGCCCCTCGGGTGTGCATCCATTTCCCTCCAAGGTCACTGAGGACCTCCAGACACCCCCCACGCCGTGGTCCGGCTGAGCAACATCGAGGCCCATTGCTCTGCCCCTCGGAGGCCCTGTGTGCGTGCCGAGTGATGGGCAACACGCTGCACGTTCCTTGAGGAGAGCTCCATTTCCAGAGCCCTCACACGGCCTCAGAACCAGATTTCTGGTGAGTCCGAAGCTCCCAGGAAATCTTTGTCGTCGCCCTTGTGAGAGCTGCCGTGAGAAAACACTCTGCCTACTTCGCGGGCCTCGTACCTGAAGGCACTCTGCTCGAGGAGAACGTCAGCATCTCGCAATGCTGCGTCGCTAACGGGACAGCCGGAGTGAGCACAGGCCTGGAGAGAAGGCCCTGACGTGAGGTGCAGAAGCGGAGCCGCGCAGCAGTTTCCGTGAGGCCGTAGCCTCTGCTCTGCGTGTGTTGAACGGCAGTAGAGTTTCCTGGACACCTGGGAGGCTCGCGGGGGCACCCTGTTCCAGGCTGGAACACGGAGTACTCCCGGGCACCCCTGGGTCTGCTGAGCAACATCCAGGCCCGGAGCCCTTTGGAGCCGCTCTCCATACGCCGAGTGTAGGGAAACGCCCTGCACTCTCTCCTGGAGCAGATTCGTTTCCCCACCAAACCCACACTTTCACCAACAGACTTCTGGCACGTCTCACATGCCTTTGAGGTCTTACGCCTTGCCCTAGTCTGAGCTGCCCTGAGAGACCCCTCGGCCTCGCATTCCATCTAGGACCCCCCTGCCGGAAGTCACCCTGCCTCCAAGAGAAAGTCGGCTTGCGTTCTTACTGCGATTTCAGCCCTGTGCTTCCTGTGGCACTGCAGGCTTTGGAATAGCCACAGGCCCCGGAGGCGTAACTAGGCAGGGCATTCCTTGGTTGAGGCAGTTCACTTGACCCAGAACACCCTACTTCGGGGAGTTGGTTCAGGGAAGCAAACGCAGGGTAACATGTGTCTCTTTGGACTGGTTAGAAACCACAGGGAGGTAAGCTGAGTGTGCGCGTGGAAACGGGAGCCTGCTGGAACTATCCTTGCTTTCCCACTTGGAAGGCTGCCTTCATGCTGCCTTGAAGCTGCCTGACGTCCCCTGCTGTTGACAGGCCTGGAAACCCGGTCGAAATGCTTCTGGGAAGAAAATGAGTTTGCTCCGTCTCAACCCGGTGCTTCCATGGCCGCGGTGGTGGTTAGCCTGACAAGCTCCAGACGAAAGGGAAACTCAAGGTGAGAATTTGCCTCCAGTTTAGGCTCTGCGTAGCCGGGCAGGAAGGGCGGCATGCAGCAGTTTCCATGAGTTCTTAGTCACCGTTCGGGTTTATTTTAAGGGAATTACCCATTTGAGGACTCCTAGGCCCCTCGGGTGTGCATCCATTTCCCTCCAAGGTCACTGAGGACCTCCAGACACCCCCCACGCCGTGGTCCGGCTGAGCAACATCGAGGCCCATTGCTCTGCCCCTCGGAGGCCCTGTGTGCGTGCCGAGTGATGGGCAACACGCTGCACGTTCCTTGAGGAGAGCTCCATTTCCAGAGCCCTCACACGGCCTCAGAACCAGATTTCTGGTGAGTCCGAAGCTCCCAGGAAATCTTTGTCGTCGCCCTTGTGAGAGCTGCCGTGAGAAAACACTCTGCCTACTTCGCGGGCCTCGTACCTGAAGGCACTCTGCTCGAGGAGAACGTCAGCATCTCGCAATGCTGCGTCGCTAACGGGACAGCCGGAGTGAGCACAGGCCTGGAGGGAAGGCCCTGACGTGAGGTGCACAAGCGGAGCCGCGCAGCAGTTTCCGTGAGGCCGTAGCCTCTGCTCTGCGTGTGTTGAACGGCAGTAGAGTTTCCTGGACACCTGGGAGGCTCGCGGGGGCACCCTGTTCCAGGCTGGAACACGGAGTACTCCCGGGCACCCCTGGGTCTGCTGAGCAACATCCAGGCCCGGAGCCCTTTGGAGCCGCTCTCCATACGCCGAGTGTAGGGAAACGCCCTGCACTCTCTCCTGGAGGAGATTCGTTTCCCCACCAAACCCACACTTTCACCAACAGACTTCTGGCACGTCTCACATGCCTTTGAGGTCTTACGCCTTGCCCTAGTCTGAGCTGCCCTGAGAGACCCCTCGGCCTCGCATTCCATCTAGGACCCACCTGCCGGAAGTCACCCTGCCTCCAAGAGAAAGTCGGCTTGCGTTCTTACTGCGATTTCAGCCCTGTGCTTCCTGTGGCACTGCAGGCTTTGGAATAGCCACAGGCCCCAGAGGCGTAACTAGGCAGGGCATTCCTTGGTTGAGGCAGTTCACTTGACCCAGAACACCCTACTTCGGGGAGTTGGTTCAGGGAAGCAAACGCAGGGTAACATGTGTCTCTTTGGACTGGTTAGAAACCACAGGGAGGTAAGCTGAGTGTGCGCGTGGAAACGGGAGCCTGCTGGAACTATCCTTGCTTTCCCACTTGGAAGGCTGCCTTCATGCTGCCTTGAAGCTGCCTGACGTCCCCTGCTGTTGACAGGCCTGGAAACCCGGTCGAAATGCTTCTGGGAAGAAAATGAGTTTGCTCCGTCTCAACCCGGTGCTTCCATGGCCGCGGTGGTGGTTAGCCTGACAAGCTCCAGACGAAAGGGAAACTCAAGGTGAGAATTTGCCTCCAGTTTAGGCTCTGCGTAGCCGGGCAGGAAGGGCGGCATGCAGCAGTTTCCATGAGTTCTTAGTCACCGTTCGGGTTTATTTTAAGGGAATTACCCATTTGAGGACTCCTAGGCCCCTCGGGTGTGCATCCATTTCCCTCCAAGGTCACTGAGGACCTCCAGACACCCCCCACGCCGTGGTCCGGCTGAGCAACCTCGAGGCCCATTGCTCTGCCCCTCGGAGGCCCTGTGTGCGTGCCGAGTGATGGGCAACACGCTGCACGTTCCTTGAGGAGAGCTCCATTTCCAGAGCCCTCACACGGCCTCAGAACCAGATTTCTGGTGAGTCCGAAGCTCCCAGGAAATCTTTGTCGTCGCCCTTGTGAGAGCTGCCGTGAGAAAACACTCTGCCTACTTCGCGGGCCTCGTACCTGAAGGCACTCTGCTCGAGGAGAACGTCAGCATCTCGCAATGCTGCGTCGCTAACGGGACAGCCGGAGTGAGCACAGGCCTGGAGGGAAGGCCCTGACGTGAGGTGCAGAAGCGGAGCCGCGCAGCAGTTTCCGTGAGGCCGTAGCCTCTGCTCTGCGTGTGTTGAACGGCAGTAGAGTTTCCTGGACACCTGGGAGGCTCGCGGGGGCACCCTGTTCCAGGCTGGAACACGGAGTACTCCCGGGCACCCCTGGGTCTGCTGAGCAACATCCAGGCCCGGAGCCCTTTGGAGCCGCTCTCCATACGCCGAGTGTAGGGAAACGCCCTGCACTCTCTCCTGGAGCAGATTCGTTTCCCCACCAAACCCACACTTTCACCAACAGACTTCTGGCACGTCTCACATGCCTTTGAGGTCTTACGCCTTGCCCTAGTCTGAGCTGCCCTGAGAGACCCCTCGGCCTCGCATTCCATCTAGGACCCCCCTGCCGGAAGTCACCCTGCCTCCAAGAGAAAGTCGGCTTGCGTTCTTACTGCGATTTCAGCCCTGTGCTTCCTGTGGCACTGCAGGCTTTGGAATAGCCACAGGCCCCAGAGGCGTAACTAGGCAGGGCATTCCTTGGTTGAGGCAGTTCACTTGACCCAGAACACCCTACTTCGGGGAGTTGGTTCAGGGAAGCAAACGCAGGGTAACATGTGTCTCTTTGGACTGGTTAGAAACCACAGGGAGGTAAGCTGAGTGTGCGCGTGGAAACGGGAGCCTGCTGGAACTATCCTTGCTTTCCCACTTGGAAGGCTGCCTTCATGCTGCCTTGAAGCTGCCTGACGTCCCCTGCTGTTGACAGGCCTGGAAACCCGGTCGAAATGCTTCTGGGAAGAAAATGAGTTTGCTCCGTCTCAACCCGGTGCTTCCATGGCCGCGGTGGTGGTTAGCCTGACAAGCTCCGGAACGAAAGGGAAACTCAACGTGAGAATTTGCCTCCAGTTTAGGCTCTGCGTAGCCGGGCAGGAAGGGCGGCATGCAGCAGTTTCCATGAGTTCTTAGTCACCGTTCGGGTTTATTTTAAGGGAATTACCCATTTGAGGACTCCTAGGCCCCTCGGGTGTGCATCCATTTCCCTCCAAGGTCACTGAGGACCTCCAGACACCCCCCACGCCGTGGTCCGGCTGAGCAACATCGAGGCCCATTGCTCTGCCCCTCGGAGGCCCTGTGTGCGTGCCGAGTGATGGGCAACACGCTGCACGTTCCTTGAGGAGAGCTCCATTTCCAGAGCCCTCACACGGCCTCAGAACCAGATTTCTGGTGAGTCCGAAGCTCCCAGGAAATCTTTGTCGTCGCCCTTGTGAGAGCTGCCGTGAGAAAACACTCTGCCTACTTCGCGGGCCTCGTACCTGAAGGCACTCTGCTCGAGGAGAACGTCAGCATCTCGCAATGCTGCGTCGCTAACGGGACAGCCGGAGTGAGCACAGGCCTGGAGGGAAGGCCCTGACGTGAGGTGCACAAGCGGAGCCGCGCAGCAGTTTCCGTGAGGCCGTAGCCTCTGCTCTGCGTGTGTTGAACGGCAGTAGAGTTTCCTGGACACCTGGGAGGCTCGCGGGGGCACCCTGTTCCAGGCTGGAACACGGAGTACTCCCGGGCACCCCTGGGTCTGCTGAGCAACATCCAGGCCCGGAGCCCTTTGGAGCCGCTCTCCATACGCCGAGTGTAGGGAAACGCCCTGCACTCTCTCCTGGAGGAGATTCGTTTCCCCACCAAACCCACACTTTCACCAACAGACTTCTGGCACGTCTCACATGCCTTTGAGGTCTTACGCCTTGCCCTAGTCTGAGCTGCCCTGAGAGACCCCTCGGCCTCGCATTCCATCTAGGACCCCCCTGCCGGAAGTCACCCTGCCTCCAAGAGAAAGTCGGCTTGCGTTCTTACTGCGATTTCAGCCCTGTGCTTCCTGTGGCACTGCAGGCTTTGGAATAGCCACAGGCCCCGGAGGCGTAACTAGGCAGGGCATTCCTTGGTTGAGGCAGTTCACTTGACCCAGAACACCCTACTTCGGGGAGTTGGTTCAGGGAAGCAAACGCAGGGTAACATGTGTCTCTTTGGACTGGTTAGAAACCACAGGGAGGTAAGCTGAGTGTGCGCGTGGAAACGGGAGCCTGCTGGAACTATCCTTGCTTTCCCACTTGGAAGGCTGCCTTCATGCTGCCTTGAAGCTGCCTGACGTCCCCTGCTGTTGACAGGCCTGGAAACCCGGTCGAAATGCTTCTGGGAAGAAAATGAGTTTGCTCCGTCTCAACCCGGTGCTTCCATGGCCGCGGTGGTGGTTAGCCTGACAAGCTCCAGACGAAAGGGAAACTCAAGGTGAGAATTTGCCTCCAGTTTAGGCTCTGCGTAGCCGGGCAGGAAGGGCGGCATGCAGCAGTTTCCATGAGTTCTTAGTCACCGTTCGGGTTTATTTTAAGGGAATTACCCATTTGAGGACTCCTAGGCCCCTCGGGTGTGCATCCATTTCCCTCCAAGGTCACTGAGGACCTCCAGACACCCCCCACGCCGTGGTCCGGCTGAGCAACATCGAGGCCCATTGCTCTGCCCCTCGGAGGCCCTGTGTGCGTGCCGAGTGATGGGCAACACGCTGCACGTTCCTTGAGGAGAGCTCCATTTCCAGAGCCCTCACACGGCCTCAGAACCAGATTTCTGGTGAGTCCGAAGCTCCCAGGAAATCTTTGTCGTCGCCCTTGTGAGAGCTGCCGTGAGAAAACACTCTGCCTACTTCGCGGGCCTCGTACCTGAAGGCACTCTGCTCGAGGAGAACGTCAGCATCTCGCAATGCTGCGTCGCTAACGGGACAGCCGGAGTGAGCACAGGCCTGGAGAGAAGGCCCTGACGTGAGGTGCACAAGCGGAGCCGCGCAGCAGTTTCCGTGAGGCCGTAGCCTCTGCTCTGCGTGTGTTGAACGGCAGTAGAGTTTCCTGGACACCTGGGAGGCTCGCGGGGGCACCCTGTTCCAGGCTGGAACACGGAGTACTCCCGGGCACCCCTGGGTCTGCTGAGCAACATCCAGGCCCGGAGCCCTTTGGAGCCGCTCTCCATACGCCGAGTGTAGGGAAACGCCCTGCACTCTCTCCTGGAGCAGATTCGTTTCCCCACCAAACCCACACTTTCACCAACAGACTTCTGGCACGTCTCACATGCCTTTGAGGTCTTACGCCTTGCCCTAGTCTGAGCTGCCCTGAGAGACCCCTCGGCCTCGCATTCCATCTAGGACCCCCCTGCCGGAAGTCACCCTGCCTCCAAGAGAAAGTCGGCTTGCGTTCTTACTGCGATTTCAGCCCTGTGCTTCCTGTGGCACTGCAGGCTTTGGAATAGCCACAGGCCCCAGAGGCGTAACTAGGCAGGGCATTCCTTGGTTGAGGCAGTTCACTTGACCCAGAACACCCTACTTCGGGGAGTTGGTTCAGGGAAGCAAACGCAGGGTAACATGTGTCTCTTTGGACTGGTTAGAAACCACAGGGAGGTAAGCTGAGTGTGCGCGTGGAAACGGGAGCCTGCTGGAACTATCCTTGCTTTCCCACTTGGAAGGCTGCCTTCATGCTGCCTTGAAGCTGCCTGACGTCCCCTGCTGTTGACAGGCCTGGAAACCCGGTCGAAATGCTTCTGGGAAGAAAATGAGTTTGCTCCGTCTCAACCCGGTGCTTCCATGGCCGCGGTGGTGGTTAGCCTGACAAGCTCCGGAACGAAAGGGAAACTCAACGTGAGAATTTGCCTCCAGTTTAGGCTCTGCGTAGCCGGGCAGGAAGGGCGGCATGCAGCAGTTTCCATGAGTTCTTAGTCACCGTTCGGGTTTATTTTAAGGGAATTACCCATTTGAGGACTCCTAGGCCCCTCGGGTGTGCATCCATTTCCCTCCAAGGTCACTGAGGACCTCCAGACACCCCCCACGCCGTGGTCCGGCTGAGCAACATCGAGGCCCATTGCTCTGCCCCTCGGAGGCCCTGTGTGCGTGCCGAGTGATGGGCAACACGCTGCACGTTCCTTGAGGAGAGCTCCATTTCCAGAGCCCTCACACAGCCTCAGAACCAGATTTCTGGTGAGTCCGAAGCTCCCAGGAAATCTTTGTCGTCGCCCTTGTGAGAGCTGCCGTGAGAAAACACTCTGCCTACTTCGCGGGCCTCGTACCTGAAGGCACTCTGCTCGAGGAGAACGTCAGCATCTCGCAATGCTGCGTCGCTAACGGGACAGCCGGAGTGAGCACAGGCCTGGAGGGAAGGCCCTGACGTGAGGTGCACAAGCGGAGCCGCGCAGCAGTTTCCGTGAGGCCGTAGCCTCTGCTCTGCGTGTGTTGAACGGCAGTAGAGTTTCCTGGACACCTGGGAGGCTCGCGGGGGCACCCTGTTCCAGGCTGGAACACGGAGTACTCCCGGGCACCCCTGGGTCTGCTGAGCAACATCCAGGCCCGGAGCCCTTTGGAGCCGCTCTCCATACGCCGAGTGTAGGGAAACGCCCTGCACTCTCTCCTGGAGGAGATTCGTTTCCCCACCAAACCCACACTTTCACCAACAGACTTCTGGCACGTCTCACATGCCTTTGAGGTCTTACGCCTTGCCCTAGTCTGAGCTGCCCTGAGAGACCCCTCGGCCTCGCATTCCATCTACGACCCCCCTGCCGGAAGTCACCCTGCCTCCAAGAGAAAGTCGGCTTGCGTTCTTACTGCGATTTCAGCCCTGTGCTTCCTGTGGCACTGCAGGCTTTGGAATAGCCACAGGCCCCGGAGGCGTAACTAGGCAGGGCATTCCTTGGTTGAGGCAGTTCACTTGACCCAGAACACCCTACTTCGGGGAGTTGGTTCAGGGAAGCAAACGCAGGGTAACATGTGTCTCTTTGGACTGGTTAGAAACCACAGGGAGGTAAGCTGAGTGTGCGCGTGGAAACGGGAGCCTGCTGGAACTATCCTTGCTTTCCCACTTGGAAGGCTGCCTTCATGCTGCCTTGAAGCTGCCTGACGTCCCCTGCTGTTGACAGGCCTGGAAACCCGGTCGAAATGCTTCTGGGAAGAAAATGAGTTTGCTCCGTCTCAACCCGGTGCTTCCATGGCCGCGGTGGTGGTTAGCCTGACAAGCTCCGGAACGAAAGGGAAACTCAACGTGAGAATTTGCCTCCAGTTTAGGCTCTGCGTAGCCGGGCAGGAAGGGCGGCATGCAGCAGTTTCCATGAGTTCTTAGTCACCGTTCGGGTTTATTTTAAGGGAATTACCCATTTGAGGACTCCTAGGCCCCTCGGGTGTGCATCCATTTCCCTCCAAGGTCACTGAGGACCTCCAGACACCCCCCACGCCGTGGTCCGGCTGAGCAACATCGAGGCCCATTGCTCTGCCCCTCGGAGGCCCTGTGTGCGTGCCGAGTGATGGGCAACACGCTGCACGTTCCTTGAGGAGAGCTCCATTTCCAGAGCCCTCACACGGCCTCAGAACCAGATTTCTGGTGAGTCCGAAGCTCCCAGGAAATCTTTGTCGTCGCCCTTGTGAGAGCTGCCGTGAGAAAACACTCTGCCTACTTCGCGGGCCTCGTACCTGAAGGCACTCTGCTCGAGGAGAACGTCAGCATCTCGCAATGCTGCGTCGCTAACGGGACAGCCGGAGTGAGCACAGGCCTGGAGAGAAGGCCCTGACGTGAGGTGCACAAGCGGAGCCGCGCAGCAGTTTCCGTGAGGCCGTAGCCTCTGCTCTGCGTGTGTTGAACGGCAGTAGAGTTTCCTGGACACCTGGGAGGCTCGCGGGGGCACCCTGTTCCAGGCTGGAACACGGAGTACTCCCGGGCACCCCTGGGTCTGCTGAGCAACATCCAGGCCCGGAGCCCTTTGGAGCCGCTCTCCATACGCCGAGTGTAGGGAAACGCCCTGCACTCTCTCCTGGAGCAGATTCGTTTCCCCACCAAACCCACACTTTCACCAACAGACTTCTGGCACGTCTCACATGCCTTTGAGGTCTTACGCCTTGCCCTAGTCTGAGCTGCCCTGAGAGACCCCTCGGCCTCGCATTCCATCTACGACCCCCCTGCCGGAAGTCACCCTGCCTCCAAGAGAAAGTCGGCTTGCGTTCTTACTGCGATTTCAGCCCTGTGCTTCCTGTGGCACTGCAGGCTTTGGAATAGCCACAGGCCCCAGAGGCGTAACTAGGCAGGGCATTCCTTGGTTGAGGCAGTTCACTTGACCCAGAACACCCTACTTCGGGGAGTTGGTTCAGGGAAGCAAACGCAGGGTAACATGTGTCTCTTTGGACTGGTTAGAAACCACAGGGAGGTAAGCTGAGTGTGCGCGTGGAAACGGGAGCCTGCTGGAACTATCCTTGCTTTCCCACTTGGAAGGCTGCCTTCATGCTGCCTTGAAGCTGCCTGACGTCCCCTGCTGTTGACAGGCCTGGAAACCCGGTCGAAATGCTTCTGGGAAGAAAATGAGTTTGCTCCGTCTCAACCCGGTGCTTCCATGGCCGCGGTGGTGGTTAGCCTGACAAGCTCCGGAACGAAAGGGAAACTCAACGTGAGAATTTGCCTCCAGTTTAGGCTCTGCGTAGCCGGGCAGGAAGGGCGGCATGCAGCAGTTTCCATGAGTTCTTAGTCACCGTTCGGGTTTATTTTAAGGGAATTACCCATTTGAGGACTCCTAGGCCCCTCGGGTGTGCATCCATTTCCCTCCAAGGTCACTGAGGACCTCCAGACACCCCCCACGCCGTGGTCCGGCTGAGCAACATCGAGGCCCATTGCTCTGCCCCTCGGAGGCCCTGTGTGCGTGCCGAGTGATGGGCAACACGCTGCACGTTCCTTGAGGAGAGCTCCATTTCCAGAGCCCTCACACGGCCTCAGAACCAGATTTCTGGTGAGTCCGAAGCTCCCAGGAAATCTTTGTCGTCGCCCTTGTGAGAGCTGCCGTGAGAAAACACTCTGCCTACTTCGCGGGCCTCGTACCTGAAGGCACTCTGCTCGAGGAGAACGTCAGCATCTCGCAATGCTGCGTCGCTAACGGGACAGCCGGAGTGAGCACAGGCCTGGAGGGAAGGCCCTGACGTGAGGTGCACAAGCGGAGCCGCGCAGCAGTTTCCGTGAGGCCGTAGCCTCTGCTCTGCGTGTGTTGAACGGCAGTAGAGTTTCCTGGACACCTGGGAGGCTCGCGGGGGCACCCTGTTCCAGGCTGGAACACGGAGTACTCCCGGGCACCCCTGGGTCTGCTGAGCAACATCCAGGCCCGGAGCCCTTTGGAGCCGCTCTCCATACGCCGAGTGTAGGGAAACGCCCTGCACTCTCTCCTGGAGGAGATTCGTTTCCCCACCAAACCCACACTTTCACCAACAGACTTCTGGCACGTCTCACATGCCTTTGAGGTCTTACGCCTTGCCCTAGTCTGAGCTGCCCTGAGAGACCCCTCGGCCTCGCATTCCATCTAGGACCCACCTGCCGGAAGTCACCCTGCCTCCAAGAGAAAGTCGGCTTGCGTTCTTACTGCGATTTCAGCCCTGTGCTTCCTGTGGCACTGCAGGCTTTGGAATAGCCACAGGCCCCGGAGGCGTAACTAGGCAGGGCATTCCTTGGTTGAGGCAGTTCACTTGACCCAGAACACCCTACTTCGGGGAGTTGGTTCAGGGAAGCAAACGCAGGGTAACATGTGTCTCTTTGGACTGGTTAGAAACCACAGGGAGGTAAGCTGAGTGTGCGCGTGGAAACGGGAGCCTGCTGGAACTATCCTTGCTTTCCCACTTGGAAGGCTGCCTTCATGCTGCCTTGAAGCTGCCTGACGTCCCCTGCTGTTGACAGGCCTGGAAACCCGGTCGAAATGCTTCTGGGAAGAAAATGAGTTTGCTCCGTCTCAACCCGGTGCTTCCATGGCCGCGGTGGTGGTTAGCCTGATAAGCTCCGGAACGAAAGGGAAACTCAACGAGAGAATTTGCCTCCAGTTTAGGCTCTGCGTAGCCGGGCAGGAAGGGCGGCATGCAGCAGTTTCCATGAGTTCTTAGTCACCGTTCGGGTTTATTTTAAGGGAATTACCCATTTGAGGACTCGTAGGCCCCTCGGGTGTGCATCCATTTCCCTCCAAGGTCACTGAGGACCTCCAGACACCCCCCACGCCGTGGTCCGGCTGAGCAACATCGAGGCCCATTGCTCTGCCCCTCGGAGGCCCTGTGTGCGTGCCGAGTGATGGGCAACACGCTGCACGTTCCTTGAGGAGAGCTCCATTTCCAGAGCCCTCACACGGCCTCAGAACCAGATTTCTGGTGAGTCCGAAGCTCCCAGGAAATCTTTGTCGTCGCCCTTGTGAGAGCTGCCGTGAGAAAACACTCTGCCTACTTCGCGGGCCTCGTACCTGAAGGCACTCTGCTCGAGGAGAACGTCAGCATCTCGCAATGCTGCGTCGCTAACGGGACACCCGGAGTGAGCACAGGCCTGGAGAGAAGGCCCTGACGTGAGGTGCACAAGCGGAGCCGCGCAGCAGTTTCCGTGAGGCCGTAGCCTCTGCTCTGCGTGTGTTGAACGGCAGTAGAGTTTCCTGGACACCTGGGAGGCTCGCGGGGGCACCCTGTTCCAGGCTGGAACACGGAGTACTCCCGGGCACCCCTGGGTCTGCTGAGCAACATCCAGGCCCGGAGCCCTTTGGAGCCGCTCTCCATACGCCGAGTGTAGGGAAACGCCCTGCACTCTCTCCTGGAGGAGATTCGTTTCCCCACCAAACCCACACTTTCACCAACAGACTTCTGGCACGTCTCACATGCCTTTGAGGTCTTACGCCTTGCCCTAGTCTGAGCTGCCCTGAGAGACCCCTCGGCCTCGCATTCCATCTAGGACCCACCTGCCGGAAGTCACCCTGCCTCCAAGAGAAAGTCGGCTTGCGTTCTTACTGCGATTTCAGCCCTGTGCTTCCTGTGGCACTGCAGGCTTTGGAATAGCCACAGGCCCCGGAGGCGTAACTAGGCAGGGCATTCCTTGGTTGAGGCAGTTCACTTGACCCAGAACACCCTACTTCGGGGAGTTGGTTCAGGGAAGCAAACGCAGGGTAACATGTGTCTCTTTGGACTGGTTAGAAACCACAGGGAGGTAAGCTGAGTGTGCGCGTGGAAACGGGAGCCTGCTGGAACTATCCTTGCTTTCCCACTTGGAAGGCTGCCTTCATGCTGCCTTGAAGCTGCCTGACGTCCCCTGCTGTTGACAGGCCTGGAAACCCGGTCGAAATGCTTCTGGGAAGAAAATGAGTTTGCTCCGTCTCAACCCGGTGCTTCCATGGCCGCGGTGGTGGTTAGCCTGACAAGCTCCAGACGAAAGGGAAACTCAACGTGAGAATTTGCCTCCAGTTTAGGCTCTGCGTAGCCGGGCAGGAAGGGCGGCATGCAGCAGTTTCCATGAGTTCTTAGTCACCGTTCGGGTTTATTTTAAGGGAATTACCCATTTGAGGACTCCTAGGCCCCTCGGGTGTGCATCCATTTCCCTCCAAGGTCACTGAGGACCTCCAGACACCCCCCACGCCGTGGTCCGGCTGAGCAACATCGAGGCCCATTGCTCTGCCCCTCGGAGGCCCTGTGTGCGTGCCGAGTGATGGGCAACACGCTGCACGTTCCTTGAGGAGAGCTCCATTTCCAGAGCCCTCACACGGCCTCAGAACCAGATTTCTGGTGAGTCCGAAGCTCCCAGGAAATCTTTGTCGTCGCCCTTGTGAGAGCTGCCGTGAGAAAACACTCTGCCTACTTCGCGGGCCTCGTACCTGAAGGCACTCTGCTCGAGGAGAACGTCAGCATCTCGCAATGCTGCGTCGCTAACGGGACAGCCGGAGTGAGCACAGGCCTGGAGGGAAGGCCCTGACGTGAGGGGCACAAGCGGAGCCGCGCAGCAGTTTCCGTGAGGCCGTAGCCTCTGCTCTGCGTGTGTTGAACGGCAGTAGAGTTTCCTGGACACCTGGGAGGCTCGCGGGGGCACCCTGTTCCAGGCTGGAACACGGAGTACTCCCGGGCACCCCTGGGTCTGCTGAGCAACATCCAGGCCCGGAGCCCTTTGGAGCCGCTCTCCATACGCCGAGTGTAGGGAAACGCCCTGCACTCTCTCCTGGAGGAGATTCGTTTCCCCACCAAACCCACACTTTCACCAACAGACTTCTGGCACGTCTCACATGCCTTTGAGGTCTTACGCCTTGCCCTAGTCTGAGCTGCCCTGAGAGACCCCTCGGCCTCGCATTCCATCTAGGACCCACCTGCCGGAAGTCACCCTGCCTCCAAGAGAAAGTCGGCTTGCGTTCTTACTGCGATTTCAGCCCTGTGCTTCCTGTGGCACTGCAGGCTTTGGAATAGCCACAGGCCCCGGAGGCGTAACTAGGCAGGGCATTCCTTGGTTGAGGCAGTTCACTTGACCCAGAACACCCTACTTCGGGGAGTTGGTTCAGGGAAGCAAACGCAGGGTAACATGTGTCTCTTTGGACTGGTTAGAAACCACAGGGAGGTAAGCTGAGTGTGCGCGTGGAAACGGGAGCCTGCTGGAACTATCCTTGCTTTCCCACTTGGAAGGCTGCCTTCATGCTGCCTTGAAGCTGCCTGACGTCCCCTGCTGTTGACAGGCCTGGAAACCCGGTCGAAATGCTTCTGGGAAGAAAATGAGTTTGCTCCGTCTCAACCCGGTGCTTCCATGGCCGCGGTGGTGGTTAGCCTGACAAGCTCCGGAACGAAAGGGAAACTCAACGTGAGAATTTGCCTCCAGTTTAGGCTCTGCGTAGCCGGGCAGGAAGGGCGGCATGCAGCAGTTTCCATGAGTTCTTAGTCACCGTTCGGGTTTATTTTAAGGGAATTACCCATTTGAGGACTCGTAGGCCCCTCGGGTGTGCATCCATTTCCCTCCAAGGTCACTGAGGACCTCCAGACACCCCCCACGCCGTGGTCCGGCTGAGCAACATCGAGGCCCATTGCTCTGCCCCTCGGAGGCCCTGTGTGCGTGCCGAGTGATGGGCAACACGCTGCACGTTCCTTGAGGAGAGCTCCATTTCCAGAGCCCTCACACGGCCTCAGAACCAGATTTCTGGTGAGTCCGAAGCTCCCAGGAAATCTTTGTCGTCGCCCTTGTGAGAGCTGCCGTGAGAAAACACTCTGCCTACTTCGCGGGCCTCGTACCTGAAGGCACTCTGCTCGAGGAGAACGTCAGCATCTCGCAATGCTGCGTCGCTAACGGGACAGCCGGAGTGAGCACAGGCCTGGAGGGAAGGCCCTGACGTGAGGGGCACAAGCGGAGCCGCGCAGCAGTTTCCGTGAGGCCGTAGCCTCTGCTCTGCGTGTGTTGAACGGCAGTAGAGTTTCCTGGACACCTGGGAGGCTCGCGGGGGCACCCTGTTCCAGGCTGGAACACGGAGTACTCCCGGGCACCCCTGGGTCTGCTGAGCAACATCCAGGCCCGGAGCCCTTTGGAGCCGCTCTCCATACGCCGAGTGTAGGGAAACGCCCTGCACTCTCTCCTGGAGGAGATTCGTTTCCCCACCAAACCCACACTTTCACCAACAGACTTCTGGCACGTCTCACATGCCTTTGAGGTCTTACGCCTTGCCCTAGTCTGAGCTGCCCTGAGAGACCCCTCGGCCTCGCATTCCATCTAGGACCCACCTGCCGGAAGTCACCCTGCCTCCAAGAGAAAGTCGGCTTGCGTTCTTACTGCGATTTCAGCCCTGTGCTTCCTGTGGCACTGCAGGCTTTGGAATAGCCACAGGCCCCGGAGGCGTAACTAGGCAGGGCATTCCTTGGTTGAGGCAGTTCACTTGACCCAGAACACCCTACTTCGGGGAGTTGGTTCAGGGAAGCAAACGCAGGGTAACATGTGTCTCTTTGGACTGGTTAGAAACCACAGGGAGGTAAGCTGAGTGTGCGCGTGGAAACAGGAGCCTGCTGGAACTATCCTTGCTTTCCCACTTGGAAGGCTGCCTTCATGCTGCCTTGAAGCTGCCTGACGTCCCCTGCTGTTGACAGGCCTGGAAACCCGGTCGAAATGCTTCTGGGAAGAAAATGAGTTTGCTCCGTCTCAACCCGGTGCTTCCATGGCCGCGGTGGTGGTTAGCCTGACAAGCTCCGGAACGAAAGGGAAACTCAACGTGAGAATTTGCCTCCAGTTTAGGCTCTGCGTAGCCGGGCAGGAAGGGCGGCATGCAGCAGTTTCCATGAGTTCTTAGTCACCGTTCGGGTTTATTTTAAGGGAATTACCCATTTGAGGACTCCTAGGCCCCTCGGGTGTGCATCCATTTCCCTCCAAGGTCACTGAGGACCTCCAGACACCCCCCACGCCGTGGTCCGGCTGAGCAACATCGAGGCCCATTGCTCTGCCCCTCGGAGGCCCTGTGTGCGTGCCGAGTGATGGGCAACACGCTGCACGTTCCTTGAGGAGAGCTCCATTTCCAGAGCCCTCACACGGCCTCAGAACCAGATTTCTGGTGAGTCCGAAGCTCCCAGGAAATCTTTGTCGTCGCCCTTGTGAGAGCTGCCGTGAGAAAACACTCTGCCTACTTCGCGGGCCTCGTACCTGAAGGCACTCTGCTCGAGGAGAACGTCAGCATCTCGCAATGCTGCGTCGCTAACGGGACAGCCGGAGTGAGCACAGGCCTGGAGGGAAGGCCCTGACGTGAGGTGCACAAGCGGAGCCGCGCAGCAGTTTCCGTGAGGCCGTAGCCTCTGCTCTGCGTGTGTTGAACGGCAGTAGAGTTTCCTGGACACCTGGGAGGCTCGCGGGGGCACCCTGTTCCAGGCTGGAACACGGAGTACTCCCGGGCACCCCTGGGTCTGCTGAGCAACATCCAGGCCCGGAGCCCTTTGGAGCCGCTCTCCATACGCCGAGTGTAGGGAAACGCCCTGCACTCTCTCCTGGAGGAGATTCGTTTCCCCACCAAACCCACACTTTCACCAACAGACTTCTGGCACGTCTCACATGCCTTTGAGGTCTTACGCCTTGCCCTAGTCTGAGCTGCCCTGAGAGACCCCTCGGCCTCGCATTCCATCTAGGACCCCCCTGCCGGAAGTCACCCTGTCTCCAAGAGAAAGTCGGCTTGCGTTCTTACTGCGATTTCAGCCCTGTGCTTCCTGTGGCACTGCAGGCTTTGGAATAGCCAGAGGCCCCGGAGGCGTAACTAGGCAGGGCATTCCTTGGTTGAGGCAGTTCACTTGACCCAGAACACCCTACTTCGGGGAGTTGGTTCAGGGAAGCAAACGCAGGGTAACATGTGTCTCTTTGGACTGGTTAGAAACCACAGGGAGGTAAGCTGAGTGTGCGCGTGGAAACGGGAGCCTGCTGGAACTATCCTTGCTTTCCCACTTGGAAGGCTGCCTTCATGCTGCCTTGAAGCTGCCTGACGTCCCCTGCTGTTGACAGGCCTGGAAACCCGGTCGAAATGCTTCTGGGAAGAAAATGAGTTTGCTCCGTCTCAACCCGGTGCTTCCATGGCCGCGGTGGTGGTTAGCCTGACAAGCTCCGGAACGAAAGGGAAACTCAACGTGAGAATTTGCCTCCAGTTTAGGCTCTGCGTAGCCGGGCAGGAAGGGCGGCATGCAGCAGTTTCCATGAGTTCTTAGTCACCGTTCGGGTTTATTTTAAGGGAATTACCCATTTGAGGACTCCTAGGCCCCTCGGGTGTGCATCCATTTCCCTCCAAGGTCACTGAGGACCTCCAGACACCCCCCACGCCGTGGTCCGGCTGAGCAACATCGAGGCCCATTGCTCTGCCCCTCGGAGGCCCTGTGTGCGTGCCGAGTGATGGGCAACACGCTGCACGTTCCTTGAGGAGAGCTCCATTTCCAGAGCCCTCACACGGCCTCAGAACCAGATTTCTGGTGAGTCCGAAGCTCCCAGGAAATCTTTGTCGTCGCCCTTGTGAGAGCTGCCGTGAGAAAACACTCTGCCTACTTCGCGGGCCTCGTACCTGAAGGCACTCTGCTCGAGGAGAACGTCAGCATCTCGCAATGCTGCGTCGCTAACGGGACAGCCGGAGTGAGCACAGGCCTGGAGGGAAGGCCCTGACGTGAGGTGCACAAGCGGAGCCGCGCAGCAGTTTCCGTGAGGCCGTAGCCTCTGCTCTGCGTGTGTTGAACGGCAGTAGAGTTTCCTGGACACCTGGGAGGCTCGCGGGGGCACCCTGTTCCAGGCTGGAACACGGAGTACTCCCGGGCACCCCTGGGTCTGCTGAGCAACATCCAGGCCCGGAGCCCTTTGGAGCCGCTCTCCATATGCCGAGTGTAGGGAAACGCCCTGCCCTCTCTCCTGGAGGAGATTCGTTTCCCCACCAAACCCACACTTTCACCAACAGACTTCTGGCACGTCTCACATGCCTTTGAGGTCTTACGCCTTGCCCTAGTCTGAGCTGCCCTGAGAGACCCCTCGGCCTCGCATTCCATCTACGACCCCCCTGCCGGAAGTCACCCTGCCTCCAAGAGAAAGTCGGCTTGCGTTCTTACTGCGATTTCAGCCCTGTGCTTCCTGTGGCACTGCAGGCTTTGGAATAGCCAGAGGCCCCGGAGGCGTAACTAGGCAGGGCATTCCTTGGTTGAGGCAGTTCACTTGACCCAGAACACCCTACTTCGGGGAGTTGGTTCAGGGAAGCAAACGCAGGGTAACATGTGTCTCTTTGGACTGGTTAGAAACCACAGGGAGGTAAGCTGAGTGTGCGCGTGGAAACGGGAGCCTGCTGGAACTATCCTTGCTTTCCCACTTGGAAGGCTGCCTTCATGCTGCCTTGAAGCTGCCTGACGTCCCCTGCTGTTGACAGGCCTGGAAACCCGGTCGAAATGCTTCTGGGAAGAAAATGAGTTTGCTCCGTCTCAACCCGGTGCTTCCATGGCCGCGGTGGTGGTTAGCCTGACAAGCTCCGGAACGAAAGGGAAACTCAACGTGAGAATTTGCCTCCAGTTTAGGCTCTGCGTAGCCGGGCAGGAAGGGCGGCATGCAGCAGTTTCCATGAGTTCTTAGTCACCGTTCGGGTTTATTTTAAGGGAATTACCCATTTGAGGACTCCTAGGCCCCTCGGGTGTGCATCCATTTCCCTCCAAGGTCACTGAGGACCTCCAGACACCCCCCACGCCGTGGTCCGGCTGAGCAACATCGAGGCCCATTGCTCTGCCCCTCGGAGGCCCTGTGTGCGTGCCGAGTGATGGGCAACACGCTGCACGTTCCTTGAGGAGAGCTCCATTTCCAGAGCCCTCACACGGCCTCAGAACCAGATTTCTGGTGAGTCCGAAGCTCCCAGGAAATCTTTGTCGTCGCCCTTGTGAGAGCTGCCGTGAGAAAACACTCTGCCTACTTCGCGGGCCTCGTACCTGAAGGCACTCTGCTCGAGGAGAACGTCAGCATCTCGCAATGCTGCGTCGCTAACGGGACAGCCGGAGTGAGCACAGGCCTGGAGGGAAGGCCCTGACGTGAGGTGCACAAGCGGAGCCGCGCAGCAGTTTCCGTGAGGCCGTAGCCTCTGCTCTGTGTGTGTTGAACGGCAGTAGAGTTTCCTGGACACCTGGGAGGCTCGCGGGGGCACCCTGTTCCAGGCTGGAACACGGAGTACTCCCGGGCACCCCTGGGTCTGCTGAGCAACATCCAGGCCCGGAGCCCTTTGGAGCCGCTCTCCATACGCCGAGTGTAGGGAAACGCCCTGCACTCTCTCCTGGAGGAGATTCGTTTCCCCACCAAACCCACACTTTCACCAACAGACTTCTGGCACGTCTCACATGCCTTTGAGGTCTTACGCCTTGCCCTAGTCTGAGCTGCCCTGAGAGACCCCTCGGCCTCGCATTCCATCTAGGACCCACCTGCCGGAAGTCACCCTGCCTCCAAGAGAAAGTCGGCTTGCGTTCTTACTGCGATTTCAGCCCTGTGCTTCCTGTGGCACTGCAGGCTTTGGAATAGCCAGAGGCCCCGGAGGCGTAACTAGGCAGGGCATTCCTTGGTTGAGGCAGTTCACTTGACCCAGAACACCCTACTTCGGGGAGTTGGTTCAGGGAAGCAAACGCAGGGTAACATGTGTCTCTTTGGACTGGTTAGAAACCACAGGGAGGTAAGCTGAGTGTGCGCGTGGAAACGGGAGCCTGCTGGAACTATCCTTGCTTTCCCACTTGGAAGGCTGCCTTCATGCTGCCTTGAAGCTGCCTGACGTCCCCTGCTGTTGACAGGCCTGGAAACCCGGTCGAAATGCTTCTGGGAAGAAAATGAGTTTGCTCCGTCTCAACCCGGTGCTTCCATGGCCGCGGTGGTGGTTAGCCTGACAAGCTCCGGAACGAAAGGGAAACTCAACGTGAGAATTTGCCTCCAGTTTAGGCTCTGCGTAGCCGGGCAGGAAGGGCGGCATGCAGCAGTTTCCATGAGTTCTTAGTCACCGTTCGGGTTTATTTTAAGGGAATTACCCATTTGAGGACTCCTAGGCCCCTCGGGTGTGCATCCATTTCCCTCCAAGGTCACTGAGGACCTCCAGACACCCCCCACGCCGTGGTCCGGCTGAGCAACATCGAGGCCCATTGCTCTGCCCCTCGGAGGCCCTGTGTGCGTGCCGAGTGATGGGCAACACGCTGCACGTTCCTTGAGGAGAGCTCCATTTCCAGAGCCCTCACACGGCCTCAGAACCAGATTTCTGGTGAGTCCGAAGCTCCCAGGAAATCTTTGTCGTCGCCCTTGTGAGAGCTGCCGTGAGAAAACACTCTGCCTACTTCGCGGGCCTCGTACCTGAAGGCACTCTGCTCGAGGAGAACGTCAGCATCTCGCAATGCTGCGTCGCTAACGGGACAGCCGGAGTGAGCACAGGCCTGGAGGGAAGGCCCTGACGTGAGGTGCACAAGCGGAGCCGCGCAGCAGTTTCCGTGAGGCCGTAGCCTCTGCTCTGCGTGTGTTGAACGGCAGTAGAGTTTCCTGGACACCTGGGAGGCTCGCGGGGGCACCCTGTTCCAGGCTGGAACACGGAGTACTCCCGGGCACCCCTGGGTCTGCTGAGCAACATCCAGGCCCGGAGCCCTTTGGAGCCGCTCTCCATACGCCGAGTGTAGGGAAACGCCCTGCACTCTCTCCTGGAGGAGATTCGTTTCCCCACCAAACCCACACTTTCACCAACAGACTTCTGGCACGTCTCACATGCCTTTGAGGTCTTACGCCTTGCCCTAGTCTGAGCTGCCCTGAGAGACCCCTCGGCCTCGCATTCCATCTAGGACCCCCCTGCCGGAAGTCACCCTGTCTCCAAGAGAAAGTCGGCTTGCGTTCTTACTGCGATTTCAGCCCTGTGCTTCCTGTGGCACTGCAGGCTTTGGAATAGCCAGAGGCCCCGGAGGCGTAACTAGGCAGGGCATTCCTTGGTTGAGGCAGTTCACTTGACCCAGAACACCCTACTTCGGGGAGTTGGTTCAGGGAAGCAAACGCAGGGTAACATGTGTCTCTTTGGACTGGTTAGAAACCACAGGGAGGTAAGCTGAGTGTGCGCGTGGAAACGGGAGCCTGCTGGAACTATCCTTGCTTTCCCACTTGGAAGGCTGCCTTCATGCTGCCTTGAAGCTGCCTGACGTCCCCTGCTGTTGACAGGCCTGGAAACCCGGTCGAAATGCTTCTGGGAAGAAAATGAGTTTGCTCCGTCTCAACCCGGTGCTTCCATGGCCGCGGTGGTGGTTAGCCTGACAAGCTCCGGAACGAAAGGGAAACTCAACGTGAGAATTTGCCTCCAGTTTAGGCTCTGCGTAGCCGGGCAGGAAGGGCGGCATGCAGCAGTTTCCATGAGTTCTTAGTCACCGTTCGGGTTTATTTTAAGGGAATTACCCATTTGAGGACTCCTAGGCCCCTCGGGTGTGCATCCATTTCCCTCCAAGGTCACTGAGGACCTCCAGACACCCCCCACGCCGTGGTCCGGCTGAGCAACATCGAGGCCCATTGCTCTGCCCCTCGGAGGCCCTGTGTGCGTGCCGAGTGATGGACAACACGCTGCACGTTCCTTGAGGAGAGCTCCATTTCCAGAGCCCTCACACGGCCTCAGAACCAGATTTCTGGTGAGTCCGAAGCTCCCAGGAAATCTTTGTCGTCGCCCTTGTGAGAGCTGCCGTGAGAAAACACTCTGCCTACTTCGCGGGCCTCGTACCTGAAGGCACTCTGCTCGAGGAGAACGTCAGCATCTCGCAATGCTGCGTCGCTAACGGGACAGCCGGAGTGAGCACAGGCCTGGAGGGAAGGCCCTGACGTGAGGTGCACAAGCGGAGCCGCGCAGCAGTTTCCGTGAGGCCGTAGCCTCTGCTCTGCGTGTGTTGAACGGCAGTAGAGTTTCCTGGACACCTGGGAGGCTCGCGGGGGCACCCTGTTCCAGGCTGGAACACGGAGTACTCCCGGGCACCCCTGGGTCTGCTGAGCAACATCCAGGCCCGGAGCCCTTTGGAGCCGCTCTCCATACGCCGAGTGTAGGGAAACGCCCTGCCCTCTCTCCTGGAGGAGATTCGTTTCCCCACCAAACCCACACTTTCACCAACAGACTTCTGGCACGTCTCACATGCCTTTGAGGTCTTACGCCTTGCCCTAGTCTGAGCTGCCCTGAGAGACCCCTCGGCCTCGCATTCCATCTACGACCCCCCTGCCGGAAGTCACCCTGCCTCCAAGAGAAAGTCGGCTTGCGTTCTTACTGCGATTTCAGCCCTGTGCTTCCTGTGGCACTGCAGGCTTTGGAATAGCCAGAGGCCCCGGAGGCGTAACTAGGCAGGGCATTCCTTGGTTGAGGCAGTTCACTTGACCCAGAACACCCTACTTCGGGGAGTTGGTTCAGGGAAGCAAACGCAGGGTAACATGTGTCTCTTTGGACTGGTTAGAAACCACAGGGAGGTAAGCTGAGTGTGCGCGTGGAAACGGGAGCCTGCTGGAACTATCCTTGCTTTCCCACTTGGAAGGCTGCCTTCATGCTGCCTTGAAGCTGCCTGACGTCCCCTGCTGTTGACAGGCCTGGAAACCCGGTCGAAATGCTTCTGGGAAGAAAATGAGTTTGCTCCGTCTCAACCCGGTGCTTCCATGGCCGCGGTGGTGGTTAGCCTGACAAGCTCCGGAACGAAAGGGAAACTCAACGTGAGAATTTGCCTCCAGTTTAGGCTCTGCGTAGCCGGGCAGGAAGGGCGGCATGCAGCAGTTTCCATGAGTTCTTAGTCACCGTTCGGGTTTATTTTAAGGGAATTACCCATTTGAGGACTCCTAGGCCCCTCGGGTGTGCATCCATTTCCCTCCAAGGTCACTGAGGACCTCCAGACACCCCCCACGCCGTGGTCCGGCTGAGCAACATCGAGGCCCATTGCTCTGCCCCTCGGAGGCCCTGTGTGCGTGCCGAGTGATGGGCAACACGCTGCACGTTCCTTGAGGAGAGCTCCATTTCCAGAGCCCTCACACGGCCTCAGAACCAGATTTCTGGTGAGTCCGAAGCTCCCAGGAAATCTTTGTCGTCGCCCTTGTGAGAGCTGCCGTGAGAAAACACTCTGCCTACTTCGCGGGCCTCGTACCTGAAGGCACTCTGCTCGAGGAGAACGTCAGCATCTCGCAATGCTGCGTCGCTAACGGGACAGCCGGAGTGAGCACAGGCCTGGAGGGAAGGCCCTGACGTGAGGTGCACAAGCGGAGCCGCGCAGCAGTTTCCGTGAGGCCGTAGCCTCTGCTCTGCGTGTGTTGAACGGCAGTAGAGTTTCCTGGACACCTGGGAGGCTCGCGGGGGCACCCTGTTCCAGGCTGGAACACGGAGTACTCCCGGGCACCCCTGGGTCTGCTGAGCAACATCCAGGCCCGGAGCCCTTTGGAGCCGCTCTCCATACGCCGAGTGTAGGGAAACGCCCTGCCCTCTCTCCTGGAGGAGATTCGTTTCCCCACCAAACCCACACTTTCACCAACAGACTTCTGGCACGTCTCACATGCCTTTGAGGTCTTACGCCTTGCCCTAGTCTGAGCTGCCCTGAGAGACCCCTCGGCCTCGCATTCCATCTACGACCCCCCTGCCGGAAGTCACCCTGCCTCCAAGAGAAAGTCGGCTTGCGTTCTTACTGCGATTTCAGCCCTGTGCTTCCTGTGGCACTGCAGGCTTTGGAATAGCCACAGGCCCCGGAGGCGTAACTAGGCAGGGCATTCCTTGGTTGAGGCAGTTCACTTGACCCAGAACACCCTACTTCGGGGAGTTGGTTCAGGGAAGCAAACGCAGGGTAACATGTGTCTCTTTGGACTGGTTAGAAACCACAGGGAGGTAAGCTGAGTGTGCGCGTGGAAACGGGAGCCTGCTGGAACTATCCTTGCTTTCCCACTTGGAAGGCTGCCTTCATGCTGCCTTGAAGCTGCCTGACGTCCCCTGCTGTTGACAGGCCTGGAAACCCGGTCGAAATGCTTCTGGGAAGAAAATGAGTTTGCTCCGTCTCAACCCGGTGCTTCCATGGCCGCGGTGGTGGTTAGCCTGACAAGCTCCGGAACGAAAGGGAAACTCAACGTGAGAATTTGCCTCCAGTTTAGGCTCTGCGTAGCCGGGCAGGAAGGGCGGCATGCAGCAGTTTCCATGAGTTCTTAGTCACCGTTCGGGTTTATTTTAAGGGAATTACCCATTTGAGGACTCCTAGGCCCCTCGGGTGTGCATCCATTTCCCTCCAAGGTCACTGAGGACCTCCAGACACCCCCCACGCCGTGGTCCGGCTGAGCAACATCGAGGCCCATTGCTCTGCCCCTCGGAGGCCCTGTGTGCGTGCCGAGTGATGGGCAACACGCTGCACGTTCCTTGAGGAGAGCTCCATTTCCAGAGCCCTCACATGGCCTCAGAACCAGATTTCTGGTGAGTCCGAAGCTCCCAGGAAATCTTTGTCGTCGCCCTTGTGAGAGCTGCCGTGAGAAAACACTCTGCCTACTTCGCGGGCCTCGTACCTGAAGGCACTCTGCTCGAGGAGAACGTCAGCATCTCGCAATGCTGCGTCGCTAACGGGACAGCCGGAGTGAGCACAGGCCTGGAGGGAAGGCCCTGACGTGAGGTGCACAAGCGGAGCCGCAAAGCAGTTTCCGTGAGGCCGTAGCCTCTGCTCTGCGTGTGTTGAACGGCAGTAGAGTTTCCTGGACACCTGGGAGGCTCGCGGGGGCACCCTGTTCCAGGCTGGAACACGGAGTACTCCCGGGCACCCCTGGGTCTGCTGAGCAACATCCAGGCCCGGAGCCCTTTGGAGCCGCTCTCCATACGCCGAGTGTAGGGAAACGCCCTGCC
The DNA here is from genome assembly GCF_949987515.2 of Delphinus delphis. Taxonomy (NCBI): domain Eukaryota; kingdom Metazoa; phylum Chordata; class Mammalia; order Artiodactyla; family Delphinidae; genus Delphinus; species Delphinus delphis. Next base: position 43,362,668 of record NC_082700.1, on the reverse strand, counting down.
CTCTCTCCTGGAGGAGATTCGTTTCCCCACCAAACCCACACTTTCACCAACAGACTTCTGGCACGTCTCACATGCCTTTGAGGTCTTACGCCTTGCCCTAGTCTGAGCTGCCCTGAGAGACCCCTCGGCCTCGCATTCCATCTAGGACCCACCTGCCGGAAGTCACCCTGCCTCCAAGAGAAAGTCGGCTTGCGTTCTTACTGCGATTTCAGCCCTGTGCTTCCTGTGGCACTGCAGGCTTTGGAATAGCCACAGGCCCCGGAGGCGTAACTAGGCAGGGCATTCCTTGGTTGAGGCAGTTCACTTGACCCAGAACACCCTACTTCGGGGAGTTGGTTCAGGGAAGCAAACGCAGGGTAACATGTGTCTCTTTGGACTGGTTAGAAACCACAGGGAGGTAAGCTGAGTGTGCGCGTGGAAACGGGAGCCTGCTGGAACTATCCTTGCTTTCCCACTTGGAAGGCTGCCTTCATGCTGCCTTGAAGCTGCCTGACGTCCCCTGCTGTTGACAGGCCTGGAAACCCGGTCGAAATGCTTCTGGGAAGAAAATGAGTTTGCTCCGTCTCAACCCGGTGCTTCCATGGCCGCGGTGGTGGTTAGCCTGACAAGCTCCGGAACGAAAGGGAAACTCAACGTGAGAATTTGCCTCCAGTTTAGGCTCTGCGTAGCCGGGCAGGAAGGGCGGCATGCAGCAGTTTCCATGAGTTCTTAGTCACCGTTCGGGTTTATTTTAAGGGAATTACCCATTTGAGGACTCCTAGGCCCCTCGGGTGTGCATCCATTTCCCTCCAAGGTCACTGAGGACCTCCAGACACCCCCCACGCCGTGGTCCGGCTGAGCAACCTCGAGGCCCATTGCTCTGCCCCTCGGAGGCCCTGTGTGCGTGCCGAGTGATGGGCAACACGCTGCACGTTCCTTGAGGAGAGCTCCATTTCCAGAGCCCTCACACGGCCTCAGAACCAGATTTCTGGTGAGTCCGAAGCTCCCAGGAAATCTTTGTCGTCGCCCTTGTGAGAGCTGCCGTGAGAAAACACTCTGCCTACTTCGCGGGCCTCGTACCTGAAGGCACTCTGCTCGAGGAGAACGTCAGCATCTCGCAATGCTGCGTCGCTAACGGGACAGCCGGAGTGAGCACAGGCCTGGAGGGAAGGCCCTGACGTGAGGTGCACAAGCGGAGCCGCGCAGCAGTTTCCGTGAGGCCGTAGCCTCTGCTCTGCGTGTGTTGAACGGCAGTAGAGTTTCCTGGACACCTGGGAGGCTCGCGGGGGCACCCTGTTCCAGGCTGGAACACGGAGTACTCCCGGGCACCCCTGGGTCTGCTGAGCAACATCCAGGCCCGGAGCCCTTTGGAGCCGCTCTCCATACGCCGAGTGTAGGGAAACGCCCTGCACTCTCTCCTGGAGGAGATTCGTTTCCCCACCAAACCCACACTTTCACCAACAGACTTCTGGCACGTCTCACATGCCTTTGAGGTCTTACGCCTTGCCCTAGTCTGAGCTGCCCTGAGAGACCCCTCGGCCTCGCATTCCATCTAGGACCCACCTGCCGGAAGTCACCCTGCCTCCAAGAGAAAGTCGGCTTGCGTTCTTACTGCGATTTCAGCCCTGTGCTTCCTGTGGCACTGCAGGCTTTGGAATAGCCAGAGGCCCCGGAGGCGTAACTAGGCAGGGCATTCCTTGGTTGAGGCAGTTCACTTGACCCAGAACACCCTACTTCGGGGAGTTGGTTCAGGGAAGCAAACGCAGGGTAACATGTGTCTCTTTGGACTGGTTAGAAACCACAGGGAGGTAAGCTGAGTGTGCGCGTGGAAACGGGAGCCTGCTGGAACTATCCTTGCTTTCCCACTTGGAAGGCTGCCTTCATGCTGCCTTGAAGCTGCCTGACGTCCCCTGCTGTTGACAGGCCTGGAAACCCGGTCGAAATGCTTCTGGGAAGAAAATGAGTTTGCTCCGTCTCAACCCGGTGCTTCCATGGCCGCGGTGGTGGTTAGCCTGACAAGCTCCGGAACGAAAGGGAAACTCAACGTGAGAATTTGCCTCCAGTTTAGGCTCTGCGTAGCCGGGCAGGAAGGGCGGCATGCAGCAGTTTCCATGAGTTCTTAGTCACCGTTCGGGTTTATTTTAAGGGAATTACCCATTTGAGGACTCCTAGGCCCCTCGGGTGTGCATCCATTTCCCTCCAAGGTCACTGAGGACCTCCAGACACCCCCCACGCCGTGGTCCGGCTGAGCAACATCGAGGCCCATTGCTCTGCCCCTCGGAGGCCCTGTGTGCGTGCCGAGTGATGGGCAACACGCTGCACGTTCCTTGAGGAGAGCTCCATTTCCAGAGCCCTCACACGGCCTCAGAACCAGATTTCTGGTGAGTCCGAAGCTCCCAGGAAATCTTTGTCGTCGCCCTTGTGAGAGCTGCCGTGAGAAAACACTCTGCCTACTTCGCGGGCCTCGTACCTGAAGGCACTCTGCTCGAGGAGAACGTCAGCATCTCGCAATGCTGCGTCGCTAACGGGACAGCCGGAGTGAGCACAGGCCTGGAGGGAAGGCCCTGACGTGAGGTGCACAAGCGGAGCCGCGCAGCAGTTTCCGTGAGGCCGTAGCCTCTGCTCTGCGTGTGTTGAACGGCAGTAGAGTTTCCTGGACACCTGGGAGGCTCGCGGGGGCACCCTGTTCCAGGCTGGAACACGGAGTACTCCCGGGCACCCCTGGGTCTGCTGAGCAACATCCAGGCCCGGAGCCCTTTGGAGCCGCTCTCCATACGCCGAGTGTAGGGAAACGCCCTGCACTCTCTCCTGGAGGAGATTCGTTTCCCCACCAAACCCACACTTTCACCAACAGACTTCTGGCACGTCTCACATGCCTTTGAGGTCTTACGCCTTGCCCTAGTCTGAGCTGCCCTGAGAGACCCCTCGGCCTCGCATTCCATCTAGGACCCACCTGCCGGAAGTCACACTGCCTCCAAGAGAAAGTCGGCTTGCGTTCTTACTGCGATTTCAGCCCTGTGCTTCCTGTGGCACTGCAGGCTTTGGAATAGCCAGAGGCCCCGGAGGCGTAACTAGGCAGGGCATTCCTTGGTTGAGGCAGTTCACTTGACCCAGAACACCCTACTTCGGGGAGTTGGTTCAGGGAAGCAAACGCAGGGTAACATGTGTCTCTTTGGACTGGTTAGAAACCACAGGGAGGTAAGCTGAGTGTGCGCGTGGAAACGGGAGCCTGCTGGAACTATCCTTGCTTTCCCACTTGGAAGGCTGCCTTCATGCTGCCTTGAAGCTGCCTGACGTCCCCTGCTGTTGACAGGCCTGGAAACCCGGTCGAAATGCTTCTGGGAAGAAAATGAGTTTGCTCCGTCTCAACCCGGTGCTTCCATGGCCGCGGTGGTGGTTAGCCTGACAAGCTCCGGAACGAAAGGGAAACTCAACGTGAGAATTTGCCTCCAGTTTAGGCTCTGCGTAGCCGGGCAGGAAGGGCGGCATGCAGCAGTTTCCATGAGTTCTTAGTCACCGTTCGGGTTTATTTTAAGGGAATTACCCATTTGAGGACTCCTAGGCCCCTCGGGTGTGCATCCATTTCCCTCCAAGGTCACTGAGGACCTCCAGACACCCCCCACGCCGTGGTCCGGCTGAGCAACATCGAGGCCCATTGCTCTGCTCCTCGGAGGCCCTGTGTGCGTGCCGAGTGATAGGCAACACGCTGCACGTTCCTTGAGGAGAGCTCCATTTCCAGAGCCCTCACACGGCCTCAGAACCAGATTTCTGGTGAGTCCGAAGCTCCCAGGAAATCTTTGTCGTCGCCCTTGTGAGAGCTGCCGTGAGAAAACACTCTGCCTACTTCGCGGGCCTCGTACCTGAAGGCACTCTGCTCGAGGAGAACGTCAGCATCTCGCAATGCTGCGTCGCTAACGGGACAGCCGGAGTGAGCACAGGCCTGGAGGGAAGGCCCTGACGTGAGGTGCACAAGCGGAGCCGCGCAGCAGTTTCCGTGAGGCCGTAGCCTCTGCTCTGCGTGTGTTGAACGGCAGTAGAGTTTCCTGGACACCTGGGAGGCTCGCGGGGGCACCCTGTTCCAGGCTGGAACACGGAGTACTCCCGGGCACCCCTGGGTCTGCTGAGCAACATCCAGGCCCGGAGCCCTTTGGAGCCGCTCTCCATACGCCGAGTGTAGGGAAACGCCCTGCACTCTCTCCTGGAGGAGATTCGTTTCCCCACCAAACCCACACTTTCACCAACAGACTTCTGGCACGTCTCACATGCCTTTGAGGTCTTACGCCTTGCCCTAGTCTGAGCTGCCGTGAGAGACCCCTCGGCCTCGCATTCCATCTAGGACCCCCCTGCCGGAAGTCACCCTGCCTCCAAGAGAAAGTCGGCTTGCGTTCTTACTGCGATTTCAGCCCTGTGCTTCCTGTGGCACTGCAGGCTTTGGAATAGCCACAGGCCCCGGAGGCGTAACTAGGCAAGGCATTCCTTGGTTGAGGCAATTCACTTTACCCAGAACACCCTACTTCGGGGAGTTGGTTCAGGGAAGCAAACGCAGGGTAACATGTGTCTCTTTGGACTGGTTAGAAACCACAGGGAGGTAAGCTGAGTGTGCGCGTGGAAACGGGAGCCTGCTGGAACTATCCTTGCTTTCCCACTTGGAAGGCTGCCTTCATGCTGCCTTGAAGCTGCCTGACGTCTCCTGCTGTTGACAGGCCTGGAAACCCGGTCGAAATGCTTCTGGGAAGAAAATGAGTTTGCTCCGTCTCAACCCGGTGCTTCCATGGCCGCGGTGGTGGTTAGCCTGACAAGCTCCGGAACGAAAGGGAAACTCAACGTGAGAATTTGCCTCCAGTTTAGGCTCTGCGTAGCCGGGCAGGAAGGGCGGCATGCAGCAGTTTCCATGAGTTCTTAGTCACCGTTCGGGTTTATTTTAAGGGAATTACCCATTTGAGGACTCCTAGGCCCCTCGGGTGTGCATCCATTTCCCTCCAAGGTCACTGAGGACCTCCAGACACCCCCCACGCCGTGGTCCGGCTGAGCAACATCGAGGCCCATTGCTCTGCCCCTCGGAGGCCCTGTGTGCGTGCCGAGTGATGGGCAACACGCTGCACGTTCCTTGAGGAGAGCTCCATTTCCAGAGCCCTCACACGGCCTCAGAACCAGATTTCTGGTGAGTCCGAAGCTCCCAGGAAATCTTTGTCGTCGCCCTTGTGAGAGCTGCCGTGAGAAAACACTCTGCCTACTTCGCGGGCCTCGTACCTGAAGGCACTCTGCTCGAGGAGAACGTCAGCATCTCGCAATGCTGCGTCGCTAACGGGACAGCCGGAGTGAGCACAGGCCTGGAGGGAAGGCCCTGACGTGAGGTGCAGAAGCGGAGCCGCGCAGCAGTTTCCGTGAGGCCGTAGCCTCTGCTCTGCGGGTGTTGAACGGCAGTAGAGTTTCCTGGACACCTGGGAGGCTCGCGGGGGCACCCTGTTCCAGGCTGGAACACGGAGTACTCCCGGGCACCCCTGGGTCTGCTGAGCAACATCCAGGCCCGGAGCCCTTTGGAGCCGCTCTCCATACGCCGAGTGTAGGGAAACGCCCTGCACTCTCTCCTGGAGGAGATTCGTTTCCCCGCCAAACCCACACTTTCACCAACAGACTTCTGGCACGTCTCACATGCCTTTGAGGTCTTACGCCTTGCCCTAGTCTGAGCTGCCCTGAGAGACCCCTCGGCCTCGCATTCCATCTAGGACCCACCTGCCGGAAGTCACCCTGCCTCCAAAAAAAGTCGGCTTGCGTTCTTACTGCGATTTCAGCCCTGTGCTTCCTGTGGCACTGCAGGCTTTGGAATAGCCACAGGCCCCGGAGGCGTAACTAGGCAGGGCATTCCTTGGTTGAGGCAGTTCACTTGACCCAGAACACCCTACTTCGGGGAGTTGGTTCAGGGAAGCAAACGCAGGGTAACATGTGTCTCTTTGGACTGGTTAGAAACCACAGGGAGGTAAGCTGAGTGTGCGCGTGGAAACGGGAGCCTGCTGGAACTATCCTTGCTTTCCCACTTGGAAGGCTGCCTTCATGCTGCCTTGAAGCTGCCTGACGTCCCCTGCTGTTGACAGGCCTGGAAACCCGGTCGAAATGCTTCTGGGAAGAAAATGAGTTTGCTCCGTCTCAACCCGGTGCTTCCATGGCCGCGGTGGTGGTTAGCCTGACAAGCTCCGGAACGAAAGGGAAACTCAACGTGAGAATTTGCCTCCAGTTTAGGCTCTGCGTAGCCGGGCAGGAAGGGCGGCATGCAGCAGTTTCCATGAGTTCTTAGTCACCGTTCGGGTTTATTTTAAGGGAATTACCCATTTGAGGACTCCTAGGCCCCTCGGGTGTGCATCCATTTCCCTCCAAGGTCACTGAGGACCTCCAGACACCCCCCACGCCGTGGTCCGGCTGAGCAACATCGAGGCCCATTGCTCTGCCCCTCGGAGGCCCTGTGTGCGTGCCGAGTGATGGGCAACACGCTGCACGTTCCTTGAGGAGAGCTCCATTTCCAGAGCCCTCACACGGCCTCAGAACCAGATTTCTGGTGAGTCCGAAGCTCCCAGGAAATCTTTGTCGTCGCCCTTGTGAGAGCTGCCGTGAGAAAACACTCTGCCTACTTCACGGGCCTCGTACCTGAAGGCACTCTGCTCGAGGAGAACGTCAGCATCTCGCAATGCTGCGTCGCTAACGGGACAGCCGGAGTGAGCACAGGCCTGGAGGGAAGGCCCTGACGTGAGGTGCACAAGCGGAGCCGCACAGCAGTTTCCGTGAGGCCGTAGCCTCTGCTCTGCGTGTGTTGAACGGCAGTAGAGTTTCCTGGACACCTGGGAGGCTCGCGGGGGCACCCTGTTGCAGGCTGGAACACGGAGTACTCCCGGGCACCCCTGGGTCTGCTGAGCAACATCCAGGCCCGGAGCCCTTTGGAGCCGCTCTCCATACGCCGAGTGTAGGGAAACGCCCTGCGCTCTCTACTGGAGGAGATTCGTTTCCCCACCAAACCCACACTTTCACCAACAGACTTCTGGCACGTCTCACATGCCTTTGAGGTCTTACGCCTTGCCCTAGTCTGAGCTGCCCTGAGAGACCCCTCGGCCTCGCATTCCATCTAGGACCCCCCTGCCGGAAGTCACCCTTCCTCCAAGAGAAAGTCGGCTTGCGTTCTTACTGCGATTTCAGCCCTGTGCTTCCTGTGGCACTGCAGGCTTTGGAATAGCCACAGGCCCCAGAGGCGTAACTAGGCAGGGCATTCCTTGGTTGAGGCAGTTCACTTGACCCAGAACACCCTACTTCGGGGAGTTGGTTCAGGGAAGCAAACGCAGGGTAACCTGTGTCTCTTTGGACTGGTTAGAAACCACAGGGAAGTAAGCTGAGTGTGCGCGCGGAAACGGGAGCCTGCTGGAACTATCCTTGCTTTCCCACTTGGAAGGCTGCCTTCGTGGTGCCTTGAAGCTGCCTGACGTCCCCTGCTGTTGACAGGCCTGGAAACCCTGTCGAAATGCTTCTGGGAAGAAAATGAGTTTGCTCCATCTCAACCCGGTGCTTCCATGGCCGCGGTGGTGGTTAGCCTGACAAGCTCCAGAACGAAAGGGAAACTCAACGTGAGAATTTGCCTCCAGTTTAGGCCCTGCGTAGCCGGGCAGGAAGGGCGGCATGCAGCAGTTTCAATGAGTTCTTAGTCACCGTTCGGGTTTATTTTAAGGGAATTACCCATTTGAGGACTCCTAGGCCCCTCGGGTGTGCATCCATTTCCCTCCAAAGTCACTGAGGACCTCCAGACACCCCCACGCCGTGGTCCGGCTGAGCAACATCGAGGCCCATTGCTCTGCCCCTCGGAGGCCCCTCTGTGCGTGCCGAGTGATGGGCAACACGCTGCACGTTCCTTGAGGAGAGCTACATTTCCTGAGCCCTCAAACAGCCTCAGGACCAGATTTCTGGTGAGTCCGAAGCTCCCAGGAAATCTTTGTCGTCGCCCTTGTGAGAGCTGCCGTGAGAAATATTTGTCGTCGCCCTTGTGAGAGCTGCCGTGAGAAAACACTCTGCTTTGCCTACTTCGCGGGCCTCGTACCTGAAGGCACTCTGCTCGAGGAGAATGTCAGCATCTCGCAATGCTGCGTCGCTAACGGGACAGCCGGAGTGAGCACAGGCCTGGAGGGAAGGCCCTGACGTGAGGTGCAGAAGCGGAGGCGCGCTGCAGTTTCCGTGAGGCCTTAGCCTCTGATCTGTGTGTGTTGAAAGGCAGTAGAGTTTCCTGGACACCTGGGAGGCTCGCGGGGGCACCCTGCTCCAGGCCGGAACACGGAGTACTCCCGGGCACCCCTCGGTCTGCTGATCAACATCCAGGCCCGGAGCCCTTTGGAGCCGCTCTCCATACGCCGAGTGTAGGGAAACGCCCTGCACTCTCTCCTGGACGAGATTCGTTTCCCCACCAAACCCACACTTTCACCAACAGACTTCTGGCACGTTTCACATGCCTTTGAGGTCTTACGCCTTGCCCTAGTCTGAGCTGCCCTGAGAGAACCCTCGGCCTCGCATTCCATCTAGGACCACCCTGCCGGAAGTCACCCTGCCTCCAAGAGATAGTCGGCTTGCGTTCTTACTGCGATTTCAGCCCTGTGCTTCCTGTGGCACTGCAGGCTTTGGAATAGCCACAGGCCCCAGAGGCGTAACTAGGCAGGGCATTCCTTGGTTGAGGCAGTTCACTTGACCCAGAACACCCTACTTCGGGGAGTTGGTTCAGGGAAGCAAACGCAGGGTAACATGTGTGTCTTTGGACTGGTTAGAAACCCCAGCGAGGTAAGCTGAGTGTGCGCGTGGAAACGGGAGCCTGCTGGAACTATCCTTGCTTTCCCACTTGGAAGGCTGCCTTCGTGGTGCCTTGAAGCTGCCTGACGTCCCCTGCTGTTGACAGGCCTGGAAACCCTGTCGAAATGCTTCTGGGAAGAAAATGAGTTTGCTCCGTCTCAACCCGGTGCTTCCATGGCCGCGGTGGTGGTTAGCCTGACAAGCTCCAGAACGAAAGGGGAACTCAACGTGAGAATTTGCCTCCAGTTTAGGCCCTGCGTAGCCGGGCAGGAAGGGCGGCATGCAGCAGTTTCCATGAGTTCTTAGTCACCGTTCGGGTTTATTTTCACGGAATTACCCACTTGAGGACTCCTAGGCCCCTCGGGTGTGCATCCATTTCCCTCCAAGGTCACTGAGGACCTCCAGACACCCCCCACGCCGTGGTCCGGCTGAGCAACCTCGAGGCCCATTGCCCTGCCCCTCGGAGGCCCTGTGTGCGTGCCGAGTGATGGGCAACACGCTGCACTTTCCTTGAGGAGAGCTCCATTTCCAGAGCCCTCACACGGCCTCAGAACCAGATTTCTGTTGAGTCCGAAGCTCCCAGGAAATCTTTGTCGTCGCCCTTGTGAGAGCTGCCGTGAGAAAACACTCTGCCTACTTCGCGGGCCTCGTAGCTGAAGGCACTCTGCTCGAGGAGAACGTCAGCATCTCGCAATGCTGCGTCGCTAACGGGACAGCCGGAGTGAGCACAGGCCTGCAGGAAAGGCCCTGACGTGAGGTGCAGAAGCGGAGGCGCGCTGCAGTTTCCGTGAGGCCGTAGCCTCTGCTCTGCGTGTGTTGAACGGCAGTAGAGTTTCCTGGACACCTGGGAGGCTCGCGGGGGCACCCTGTTCCAGGCTGGAACACGGAGTACTCCCGGGCACCCCTGGGTCTGCTGAGCAACATCCAGGCCCGGAGCCCTTTGGAGCCGCTCTCCATACGCCGAGTGTAGGGAAACGCCCTGCACTCTCTCCTGGAGGAGATTCGTTTCCCCGCCAAGCCCACACTTTCACCAACAGACTTCTGGCACGTCTCACATGCCTTTGAGGTCTTACGCCTTGCCCTAATCTGAGCTGCCCTGAGAGACCCCTCGGCCTCGCATTCCATCTAGGACCCCCCTGCCGGAAGTCACCCTGCCTCCAAGAGAAAGTCGGCTTGCGTTCTTACTGCGATTTCAGCCCTGTGCTTCCTGTGGCACTGCAGGCTTTGGAATAACCACAGGCCCCAGAGGCGTAACTAAGCAGGGCATTCCTTGGTTGAGGCAGTTCACTTGACCCAGAACACCCTACTTCGGGGAGTTGGTTCAGGGAAGCAAACGCAGGGTAACATGTGTCTCTTTGGACTGGTTAGAAACCCCAGCGAGGTAAGCTGAGTGTGCGCGTGGAAACGGGAGTCTGCTGGAACTATCCTTGCTTTCCCACTTGGAAGGCTGCCTTCATGCTGCCTTGAAGCTGCCTGACGTCCCCTGCTGTTGACAGGCCTGGAAACCCGGTCGAAATGCTTCTGGGAAGAAAATGAGTTTGCTCCGTCTCAACCCGGTGCTTCCATGGCCGCGGTGGTGGTTAGCCTGACAAGCTCCGGAACGAAAGGGAAACTCAACGTGAGAATTTGCCTCCAGTTTAGGCCCTGCGTAGCCGGGCAGGAAGGGCGGCATGCAGCAGTTTCCATGAGTTCTTAGTCACCGTTCGGGTTTATTTTAAGGGAATTACCCATTTGAGGACTCCTAGGCCCCTCGGGTGTGCATCCATTTCCCTCCAAGGTCACTGAGGACCTCCAGACACCCCCCACGCCGTGGTCCGGCTGAGCCACATCGAGGCCCATTGCTGTGGCCCTCGGAGGCCCCTCTGTGCGTGCCGAGTGATGGGCAACACGCTGCACGTTCCTTGAGGAGAGCTCCATTTCCAGAGCCCTCACACGGCCTCAGAACCAGATTTCTGTTGAGTCCGAAGCTCCCAGGAAATCTTTGTCGTCGCCCTTGTGAGAGCTGCCGTGAGAAAACACTCTGCCTACTTCGCGGGCCTCGTACCTGAAGGCACTCTGCTCGAGGAGAACGTCAGCATCTCGCAATGCTGCGTCGCTAACGGGACAGCCGGAGTGAGCACAAGCCTGGAGGGAAGGCCCTGACGTGAGGTGCAGAAGCGGAGGCGCGCTGCAGTTTCCGTGAGGCCGTAGCCTCTGCTCTGCCTGTGTTGAACGGCAGTAGAGTTTCCTGGACACCTGGGAGGCTCGCGGGGGCACCCTGTTCCAGGCTGGAACACGGAGTACTCCCGGACACCCCTGGGTCTGCTGAGCAACATCCAGGCCCGGAGCCCTTTGGAGCCGCTCTCCATACGCCGAGTGTAGGGAAACGCCCTGCACTCTCTCCTGGAGCAGATTCGTTTCCCCGCCAAGCCCACACTTTCACCAACAGACTTCTGGCACGTCTCACATGCCTTTGAGGTCTTACGCCTTGCCCTAATCTGAGCTGCCCTGAGAGACCCCTCGGCCTCGCATTCCATCTAGGACCCCCCTGCCGGAAGTCACCCTGCCTCCAAGAGAAAGTCGGCTTGCGTTCTTACTGCGATTTCAGCCCTGTGCTTCCTGTGGCACTGCAGGCTTTGGAAAAACCACAGGCCCCAGAGGCGTAACTAGGCAGGGCATTCCTTGGTTGAGGCAGTTCACTTGACCCAGAACACCCTACTTCGGGGAGTTGGTTCAGGGAAGCAAACGCAGGGTAACATGTGTCTCTTTGGACTGGTTAGAAACCACAGGGACGTAAGCTGAGTGTGCGCGTGGAAACGGGAGCCTGCTGGAACTATCCTTGCTTTCCCACTTGGAAGGCTGCCTTCATGCTGCCTTGAAGCTGCCTGACGTCCCCTGCTGTTGACAGGCCTGGAAACCCGGTCGAAATGCTTCTGGGAAGAAAATGAGTTTGCTCCGTCTCAACCCGGTGCTTCCATGGCCGCGGTGGTGGTTAGCCTGACAAGCTCCGGAACGAAAGGGAAACTCAACGTGAGAATTTGCCTCCAGTTTAGGCCCTGCGTAGCCGGGCAGGAAGGGCGGCATGCAGCAGTTTCCATGAGTTCTTAGTCACCGTTCGGGTTTATTTTAAGGGAATTACCCATTTGAGGACTCCTAGGCCCCTCGGGTGTGCATCCATTTCCCTCCAAGGTCACTGAGGACCTCCAGACACCCCCCACGCCGTGGTCCGGCTGAGCAACATCGAGGCCCATTGCTCTGCCCCTCGGAGGCCCTGTGTGCGTGCCGAGTGATGGGCAACACGCTGCACGTTCCTTGAGGAGAGCTCCATTTCCAGAGCCCTCACACGGCCTCAGGACCAGATTTCTGGTGAGTCCGAAGCTCCCAGGAAATCTTTGTCGTCGCCCTTGTGAGAGCTGCCGTGAGAAATATTTGTCGTCGCCCTTGTGAGAGCTGCCGTGAGAAAACACTCTGCTTTGCCTACTTCGCGGGCCTCGTACCTGAAGGCACTCTGCTCGAGGAGAATGTCAGCATCTCGCAATGCTGCGTCGCTAACGGGACAGCCGGAGTGAGCACAGGCCTGGAGGGAAGGCCCTGACGTGAGGTGCAGAAGCGGAGGCGCGCTGCAGTTTCCGTGAGGCCTTAGCCTCTGATCTGTGTGTGTTGAACGGCAGTAGAGTTTCCTGGACACCTGGGAGGCTCGCGGGGGCACCCTGTTCCAGGCTGGAACACGGAGTACTCCCGGGCACCCCTGGGTCTGCTGAGCAACATCCAGGCCCGGAGCCCTTTGGAGCCGCTCTCCATACGCCGAGTGTAGGGAAACGCCCTGCACTCTCTCCTGGAGCAGATTCGTTTCCCCGCCAAGCCCACACTTTCACCAACAGACTTCTGGCACGTCTCACATGCCTTTGAGGTCTTACGCCTTGCCCTAATCTGAGCTGCCCTGAGAGACCCCTCGGCCTCGCATTCCATCTAGGACCCCCCTGCCGGAAGTCACCCTGCCTCCAAGAGAAAGTCGGCTTGCGTTCTTACTGCGATTTCAGCCCTGTGCTTCCTGTGGCACTGCAGGCTTTGGAAAAACCACAGGCCCCAGAGGCGTAACTAGGCAGGGCATTCCTTGGTTGAGGCAGTTCACTTGACCCAGAACACCCTACTTCGGGGAGTTGGTTCAGGGAAGCAAACGCAGGGTAACATGTGTCTCTTTGGACTGGTTAGAAACCACAGGGACGTAAGCTGAGTGTGCGCGTGGAAACGGGAGCCTGCTGGAACTATCCTTGCTTTCCCACTTGGAAGGCTGCCTTCATGCTGCCTTGAAGCTGCCTGACGTCCCCTGCTGTTGACAGGCCTGGAAACCCGGTCGAAATGCTTCTGGGAAGAAAATGAGTTTGCTCCGTCTCAACCCGGTGCTTCCATGGCCGCGGTGGTGGTTAGCCTGACAAGCTCCGGAACGAAAGGGAAACTCAACGTGAGAATTTGCCTCCAGTTTAGGCCCTGCGTAGCCGGGCAGGAAGGGCGGCATGCAGCAGTTTCCATGAGTTCTTAGTCACCGTTCGGGTTTATTTTAAGGGAATTACCCATTTGAGGACTCCTAGGCCCCTCGGGTGTGCATCCATTTCCCTCCAAGGTCACTGAGGACCTCCAGACACCCCCCACGCCGTGGTCCGGCTGAGCAACATCGAGGCCCATTGCTCTGCCCCTCGGAGGCCCTGTGTGCGTGCCGAGTGATGGGCAACACGCTGCACGTTCCTTGAGGAGAGCTCCATTTCCAGAGCCCTCACACGGCCTCAGGACCAGATTTCTGGTGAGTCCGAAGCTCCCAGGAAATCTTTGTCGTCGCCCTTGTGAGAGCTGCCGTGAGAAATATTTGTCGTCGCCCTTGTGAGAGCTGCCGTGAGAAAACACTCTGCTTTGCCTACTTCGCGGGCCTCGTACCTGAAGGCACTCTGCTCGAGGAGAATGTCAGCATCTCGCAATGCTGCGTCGCTAACGGGACAGCCGGAGTGAGCACAGGCCTGGAGGGAAGGCCCTGACGTGAGGTGCAGAAGCGGAGGCGCGCTGCAGTTTCCGTGAGGCCTTAGCCTCTGATCTGTGTGTGTTGAACGGCAGTAGAGTTTCCTGGACACCTGGGAGGCTCGCGGGGGCACCCTGTTCCAGGCTGGAACACGGAGTACTCCCGGGCACCCCTGGGTCTGCTGAGCAACATCCAGGCCCGGAGCCCTTTGGAGCCGCTCTCCATACGCCGAGTGTAGGGAAACGCCCTGCACTCTCTCCTGGAGGAGATTCGTTTCCCCGCCAAGCCCACACTTTCACCAACAGACTTCTGGCACGTCTCACATGCCTTTGAGGTCTTACGCCTTGCCCTAGTCTGAGCTGCCCTGAGAGACCCCTCGGCCTCGCATTCCATCTAGGACCCCCCTGCCGGAAGTCACCCTGCCTCCAAGAGAAAGTCGGCTTGCGTTCTTACTGCGATTTCAGCCCTTTGCTTCCTGTGGCACTGCAGCCTTTGGAATAACCACAGGCCCCAGAGGCGTAACTAAGCAGGGCATTCCTTGGTTGAGGCAGTTCACTTGACCCAGAACACCCTACTTCGAGGAGTTGGTTCAGGGAAGCAAACGCAGGGTAACATGTGTCTCTTTGGACTGGTTAGAAACCACAGGGAGGTAAGCTGAGTGTGCGCGTGGAAACGGGAGCCTGCTGGAACTATCCTTGCTTTCCCACTTGGAAGGCTGCCTTCGTGGTGCCTTGAAGCTGCCTGACGTCCCCTGCTGTTGACAGGCCTGGAAACCCGGTAGAAATGCTTCTGGGAAGAAAATGAGTTTGCTCCATCTCAACCCGGTGCTTCCATGGCCGCGGTGGTGCTTAGCCTGACAAGCTCCAGAACGAAAGGGAAACTCAACGTGAGAATTTGCCTCCAGTTTAGGCCCTGCGTAGCCGGGCAGGAAGGGCGGCATGCAGCAGTTTCCATGAGTTCTTAGTCACCGTTCGGGTTTATTTTCACGGAATTACCCACTTGAGGACTCCTAGGCCCCTCGGGTGTGCATCCATTTCCCTCCAAGGTCACTGAGGACCTCCAGACACCCCCCACGCCGTGGTCCGGCTGAGCAACCTCGAGGCCCATTGCCCTGCCCCTCGGAGGCCCTGTGTGCGTGCCGAGTGATGGGCAACACGTTGCACGTTCCTTGAGGAGAGCTCCATTTCCAGAGCCCTCACACGGTCTCAGAACCAGATTTCTGGTGAGTCCGAAGCTCCCAGGAAATCTTTGTCGTCGCCCTTGTGAGAGCTGCCGTGAGAAAACACTCTGCCTACTTCGCGGGCCTCGTACCTGAAGGCACTCTGCTCGAGGAGAACGTCAGCATCTCGCAATGCTGCGTCGCTAACGGGACAGCCGGAGTGAGCACAGGCCTGCAGGAAAGGCCCTGACGTGAGGTGAAGAAGCGGAGGCGCCCTGCAGTTTCCGTGAGGCCGTAGCCTCTGCTCTGCGTGTGTTGAACGGCAGTAGAGTTTCCTGGACACCTGGGAGGCTCGTGGGGGCACCCTGTTCCAGGCTGGAATACGGAGTACTCCCGGGCACCCCTGGGTCTGCTGAGCAACATCCAGGCCCGGAGCCCTTTGGAGCCGCTCTCCATACGCCGAGTGTAGGGAAACGCCCTGTACTCTCTCCTGGAGGAGATTCGTTTCCCCGCCAAGCCCACACTTTCACCAACAGACTTCTGGCACGTCTCACATGCCTTTGAGGTTTTACGCCTTGCCCTAGTCTGAGCTGCCCTGAGAGACCCCTCGGCCTCGCATTCCATCTAGGACCCCCCTGCCGGAAGTCACCCTGCCTCCAAGAGAAAGTCGGCTTGCGTTCTTACTGCGATTTCAGCCCTGTGCTTCCTGTGGCACTGCAGGCTTTGGAATAACCACAGGCCCCAGAGGCGTAACTAAGCAGGGCATTCCTTGGTTGAGGCAGTTCACTTGACCCAGAACACCCTACTTCGGGGAGTTGGTTCAGGGAAGCAAACGCAGGGTAACATGTGTCTCTTTGGACTGGTTAGAAACCCCAGGGAGGTAAGCTGAGTGTGCGCGTGGAAACGGGAGTCTGCTGGAACTATCCTTGCTTTCCCACTTGGAAGGCTGCCTTCATGCTGCCTTGAAGCTGCCTGACGTCCCCTGCTGTTGACAGGCCTGGAAACCCGGTCGAAATGCTTCTGGGAAGAAAATGAGTTTGCTCCGTCTCAACCCGGTGCTTCCATGGCCGCGGTGGTGGTTAGCCTGACAAGCTCCGGAACGAAAGGGAAACTCAACGTGAGAATTTGCCTCCAGTTTAGGCCCTGCGTAGCCGGGCAGGAAGGGCGGCATGCAGCAGTTTCCATGAGTTCTTAGTCACCGTTCGGGTTTATTTTAAGGGAATTACCCATTTGAGGACTCCTAGGCCCCTCGGGTGTGCAACCATTTCCCTCCAAGGTCACTGAGGACCTCCAGACACCCCCCACGCCGTGGTCCGGCTGAGCAACATCGAGGCCCATTGCTGTGGCCATCGGAGGCCCCTCTGTGCGTGCCGAGTGATGGGCAACACGCTGCACGTTCCTTGAGGAGAGCTCCATTTCCAGAGCCCTCACACGGCCTCAGAACCAGATTTCTGTTGAGTCCGAAGCTCCCAGGAAATCTTTGTCGTCGCCCTTGTGAGAGCTGCCGTGAGAAAACACTCTGCCTACTTCGCGGGCCTCGTACCTGAAGGCACTCTGCTCGAGGAGAACGTCAGCATCTCGCAATGCTGCGTCGCTAACGGGACAGCCGGAGTGAGCACAAGCCTGGAGGGAAGGCCCTGACGTGAGGTGAAGAAGCGGAGGCGCGCTGCAGTTTCCGTGAGGCCGTAGCCTCTGCTCTGCGTGTGTTGAACGGCAGTAGAGTTTCGTGGACACCTGGGAGGCTCGCGGGGGCACCCTGTTCCAGGCTGGAACACGGAGTACTCCCGGGCACCCCTGGGTCTGCTGAGCAACATCCAGGCCCGGAGCCCTTTGGAGCCGCTCTCCATACGCCGAGTGTAGGGAAACGCCCTGCACTCTCTCCTGGAGGAGATTCGTTTCCCCGCCAAGCCCACACTTTCACCAACAGACTTCTGGCACGTCTCACATGCCTTTGAGGTCTTACGCCTTGCCCTAATCTGAGCTGCCCTGAGAGACGCCTCGGCCTCGCATTCCATCTAGGACCCCCCTGCCGGAAGTCACCCTGCCTCCAAGAGAAAGTCGGCTTGCGTTCTTACTGCGATTTCAGCCCTGTGCTTCCTGTGGCACTGCAGGCTTTGGAATAACCACAGGCCCCAGAGGCGTAACTAGGCAGGGCATTCCTTGGTTGAGGCAGTTCACTTGACCCAGAACACCCTACTTCGGGGAGTTGGTTCAGGGAAGCAAACGCAGGGTAACATGTGTGTCTTTGGACTGGTTAGAAACCCCAGCGAGGTAAGCTGAGTGTGCGCGTGGAAACGGGAGCCTGCTGGAACTATCCTTGCTTTCCCACTTGGAAGGCTGCCTTCGTGGTGCCTTGAAGCTGCCTGACGTCCCCTGCTGTTGACAGGCCTGGAAACCCTGTCGAAATGCTTCTGGGAAGAAAATGAGTTTGCTCCGTCTCAACCCGGTGCTTCCATGGCCGCGGTGGTGGTTAGCCTGACAAGCTCCTGAACGAAAGGGAAACTCAACGTGAGAATTGGCCTCCAGTTTAGGCCCTGCGTAGCCGGGCAGGAAGGGCGGCATGCAGCAGTTTCCATGAGTTCTTAGTTACCGTTCGGGTTTATTTTAACGGAATTACCCACTTGAGGACTCCTAGGCCCCTCGGGTGTGCATCCATTTCCCTCCAAGGTCACTGAGGACCTCCAGACACCCCCCACGCCGTGGTCCGGCTGAGCAACCTCGAGGCCCATTGCTCTGCCCCTCGGAGGCCCTGTGTGCGTGCCGAGTGATGGGCAACACTCTGCACGTTCCTTGAGGAGAGCTACATTTCCAGAGCCCTCACACGGTCTCAGAACCAGATTTCTGTTGAGTCCGAAGCTCCCAGGAAATCTTTGTCGTCGCCCTTGTGAGAGCTGCCGTGAGAAAACACTCTGCCTACTTCGCGGGCCTCGTACCTGAAGGCACTCTGCTCGAGGAGAACGTCAGCATCTCGCAATGCTGCGTCGCTAACGGGACAGCCGGAGTGAGCACAAGCCTGGAGGGAAGGCCCTGACGTGAGGTGCACAAGCGGAGCCGCGCAGCACTTTCCGTGAGGCCGTAGCCTCTGCTCTGCCTGTGTTGAACGGCAGTAGAGTTTCCTGGACACCTGGGAGGCTCGCGGGGGCACCCTGTTCCAGGCTGGAACACGGAGTACTCCCGGGCACCCCTGGGTCTGCTGAGCAACATCCAGGCCCGGAGCCCTTTGGAGCCGCTCTCCATACGCCGAGTGTAGGGAAACGCCCTGCACTCTCTCCTGGAGGAAATTCGATTCCCCGCCAAGCCCACACTTTCACCAACAGACTTCTGGCACGTCTCACATGCCTTTGAGGTCTTACGCCTTGCCCTAATCTGAGCTGCCCTGAGAGACCCCTCGGCCTCGCATTCCATCTAGGACCCCCCTGCCGGAAGTCACCCTGCCTCCAAGAGAAAGTCGGCTTGCGTTCTTACTGCGATTTCAGCCCTGTGCTTCCTGTGGCACTGCAGGCTTTGGAATAACCACAGGCCCCAGAGGCGTAACTAGGCAGGGCATTCCTTGGTTGAGGCAGTTCACTTGACCCAGAACACCCTACTTCGGGGAGTTGGTTCAGGGAAGCAAACGCAGGGTAACATGTGTCTCTTTGGACTGGTTAGAAACCACAGGGAGGTAAGCTGAGTGTGCGCGTGGAAACGGGAGCCTGCTGGAACTATCCTTGCTTTCCCACTTGGAAGGCTGCCTTCATGCTGCCTTGAAGCTGCCTGACGTCCCCTGCTGTTGACAGGCCTGGAAACCCGGTCGAAATGCTTCTGGGAAGAAAATGAGTTTGCTCCGTCTCAACCCGGTGCTTCCATGGCCGCGGTGGTGGTTAGCCTGACAAGCTCCGGAACGAAAGGGAAACTCAACGTGAGAATTTGCCTCCAGTTTAGGCCCTGCGTAGCCGGGCAGGAAGGGCGGCATGCAGCAGTTTCCATGAGTTCTTAGTCAGCGTTCGGGTTTATTTTAAGGGAATTACCCATTTGAGGACTCCTAGGCCCCTCGGGTGTGCATCCATTTCCCTCCAAGGTCACTGAGGACCTCCAGACACCCCCACGCCGTGGTCCGGCTGAGCAACATCGAGGCCCATTGCTCTGCCCCTCGGAGGCCCCTCTGTGCGTGCCGACTGATGGGCAACACGCTGCACGTTCCTGGAGGAGAGCTACATTTCCAGAGCCCTCCAACAGCCTCAGGACCAGATTTCTGGTGAGTCCGAAGCTCCCAGGAAATCTTTGTCGTCGCCCTTGTGAGAGCTGCCGTGAGAAAACACTCTGCCTACTTCGCGGGCCTCGTACCTGAAGGCACTCTGCTCGAGGAGAACGTCAGCATCTCGCAATGCTGCGTCGCTAACGGGACAGCCGGAGTGAGCACAGGCCTGCAGGAAAGGCCCTGACGTGAGGTGCAAAAGCGGAGGTGCGCTGCAGTTTCCGTGAGGCCGTAGCCTCTGCTCTGCGTGTGTTGAACGGCAGTAGAGTTTCCTGGACACCTGGGAGGCTCGCGGGGGCACCCTGTTCCAGGCTGGAACACGGAGTACTCCCGGGCACCCCTGGGTCTGCTGAGCAACATCCAGGCCCGGAGCCCTTTGGAGCCGCTCTCCATACGCCGAGTGTAGGGAAACGCCCTGCACTCTCTCCTGGAGGAGATTCGTTTCCCCGCCAAGCCCACACTTTCACCAACAGACTTCTGGCACGTCTCACATGCCTTTGAGGTCTTACGCCTTGCCCTAGTCTGAGCTGCCCTGAGAGACCCCTCGGCCTCGCATTCCATCTAGGACCCCCCTGCCGGAAGTCACCCTGCCTCCAAGAGAAAGTCGGCTTGTGTTCTTACTGCGATTTCAGCCCTGTGCTTCCTGTGGCACTGCAGGCTTTGGAATAACCACAGGCCCCAGAGGCGTAACTAAGCAGGGCATTCCTTGGTTGAGGCAGTTCACTTGACCCAGAACACCCTACTTCGAGGAGTTGGTTCAGGGAAGCAAACGCAGGGTAACATGTGTCTCTTTGGACTGGTTAGAAACCCCAGGGAGGTAAGCTGAGTGTGCGCGTGGAAACGGGAGCCTGCTGGAACTATCCTTGCTTTCCCACTTGGAAGGCTGCCTTCGTGGTGCCTTGAAGCTGCCTGACGTCCCCTGCTGTTGATAGGCCTGGAAACCCTTTCGAAATGCTTCTGGGAAGAAAATGAGTTTGCTCCGTCTCAACCCGGTGCTTCCATGGCCGCGGTGGTGGTTAGCCTGACAAGCTCCTGAACGAAAGGGAAACTCAACGTGAGAATTTGCCTCCAGTTTAGGCCCTGCCTAGCCGGGCAGGAAGGGCGGCATGCAGCAGTTTCCATGAGTTCTTAGTCACCGTTCGGGTTTATTGTAACGGAATTTCCCATTTGAGGACTCCTAGGCCCCTCGGGTGTGCATCCATTTCCCTCCAAGGTCACTGAGGACCTCCAGACACCCCCACGCCGTGGTCCGGCTGAGCAACATCGAGGCCCATTGCTCTGCCCCTCGGAGGCCCCTCTGTGCGTGCCGAGTGATGGGCAACACGCTGCACGTTCTTGGAGGAGAGCTACATTTCCAGAGCCCTCAAACAGCCTCAGGACCAGATTTCTGGTGAGTCCGAAGCTCCCAGGAAATCTTTGTCGTCGCCCTTGTGAGAGCTCCCGTGAGAAATATTTGTCGTCGCCCTTGTGAGAGCTGCCGTGAGAAAACACTCTGCTTTGCCTACTTCGCGGGCCTCGTACCTGAAGGCACTCTGCTCGAGGAGAACGTCAGCATCTCGCAATGCTGCGTCGTTAACGGGACAGCCGGAGTGAGCACAGGCCTGGAGGGAAGGCCCTGACGTGAGGTGCAGAAGCGGAGGCGCGCTGCAGTTTCCGTGAGGCCTTAGCCTCTGATCTGTGTGTGTTGAAAGGCAGTAGAGTTTCCTGGACACCTGGGAGGCTCGCGGGGGCACCCTGCTCCAGGCCGGAACACGGAGTACTCCAGGGCACCCCTCGGTCTGCTGATCAACATCCAGGCCCGGAGCCCTTTGGAGCCGCTCTCCATACGCCGAGTGTAGGGAAACGCCCTGCACTCTCTCCTGGAGGAGATTCGTTTCCCCACCAAACCCACACTTTCACCAACAGACTTCTGGCACGTCTCACATGCCTTTGAGGTCTTACGCCTTGCCCTAGTCTGAGCTGCCCTGAGAGAACCCTCGGCCTCGCATTCCATCTAGGACCCCCCTGCCGGAAGTCACCCTGCCTCCAAGAGATAGTCGGCTTGCGTTCTTACTGCGATTTCAGCCCTGTGCTTCCTGTGGCACCGCAGGCTTTGGAATAGCCACAGGCCCCAGAGGCGTAACTAGGCAGGGCATTCCTTGGTTGAGGCAGTTCACTTGACCCAGAACACCCTACTTCGGGGAGTTGGTTCAGGGAAGCAAACGCAGGGTAACATGTGTCTCTTTGGACTGGTTAGAAACCACAGGGAAGTAAGTTGAGTGTGCGCGTGGAAACGGGAGCCTGCTGGAACTATCCTTTCTTTCCCACTTGGAAGGCTGCCTTCGTGGTGCCTTGAAGCTGCCTGACGTCCCCTGCTGTTGACAGGCCTGGAAACCCTTTCGAAATGCTTCTGGGAAGAAAATGAGTTTGCTCCGTCTCAACCCGGTGCTTCCATGGCCGCGGTGGTGCTTAGCCTGACAAGCTCCTGAACGAAAGGGAAACTCAACGTGAGAATTGGCCTCCAGTTTAGGCCCTGCGCAGCCGGGCAGGAAGGGCGGCATGCAGCAGTTTCCATGAGTTCTTAGTCACCTTTCGGGTTTATTTTAACGGAATTACCCACTTGAGGACTCCTAGGCCCCTCGGGTGTGCATCCATTTCCCTCCAAGGTCACTGAGGACCTCCAGACACCCCCCACGTCGTGGACCGGCTGAGCAACCTCGAGGCCCATTGCTCTGCCCCTCGGAGGCCCTGTGTGCGTGCCGAGTGATGGGCAACACGCTGCACGTTCCTTGAGGAGAGCTCCATTTCCAGAGCCCTCACACGGTCTCAGAACCAGATTTCTGGTGAGTCCGAAGCTCCCAGGAAATCTTTGTCGTCGCCCTTGTGAGAGCTGCCGTGAGAAAACACTCTGCCTACTTCGCGGGCCTCGTACCTGAAGGCACTCTGCTCGAGGAGAACGTCAGCATCTCGCAATGCTGCGTCGCTAACGGGACAGCCGGAGTGAGCACAGGCCTGCAGGAAAGGCCCTGACGTGAGGTGCAAAAGCGGAGCCGCGCAGCAGTTTCCGTGAGGCCGTAGCCTCTGCTCTGCGTGTGTTGAACGGCAGTAGAGTTTCCTGGACACCTGGGAGGCTCGCGGGGGCACCCTGTTCCAGGCTGGAACACGGAGTACTCCCGGGCACCCCTGGGTCTGCTGAGCAACATCCAGGCCCGGAGCCCTTTGGAGCCGCTCTCCATACGCCGAGTGTAGGGAAACGCCCTGCACTCTCTCCTGGAGGAGATTCGTTTCCCCGCCAAGCCCACACTTTCACCAACAGACTTCTGGCACGTCTCACATGCCTTTGAGGTCTTACGCCTTGCCCTAGTCTGAGCTGCCCTGAGAGACCCCTCGGCCTTGCATTCCATCTAGGACCCCCCTGCCGGAAGTCACCCTGCCTCCAAGAGAAAGTCGGCTTGTGTTCTTACTGCGATTTCAGCCCTGTGCTTCCTGTGGCACTGCAGGCTTTGGAATAACCACAGGCCCCAGAGGCGTAACTAAGCAGGGCATTCCTTGGTTGAGGCAGTTCACTTGACCCAGAACACCCTACTTCGAGGAGTTGGTTCAGGGAAGCAAACGCAGGGTAACATGTGTCTCTTTGGACTGGTTAGAAACCCCAGGGAGGTAAGCTGAGTGTGCGCGTGGAAACGGGAGCCTGCTGGAACTATCCTTGCTTTCCCACTTGGAAGGCTGCCTTCGTGGTGCCTTGAAGCTGCCTGACGTCCCCTGCTGTTGATAGGCCTGGAAACCCTTTCGAAATGCTTCTGGGAAGAAAATGAGTTTGCTCCGTCTCAACCCGGTGCTTCCATGGCCGCGGTGGTGCTTAGCCTGACAAGCTCCTGAACGAAAGGGAAACTCAACGTGAGAATTTGCCTCCAGTTTAGGCCCTGCCTAGCCGGGCAGGAAGGGCGGCATGCAGCAGTTTCCATGAGTTCTTAGTCACCGTTCGGGTTTATTGTAACGGAATTTCCCATTTGAGGACTCCTAGGCCCCTCGGGTGTGCATCCATTTCCCTCCAAGGTCACTGAGGACCTCCAGACACCCCCACGCCGTGGTCCGGCTGAGCAACATCGAGGCCCATTGCTCTGCCCCTCGGAGGCCCCTCTGTGCGTGCCGAGTGATGGGCAACACGCTGCACGTTCTTGGAGGAGAGCTACATTTCCAGAGCCCTCAAACAGCCTCAGGACCAGATTTCTGGTGAGTCCGAAGCTCCCAGGAAATCTTTGTCGTCGCCCTTGTGAGAGCTGCCGTGAGAAATATTTGTCGTCGCCCTTGTGAGAGCTGCCGTGAGAAAACACTCTGCTTTGCCTACTTCGCGGGCCTCGTACCTGAAGGCACTCTGCTCGAGGAGAACGTCAGCATCTCGCAATGCTGCGTCGTTAACGGGACAGCCGGAGTGAGCACAGGCCTGGAGGGAAGGCCCTGACGTGAGGTGCAGAAGCGGAGGCGCGCTGCAGTTTCCGTGAGGCCTTAGCCTCTGATCTGTGTGTGTTGAAAGGCAGTAGAGTTTCCTGGACACCTGGGAGGCTCGCGGGGGCACCCTGCTCCAGGCCGGAACACGGAGTACTCCAGGGCACCCCTCGGTCTGCTGATCAACATCCAGGCCCGGAGCCCTTTGGAGCCGCTCTCCATACGCCGAGTGTAGGGAAACGCCCTGCACTCTCTCCTGGAGCAGATTCGTTTCCCCACCAAACCCACACTTTCACCAACAGACTTCTGGCACGTCTCACATGCCTTTGAGGTCTTACGCCTTGCCCTAGTCTGAGCTGCCCTGAGAGAACCCTCGGCCTCGCATTCCATCTAGGACCCCCCTGCCGGAAGTCACCCTGCCTCCAAGAGATAGTCGGCTTGCGTTCTTACTGCGATTTCAGCCCTGTGCTTCCTGTGGCACCGCAGGCTTTGGAATAGCCACAGGCCCCAGAGGCGTAACTAGGCAGGGCATTCCTTGGTTGAGGCAGTTCACTTGACCCAGAACACCCTACTTCGGGGAGTTGGTTCAGGGAAGCAAATGCAGGGTAACATGTGTCTCTTTGGACTGGTTAGAAACCACAGGGAAGTAAGTTGAGTGTGCGCGTGGAAACGGGAGCCTGCTGGAACTATCCTTTCTTTCCCACTTGGAAGGCTGCCTTCGTGGTGCCTTGAAGCTGCCTGACGTCCCCTGCTGTTGACAGGCCTGGAAACCCTTTCGAAATGCTTCTGGGAAGAAAATGAGTTTGCTCCGTCTCAACCCGGTGCTTCCATGGCCGCGGTGGTGCTTAGCCTGACAAGCTCCTGAACGAAAGGGAAACTCAACGTGAGAATTGGCCTCCAGTTTAGGCCCTGCGCAGCCGGGCAGGAAGGGCGGCATGCAGCAGTTTCCATGAGTTCTTAGTCACCTTTCGGGTTTATTTTAACGGAATTACCCACTTGAGGACTCCTAGGCCCCTCGGGTGTGCATCCATTTCCCTCCAAGGTCACTGAGGACCTCCAGACACCCCCCACGTCGTGGACCGGCTGAGCAACCTCGAGGCCCATTGCTCTGCCCCTCGGAGGCCCTGTGTGCGTGCCGAGTGATGGGCAACACGCTGCACGTTCCTTGAGGAGAGCTCCATTTCCAGAGCCCTCACACGGTCTCAGAACCAGATTTCTGGTGAGTCCGAAGCTCCCAGGAAATCTTTGTCGTCGCCCTTGTGAGAGCTGCCGTGAGAAAACACTCTGCCTACTTCGCGGGCCTCGTACCTGAAGGCACTCTGCTCGAGGAGAACGTCAGCATCTCGCAATGCTGCGTCGCTAACGGGACAGCCGGAGTGAGCACAGGCCTGCAGGAAAGGCCCTGACGTGAGGTGCAAAAGCGGAGGTGCGCTGCAGTTTCCGTGAGGCCGTAGCCTCTGCTCTGCGTGTGTTGAACGGCAGTAGAGTTTCCTGGACACCTGGGAGGCTCGCGGGGGCACCCTGTTCCAGGCTGGAACACGGAGTACTCCCGGGCACCCCTGGGTCTGCTGAGCAACATCCAGGCCCGGAGCCCTTTGGAGCCGCTCTCCATACGCCGAGTGTAGAGAAACGCCCTGCACTCTCTCCTGGAGGAGATTCGTTTCCCCGCCAAGCCCACACTTTCACCAACAGACTTCTGGCACGTCTCACATGCCTTTGAGGTCTTACGCCTTGCCCTAGTCTGAGCTGCCCTGAGAGACCCCTCGGCCTCGCATTCCATCTAGGACCCCCCTGCCGGAAGTCACCCTGCCTCCAAGAGAAAGTCGGCTTGTGTTCTTACTGCGATTTCAGCCCTGTGCTTCCTGTGGCACTGCAGGCTTTGGAATAACCACAGGCCCCAGAGGCGTAACTAAGCAGGGCATTCCTTGGTTGAGGCAGTTCACTTGACCCAGAACACCCTACTTCGAGGAGTTGGTTCAGGGAAGCAAACGCAGGGTAACATGTGTCTCTTTGGACTGGTTAGAAACCCCAGGGAGGTAAGCTGAGTGTGCGCGTGGAAACGGGAGCCTGCTGGAACTATCCTTGCTTTCCCACTTGGAAGGCTGCCTTCGTGGTGCCTTGAAGCTGCCTGACGTCCCCTGCTGTTGATAGGCCTGGAAACCCTTTCGAAATGCTTCTGGGAAGAAAATGAGTTTGCTCCGTCTCAACCCGGTGCTTCCATGGCCGCGGTGGTGGTTAGCCTGACAAGCTCCTGAACGAAAGGGAAACTCAACGTGAGAATTTGCCTCCAGTTTAGGCCCTGCGTAGCCGGGCAGGAAGGGCGGCATGCAGCAGTTTCCATGAGTTCTTAGTCACCGTTCGGGTTTATTGTAACGGAATTTCCCATTTGAGGACTCCTAGGCCCCTCGGGTGTGCATCCATTTCCCTCCAAGGTCACTGAGGACCTCCAGACACCCCCACGCCGTGGTCCGGCTGAGCAACATCGAGGCCAATTGCTCTGCCCCTCGGAGGCCCCTCTGTGCGTGCCGAGTGATGGGCAACACGCTGCACGTTCTTGGAGGAGAGCTACATTTCCAGAGCCCTCAAACAGCCTCAGGACCAGATTTCTGGTGAGTCCGAAGCTCCCAGGAAATCTTTGTCGTCGCCCTTGTGAGAGCTGCCGTGAGAAATATTTGTCGTCGCCCTTGTGAGAGCTGCCGTGAGAAAACACTCTGCTTTGCCTACTTCGCGGGCCTCGTACCTGAAGGCACTCTGCTCGAGGAGAACGTCAGCATCTCGCAATGCTGCGTCGTTAACGGGACAGCCGGAGTGAGCACAGGCCTGGAGGGAAGGCCCTGACGTGAGGTGCAGAAGCGGAGGCGCGCTGCAGTTTCCGTGAGGCCTTAGCCTCTGATCTGTGTGTGTTGAAAGGCAGTAGAGTTTCCTGGACACCTGGGAGGCTCGCGGGGGCACCCTGCTCCAGGCCGGAACACGGAGTACTCCAGGGCACCCCTCGGTCTGCTGATCAACATCCAGGCCCGGAGCCCTTTGGAGCCGCTCTCCATACGCCGAGTGTAGGGAAACGCCCTGCACTCTCTCCTGGAGCAGATTCGTTTCCCCACCAAACCCACACTTTCACCAACAGACTTCTGGCACGTCTCACATGCCTTTGAGGTCTTACGCCTTGCCCTAGTCTGAGCTGCCCTGAGAGAACCCTCGGCCTCGCATTCCATCTAGGACCCCCCTGCCGGAAGTCACCCTGCCTCCAAGAGATAGTCGGCTTGCGTTCTTACTGCGATTTCAGCCCTGTGCTTCCTGTGGCACCGCAGGCTTTGGAATAGCCACAGGCCCCAGAGGCGTAACTAGGCAGGGCATTCCTTGGTTGAGGCAGTTCACTTGACCCAGAACACCCTACTTCGGGGAGTTGGTTCAGGGAAGCAAATGCAGGGTAACATGTGTCTCTTTGGACTGGTTAGAAACCACAGGGAAGTAAGTTGAGTGTGCGCGTGGAAACGGGAGCCTGCTGGAACTATCCTTTCTTTCCCACTTGGAAGGCTGCCTTCGTGGTGCCTTGAAGCTGCCTGACGTCCCCTGCTGTTGACAGGCCTGGAAACCCTTTCGAAATGCTTCTGGGAAGAAAATGAGTTTGCTCCGTCTCAACCCGGTGCTTCCATGGCCGCGGTGGTGCTTAGCCTGACAAGCTCCTGAACGAAAGGGAAACTCAACGTGAGAATTGGCCTCCAGTTTAGGCCCTGCGCAGCCGGGCAGGAAGGGCGGCATGCAGCAGTTTCCATGAGTTCTTAGTCACCTTTCGGGTTTATTTTAACGGAATTACCCACTTGAGGACTCCTAGGCACCTCGGGTGTGCATCCATTTCCCTCCAAGGTCACTGAGGACCTCCAGACACCCCCCACGTCGTGGACCGGCTGAGCAACCTCGAGGCCCATTGCTCTGCCCCTCGGAGGCCCTGTGTGCGTGCCGAGTGATGGGCAACACGCTGCACGTTCCTTGAGGAGAGCTCCATTTCCAGAGCCCTCACACGGTCTCAGAACCAGATTTCTGGTGAGTCCGAAGCTCCCAGGAAATCTTTGTCGTCGCCCTTGTGAGAGCTGCCGTGAGAAAACACTCTGCCTACTTCGCGGGCCTCGTACCTGAAGGCACTCTGCTCGAGGAGAACGTCAGCATCTCGCAATGCTGCGTCGCTAACGGGACAGCCGGAGTGAGCACAGGCCTGAAGGAAAGGCCCTGACGTTAGGTGCAGAAGCGGAGGCGCGCTGCAGTTTCCATGAGGCCGTAGCCTCTGCTCTGCCTGTGTTGAACGGCAGTAGAGTTTCCTGGACACCTGGGAGGCTCGCGGGGGCACCCTGTTCCAGGCTGGAACACGGAGTACTCCCGGGCACAACTGGGTCTGCTGAGCAACATCCAGGCCCGGAGCCCTTTGGAGCCGCTCTCCATACTCCGAGTGTAGGGAAACGCCCTGCACTCTCTCCTGGAGGAGATTCGTTTCCCCGCCAAGCCCACACTTTCACCAACAGACTTCTGGCACGTCTCACATGCCTTTGAGGTCTTACGCCTTGCCCTAGTCTGAGCTGCCCTGAGAGACCCCTCGGCCTCGCATTCCATCTAGGACCCCCCGGCCGGAAGTCACCCTGCCTCCAAGAGAAAGTCGGCTTGCGTTCTTACTGCGATTTCAGCCCTGTGCTTCCTGTGGCACTGCAGGCTTTGGAATAACCACAGGCCCCAGAGGCGTAACTAGACAGGGCATTCCTTGGTTGAGGCAGTTCACTTGACCCAGAACACCCTACTTCGGGGAGTTGGTTCAGGGAAGCAAACGCAGGGTAACATGTGTCTCTTTGGACTGGTTAGAAACCCCAGGGAGGTAAGCTGCCTGTGCGCGTGGAAACGGGAGCCTGCTGGAACTATCCTTGCTTTCCCACTTGGAAGGCTGCCTTCATGCTGCCTTGAAGCTGCCTGACGTCCCCTGCTGTTGACAGGCCTGGAAACCCGGTAGAAATGCTTCTGGGAAGAAAATGAGTTTGCTCCGTCTCAACCCGGTGCTTCCATGGCCACGGTGGTGGTTAGCCTGACAAGCTCCAGAACGAAAGGGAAACTCAACGTGAGAATTTGCCTCCAGTTTAGGCCCTGCGTAACCGGGCAGGAAGGGCGGCATGCAGCAGTTTCCATGAGTTCTTAGTCACCATTTGGGTTTATTTTAACGGAATTACCCATTTGAGGACTCCTAGGCCCCTCGGGTGTGCATCCATTTCCCTCCAAGGTCACTGAGGACCTCCAGACACCCCCACGCCATGGTCCGGCTGAGCAACATCGAGGCCCATTGCTCTGCCCCTCGGAGGCCCCTCTGTGCGTGCCGAGTGATGGGCAACACGCTGCACGTTCCTGGAGGAGAGCTACATTTCCAGAGCCCTCCAACAGCCTCAGGACCAGATTTCTGGTGAGTCCGAAGCTCCCAGGAAATCTTTGTCGTCGCCCTTGTGAGAGCTGCCGTGAGAAATATTTGTCGTCGCCCTTGTGAGAGCTGCCGTGAGAAAACACTCTGCTTTGCTCCTTCGCGGACCTCGTACCTGAAGGCACTCTGCTCGAGGAGAACGTCAGCATCTCGCAATGCTGCGTCGCTAACGGGACGGCCAGATTGAGCACAGGCCTGGAGGGAAGGCCCTGACGTGAGGTGCAGAAGCGGAGCCGCGCAGCAGTTTCCATGAGGCCGTAGCCTCTGCTCTGCGTGTCTTTAACGGCAGTAGAGTTTCCTGGACACCTGGGAGGCTCGCGGGGGCACCCTGTTCCAGGCTGGAACACGGAACACTCCCAGGCACCCCTGGGTCTGCCGAGCAACATCCAGGCCCGGAGCCCTTTGGAGCCGCTCTCTATAGGCCGAGTGTAGGGAAACGCCCTGCACTCTCTCCTGGAGCAGATTCGTTTCCCCACCAAACCCACACTTTCACCAACAGACTTCTGGCACGTCTCACATGCCTTTGAGGTCTTACGCCTTGCCCTAGTCTGAGCTGCCCTGAGAGAACCCTCGGCCTCGCATTCCATCTAGGACCCCCCTGCCAGAAGGCACCCTGCCTCCAAGAGAAAGTCGGCTTGCGTTCTTACTGCGGTTTAAGCCCCGTGCTTCCTGTGGCCCTGCAGGCTTTGGAATAGCCACAGGCCCCAGAGGCGTAACTAGGCAGGGCATTCCTTGGTTGAGGCAGTTCACTTGACGCAGAACACCCTACTTCGGGGAGTTGGTTCAGGGAAGCAAACGCTGGGTAACCTGTGTCTCTTTGGACTGGTTAGAAACCACAGGGAGGTAAGCTGAGTGTGCGCGTGGAAACGGGAGCCTGCTGGAACTATCCTTGCTTTCCCACTTGGAAGGCTGCATTCATGCTGCCTTGAAGCTGCCTGACGTCCCCTGCTGTTGACAGGCCTGGAAACCCGGTCGAAATGCTTCTGGGAAGAAAATGAGTTTGCTCCGTTTCAACCCGGTGCTTCCATAGCCGCGGTGGTGGTTAGCCTGACAAGCTCCAGAACGAAAGGGAAACTCAACGTGCGAGTTTCCCTCCAGTTTAGGCCCTGCGTAGCCGGGCAGGAAGGGCGGCATGCAGCAGTTTCCATGAGTTCTTAGTCACTGTTCGGGTTTATTTTAACGGAATTTCCCATTTGAGGACTCCTAGGCCCCTCGGGTGTGCATCCATTTCCCTCCAAGGTCACTGAGGACCTCAAGACACCCCCCACGCCGTGGTCCGGCTGAGCAACATCGAGGCCCATTGCCCTGCCCCTCGGAGGCCCTGTGTGCGTGCCGAGTGATGGGCAACACTCTCTACGTTCCTTGAGGAGAGCTACATTTCCAGAGCCCTCCAACAGCCTCAGGACCAGATTTCTGGTGAGTCCGAAGCTCCCAGGAAATATTTGTCGTCGCCCTTGTGAGAGCTGCCGTGAGAAAACACTCTGCTTTGCCTGCTTCGCGGGCCTCGTACCTGAAGGCACTCTGCTCGAGGAGAACGTCAGCATCTCGCAATGCTGCGTCGCTAACGGGACGGCCAGATTGAGCACAGGCCTGGAGGGAAGGCCCTGACGTGAGGTGCAGAAGCGGAGCCGCGCAGCAGTTTCCATGAGGCCGTAGCCTCTGCTCTGCGTGTCTTTAACGGCAGTAGAGTTTCCTGGACACCTGAGAGGCTCGCGGGGGCACCCTGTTCCAGGCTGGAACACGGAGTACTCCCAGGCACCCCTGGGTCTGCCGAGCAACATCCAGGCCCGGGGCCCTTTGGAGCCGCTCTCTATACGCCGAGTGTAGGGAAACGCCCTGCACTCTCTCCTGGAGCAGATTCGTTTCCCCACCAAACCCACACTTTCACGAACAGACTTCTGGCACGTCTCACATGCCTTTGAGGTCTTACGCCTTGTCCTAGTCTGAGCTGCCCTGAGAGAACCCTCGGTCTCGCATTCCATCTAGGATCCCCCTGCCGGAAGTCACCCTGCCTCCAAGAGAAAGTCGGCTTGCGTTCTTACTGCGGTTTAAGCCCCGTGCTTCCTGTGGCCCTGCAGGCTTTGGAATAGCCACAGGCCCCAGAGGCGTAACTAGGCAGGGCATTCCTTGGTTGAGGCAGTTCACTTGACGCAGAACACCGTACTTCGGAGAGTTGGTTCAGGGAAGCAAACGCCGGGTAACCTGTGTCTCTTTGGACTGGTTAGAAACCACAGGGAGGTAAGCTGAGTGTGCGCGTGGAAACGGGAGCCTGCTGGAACTATCCTGCTTTCCCACTTGGAAGGCTGCATTCATGCTGCCTTGAAGCTGCCTGACGTCCCCTGCTGTTGACAGGCCTGGAAACCCGGTCGAAATGCTTCTGGGAAGAAAATGAGTTTGCTCCGTTTCAACCCGGTGCTTCCATAGCCGCGGTGGTGGTTAGCCTGACAAGCTCCAGAACGAAAGGGAAACTCAACGTGCGAGTTTCCCTCCAGTTTAGGCCCTGCGTAGGCGGGCAGGAAGGGCGGCATGCAGCAGTTTCCATGAGTTCTTAGTCACTGTTCGGGTTTATTTTAACGGAATTTCCCATTTGAGGACTCCTAGGCCCCTCGGGTGTGCATCCATTTCCCTCCAAGGTCACTGAGGACCTCCAGACACCCCCCACGCCGTGGTCCGGCTGAGCAACATCGAGGCCCATTGCCCTGCCCCTCGGAGGCCCTGTGTGCGTGCCGAGTGATGGGCAACACTCTGCACGTTCCTTGAGGAGAGCTACATTTCCAGAGCCCTCCAACAGCCTCAGGACCAGATTTCTGGTGAGTCCGAAGCTCCCAGGAAATATTTGTCGTCGCCCTTGTGAGAGCTGCCGTGAGAAAACACTCTGCTTTGCCTCCTTCGCGGGCCTCGTACCTGAAGGCACTCTGCTCGAGGAGAACGTCAGCATCTCGCAATGCTGCGTCGCTAACGGGACGGCCAGATTGAGCACAGGCCTGGAGGGAAGGCCCTGACGTGAGGTGCAGAAGCGGAGCCGTGCAGCAGTTTCCATGAGGCCGTAGCCTCTGCTCTGCGTGTCTTTAACAGCAGTAGAGTTTCCTGGACACCTGGGAGGCTTGCGGGGGCACCCTGTTCCAGGCTGGAACACGGAACAACCCCAGGCACCCCTGGGTCTGCCGAGCAACATCCAGGCCCGGAGCCCTTTGGAGCCGCTCTCCATACGCCGAGTGTAGGGAAACGCCCTGCACTCTCTCCTGGAGCAGATTCGTTTCCCCACCAAACCCACACTTTCACGAACAGACTTCTGGCACGTCTCACATGCCTTTGAGGTCTTACGCCTTGCCCTAGTCTGAGCTGCCCTGAGAGAACCCTCGGCCTCGCATTCCATCTAGGACCCCCCTGCAGGAAGTCACCCTGCCTCCAAGAGAAAGTCGGCTTGCGTTCTTACTGCGGTTTAAGCCCCGTGCTTCCTGTGGCCCTGCAGGCTTTGGAATAGCCACAGGCCCCAGAGGCGTAACTAGGCAGGGCATTCCTTGGTTGAGGCAGTTCACTTGACGCAGAACACCCTACTTCGGGGAGTTGGTTCAGGGAAGCAAACGCCGGGTAACCTGTGTCTCTTTGGACTGGTTAGAAACCACAGGGAGGTAAGCTGAGTGTGCGCGCGGAAACGGGAGCCTGCTGGAACTATCCTTGCTTTCCCACTTGGAAGGCTGCATTCATGCTGCCTTGAAGCTGCCTGACGTCCCCTGCTGTTGACAGGCCTGGAAAGCTGGTCGAAATGCTTCTGGGAAGAAAATGAGTTTGCTCCGTTTCAACCCGGTGCTTCCATAGCCGCGGTGGTGGTTAGCCTGACAAGCTCCAGAACGAAAGGGAAACTCAACGTGCGAGTTTCCCTCCAGTTTAGGCCCTGCGTAGCCGGGCAGGAAGGGCGGCATGCAGCAGTTTCCATGAGTTCTTAGTCACTGTTCGGGTTTATTTTAACGGAATTTCCCATTTGAGGACTCCTAGGCCCCTCGGGTGTGCATCCATTTCCCTCCAAGGTCACTGAGGGCCTCCAGACACCCCCCACGCCGTGGTCCGGCTGAGCAACATCGAGGCCCATTGCCCTGCCCCTCGGAGGCCCTGTGTGCGTGCCGAGTGATGGGCAAAACTCTGCACGTTCCTTGAGGAGAGCTACATTTCCAGAGCCCTCCAACAGCCTCAGGACCAGATTTCTGGTGAGTCCGAAGCTCCCAGGAAATATTTGTCGTCGCCCTTGTGAGAGCTGCCGTGAGAAAACACTCTGCTTTGCCTCCTTCGCGGGCCTCGTACCTGAAGGCACTCTGCTCGAGGAGAACGTCAGCATCTCGCAATGCTGCGTCGCTAACGGGACGGCCAGATTGAGCACAGGCCTGGAGGGAAGGCCCTGACGTGAGGTGCAGAAGCGGAGCCGCGCAGCAGTTTCCATGAGGCCGTAGCCTCTGCTCTGCGTGTCTTTAACGGCAGTAGAGTTTCCTGGACACCTGGGAGGCTCGCGGGGGCACCCTGTTCCAGGCTGGAACACGGAACACCCCCAGGCACCCCTGGGTCTGCCGAGCAACATCCAGGCCCGGAGCCCTTTGGAGCCGCTCTCTATAGGCCGAGTGTAGGGAAACGCCCTGCACTCTCTCCTGGAGCAGATTCGTTTCCCCACCAAACCCACACTTTCACGAACAGACTTCTGGCACGTCTCACATGCCTTTGAGGTCTTACGCCTTGCCCTAGTCTGAGCTGCCCTGAGAGAACCCTCGGCCTCGCATTCCATCTAGGATCCCCCTGCCGGAAGTCACCCTGCCTCCAAGAGAAAGTCGGCTTGCGTTCTTACTGTGGTTTAAGCCCCGTGCTTCCTGTGGCCCTGCAGGCTTTGGAATAGCCACAGGCCCCAGAGGCGTAACTAGGCAGGGCATTCCTTGGTTGAGGCAGTTCACTTGACGCAGAACACCCTACTTCGGGGAGTTGGTTCAGGGAAGCAAACGCCGGGTAACCTGTGTCTCTTTGGACTGGTTAGAAACCACAGGGAGGTAAGCTGAGTGTGCACGCGGAAACGGGAGCCTGCTGGAACTATCCTTGCTTTCCCACTTGGAAGACTGCATTCATGCTGCCTTGAAGCTGCCTGACGTCCCCTGCTGTTGACAGGCCTGGAAACCCGGTCGAAATGCTTCTGGGAAGAAAATGAGTTTGCTCCGTTTCAACCCGGTGCTTCCATAGCCGCGGTGGTGGTTAGCCTGACAAGCTCCAGAACGAAAGAGAAACTCAACGTGCGAATTTCCCTCCAGTTTAGGCCCTGCGTAGCCGGGCAGGAAGGGCGGCATGCAGCAGTTTCCATGAGTTCTTAGTCACTGTTCGGGTTTATTTTAACGGAATTTCCCATTTGAGGACTCCTAGGCCCCTCGGGTGTGCATCCATTTCCCTCCAAGGTCACTGAGGACCTCAAGACAACCCCCACGCCGTGGTCCGGCTGAGCAACATCGAGGCCCATTGCCCTGCCCCTCGGAGGCCCTGTGTGCGTGCCGAGTGATGGGCAACACTCTGCACGTTCCTTGAGGAGAGCTACATTTCCAGAGCCCTCCAACAGCCTCAGGACCAGATTTCTGGTGAGTCCGAAGCTCCCAGGAAATCTTTGTCGTCGCCCTTGTGAGAGCTGCCGTGAGAAAACACTCTGCTTTGCCTGCTTCGCGGGCCTCGTACCTGAAGGCACTCTGCTCGAGGAGAACGTCAGCATCTCGCAATGCTGCGTCGCTAACGGGACGGCCAGATTGAGCACAGGCCTGGAGGGAAGGCCCTGACGTGAGGTGCAGAAGCGGAGCCGCGCAGCAGTTTCCATGAGGCCGTAGCCTCTGCTCTGCGTGTCTTTAACGGCAGTAGAGTTTCCTGGACACCTGGGAGTCTCGCGGGGGCACCCTGTTCCAGGCTGGAACACGGAACACCCCCAGGCACCCCTGGGTCTGCCGAGCAACATCCAGGCCCGGAGCCCTTTGGAGCCGCTCTCTATACGCCGAGTGTAGGGAAACGCCCTGCACTCTCTCCTGGAGCAGATTCGTTTCCCCACCAAACCCACACTTTCACCAACAGACTTCTGGCACGTCTCACATGCCTTTGAGGTCTTACGCCTTGCCCTAGTCTGAGCTGCCCTGAGAGAACCCTCGGCCTCGCATTCCATCTAGGACCCCCCTGCCGGAAGTCACCCTGCCTCCAAGAGAAAGTCGGCTTGCGTTCTTACTGCGGTTTAAGCCCCGTGCTTCCTGTGGCCCTGCAGGCTTTGGAATAGCCACAGGCCCCAGAGGCGTAACTAGGCAGGGCATTCCTTGGTTGAGGCAGTTCACTTGACGCAGAACACCCTACTTCGGGGAGTTGGTTCAGGGAAGCAAACGCCGGGTAACCTGTGTCTCTTTGGACTGGTTAGAAACCACAGGGAGGTAAGCTGAGTGTGCGCGCGGAAACGGGAGCCTGCTGGAACTATCCTTGCTTTCCCACTTGGAAGGCTGCATTCATGCTGCCTTGAAGCTGCCTGACGTCCCCTGCTGTTGACAGGCCTGGAAAGCCGGTCGAAATGCTTCTGGGAAGAAAATGAGTTTGCTCCGTTTCAACCCGGTGCTTCCATAGCCGCGGTGGTGGTTAGCCTGACAAGCTCCAGAACGAAAGGGAAACTCAACGTGCGAATTTCCCTCCAGTTTAGGCCCTGCGTAGCCGGGCAGGAAGGGCGGCATGCAGCAGTTTCCATGAGTTCTTAGTCACTGTTCGGGTTTATTTTAACGGAATTTCCCATTTGAGGACTCCTAGGCCCCTCGGGTGTGCATCCATTTCCCTCCAAGGTCACTGAGGACCTCCAGACACCCCCCACGCCGTGGTCCGGCTGAGCAACATCGAGGCCCATTGCCCTGCCCCTCGGAGGCCCTGTGTGCGTGCCGAGTGATGGGCAACACTCTGCACGTTCCTTGAGGAGAGCTACATTTCCAGAGCCGTCCAACAGCCTCAGGACCAGATTTCTGGTGAGTCCGAAGCTCCCAGGAAATATTTGTCGTCGCCCTTGTGAGAGCTGCCGTGAGAAAACACTCTGCTTTGCCTCCTTCGCGGGCCTCGTACCTGAAGGCACTCTGCTCGAGGAGAACGTCAGCATCTCGCAATGCTGCGTCGCTAATGGGACAGCCAGATTGAGCACAAGCCTGGAGGGAAGGCCCTGACGTGAGGTGCAGAAGCGGAGCCGCGCAGCAGTTTCCGTGAGGCCGTAGCCTCTGCTCTGCGTGTCTTTAACGGCAGTAGAGTTTCCTGGACACCTGGGAGGCTCGCGGGGGCACCCTGTTCCAGGCTGGAACACGGAGTACTCCCAGGCACCCCTGGGTCTGCTGAGCAACATCCAGGCCCGGAGCCCTTTGGAGCCGCTCTCTATACGCCGAGTGTAGGGAAACGCCCTGCACTCTCTCCTGGAGCAGATTCGTTTCCCCACCAAACCCACACTTTCACCAACAGACTTCTGGCACGTCTCACATGCCTTTGAGGTCTTACGCCTTGCCCTAGTCTGAGCTGCCCTGAGAGAACCCTCGGCCACTCATTCCGTCTAGGACCCCCCTGCCGGAAGTCACCCTGCCTCCAAGAGAAAGTCGGCTTGCGTTCTTACTGCGATTTCAGCCCTGTGCTTCCTGTGGCCCTGCAGGCTTTGGAATAGCCACAGTCCCAGAAGCGTATTTATGACGTTCCTTGGATGAGGCAGTTCACTTGATGCAGAAAACCGTCCTTCGAGAAGTTGATTCAGGGAAGCAAACACAGGGTAACAGGTGGCTCTTTGGACTGGTTAGAAACCACAGGGAGGTTAGCTGAGTGTGTGCATGGAAACGGGAGCCTGCTGGAACTATCCTTGCTTTCCTTTTGAAATTCTGCATTCATGCTGCCTTGAAGCTACCTGAGATTCCGTGCTGTTGACGGGCCTGGAAACCCCGTAGGAATGCTTCTGGGAAAAAAAATGAGTTTGCTCTGTGTAAACCAGGTGCTTCCATGGCCGTGGTGGTGTAGCCTGACAAGCTCTTGAACAAAAGGGAAACTCAATGTGAGAACTTGCCTCCAGGCCAGGCCCTGAGTAGCCGGGCAGAAAGGGAGTCATGCAGCTGTTTCCATGAGTTCTTAGTCGCTGTTCGGCTTCGTTTCAAGGAAGTATCTTTGTGAGGACTCCTAGGCCCCTCGGGTGTGCATCCATTTCCCTCCAAGGTCACTGAGGACCTCCAAAACCCTGCCCCCCACCGTAGGCCGGCTGAGCAACATCGAAGCCCATTGGTCTGTCCCTCCGAGGCCCTCTGTGAGTACCGAGTGATGGGCAACACACTGCACTTTCCTTGAGGAGAGGTACATCTCCAGAGCCCTCAAACAGCCTCAGGACCAGATTTCTGGTGAGTCCGATGTGCCCAGGAAATATTTGTCGTCGCACTTGTGTGAGCTGCCGTTAGAAAACACTCTGTTTTGCATAATTCGCGCAACTCGTACCTGAAGTCACTCTGCTCGAGGAGAAAGTCAGCATCTTGCAATGCTGTGTCGCTAATGGGACTCTCAGCCTGATCACATGCCTGAACGTAAGGCCCTGATATGCTGTGCAGAATTTGAGGCGTGCAGCGGTTTCTAGGAGGCCGTAGCCTCTGCTCTGCGTGTCTTTAATGGCAGTAGATTTTTCTGGACACTTAGGAACCTTGCTGGGTGCCCTGTTCCCGGCTGGAACACACAGTACCCCCAGGCACTCCTAGGTCTGCTGAGCAACATCCAGGCCCGGAGCCCTTTGGAGCCGCTCTCTATACACCGAGTGTAGGGAAAGGCACTGCACTCTCTTTAGGAGCAGCTTAATTTCCCCAGCACACCCACAAGTTCACGAACAGACTTCTGGCACGTCTCCCATGCCTTCGAGGTCTTACGCCTTGCCCTAGTCTGAGCTGCACTGACAGAACCCTCGGCCTCGCATTCCATCTAGGACCTCCTGCCTGAAGTCACCCTGCCTCCAAGAGAAAGCCGCGTTGCGTTGTTACTGCAATTTAAGTCCTGTTCTTCCTGTGGCACCATAGGCTTTCGAATAGCCACAGGCCCAGAGGCGTAGCTAGGGAGTTCCTTGGTTGAGGCAGTTCACTTGATTCAGAACACCTACTTCGAGAAGTTGATTCAGGGAAGCAAACACGGTAATATGTGTCTCTCTTGACTTGTTAGAAACCCCAGGGAGGTATGCTGAGTGTGCGCATGGAAACCGGGGCCTGCTGGAAGTACCCTTGCTTTCCCATTTGGAAGGTTGCATTCATGCTGCCTTGAAGCTGCCTGACGTTCCCTGCTGTTGACAGGCCTGGAAACCCGGTAGAAATGCTTCTGGGAAGAAAATGAGTTTGCGCTGTCTAAACCAGGTGCTTCCATGGTCGCGGTGGTGGTCAGCCTGACAAGCTCTAGAACGAAAGGGAAACTCAACGTGAGAACTTGCCTCCAGTTTAGGCCCTGCGTAGCCGGGGAGAAAGGGAGGCTTGCAGTTGTTTTCATGAGTTCTTTGTCGCTCTTTGGCTTTCTTTTCATGGGTGTACCCTTTTGAGGACTCCTAGGCCCCTCGGGTGTGCATCCAATGGTGTCTGTGGCTTTATTATTAGTTTTTGCACCCTCTGTGCTAATGGATCTGGTTGTGTTCCTGTCTTGCTGGTTGTTTGGCATAGGGTGTCCTGCACTGTTGCTTGCTCGTCATTGAGTTGAGCGGGGTCTTGGTGCTGAGATGGAGATCTCTGGGAGATTTTCACCATTTCATATTACATGGACTTTGGAGGTCTCTTGTGGACCAATATCCTGAATTTGGCTCTCCCACCTCAGTGGCACAGCCCTGATGCTTGTCTGGAACACCAAGAGCCTGTCCTCCACACGGCTCAGAATAAATTGGCGAAAAGAAAGAAGAAGATAAAATAAAATAAAATAGGGCTTCCCTGGTGGCGCAGTGGTTGAGAGTCCGCCTGCTGATGCAGGGGATATGGGTTCTTGCCCCGTTCTGGGAAGATTCCACATGCCGTGGAGCGGCTGGTCCCGTGAGCCATGGCCCCTGAGCCTGCGCATCTGGAGCCTGTGTTCTGCAACGGGAGAGGCCACAACCATGAGAGGCCCACGTACTGCAAAAATACTAATAATAATAAAAATAAAATAAAATAATTTAAATAAAAAATTATTTTTAAGAAAAAAAATTTTTAAGTAAAAAAAAAAAAACACAAAACGGTCAGACAGAACCCTAGGACAAATGGTACAAGCAAAGCTGTACAAAAGCACACACAGAAGCATATACATACACACTCACAAAAAGAGAAAAAGGGAAAAAAGTATATATATTATTGCTCCCAAAGTCCACCTTCTCAATTTGGGATGATTCGTTGTCTATTCAGGTATTCTACAGATGCAGGGTACATCAAGTTGATTGTGGAGCTTGAATCCGCTGCTCCTGAGGCTGCTGGGAGAAATTTCCCTTTCCCTTCTTTGTTCCTCAGCTCCTGGGGCTCAGCTTTGGATTTGGACCCACCTCTTTGTGTAGGTCACCTGAGGGCATCTGTTCTTCTCTCAGACAGGACAGGGTTAAAGGAGCAGCTGCTTTTGGGGCTCTGGCTCACTCTGGCCAGGGAGTGGTAGGGGTACGGATGCGGGGAAATCCTGCAGCGGCAGAGGCCAGCGTGATGTTGCACCAGCCTTAGGCATGCGGTGCGTTCTCCAGGGTAAGTTGTCCCTGGATCCCGGGACACTGACAGTGGCGGTCTGTACAGGCTCCCGGGAGGGGCGGCGTGGATAGTGACCTGTGCTTTCACACAGGCTTCTTGGTGGCGGCAGCAGCAGCCTTAGCGTCTCATGCCCGTCTCTGGGGTCCGCGCTGATAGCCACGTCTCGCGCCCGTCTCTGGAGCTCCTTTAAGCGGCGCTCTTAATCCCCTCTCCTCGCACACCAGGAAACAAAGAGGGAAGAAAAAGTATCTTGCCTCTTCGGCAGGTCCAGACTTTCCTGGACTCCCTCCCGGATAGCCGTGGCGCACTAGCCCCCTTCAGGCTGTGTTCATGCCACCAACCTCAGTCGTCTCCCTGGGATCCAACCGAAGCTGAAGCCTCAGCTCCCAGCCCCCGCCCGCCCCGGCGGGTAAACAGACAAGCCTCTCGGGCTGGTGAGTACTGATCGGCAACGATCCTCTGTGCGGGAATCTCTCCACTTTGCCCTCTGCACCCCCATTGCTGCACTCTCTTCCATGGCTCCAAAGCTTCCCCCCTCCGTCACCCGCAGTCTCGGCCCGCGAAGCAGCTTCCTAGTGTGTGGAAACCTTTCCTCATTTACAGCTCCCTCCCACTGGTGCAGGTCCCGTCCCTATTCTTTTGTGTCTGTTTTTTTTTCTTTTTTCATTTGCCCTACCCAGGTACGTGGTGAGTTTCTTGCCTTTTGGGAGGCCTGAGGTCTTCTCTCAGCGTTCAGTAGGTGTTCTGTAGCAGTTGTTCCACATGTAGATGTATTTCTGATGTGTTTGTGGGGAGGAAGGTAATTTCAGCGTCTTACTCTTTCACCATCTTGAAGCCGTTCGGCCCCGGGGCTAATCTTCATTGCGGTGTGCAGGCTTCTCACTGTGGTGGCTTTTCTTGTTACAGAGCACGGGCTCTAGGCCCGTGGGCTTCAGTAGTTTTTGCATGTGAGCTCAGTAGTTGTAGCTCACGGGCTCTAAAGCACAGGCTCAGTAGTTGTGGCACATGGGCTGTGTTGCTCTGCGACATGTGGGCTCTTACAGGACTAGGGCTCAAACCCATGTCCCCTGTTTTGGCAAGTGGATTTTTAACCACTGCATCACCAGAGAAACCCTGTCATACTTTTGAAAATGAAAAATCATATTATTAAAAATTAATCCAGGAGACAGATGTAACTCAGATTTCTCTCTGATAAATATCCAGATATGAACACTTAACATTAACACTCCTCTATAGTCCTATAGTCCTTGTCTCTATAGTCCTTGTCTCTCCCCTTTGACTCTCATTTACTCATTGACTTCATTGACTTCTTGAAATCTTATTTCTACCCTAATAATTCCATTGGGATATTCATGAAAAGACTTATTTAACTCTGGACAACATATTACATAACTAAACATTTATTTCTTGCCCACTATCTTCCTTTTACTTAATGTCATGACAAGTCGATGATTTTCCACCTACTTTTCTGGCACGCCTACACAGGTACCCAGGAGAATCTTTTTCCTCTCCTCCTCCCTTCAGTAGGAGTCATGTTCTATTTCTCAGTCTTCTCAATATTCATGCAGCCAAGAATTACTTAAAAGCCAGCCCCTGAATTTCTCAATCTCCACCTGAGAAAGTAGAAAATAATAATCAGCAGGGTTGGGAAAACATGATTCCTTTTGGAAGTGCTGATGCCAAATCTGATTTTTTTTTTTTTTTTTTTTGGTTAGCTGGATATTTTGGGGTTGAGCCTTCCTTAAAATGGTCAGATAAAGACAGGGAGCTCTTCTTCCTAAAGGGCACATGAGAAGGTGAGCTTGAGAACAAATTAATCTGTGGTTACTACTCCAGTGCCCCGCCCCCTCCACCTGTGAGAGTGGAGGACTCTTCTGTTTGGAGCCACAAGGCCACATGCATTGCTCTGTTCTGACCAAAGCATTGTTTAGATATATTGAGAAAATACCATAAAATGTTTAGAGTTGGATATCTCCAAAACTAATGGATCTTAATCTTGGCTAAACACTGGAACTTCTTGTAGAGCTTTAAAAACTACTGTTGAATGCCTGAAAGGTTCTTATTTAATCAGTGTAGAGTGCAGCCTGGACATGGGATTTTTAGAAACTCCTTGGTAGATAAGTTTACTCTAACATGCAGGCAAGACTGAGAATTACTGCCCTAACTCAACCTCAATGCCTCAAAGTGGAGAAATTCAGAGAGGTTATTTGGGGCCAGTATCTTCTAGCTCCCAGGCCAGAGCTCTTCCAACAATAGCCTATCTGCTTCTGGCTACTTGAAGGGTTATAAAAACTCAAGGCTGCTTTGTAATAGTCATCGCTCTGTTGAGACTCCTGTTTCTTTGCTGCGATGTTCCAGTAAGACAAAGATTCTTCCATCCCACTCCTGGGCATATATCCAGAAAAGAAGAAAACTCTAATTCAAAAAGATACATGTACCCCAATGTTCACAGCAGTGTTATTTACAATAGCCAAGACATGGCAGTAACCTAAATGTCCATCGGCAGATGAATGGATGAAGAAGATGTGTATATGTGCATATCCATCTATCTATCTATATATAATGGAATATTACTCAGCTATAAGAATGAATGTTGCCATTTGCAGCAGCCTGGAAATGCCTAGAGATTATCATACTAAGTGAAGGAAGTCAGAGAAAGACAAATATTATATGATATTACTTACATGTGGAATCTAAAAAATAATACACATTAATCTATTTACAAAAGAGAAACAGACTCACTGACATAGAAAACAAACTCATGGTTACCGAAAGGGAAAGCAAGGTTGGGGGAGGATAAGGTAGGAGTTTGGGATTAACAAATACACACTACTATATATAAAATAGATAAGCAACAAGGGTTTAAGTATAACACAGAGAACAATATTCAATGTCTTTTTTTTTTAATAAATAAATTTATTTATTTTTGTCTGTGTTGAGTCTTCGATGCTGCATGCAGGCTTTCTTTATTTGCAGAGAGCAGGAGCTACTCTTGGTTGCAGTGTGCAGGCTTCTCATTGCAGTGGGTTCTCTTCTGGCAGAGCATGGGCTCTAGGAACGCAGGCTTCAGTAGTTGTGGCACGTGGGATCAGTAGTTGTGGCTCACAGGCTCTAAAGTGCAGGCTCAGCAGTTGTGGCTCACAGGCTTAATTGCTCCACAGCATGTGGGATCTTCCTGGACCAGGGTTCGAAACTGTGTCCCCTGCTTTGGCAGGCGGATTCTTAACCACTGCACCACCAGGGAAGTCCAATATTCAATATCTTGTAATAACCTATAACAAAAAATAAACTGAAAAAAATATGCATATAACTGAATTACTTAGCTGTACACTTGAAAGCAACACAATATTGTAAATCAACTATGATTCAATAAAAAAGATTCTTCTGGACTGGGAAATAAATATTCATGCATTGATTCTTATCCATTCCAATAGCTTCAAATGACATTTGATTCTTTTTTTTTAACGTTTTTATTGGAGTATAATTGCTTTACAATGGCGTTGTTTCTGCTTTATAACAAAGTGACTCAGTTATACATATACATATATCCCCATATCTCTTCCGTCTTGCGTCTCCCTCCCTCCCACCCTCCCTATCCCACCCTTCTAGCTGGTCACAAAGCACTGAGCTGTTCTCCCTGTGCTATGCGACTGCTTCCCACTAGCTGTCTATTTTACATTTGATAGAGTATATATGTCCATATATACACTACCATTCTGACATTTGATTCTTAATTACTCAAGACCAATATCATCCACCATGGTTACCTCTCATAATAATTTATTACAATATATTGAAATATGATTAGAAATTTTTATATGCACCTCAGGGCTGACAAATTTTGAAATATCCCAAACTAGACTCCTAATCATTGTCCCAGAACATTTTCTTTCGCTGTTGTTTCTGGATTAATAAAAAGTAGTACTACCACCTACCAGATGCTTAAATTAGAAACTGAGGTATAATTCTGAGGCTTTTTTCCTGAATTCAACCTTATGTTCAAAATTATTGTCCTTTGAATGCTAATTTATAAATATATCTAATTTTTTCCCACTTCTGTGAAAGACTAGTAAAGCTCTTCTGATGCAAAAACCATAATCTCTTCTTGGATAGTTGTAACAACCTCCTAAGTGGTATCCTTGATTACAGTCTTGATTTCTTCCAGTCACTTCTCACACTGAAGCCAGGATAATCTTTCTAAAATGCAAATATGATCATCTTTCTAAATTTTTATTGGTTATCCATTATCCTTATAATAAAGCTCAAAACATTTAACAGAGATTACGTCTTCCATTCTATGGTTTCAGCTTATCTTTCTAGACATATCTTTTAATACTCCCTTCAAACCTAATTTCGAACCCACTTTAAACTTATATCTGTGCTTGTTAATATTCCTCAAGGGTATCACATATGTTATTACATTTGATTCTTAACATATAATTTTACATAATTCCATACCAGGATAATATTTTTCAAAGTTTAGCTTCAGTATAAATTTCTCTATGAATTTTCCATCATTCCTGCTAAAGCTATTTTAGGGATATTGTCAATGCCATATATTGTTCATATTTCCCCTATTCCAGCACTTTTTTTTTTTTTTCGGTACGCGGGCCTGTCACTGTTGTGGCCTCTCCCGTTGCGGAACACAGGCTCTGGACGTGCAGGTTCCGGACGCGCAGGCCCAGCGGCCATGGCTCACAGGCCCAGCCTCTCCACGGCATGTGGGATCTTCCCGGACCGGGGCACGAATCCGTGTCCCC
The DNA here is from genome assembly GCF_949987515.2 of Delphinus delphis. Taxonomy (NCBI): domain Eukaryota; kingdom Metazoa; phylum Chordata; class Mammalia; order Artiodactyla; family Delphinidae; genus Delphinus; species Delphinus delphis. The sequence continues at coordinate 43,318,167 of NC_082700.1, read as the reverse complement.
TGCATCGGCAGGCAGACTCTCAACCACTGCGCCACCAGGGAAGCCCCTCTAGCACTTTGTGTATCATTTTGACATAATTGTTTATTACTCTTTAGTTCTCCAAAGAATATAAACTCCATGAGGACAAGATTCATGTTTATCTTGTTCACTGTTAATATCTTCATCATCAAGCACAGTGCCTGGTACTTAATAATTTAATGGACAAATTAATGAACTAACAAATACGGAACAGTAATCAAAACCACAAAAGACAAAAGAAAAAGGATGTTCTTCCTCAGATGGCAAGCTAGTTCTCATTTGAGAAAGCAAAAAAAAAAAAAAATAACGTTTTACTCTAGGTTCTTTTCTATAAAGCAAGAATATACAAGCCTGAATATATCATTTCACAGAAAAATCAACAATATGCAGTCCATGTGATGAGGAAAGGATAGTTTTTTTCAGATATTAAACTAGTAGAACTCATGAAATATTTCTAATCATGGAAATTAGCATTTGTTGATTATTAGACGGCTTCATATTTCTTTTCCTTCATGTTCTGTATGTGTCTTACTTGTTGAGAGTTCAAAGAAATATAACAGGGATATCTATATATAACATACAACAATTGTATTTGTTAGATAACAAGGGCTAGATATTATGGTGATTCAGTACATATTTCACACCACACTTTTCTGACTGAATCCACTTTACTTTTAAATTTTACAAATTTAAAAGCTGTGTAAACTCTGGCAAATTACTGAAACTTTCTCTGCCTAAGTTTCCTCATATATAAAATGGGCATAGCAATAGTAACTACCTCATAGGTTTGTTTTAAGGATTAAATGAGTTAACATATTCAGAATTCTTAGATCAGCACCCTCTTTAGTTACATTTTTAGTGCTATATATTTAGTAAGTTATACATACACAAATATATAGCTATTATTATATCCCTATTTTCCAGATAAAAAGTTAAAACTTCTAATGTTCACTAATGCCTCTAATATTATACAACTGGAGAAGCCCAGGCTTAAATCTATGTCTGTTTTATTCCAAAGATCATGATCTTTCCACTCTCCAACTTTTGATCAGCAAACCCAGGAATAGGCATGTCAGTGCTTATATATTAGAAAACTTTAAACCAGGTGTATTTAAAATGAAAAGTCTAGATTAGTATTTAACCATTAGTATTTAGCTTTTACAAATTATCAACATATTTTTAGTGTTGAATTTGCCATTTAACTCAATCCTCCAACATAGATTATTTAAAGCAAATCTAAAATGTCATATTATTTCTATGCAATTTTTTCTTAGATATTCTAAAAAGACTAATTTTTAATATGACCATGATAGTATTACAAAAACATAAAAGTAATTAACGATAATCTCAGTATTTAGCCAGTAACCAAATGTCCTTGATTATTACAAAACCACTTCTTGGCATATTATTTGTCAACAATTCCTTTATTAATTAAATTTTGGATGTTAGATTTCTTATACACTCTGCTCTATCTTTCCTCTTTGAACTTCCATCCATTCATGTAACTTCAATAGCCACATAAATTAGATTTATTATTTCCATATTAGTGGAGAAAATGTAGTATATAGAATCAGTATTCTATTTTTTATTCAGCATTCTATTTTTATTCAGTATTCTATTTCATAATGATCCATTTTCACAAAAGATTATTCCTGAACATAATGTGAGTAATGCATCTTTATGTTGTCATTGGTTCCCAATCTGTTCTTATGGCTATATCTGTTTTTAAACTAAATTATTGGAATTGCATGAAAAAAAAAAACAGATTCAACATCTTACTGATTGAAATATAAAAACAACAAAAAAACTTACTAAAAAATACTCTCAGAGACTTTTTTACTTTGGTGTCATTTAGTATTGCAACTAAAATATCAATAGATGTTCATAGTTGCATTTGAAATTGTCGTACTAGTGTAAAAAGTATTTTAAACAGTCATGGAGTTGCTAGAAATGTTAGAATAAAGAAAACATTAGTCAGCTTCCATGTAAATTTTAGGATTAAGAAAGAATGAAATAAAATGGAAATATGGATTAAAATCACAAGTGTTAAAGATATCTGAATTTATCTATGTGACTAGATGAAAACACCAACTTGTGACATAGAGCTAGATAAGAAAGATGAAAAAAAATTCTCAGATGCACTGTAATCATCGAGATTGAATAGTATTCTACCTTATAATTGAGTCTCAGCAGCACAATTTTTACATCATTCACTATGACTGTTCCAATAAGCTCCTGTTAACGTTAACAGGCTTGAACTGCACTGAAAATCCATCACCTAAAGGTGAACATTGGCCTGGTAGAATGGAACAAAATGTGTGTGTGTGTGTGTTTGTGTGTGTGTGTGTTTGTGTGTGTGTGAAGGGGATAGTAAATTCTTAAAATTACACTTTATCAGGATTTTAACGTCAGTACAAGGTCTAGAATGTTTTCTAAAGAAAATGAGGGTATCAGTAAAAGTAATAAGTAGTCATAAATCATTTTGCACTCTATATCTATAATACATAAATCACACAACAGAAGCCTATATGAAGGAGAATTGTGAAACAAGTGAATATATATATTTTCATTATCTAGGAGATCATATAGTTTTAAACATTTAAATGTTGATAAATTTGTATTTCTATGATAATATTTTTTTAACCTAACGTTCTCTCAGAAAAAGGTAGTACTTAAAATTGGAGAAAGCTAAGCATTAGAATAAAAATTTCCTGGCATCTAAGTTTTAACCATGCCTAAGCATTACAAAAAAAAAGTTATTTCTCTATTGATCACATTTGATTGAAGATAAAGAGATTATGAAAAGTGTTACCATAGTTTAAATGAGGGCAACTTATTTAAGAAGTGAAAAGAACAAGGTAGTTGAAAGGAAAATGTAAAAGAAAAAGGAATAGATGAAAGGTGACTCAGTGTCTTTTCCTGAGAAGGACTGTCCCTTCCTAATCTATAGCAGTATTAGCAACATACATTTGTTAATAGCTATGCAGTCTTGGAATGCAGCAGGTAGTTATGGAACTAAGAGAAAGTTACCTAAGGTGGAGGGTTTAATCTTTGGCTTAGACCCTAAAGAAAGGAAGGTTACTGAGACCATCTGGAAAACGCAACTGGTTGCTGAATGCCCCTCATTCTCATTGCTATGTAAGCAAAAACTCAATTTTAATAGTCTATTCAGAAATATCTGTTCTGTTAGAGGCTAAACAAACCAACAAGGAAAAATGTATAGGAAAGAAATCCAATATATTGATATGCAGTGATGAAATGACAATAAAAATGGTCGATTTAAAAACATCTCCAACATCTCATAGAAAGTTTATAACATGCACTCAATCATTTATTGGTGACTTAAACAATTGTCAAGTATACCACTTTTATATTTATGCCTAATATTTCAAAAGTGCTTCCTCTACTGTAACATTTAACTGAGGTTAAAATTGTTAGAATTTTGATTGGTGAGAATGAACTCACAGCACCAAGAATCAGATGAAGTTCAAAATGATTGACATAATAAGAGTAAAAGTAAGGAATCAAAGATATGTAGAGAAAAGTGGCCTAGTCTTTTGCTTTCCATGTTCCAAACAATTAGATTGCATGAAAAACTCACTTGTTCATTTTGTTTACACATTATCTCTTCAAGCATACTTTTAATATTTACTGGGCCAGAATCTTTTTAAACAGCATTTCTCAAGGTTCTTTTTTTTTTTGTTTTTGCTGTTTTTTATTTATTTATTTTTAATACTTATATGTTGGGTCCAAATGAGAGAGAAAGAGACAGAGGGAGAGGTAGAGAGAAATCGGGAAAGACAGAAACAGAGACTAAAAGAGAATGTTATAGGCATCTACTAATAATGTTTAGGTTGGTAAGAGTAGTATTGTGTTGTTAAGAGCCCATGGATAAATCAGAAAACTTTGCATTTGAGGCCAGTTACCTAATCAGAAGCAAACCCATGCCTTCTTTATTTTCTCACACATGATATTGATGTCACGGGTTCTGGTTCCTTGCTGGATTCAATTCTATCTACCCTCTTGAAAACAGGATCCAGTGATGTCTGGGTAGTAGTTCTTTTTTTCTCACCATAGATGACACAGTAGCACAGGATTGCTTTATTTTCTAAAGAGAAGATTGGCAGAAAGACCAGAGAAAAATATTAAAATCTAACTCAAAAGTATAGGCATGTCTACAGGGGGGGAAAATATTACCAGACTTCCAGAGATAATTAAATTTATTAACTACTAGATAGCACAACAAATTCCACAATTGTATCTCTCCTTTTCAAGGAACAACAAAAAAAGAAAACAAAATTCTGAAAGATTGATTTAATTACAAATGTCTGACACTTGGTCCTGCAGGCAATGTTTAAGGTTATACACAGACAAAACATTCAAACAAAGTTATTGGAAACTCAAGGAGAATTATGTTATTTTTGTGAAAAGTTTCCCTTAATCAAATGAAGATTCATACAAGGATATTCCATTTAAAAAGCAGAAATAAATCAAAAGATAGATAAAAAATACATTTGGAGGAAAACTACTCCCAGAAAACAAAAACAAAATTACACATTACTTACAAATTAAAATGGACATACACAAGCTGAAAACAAGAAGTCCAAGAAAAAATATTAATAAAACACCACAAAATGAAGAGGTTTTCCCTTAATTTTCAGGGGAAAATTACAGGAAAAATATAGAAATTAAAAATGCATAAAATAGGGCTTCTCTGGTGGTGCAGTGGTTGAGAGTCTGCCTGCCGTTGCAGGGGACACGGGTTTGTGCCCCATTTCGAGAAGATCCCACATGCCGCAGAGCAGCTAGGCCCGTGAGCCATGGCCGCTGAGCCTGCGCATCTGGAGCCTGTGCTCCGCAACGGGAGAGGCCACAACAGTGAGAGGCCCGCATACCGCAAAACAAAAAAAACCATAAAATAGAAGATATATAAAAATATATGTTAAACATACTTCTTTATTCTTAAAGAAGAAATGACATTGTGTAAGTCTTAGTAAGGTCAGGAAATATTTATAAATATAATTAGATTTCACCTTTCACCAACATACTTTTTTTGTTATAAAACAAATAAAAAAGTTTGCTAATGATTATTAGTTTTAAACAGTTTCACTGTTATATTTAATATTAACACTGATAATATTTACAGATTACTATATATAAAGCTATAAGTATGTAAATAACATGTGCATTCAACTCAAGCTAAAAAGAAAAAAAAACTAATTTGGACTTAATACCTGTTTGTTCAATTAATGAATAAAAAAAGGGAAATACAACCTGACAAAAAATATTTTCTTGTGGTCCAACAGATTTTGTGAAATAAATAATCCAGTTGTTTTATAATCTGTGGCTGTACTCCCCATGAGGGCAGTTTAAAATTTATTTATAATTTCATGTGTTTTACTTGGCATCAAGTTTGTTTTGTCTAAGTTTATCATTACACTTTTAAAATTCTTGGCTCCTTCTAAAATGAGACAGCTTTAAAAATTGCCTGTCCAACATCACATCACCCATATCACTGTGATTCATTGACCTGTTTTGTTAATACTATCAAGAAAAAATATGTTTTATTATATATGGTGGTTCCAACGCATTAGGGGGTTTCACCTCTAAAGATATGTTGGATTTTGTGAGTAGTTAGCACTTTTTTTTTATTATTTGACAGTAACTACTCTCTGTCTAGATCCTTCATTTTGAACCATTCGGCCTGCTCCTTGTTCCTGCCAGATGCCCCAGATGTATAAAACATACATATCATTCACAAAAGTAACAAAAGAACTGTGCATATCTTATCACTCCCTGAATTCTTAAACCATTTCAAATAAATTCATCCAATTGTAACTTTTATAAAACAAATACCTTTTTTGTACTTCATATTTTCTTTCATCTTTTGAGTAGCAGTATGAATTCATGTATTTACACAGATTCAACTTATTCTAGTTAGCCATTATTACTCTTATTATTATGAATGTTAATAATAGTAATGGTTGTAATAGCTGACCTTTTAATTTGCCTCCTTGCCTCTTCCAGCATAAATGCTAACAACCTTGAAAGGATTCTGTTTCTTACACTGATAAATATAAGGATAGATATATAGCTATCCTTCAAGAGGTGGCAAAAATGCTGCTGGTGTTGGTTCATTCATTATCTTGGAAATCTATCTATGTATCTATCTATCTTCTATTCAAACTGACTTTTCAAAAATAAAACATTATATTGCTGAATTCTAATTTTATCACAGGATGTTTAATAAATCAGTGTTGACTTGGATTGTTTAAAAAAATGTGTAAAGAAAACTATAAAGCAATTCAGGAAGATAGACACAGGAAAGCTTAGCATACTGTCATCAAGTATAAAAGGAAGGAGTAAGTAATTAATTAAATGATGGCCTATTGAAAAGTCGGGTCATTGTCACTTAAACTCTCTGCATATAAGAGTGACTAGGAGGAAATTTGTTAAATTCCTGCCTAAATTCAGAAGAAATGCTTTTAAATAAAGTAAATAAGTATACCAAAACAAAGCTAACGTGTTAAGGCTGGGGAAAGAAGCAGAATAGAGTACAAGGTAATTTTAGGCTTTTACAATGGAACCAAAGGAAATGACAAAATACATACCAGAAATTCAGTGAAAAGCTCCCTCTAATATTACAAATGTAGGAATCCTGATTTGCCTAAGTACACCTTCATACTGTGCCTTCATCATGTAACCTTGCATAGGCCTCTCCTTTCGAGTCACTTTTATGGGTCAGCCCAAATTTTCAGTCACAAATATCAGTAAGTATTAAAAATTCACATATTTACATAAAACCATCATCATAAAATATAAGAGTAAAAATGAACAATAAGAAAAACTACCCCCAAAGGAAATAGAAATAATTAAGGAAATAGAAAAAGTTAAGAAAAAAGTCCAATTTACAGTCTCAGAGAATTTGTAGAGAACATAGCATCCACATAAAGAATAGGATGCTGTAAATAAAGAAAAGTCTTCAATAATATAGCAATCCTGGAGCTCTGAAAAATTTCCTAAATAAAAAATGACATATCCAGTAGAAGATTTCTATCTGTAAATTATCATTCTGCAAGATAATATTTCAGACAATCTCAGAATACATAGCAAAATTTTATTTGCTATTTGACCAAATAATTCTTCATTTAAGAAAGATTCTATAAAGAAGCTGTTGTAAGGGTGTACACTTATGTGAAAAATGGTGGAATTTGTAGTATTGTCCAAAATAATAAACATTCGAAAACAAATATCCCTCAACAGGGAACTGAATTAACACATTATACAATAAATCTAAAAAAGTGAGACACCAAATTTCTTTAGAAATAATGAAATTTTAGTACACATATATCAATACTAAGAGTCCATGTCCATTTTTACCGGAAAAAGGCAAAACACAAAATATTTTTTAAGCACTGCAAAACATTCCTGTAAAAGTTATTTTTTTAAACTAATATAGGTAGGAAAAGAGAAATATGAGCAAAAAAAAAAATCAAGTTTTTTTTTTTTTAACCATTGGCAGTATCTCAGACCCTAAGGGAATTTTCATTTTTTCATTCTTGTTAGTTAAGTTTTACTGTATTTGCATAACAAATCACATTTTGATTGTAATTAAACATTTAAACTAAGGTTATTTTCAAAAATATTATGCAGACACATGAAATAAGCTAATTATAACATTAAGTAATCTCTCATTAAATCCTTTATTTAATAGCTTATAGTAAGGTGACATAAAGGTGTGAGAAAACTTAAATAAGAAATTTGTCAGATTTCAAAGTAACTTTTTTTGAGATTTATCATCTTTTTCTTGCTGCCCTTCTCCTACTTTCCAGTCTTTATATTTCAGGCTACAGAGTTTACTCCAACTATGAAGAGAGCCTTGTTCTGGCTTAACCTATATGCTTCACATCTGAATGTGAGGAGCAGAAAGAAGCCAGAGAGCAAGTGTGTCTAGACTTTGGAAAGCTGACAAGGATAAAGGCAGAAGTGGTGAAGGGATACTTGACTTTTCTTTGGATAAATTAAAACATTTCAGTCCTTGAATCATGGCAGGTTCTTTGAGGAAGGTTCTTACATTCTTAATTATTGTGAAACATGATTTCTTTGGGTAAAAACTAATTATGTTCCAGAAGTCTAAGTTTCTAAATTTAAAAAAAAATTTTCCTAGAATAAAACAATCTTTATAATCAGCCTACTGAACAGTTTTTACATTCATAATTTGAACAAATGTGTATTACATAGAAAAGTAGAATACCATCTGTATATTCACTGAAGCCTCAATTAAATTGTTAGGGCTAGTCTTCCTATCTTTGATCTACAAATATTAAACTTACCTAATCTACCTTGATTTGAATAATTTTTCCCTCAAAGTTAATATTATTTCCATCGTTTCCAAATAAATGGGAAGTACCTATACTTTTCCATCTTACAGTGTGCAAACCACATGATGTAAGAGATGTCTCAGCAAATGAACAGTTTAGAACAGCTTTATTTATTGTAAGATTTTAAAAAGCATATACTACTTAAGATTGTGTATGTTATTGCCTTTATAGTAGTCTAGGAGAAAATTTAATACTACTTTTTAATTTGCATTAGTAAACATTCTGTACACAATGATTCACTTTGTGTTTGTAAGATACTCCATAATGTGGTCTTTGTCCCTTATTTTTTTCTCTCAGTTTTAATCACACCCCCTCTTTTGGCTTGAGACACACATTTTCCAGTTTCTAGTGGAAAACATACTTTTCCACATATCCATGTAAATTACGTTTCATATCTCTCAACAGATTTAGCTCTGTTTCCATAAGCAAGCATGGCACTTTGTACATCATCGAGACTTTCATCAGACTATTATTTGCCTGTTTTATTCTTGCTTTTTCTTTATTATTTAAATTTTGTGGGGGCAATAAATGAGTCTGCTTGCTTACCACTATGTTCCCAACGAGAAAATTACATAAAGACTTACAAATACATGATACTCAAAATACCTTCAAATAACTAATTATTATACTAAAGACTCTAAATTACAAGACGGACAAAGAAATGTTTTAACATCTATATGATGGCAGAGTTTTAGTTGTTTATATTTTAAAGAGACAATGTTGTTGTTTCCAATAACAATGCATTCAGAGCCAAAATTTATTCTCTCATTTAAAAAGTGGATACTGCATATAATACATCTTACAAAATTAAAATCACCAATGACCTTGAAAGAAAGTTAAGAATAATCAGGCCAGGGATTAAGTGAAGGCTTAAATTTAGGTATGCAATAGGAATACAACATACACGTTTTACATTTAGAATATTTGCTGAACTTGGTGAAACTGAGTATTTGAGACCTCATGGAGCATGGGAAAATATATGAATTCCAGAGGCTACTGAAAATTCCAGAGGCTACTAATAAGCTATCCTCTTCTGTAAAGTTGGGACATTAATAGATTATACCATCAATACAAGGGTGAATAGAAATAGAGCTATTATCATCAGTGGACTGTGAGGTAACTAATGATATATATGTTTTAGCACTGAACAAAGATGGAGCAATTCACTTTAAATGTATAGCCTGATTGATTGTATACTTCTCTGGCTGCTTGGTACATCTCTGGTAGGAATATAATTTAAAATGATCCTAGAATAGCAACTCCACAAAAGATATTAGAAGAAACAAAAACAAACTTTCCTCAAGAAATTGTCTTCACTTCATGTGCTAGACTTTCGATGTAAAAAATTCCCAGGAAAATTAGCAGTGTATGCAAAAAAAACAAAAAGTAAATATAAAATGAAACAAAGCTTCATGATCTAGAACCAGGAGAAACAATAGATGAGGAAAACAGCCCTAAAATGATTTAAGGTGATGGAATTAGCAGATACAAATCAATTATCTTTAAAATGTTTTGGAAAATAAGAAACCTTATTGACCATATTCACAGGGAATGAAAAAAAGCAAATAATGACAAGCAAAATTTGAAAAATAAAACTAAAAATATGAAGAAAAACAAAAAATACATTAATTTATATGAATAATTCTACTGATTCATTAGAAAATTATATACAATGATGACAATTTAGGAGGAAACTAGATACAAAGAAATCACATGGAATGCAGCCAGAGGGGAAAAAAAGAGATGAAAATTTAAAAATTGATTAATATATATGCAGTATGGAAGGAGAAGTTATAAGTTTTAACTAAAGTCTCAGAGAGGAGAAAGAGAGAGAGAGGAGGGAACAAACCTAATGAATATATTATATCTGGGAAATTCATGAAATGCACAAACCCACAGATTCTTGAAGCTCAACCAATTCAGAAGAGGAGAAATATAAAGATATCCACAGTAAGTACCTCATGATTGCATATCTAAAAAGACTATACTGATGTTGCTGGTCTGGAGACGACACTTTCAGAACTACTGCCATAGACCAACTATAGCACATAAAAGATAAGCTTTAGAGAAGATCTAAAAGACTCCTTGAGGAAAGAATTTTTGTTATAATAAAGTAACTAACAACTAGACCAAATGCTGATTTTCCCACTAGTAATAATGGAAGCCTGAACATAGCTAAATTATTTTTTGAACATGCCAAATATAAATGTATCAATCTATAATTTTATGCACAGAGAAAATGATATTTTTGTGAATGAGGGGTAAAGTAATTTAATTTTTAGACATCAAAAAATAAGAGTAAACATTCATTAAAGGAAAATCTAGATATATATTTCATGAAAAGGAAAATGATTTCAGAAAAAAAATTATAAAGAACAAGTGGAAAGGAAAAACAAAAAAGAATGGTAAATATATGGTTAAAACTAAATGAGTGTTGGCTATATACAAAGCTAATAATAATTTATTGAGGAACTTAAAATTCTTCAATAAATAAATGTGACAGTGTATGTTAGAAAATTGATGAACTCAAATCAGTCCTTTCATTTTTCATGAGGAAGATGGAGATAATTATTAACTTTGTAGTGTAATAAATTAATTATACTCACTGTAATTACTGAGCTCTTTACTAATTAAACTGAAATAGAGAACAAAAATTTCAAAAGAGTAGTAGGAATAATTGAATGATTCAAAAATATCTATTGAAGTAAGTGTAAGAAAGAGAAAACTATATAAAAAACAGGAAGAAAAGTAGATAATATAAAATAAAATAAATTAAACAAATGTATGTATTAGTCATTATAGTAGCGGTAATTGGATATATTAAATACTCCAGTAGTGGACAAATTTAATAGACTGTATTAAAACTGAAACTCTTCACAAGTAATGAACAAAACCCCGCAAAATTTGAATTCAACCCACAAAATTTGAATTCAAAGAAATGGACAAATTGCACCAAGAAAGCCATAACCAAAAAAAAGACTGGTTTAACTATATTAATTTAAAACAAACACCTAGAAAAATATGATATTGTTAGAGAAAAGAAAATAATAAAATAAAATATTCAGTTTGCAAAAATGATAATCCTTTTAGAATATATAAAATAATTTCAAAATATATAAAGCAAGTCTTGACAGAATTACTGGAAGAAAAACAAAAATCTGTCTTCAGAGTGGGAGATATTAACACAGCTCTCTGTCAATAACTGACATAAAAAGGACACAAAATGTGGCAGTAGGACTAAGGATGATTTGAATAATAGGAATAAAGGAATAACACATTTTTAATTGGCTATACAGAGAACATTGTACTCTCCAACAGTTTTCAGTTATGCATAAAACATTTACCAAAATTTACCAATTATCTGAACATAAATTTTGAGCAAACGAATGTCAAAGAATTTAAATAAAAATAACATATTTTGACAAGAATAAAAGTTTGCTAGAAATTAATTGCAGAATATTAACTAGAAATCCCATGTTTGAAAATTAGTGCATCAAAGAAGACATCATAATGTAATTAGAAAATATTTTGAATTTAACAGTAGCAAGACTATCACAAATCAAAACCTGTGAGGTGCAGCAAAGAGCATATTTAGAGGAAAAGTTAGTCTTTTGTGCAGAGATGAGGAGGCTGGCTTTTAAAAGAACATGTTTTGCAGCGGTCCCCAGCCATTTCCTTGTGAATTGCCTGCTTCAGCACTGCTGTTCAACTGTGATCATCAGATAGATAATAGTTTCCTGAAGTGTCCTGAGCTAGGCAGTGACAAAGACTGCCTTAAATTTCCCCTCAGTTTATCTAAGCTTTCTCAAGACTTCTTGACTACAGATCCTGACCTCCCATTCCTTAAAGCATTTACTTCAGAAAACTTGTAATTGTAAACTCTTTCTCTGCCCTTTTGAGATGTTAATCTTCTACACCACTGGAATGTTTTTCTCAAGACCAGTGGGATCATCTCTGTGAAATGGAATCAACATGAATGATAACACTCCATCTCCCATTTGCCATGGGAGGGTAGGAACCTAACTCTGAAAAGGGACAATTAGCAAACACAGATGACCCCATCTGTTTTGCAGAAAGCCTACATTTAGTTTCAAGGTTTGTTGGATTCGCTGGCAAAATAACCATTTGTCTCACACAACTGAACAGATTTAATTAATTTTTAATAGAAGATTATTTAACTTAATTTCAATATACAGTCATTAGAAGGGGATGAATAAAAGTATTAGAGGTACATAACAGAGTATACATCATCAGATTGGGCCAACACCTACATCCAGATTCAAACAGCAGCTGGAAAGTCCCAAGTAACAGCAATCTGGAGTCCCAATTGGGAAGGGTCCTGGGCCATGCGTTCACCTCACAGGTGAGACTTCAAATTGCAGTTCTGGGGGCTTCTGTTTATAATCCCAATCCACAATCTGCTATCATCAGTTTATGAGCAAAAATGCAGCTCTGGTTTAACTGTAACAGTGCTGTTGGTTTCACCGTGTGAGTCAAAAGATTTTCTAGACCACGGGGGACTGGCCAGATCCCCAGGGCTCAAGAAATTTCAAGACTCATTCCTTTTCTTATCTTAAGTGTTGCTTGACTTGTTGGTAACAATTGTTAGGTGTGCAGGCAGGCACACAGTCTAGACAGGGCCACAAGTCGGTCAGGGGCCTACTTCTGCCTCTGAAGCCTGAACAAGACACTTTACTAGTTTTCTCAACACCATCTCATTGGCCAACCACTCTCCTAATGTCCTCTAGCACTTTGCCATTGGCTTATCCTAGCATTTAAAAATCCTCCACCCTTTTGTTTTAGCGGAGTGGATTGAATATCTTGCCCCTATTGCAAAAGTCTTGAATGAGGTCTTCTTTGTCTGTTTAACTTGCATTGGCTGGTCAGTGGCTGCCCACATGCATTTAAAACTTTTGAGAGAATGTAGCATGTTATGGAGACAGTTATAATTATTAACAAGCAAACAATGCCAATGGTTTGGATAGCACTCCTGAGCCAGGTTCTCCATGACCCAAGCCAGCTAGAATCAAATAAGTCAAAGAAATAATCCCCAATAGAGGGGTATTTCTTTAAGCCTGTTGGCCTGTTTATGTATTTCATGTAACTTTCCCTTTACTTCCTCAGAAGTGTTTATCCAGTGAGCTTGTTTCAGAGAAACGGAGACATTGGAAATCAGGGAGTTCTTAGTGGGCAGAACTACAGGATCACCAGCATCACAGCAAATCCAACAGTTACTTGGAGGCTGGATTACTCTCTTTTGAAATGGCCTGAGATACTGAACAATGCCATCTTTCCAGACCAGGTCAAGGCAAAAAGTGGACAAAATAATTATAAAAGACCTTCATGGTATAAGAATTAGGCAAAGGATGTTAAGAGAGGAAAGGAAGAATGAAAAAATGTTCTTGATCTGATGTTTTGGAATGAAGCAATCTACCTCAATGTAGCTATTTCTCTTTCTACTCCATTTGATTTTGAGGTCTTTGGCATTTATACAGGACCAGAGGGGGTTTGAGAACTTATAATTTGGCAGCAGTGTCAGTGGTCAAGTGTACTTGGTAGGGTTCTTTCCATGAAACTTACTTTTGCAAAAACCTCAGAGTAAAATAATAACTGTCTGAAAAATATAACACTTAAAAATCCCCATGGTTAGAGAATTGGTTAGTGTTCATTATAATGGCATTGGCAAGAAAATTGATTATCTCTGTGACAAGATTTTAAGATGATAATGGTAATTATGACTGATAATATTATATCAGGACATACCAGATTTTTAGGAATTTTATACAGTTTCTGGAACACTTGTATTAATAATAAATACTCATACAAATGTGCATCACTTCTTATTTGACAATACTTCCTATGCAATTTAACATATCAAATAAGCCTAATTAGTTAAACATTTCTCTTTTTATAAATAGAGAGAACAAATCTTTTGAGATGTTCCAGGGGCTCTCTGGAAAATACTGAAATTAATTTGAGGTGAAAAAGACTTCATTTAGAATTTGATATTGGGGGAGTTTTAAAAAAAATACCCATTTAACCAATGTGACAAGGACTTTGAAGGTAAATACAGAAGGTTACATAGCTATAAAAACCTAAGCTCTTTTAATATTGAGAAGAGTGGGTTTTCTTAAGTAATCAAAGACCTGATAAGATGAAATTAAATACAGTAAATTGTTTTGGGAAAACACAAAATCTTTACTTTCTGGGCAGATTATTTAAAAGATTAAAAACAAATTTTGTTTGTACTTTCTTATTAAAAGTAGGTCAATAATGTAAGAAAACTTTGTTCTTTTAACAGACAGGAAACCAAATTCTAATTTTGTACTGGTGTATCATTAATATTAAAACTCATTTTTAAAAAACTAAATAAATTCATTCCAATCTTAGGCAGATTGACACATATACAGTTCTTTTTCCAAGATTCCTTTTCACAAAACTTCTACAACTTTTTTACATCCATTCAGATTTTGTCCTAAGTTCCCTCCCCCACCCCCACCTCCCTTTTCTCATTCTGGAACAACCAGCTATTTTACTTCAGGACAAAATTACTCTCTTTTTTCCTTGACCACAACCACATCTGCCTACCTTTTCTTACCAAAAACACATCCTACTTTCCTTGTATAGAGATGTTTCCTTTATTAGGTCTACTAGGTTTAATTGCATATGTTAATTATAATTCTTAACCCTTAGAATACTTAATTCCTAGTGGCAACTAAGAAGTAAGCAACTGTGGGCTCTCAGTTACACTAGCATTCTGTGATTGACACATTTTTAAACATATCTAATATATTCTAGAAATATATTCCTCCTCATACTAAATTTTTCAATGTGGCACAAGATGTGTTTACTAATAAACACAAATATCTTTAGTTTCTCTGTAAAAGGAAGCCAAAAGTGGATAAACATATATTCAGTAATTAATGTTTCAGTGTTTGTCTTATTTGGAAATGATCTAGATATCTGATGAATATCCACCATTTAACTTATTGCAGTATAACTTTGTTTCAAATTATCAAAATGATTTTGGAAACCATTTTTAAGTAGACCTTTTATAAAGCATAGTTACTGGTGAAAACTTTACTTATAAACTTTTGTCTTATATCTGTTTATTTGTTCTTAACACATGCTTAAATAACATGAGCTTATTTGACTTTTAGTAAACCTAAGTAAATTAAAAGTTGAATGTCTACATTATATTCAATAATTGTAGATCTCAAAACATGGCTTTTTAAATTAAATCAATAAACAAGCTTTATTCATTGAAAATTATCATAGATCACATGAACTTGAAAAACATTTGGGTTAGTTTCTCTATTTCTCAGAGTATACTTGATTTTTATAATGTTTCTTTATAAACCAATTAAATAGAGCTCTTTACAAAGTAATTTTGGCAATACCATCTGGAGGTACAAAAATATTACACGTTTATAACACATATATAGATATATATATAAGCATATAGAGAGAGGCAAACAGAGATCTTGTTTAAAATGAAATGCTTTCATTTAAAAATTTTAGCTATGAGACAATAATACAAAATACACAATAATACAAAACTCACTAGTTTGTAAAGGAATAGCTGTTTACACATGTGTTTTCTTTTCAGATGGCTTAAACTTTTCACTGGTATGGCAAAGACTTTTAAGCTTTTTTCATAGGCTTAGTTTTCAAATATGCCGTCTTCTTTTTTTTTTTTTCCTTCCCATCTGGTAATAACTACCTCTGTGCTTGCTAGAGAACTATGTGTTCCTCAACTATGTGTTATTTGCTTCAAATTGCTGCTCCAGGGGCTCTATTCAGAGGACTCCCATTTACAAATAAAGCCATTTTGAATACATGTAGAGAATAGGAGTGCCTGGAAGCTTACAACTGCCTTGGGTATTGTACTCCAATGAGTACAATGAAGGAGGGTGAAAATTCAGCTAATTTGCCTTCAGGACAAAATATAAGGTCTAATTTACACTCTAGAGCTTCCCTCTGGGATAACGGCACACCTAGCTAGGAATTATACCTTGCTTTGTTTCTTTATCTTTCTCAACCTGCTTTTACCACTTCCTACTGGTTTCCTCTGGGAGCTTTTTGGAAAATTGAATTAAGGTACCCAGTTTCTCCGTCTCTAAAATTGGAATGTAGTGGCTAAGTCAAAGGCTGTTGTGAGGGTTAAGTAAGTGACTGCA
The DNA here is from genome assembly GCF_949987515.2 of Delphinus delphis. NCBI lineage: Eukaryota > Metazoa > Chordata > Mammalia > Artiodactyla > Delphinidae > Delphinus > Delphinus delphis. Next base: position 43,301,588 of record NC_082700.1, on the reverse strand, counting down.
TGTAAAACACTGATAACAATAACAAGCACATATCATATGGCAAATATGTATTAGTATATTAAATATAAAATAGTGAAACAAATGTGCCAATCAACAAAACAAATAACTTGTGAATGTTTACTCATAGTAAACACATTCTATGCATTAAAAAACAAGAAATCAATTTTCCCACGGGAATGGAATGTTAGAAAGACAAGTCTGACAACTGTGCTGAAAATGAAATTGAGGGTAGAGATGGTAAATAGTTTTGCAACTCACATTCCAACTCTGGTCAATTGGTAGTGGCTTGAGAAAGATTTTGAGGTCTTGTCCAAGCTTAGTAGGAAAGAACACCATGATTGGTAATCAATGCCTTCCATTTATTTCTCAAGTCTTAACCCTTTCTTAACTGAATCTATCCTCTACAGTGCATATCTGCTTTAGATATCAGATGTAGATCAACTGATATCAACATAAAAATGTGGATGGAAAACTTGTCTTCTCTGAATGTTCCTAACCTTGAAAATACAATAATATTTTTACTTGTCTTAGAAAGAAGTATATGGGTTAGCACAGACATTAGCATGTAGATATATTAAAATTATTAATTTAATTATTTCAACCAATTTTTAAACACTATTTGGAAACAACGCTCTGATATCTATACCTTGTAGTATCAGAATAAAAAAAACACATAAATAAGAAGGAAACTTTGATACTAGTTAAAATTATGAGAAAATATTGTGTTTATAAATAAACCAATTTTGCCAAAACTCTCACCTTCTTCCACTTCAATTACACTAAATACCCCTCCTGTTACTTGTTTTGAATATTGCCCTACTGATTTAGATTTAATTGATTAAGTGTTATAAAAGATTCCAAAGACAACTTTAAATAATAAATAGTCCCTGGTAGTGCAAAGAATAAAACATTTGGAGCCACACAAGCCTACTTTATAATCCTGACTGTGTCGGATTATAGACCAACAGTCAGATCTGAGGCAAGTTTTCCTTGGTGTGTCTCTTCTCTAAACATGTGGTATTAATTTAATAAAGTTTTTATGAGGCTCAAACAGAATAATGTGTATGCATATAAAATGCAGTTGATAAAATAGTTTAATGACATCTGACAAGCTTTGAAAGTATAGCTCCTAGGTCACATAACGTTAATTGTTTTAAAAAACTTGAATTAACTTCAGAATAAATCACATACTAAGAAATGTTTAAAAATAACAAAAAATCGTACAATACCCGTTTATTTTTAGTCCATTGTATACTGAAATGTTAGATATTGGGATTACTTTTAAAAATTCATGGTTCACTAATAAGCTAATAGTACAAAAAGAGTTGTATGTGTGCCTTATTTTCCATTAGGCAAAGAATAAGTTGAGTCAGGTTTCCTAAGGATTTCTCAAGAGAAAATCATATAGTAAATATTAAATATAAGTTTAACTGTATATCGGTTTTTACAAAACCACTCTGAATTGCTTTTATAGTACATGGCTATCAATGTATGAATTCTGAGTTGAAACCTGACTTCAAATACTATTGCCTTCCTGAAAATGTCCACACAGGAGATCAGATGTGAGAGTAAATAGATCTTGTCACTTTTTAATGACTAATAATCACCCTTCCAAATGACACCTTCATTGATGGTACCATTTTAATTGCAATTTTTTGATTCTATAAAATAAGATAATGTTGGAAATAGAACTAATGATTTTACTTAAGATAATGATTTTCATTGTGCTTCATGGACCTTAAGCAAACTCTGAACTAAAGTGTAGTTGATCTGACATATATTTAGTTCCTTTCTACTCCAGCACGTGTTACATTAACATGACCTTAGGGTCTGGTGTTTCAAAACCTGGAAAATAGAGCAAAACCTGTCAAAAAAAATGACCCCTAGAGCCATCAAAGATTTGCAAAAATATCATTCTAAAAGTTAGCGTCCTTAGTCCAGCAATAAATATATAGTAATTTTGATAGAAACAAGAAAAATATGAAACCATTCTTCTAATACTTACACATATATTGTAGAAAATTCAATTTTTCAGAAGTTTCTTTTAATTTTCAAGAATATCACATTTAATGGATCACCATTTAATATGCTTAGTGCATCACTGTTTAATTATGCAAAGACAAAAATACTAGATAAATGAGCCATTTTGTTCATCCTTACTATATTTAGAATTAAAATCTGTCTGTTTTGTGATCTCCAGAAATTTTATGTCACACATTATCATCTTCTTTTTATTTAGTAGAGGCATGGGGAAAGAAAATGTACTATGCAGTCACGGTTGAGTTTCTTTATGTTTCACTTCAGTTTTCTGTGCGTTACTAGTAGCTTTTATTTCACAGTTGTTTCCTGTTTAAGTCTCACACAAGATGAAAACAGCATGGGGCAAATCATTTTTGGCTTAATTTGAAATGCTGTTTTCAGGGTATTTTAACAGCAGCAATTCTCATATGAGCAAGTAAAGATCATAAATGCTATCTGTAGCTTGCCAGATAAACCACAGAAAGAAAAACAAACATGCAACAGAAGTTGTAAAGTGATAAAGGAATTTAGTATTGTCTAGGCCATGCCTTTAGAGTTAGACCATGGGCAATATATATACACATATATATATGTAATTTGGCATACTCTTAAGAGAACAAGGTAAAAAATAAGAAAAATAAAAATGCTTACAATTTAAACTCTACAACTGAAATTCAATCTAAATTTATTCTATCCAAGTGAAATATATGCTAGGTATCAAAAAACTTAACAATCATGAACTCATTGCTTTGTGTTTATGTGTGTGCGTGTGTGTGTGTGTGTATGTGTTGGGAAGGGGTATTAAAAACAAAAACAAAAAAACAATAAAAGACTTCTTACCAAAAAAGTGCATTGAAATTACTTCAACAGAAACGGATTGATGTAAACTTGGGAGCAGGAACTATGTCTTGCAGATCCTTGGATGTTCTACCTCAAGCAAATGACCCTCTACCTGTTGGTTAAAAGAAAAAAATTAACAGATGGGATGGCCAATCCACTCACATTTAAACACAGTCTATCATTAAGATTATTCCCATCTAATATTGTTTTATATCTTAGAAAACATTTATGTTGGGCAGAACTCATTTTTTTTTCTAGTATCATTTGAAATAATAATAAACCTCTCAGTGGTCATGTTTCAAATGCAAATCTTCATTAATTCATTCATTTCATCAGTGTTTGTAAATTTGGGGGAACTCTTACATTCTGGTCATAATCTTTAGACCTGTCTACATTTATCAATATATGATTTAGAGTATGCATATCACAAAGAGAAGTGTTTTTGTCTCCTAATCATCTCAAATTAACATTGTAATGAACTCTTTGCATGGAGAACCATATCATCTGGTTATATAGTGAAGTTACTTTCTTCTTAGACCTATATTATATTATTGTATAACTTAAGCTTAAGATTACATCTGCTTTTTTAAAACTGACATTGAATTATACTGATGATCACATTGTTTGTTTTAAATAAAACCCAAACTTTTTTCACATGTAGAAATCAGGTCAGATTTTCTTTCCTGCATATATGTAGTTGATGTTTCTGAAATTGATTGTAAAAATGTGTACTTAAGTCAAACGAAAATTAAAATTTTGGTTAGAAATGTGATGACCCAAGACAAATAACATGTACTTAAAATATATTTATTTATAAATATGAGGGATACTATTTCATACTTTATGTATTTTAATTTTAATTATTCTGCTGAGACTGAGGTAAATGAATTTGGGAAAGATGCAATACTTTCAGAGATATTGTCTGAGAGTCATAGCCACATAAAAGTGATGGGCAAAAAACGTCTGCAGTACGACAGCTTCTATTAATTATTACTAAATTTTCTTCTTTTGTTTTGTTGTTGCGTTCATAAACAAGTCTCTTACCTATCACCTTCCCTAACTCACACTAGTTACTCCTACATGTACTGTACATATCCCCCAAGCAAAAGTAGGACTGAATTTTACCCATGTCAGTTTGGTAACTAAGTGAGCAAATATAAGTTCACATGAGTTTGATTTGATATCAATGAATTTACAATCATAATGATATAGTGGATATTTGCAGTCAAAACCAGCTATTTCTAATAATTAAATAAAGTATACATACCCCAATAAAAGTAAGTTTCAAAATCATTAACCTTTCAGAGGGAGATGTGGAAGAAGAAATAGACTGTTCAATTAACCATGTGAAAAAATCTAGTCCAGAAAGTTTGGTTGTGTTTGGGGGGCATAAGGTAGATATGCTTAAAATGGACAGTTTTTTATGTGATGTATTTTATTTTCTCCTTATGAAAATTGTCCATAGCTTATATTTATTTTTTTAATTAATTTTTTATTGAAGTATAGTTGATTTACAATATTGTGCCATAGCTTATATTTCTAAAGATATTGATAGATTTACTTGTTGAAACTTATTGTGAAGAGATGCTTTCTGAAAGAAGAATTTGTATCCTGTACTCTCCTACTTTTTGCAGGACCAGCAATGTGTTTTACCTTAAGTTAGATCTAATCAGCATTGCTATTCTGCCTCCAATGATTTCTCATTTGAACTTATTTTTTTCTCACCAAGATTCACAGACACTATTTTTTGTTTTTCCACATCTCATATAACTTTTCTAGTATTTATCTTTCTATTTTTATTGAGTTCTCAGCTTCGTTTGCCAACCCCCTTAAATCTATTAATATGTTTCTATATTATTTCTTTAATAACTATGTTTCTGAGAACAATGTTTGTTTCTGAAATCTATCTTATCCATTAATAGATGTCTTGTTGTGCTTAAATACATATTAAAAAGCAGATACATATGTCTAGGAGAATAAAAGAAGACTGTTTAGGGTGGTATTCCAAATTCTAAGTTCACTTCTTTTATTTATTACAAATGAAAACAATAAACTGTCTAAAAGATAATTAAATGATATAACCAAATACAAATGTAAATTAAAGCTTAGTTTATATACCATATCTTATCTATAAGATTGGCAAGCATTCAAAAGTTTGCAAACATATTTTGTTGTCAAGGTTAAAAGGAAGAAAGAACTCATACATTTTTTTGTTGGGAAAGCAAAACTGTACAACCATATGAGAAGGAATTCGGCAAATTACATATGCATTTCCTTTTTTACACTGATATCTCATTTCTAGAAATCTGTCCTAAAATACACTGGCAAAAATCCAAAATACATATGCACAAGTATATCTGTTGCAGTAGTGTTTGCAATTTTAAAGAGTACATCCTGGATACAACTTATTATTCATCAATAGATTGAATAAATTATATAGCCCCACCCTGCAATGGAGACTTGGTAACTGCTAAGAGTAATAATGTATATGTGTATATACTTTTATGACGTAATATTTGGGATTTATTATTTAAAAAATAAGAAGTAGAGAAAAGTGTGTACAGTATGTGGGCAAGGTATTCATTTACTGTCTCTCAGCTCCTAATCTACACTTCTTTGTCCTGTTTTGTGATACTGAAGCAATATACTCTAAAAACTTCTTTACAGCTAGCGAAAATGTTCAGCTTTGTCAGGAGAAAGGACTAGAGTGACATTCTAAGGAGACAGAGGTAACACATCACTTCCTTTCCCAGTTCTGGTCCTGCTTCCATTTTTCCTTTTACCTTTGATGGTCACATTGTAAGAGAAAACACAAATTAACAATAAGAGGCTTAATTCTCCCTGTTGAAAATTAGCGTGGAGATGACCCCCAACCTGCCTTTTCTTAGAGCTTTACTTTAGAAAACTTGTAAGTATTTTCTTTGCTTCTTTGAAATGTATGTGTTTTATCTTTTAAAACAGTAAATAAGTAAGCCAGGAGCCTGGGAACCTAGTCAAGGCCTGGGAGCCATCTCTTTGAACTGTAATCATCAAGCAAAATATCAGCTCTATAACCCAGTCTCCTGGGAGTATGGGAGCGTCAGCTGGCTCCTGGCTCCAAATTGTTAGCCTAACCTTCCTCCCATTATAAAATACAAGAAATTATTTTTTTTCTTTTAAAAGCATTTAGCAAAACAAGGGGCTACTCCAATTACCAAGTGATTTAGGATGAACTATATGTAACAAATGTTGCTATTGAGTCTTCTCACTCAAGGATTAGCTATTGTTTATTTTGAAAAAAATATATACAATGTTCACTTGGCTACATACAAGGGTAAGATTTCTTGCTGTCTTTGCAATCTCTTTAGGGATTGCCTGTAATGCACATCACATTCTGGTTTAATGCTTTTTCAATAATAAAACTTTTTATTTCTCTTCTACTTTCATGGAGAGTTTTTCGGGGGTGGCAGGAGATTTGTTTTCAATTATTTATTTCTCCAACAGTGGTAGCGGATCTCACAGACTCCCAACCCAGAGGATGCTTTTATACAAGCTTATACACTCAAGCTCTCAGACCATTGTCTCCCTGCCTCTAAAAGCCTATGTAGAGGTCATCTGTGTCTACAACGTCAGTCCACACCCTCCTGGTCAGTGGTCTATTTCTATGAACAAGTTGCTACCACCACTCAGACAAAAACTTCCCTACTTAACAAGGGCTGCCATAGACCCTCTCTGGCTGTGCGCCCTGAGTTACCTGTTTCCCTACCAAGCAGCCACTCCCACAGCGGCTCTGGCTGTACCATTCACCAACCCTTCCCAACTCAGTGGTCACTTCTATAAATCTGGTGTGTCCTGCCCCATACCTCGTGGCAACCCTGGGTGACTTCTACAGCATCGTTCCATCCTATGCTTTCAAGCAACTTGCTTTGACACCAGTAGGGTTTTTTGTTTTTGTGTTTGTCAGATCCTCTTCAAAGAGATTTTGAATCTTAGTCCTTGGATAATGGTCTTCTTTCTTTATAACCCTCCCTTATTCTACAGAGAGTAGCTTCATATTTGCCAGAATAGCTGGGTCTGGGAATCAAGGGGTAGAAGTGTGTGTGGCTCCTCTACTATTCCAAATATCACACTCACAAAGGTTTTGCTTCCTATACCAACTGTTTTTATCTCTGATAGTTTGGAGGTCTTAGTTCTCACTTGGGTAATGATCTCACTAATGTATACAACAATGGTTCTGTTGAATTGGAAGATGAGATCAACGCCTAGCCATTTTGGAATCCATAAGCCACTAAATCAACATGTCAAAAAAGGGCTTACTCTATTGGGTAGAATAATTGATTCTGCTTACTCAGAGAAATAGGATTGTGCTATACAATGAAGACAAGAAAAAATGTGTCTTCAGGCCAGGAGATTCTTTGAGGACATCTTTAGTACATCTATTCCTAAATCGTTAAGATTAATGGGAAACTACATCATCCAAAAAAGGCAGTAATTTTGAAAGCCAGACCATTCAAAAGTGAAGATGTATGTAACTCTACAAGATAAGGAATTCAAACTATTTGAAGATTTTACTAAGATTGAGGAAATGTGGAGTGGGTGGTAGGAGAAAGATGTCATGGCCATCAACTATGGCCTCACAGTGATGACCTTAGTAGCTTTGCATATTTATTCTTTGCTTGTTAGTCGTATCTGTGTACATATATCCAATTTTATTCCTCTCTGTTTTTCTTCCCAATTTTACTTTATTTACAATGTGTTAGAAGTTAACTTCACTATTTAGTCTTTTTAATTATTCTTAAATTTCTGTCAAAGTACTACTGGATATTTAGTTATCTTTGTTCAGTTATACTTTGATAGAAGTTGAGTAATTAACTGGAGATGGATAAAATTACTACTGAGACTCTTTGCCTCCCTTTTTTGAGGAGAAGGTGAAACTATTCTTGAAAGAAGGTGAAACTATTCTTGAAAGAAGGTGAAACTATTCTTGAATAGCTGCATCTTGCTAGGTTCAAAGAATGGTATAAAAGGTGAGTAGCAAAAGGGTGGACCATGACAGTTATTGATTTAATTTCTATTTGCTTCAAATTCATCATATTGCCAAGCTTTGTGATATTGACACTCAACCCATAAACAATTTTTCTTTGCCAGGCTTTGTTAATAGAGTGTTGGAATGAATGCCACTGTAAGTCAAAAGCCTTTTATACCAGTAAGGAACCACTCTTCTCTGCACCTCTGACCTCTTCCTCTCTCTCTACCCTGATCTAATCTACTTTAAGAAGAACGGTGATTAGTGGTAGTTCAAAGACATATTGTCCAAAATGAAGACTCAAGACCATAAACACTTGTCTGTGTATTCTGAGTAACTTTGGGAAGAAAGGGAAATAAAACTTTTATGTCTCTGTTAGATGAGGGGACCAAAGTTACAATTTCTGTCTTATAACAAGGGGGAGAGTTTACCAAATCCAATGCATGGGGTTTGGACAAATTTCATAGTGGGAAAAGAATATGAACATGCCCTTGTTGTGAGATCGTTTAGGTCAAACCAATAAACTATTGTTGCTTCTACATCTGAGTGCATAATAGAAATTGAGCTACATGCTTGATCTTCACTGTACCATGATTACCGGAGTATACTGTCTTGATAATAAAGAGCTTCATGTAGAGAAGTGTTAGGCAGACAAACTCCCTTGGAATTTCTCTCCAAGTGGGTTGATCAGGATTTAGCATAATTGACTCTATATCTGCTATCCTAAGATCTGCATAGATGATGTCCTGTTAGTTGGCAAGTCCAAAGCTTCAGTTGCATCAGCGCTGATTGCATTGTTAATCAAACCTCTACCAGCAGAAGTAAGTGACAATCCCTGACAAAATACAGAGGGCTGCTCACGAAAAAAACTTTTTTGGAACTATGTGAGCATATTCATAATGTCCAATTCTTTGAGCAGTCAAGTCAAAACTGTCATAGTCTAAGCACTATTTTCCTTAACTTTGGAAGCTATCAAAAACAAAAAAGGGATGGTCCCAGATCCTGCACCTTCCACATAAAGTGCCTGTCAACACCTTAGGATGTCTTTTTCACTCCTATCCTCTTGACTCTTTCTCAGAATGCCTTTTGGCTGTTGGTGTGGGAAAGTTGGGCAGGTTGAAATAACTGCCCTCAGGTAATCCCTCCAAAACCAAGAACTAGACTCAATTATTCAATTGAATTGGGAGCCCCAGTACCTATCAGTCATCTAGGAGCCCATTCGACTTGCACCTCTTAGCAGATATCAGTACAACTTGCAGGGCCCCAACAATTGCAACCAATGCTTTGGGCTTCTGGAACTGTGCTTTATATCTGAAATCAACCCTAGTAATTTTTTTTTTTCTCTTAAACCCATGATGACATGCACTTTAGGGCTGGTCACAAGAGATTTGCAAATGTTGAAGGAAACGTTACTAGTAGATCATACAGCCCTCAGATGACTAGGACAGTTTCTCCAAAATGAGCCAAACTTGGTTTTAGTGTATATCTAAAACCTGATATATTCACCCTGAGAATCCACAGACAGTATTGCCTCCATGAAGTTTTCATTTTTCCATTTGCATTTCTGTTTTTATCCAGGAAAAAATTTAAGGTCATTGTCCAGATTGGTAGAACTGGGTACTTAGCTGTAGGAAAAAAATATTTTTTTCTCAATAGACCTTTTCTCAATACAGTCTATTTTACACTGTGACATAAAACTTCATTAGACATTGAAAAATTATTGTAAGAACAAGAAAGAAAATAATTTTTCAATTATGGTTGAATATTTACTATATTTGATAACAATATAAATTCTTTTTGCAAATAATTAAATCAAAATTACATATACATAGGGCTTCCCTGGTGGCGCAGTGGTTGAGAGTCTGCCTGCCGATGCAGGGGACACGGGTTCGTGTCCCGGTCCGGGAAGATCCCACATGCTGCAGAGTGGCTGGGCCCGTGAGCCATGGCTGCTGGGCCTGCGTGTCCGGAGCCTGTGCTCCTCAACGGGAGAGGCCACAACAGTGAGAGGCCCGCGTACCACAAAAAAAACAAAAAAACAAAAACAAAAAACACACATACACAAAAAAAACAAACAGAAATTACATATACATAAACATATTTGTTATTCAGAGGGGTGTTCACACTAATTTTTAATTCCTCAGTACTGACAAATGTGTGAACATTAACTAAGTTTGATTAAGGGAAAAAGTTGATTTCTTTGTTGTTTATGATTGACCTGTTTTTGTTATGAATGGAAATCAACATACTCTATGAGTATCCAAGCTTAAAAGCATGTCTCCCATTGGATAGAAACATAGACATCGTGATATGCAACTCTATTCAGTGTCACTTATTTCCCCATCAGCTCTCTCTACTAAAAAGTTTATGAATATGTTTACAAAAAAATATCAAAACTCACCATAAAATGCATTATTTAAGGCAGTAGCATTTTTTTTTAACATCTTTATTGGAGTATAATTGCTTTACAATGGTATGTTAGTTTCAGCTTCACAACAAAATGAATCAGTTATATATATACATATGTTCCCATATCTCTTCCCGCTTGCGTCTCCCTCCCTCCCACCCTCCCTATCCCACCCCTCCAGGCGGTCCCAAAGCACCGAGCTGATCTCCCTGTGCTATGCGACTGCTTCCCACTAGCTATCTACTAGCATTTTAATTCATTACTTGCTATGGAAAATAAAAATAAATAATAAAAGCCTATTTTTTCATTTTTTAAAAGTTTTTCTGATCAAATTAAAACAGTATTGTACTTTTAATTATTTTTCACTGTTTACATAACTAATTAACTCTCTGAGGTAGAGGGCAACACACCTGCAAATTCTTCACTATGTTAAGGTGAGATAATCAATTTCCTATCCCAAAAGACAAAACTAATAGAGTACAGAGGATTATCACTAAATACTAACAGTTGCTTTTGTAAGACTGGAGCTTTTCTGGAGAATCCTGCAATAATGGAGTAGGTAGGAAACAATTTTATATATTTCTATCTTTGAATTCTGTGAAAGCCGCATAGGTATTTTTTAAACTACAGATGAAACAAGGATTAATTTTGCTTTGATTCAAGTAATTGTTACTAAACATAAATGCATTTGAAGCAAAACATGGAATGGTTATGAAGAAAATATTTCCCTTTGTTCTGAATGTCATTCGAGATTTAATCCTTAATAAATTTAACTCTAATTCTTACACATGTGAGAATTTTAGGAGTTTACCTGCTATAAACCATTTAATGCAAGTATTAACTTCATACTTACTACCTCTAAATATTATTATCAAAAGCTAATAGACTTTTATACCCTACTTCTTTTAATAGAATTGACAACAGCCCTATGTATTATTTTCTCTTCATAAGCTCAAACAATGTTGCAATGTTCTGCAAAGAACGATTAAATATAAACAATTTCTAAATTTAATTAATGCTATAGATCAATTTCATAAGAAAATACATATGCAATTTTATTCTTCTCTAAGGGTTTTATCTTAAAATTAATGCATTAATGCATTGTGTTAATGCAATGTAACTCATTAATATTTCAAATCCTCCTTAGTTTTAATTCTAGGCATGATACTTGCAGGCATATTATATGTCTTTGCCTGGAATGTAAAAAAAAGAATCAGTAATCTTAATATTAAAATTATTTCTTTGCTTAGCTAATTAGTTAGATATCTTAGCAAAATTCAACACAATTGAGCAAACATTTCTTTTGTAATATTCTCTTTTCTTAATCTTCATCAGATTACTAGTTTCTTTTCTCAGTTTCCTTTCATAGCTGTTTAACCTGATATGTCATTACTGGAATTCCTTGTCTGTCTTAGGCTCTCTTGTTTTCTCCTGTTCACTCTATCTCTAAGTGAATTACTTTATTTACAAGTTTTTAAAAGCATCTGGTATTATCTCTTAAATTATAGTTTTTAATCTATAAAAATCCAGATCCGTATGTTCAACTATATTCTTAATAACTCCAGTTGTAGACATATTTCTTAGCCACTTTTAAATTAATATGTTCAGAACTGAATGCCTGATTCCTTTACATCCTACTGCTTTCCCATCCCCACTCTGTACCCAGATCTCCACCAATTTAGTGAAGCAATTTAGTCTACCTGTGTTTGCCATTTCAATAACTTTTATTTCATCTAAAAGGTTGATTCTTCCTAAAAGCTAGGGGTTATCTTTGACATAATGTTATTGGTCCATTTCCTACCTACTTTGGTCTTTAAAATAGCATCAATTTGTAGATATCTAACATCTAAAATACATATATTCACTGTTCTCCGTAACACCTGCCATCATTCTAGTGCAACCACCATCATCGTGCATTACTTCAAGTCTCTAATATGTCTCTCCTCTTCCACTCCTTAGGTCCAAAACCCACTTCCAATTTATTCTCCATACAGTAGAGTGGTTTTTAAATAAGCATAATACTCCAACCTTTCTATGATTCAAATAATTCAATCATTCTCCATAGTAATTAGGCTAATTCACAAGCCTACATATTTGTTCCCTGCTTGTGTGCCACTTTCTATTCGTGCTTTACTCACTACTCTTGTCTTTCTTGCTGTCACTTTCCACTTTATGTACCAGTTCTACTTACTGTGGACTTTTTTCTAGTTTCTTGTACACAATGTAGTCGTTAAACCAAAGAAAATATTCTTCCCATTCCAAGGAATGATCTTCCCCTGCTCTTTAATTGACTATTTCTTATAGCATTTTGTTTTTCAAATAGACCTAATCTGACTCTCAAATCCCAAATAAGTATTGCTGTTATACTCACTTAAATTTATATTTAGTTTTTCTCTATATTAATTAATCTTTTAAACTACATATCTATCCATAATTCTCTCTCTCTCTTTCTCCATCCATCCACTTAGGTACCTGTGATCTATCTGTAGTCATTTATTTAGATTTTTATTAAATTTATGTATCGTTACAGGGTGTTTATTACATATCATTTGCTTTGTTTATCATTGTGTTCCTAGAGTCTTCCAGTGTTAATAAATAGTATATATCAAGTATTGAATGGGTAAAAAAATTGAGTAAAATATTATGAATGAACAAATGGGCAAATTTGTTATTTATACATATATGAATTGCTTAATTTCCTAATTTTTACACATGTACATTTACTAATAATTATGTTTATTAAGTTTTCAAAAATTGAGTCAAAAGCAAAAATTAAATACACTCACATCAACTTTATAGTTGATGCCAAGATGACTGCAAAGATTATTAAAGTTCAAAATAAAATAAAAATTACACATAAAAGCATAACATTATCTTAACTAACAAATGTTAGGTTTACTTTAAATTTAACCAAACTTTAGGCTCAATTTAAATTTAACTTACTGTAACATTGTAGTCTCATGTACTGCTAATAAAAACTATAGTATTCTGCCAACTTTGCATTATTTCCTGACAAATTATTATTATCTAATTGAAATAATTGGAAAATTTCAAACTGTCTTTGGGACTGAAACTTTCAGCTTTTGTCTTCACATAACTATTGGGTACACATTTGGCCATATAACAGAATAAGAGGAAACATATACACAAATGAATGTTTTTGCACAATAATCTAGAGTTTTAAAATATTTTAACACTTGTCATGCTTTTGTATTTAACAAAATTTGTTGTAGAACTAAATGATTACATATACTTTAGTCACTGAAAATAACAATGATCCTACACTTTTAGGGTAAGATGCTATTATACTATCATAGCATAGGTTTATCCATATTTTAAGAAATGTTTACTGATTTAATCATCATTGACAACAAATAACTTCTAAGTACCCACTAACCTATTCAACAGTATTTTCAGTGTTAAGTCAGCAGGAGACTTTGAAGATGTTTTGCCTTTCTCCTTGGAGCAGCCACTTCTGCAAAAGTTGATAGCAGAAAAGTATCAAATATGCTTTATAATACATCAAGAATGTAAACAGGACCACTCAAGCACTCTGTTTATGACATAGATCCCTAAAAAAAAAAGAAAAAAGAAAATCATATTGTAACATTTATAATAAAGTATGATTTACCTTTGCAAAGATTTTATCATACTTTTCTTAATATAAATATTTACATTAATTCAAATTCAACAAAGAACTGATGAAAACCTCCTTAGCTTGGTACCATAGTTCACGAAATTATATAATTTGATCTCTGGCTTCAAGGAGTTTAAAACAAGAAATGAGCCACTGAGTTACATAGAGGTACCAGCATACCTTGGAGCTATTGAGGGTTTGGTTACAGACCACCACAATAAAGTGAATACTACAATAGAGTGAGTCACATAAGGTTTTTTGATTTCCCAAGACATACACAAGTTATATCTACTATCCTGTAGTCTATTACGTTGCAATAGCGTTATGTCTAAAAAACAATGTACATGTCTCAGTTAAATAATACTTTGTTGCTAAAAAATGCTAACCATCATCTGAGCCTTCAGTGAGTCATAATCTTTTTGTTGATGTAGGGTCTTACCGCCTAGTTGATGGCTGTTGTTGTTTAGTGTAGCCTGCTTCATTCATTTTCTAAGCTAGATCTTCTGGATAACCTGCTGCAGCTTCTACACCAGCACATGCTCTTTCACCTTGCACTTCTGTTACAAAGATGGCTTCTTTCCTTAAACTTCATGAATCATACTCTGCTAGCTTCAAACTTTTCTTCTTCAGCTTCCTCACCATTCTCAGCCTTCATAGAATTAAAAAGAGTTACAGTCTTGTTCTGGATCAGGCTTTGGCTTAAGGGAATATTGTGGCTGGTTTGATCTCCTATCCAGACCACTAAAACTTTCTTCATGTCAGCAAAAAGGCTGTTTTGCTATCTTACATTCATGTGTTCACCGGAGTAGTACTTTTAGTTCCCCTCAAGACTTTTCCTTTGCATTCACAAATTGGCTGTTTGGCATAAGAGACCTAGATTTAAACCTATCTCAGCTTTCAATATGCCTTCCTTACTAAGTTTAATCTTCTAACTTTTTATTTAAAGTGAGAGACTTGCAAGTCTTTCTTTCACTTGAACCTTAGAGGCCATTGTAGGGTTATTAATTGGCCTAATTTCAATATTGTTGTGCCTCAGGGAATGAGGAAGCCTGTGAGAGAGAGAGAAAGAGGGGGTGACACTGAGGAATAACTTGTGGGTAGAGCAGTCAAAACACAGAGCATTTATCAATTAAGTTTGCTGTCTTATATAGGCATGGTTTGTGGAACCTCAATATATTAAAATGGTAGCATTAAAGGTCAATGATTATAGATCACCATAACAAATATAACAATAGAGAAAAAGTTTGAAATATTGTGAAAATGTGACACAGACAAGAAGTGAGCAAATACTGCTGGAAACACTGTGCAGGTAGACTTGCTAGAAGCAAGGTTGCCGTAAACCATCAATTAGTGAAAAATGCAATATATGTGAAGTGCAGTAAAGTGAAATGCAATAAAATGAGGTCTGCCTGTGCAGTATATTTATATTGACTGCTCTCAGAGAGATTTTGACAGACAAAAAAAAAGAGAGGGAAGGGAAACAAAAAGTATAATTGCCCTCAGGTCCTAGCAAATTTAGAAGTTAGTCTTTGAGCTGAATTTTAATAATGAGTGTTGGATAAGTAAAAATGGTAAATTAGCTATCTTCAGAAATATAGACAAAAGTTGGAAAAAGTAAGTGACAAGTGGTCTAATCTAGTTTTAATTTGAAAATCTAGACATTCTTAGTAAAGAATAAAAATGAAAAAAAATTAAAGCCTGATCTTAAATGTGTATTTTATATTATAGGTTTTGAGCTTTATTTTGGAGGAAATGAGAAGCTATTGAGTGCTTGTAAAACAGGAATGTTATAATCAGATCTATGTTTTAAAGAGGTAACTTTATCCAAACATGACTACTACATAAGAAAATAGGTTCATTCCCATACAAATTCACTGGCCTTATGATTATCCATCATTCAGAAGCAACTGGCACTAAAAAAATGGCCAGAAAAAATTAATTTAAGGAAACCAAGCAACCAAGTTGCTGTCCCACATGATAGAATATATTTCTTAAACAAAAGGTCTCTATATGTGGACATCTCTTCCATAGACAGAATGTATAGAAACCAAGGAAAGGAGATGGGAGTAGCTCATTACACTATTAAAACTATCAACTGACTGAAAGAAATTTGCTTTTGTCCCTACAGTCTTGATCAGCTGGGAAGTCCTAGTGACCAAAGGATGAATGCTTCTCTGAAAGAAGTAAGTCACAGTTCTGATAAAATAGAAGCTGAGACTGTCATTTTGGGGTCCTCATCCATTGAGTCTACAGCAGAGGAGAAGGCTGTGTATCAACTGCACTTAGAAAAAACTGGCTCACTGCTTCACAATAGAGACAGTGAAGTTTCTTTTTCTAACCATTATGACTCACTCTGGTACTTTTTAATTCTTCCTGAATGAGAGTCCCAATAAGATCAACTCAATAAAGATAAGGTCCCGAAAAACCCAGATGATATGGAGTGAAGATTTGGGTTTCTCCACTAAGTGAAAGAGCCTGTCCAGCTGAAGTTAAAGAGAACACGGAAGGGGAAGAAGGTGGATATTATTATAATATTAGGCCTCATGACTAAACATAAAGAGAAGACTAAGGCAATATGCTTTATCCAAAAACATTATTTCATTTTACCAACCCCCTCTCACTATCTCATATAAAGAACCCTGGAAAGCTAATATTTTAAGTTTCAGGTGGGTAGTAACAGTATGATTATACAATAGAGGATTAAAAACTGTTTGGGGAACACAATATTTCACTTAAGCAAAGAAAAGAAGGAGATACTGATGGTAAAAAGTGTTGAAGATGAGAGATATCATTCACTTGTCTATCCAGATCCACTCCCCATCCTGCTATATATTGCTCAGTGCCCCAGGATAGGAGCTGGTTCAGTGTACCTAATTTAGCTCTATAGCCTCCTTGCTTCCAATTGGTTTCAGGCAACATATTACACTGGAAGTCTAGTAGGAGACCAGAGGGAGAGATGAATGGGAGGTTGCATTATGATCTTCTCCAGTTTCCTTTCACTTTGTACCAGCAGAGCCCCTCAGCTGAAGGCCACAGCTACTGCCAGATGACCTTTCATAGCTTCCTCTCTTTTTAGGTTTCATCAACCACACCCTCTCCTTGCCGTTTTTTACCAAGACTGTTGCCCCAGAATCATACCTCTGCCCCTCCCTTGAAGAGAAACCATTTACTCTTAGCTGTGCTTCAGGAAGCTTGCAAGGAGACAAAAGCAAGAACTGATTGAAACCAAGAAGGCCTAAGATAACAGAATATTTGACTTCCAGTAGACTTTGAGCTCATTGTAATTCATTAGCATGCTAAATGACACCCACCAGTGCCACGACAGTTGATAATTGCCATGGCAACAACTGGAAAAGCCCATAAAAGGACTAAAAGGAGAGTTGCATCAGTTCCAGGTCCAAACCACACCCCTGTTCTCACATAACTCACGAATATTCCTCCTACGCTTTCCAAATCCCTCTCTTTTACCTCAACCCTACTATATATTTAGTGTCTCCAACTCAACTTGGGTTGAGAAGTTGATTTCCTTTGTGAACTAGTTTCCCCTTCTCTATTTTTGGTCATGGCATAAAGCTTGTGCTGTTCCAGTCTCAGCATACATTTTGTTATCGGCTGTGAGAATCTGATAGGAAAAAGAACCTCCCTGGCTGAGACAAGGGGACTTGTCCCAGGTTAGGACCCTGGAGAGGGTCCAGTACACCAGTTCAGTAACACTTTAAGGCCTTGCAATGGTAACACATTTTTCTCCAATCTACATGTCCCCACACTGCTACAGTTTTTTGTGATTTTCTTATACTTGTTGCAAATTTTGTATGCTGTGTGAGTTTGTCTAAGGCATTACTCTTGCTGGATTTTGGTTTGTTTCTCTAGAAAATGATAAAATTGATCATTGTGATCTCTAAATTGGCATATAGGCTAATGAGATATTGCTTTGTCTATTATTGTGTTGCCAGCAGTTAATTAAGGGGTTGATAATCCGTAGGACCTCAATATATATCAAATGGATTTTTTAAAAAAGTCATACAATTCTATAGCATCCTTCTTTAGTAATTCAATGTGTGATAGATGCATCTGTGAGTTTTATACTATAATACGCTTATCAATACGAAAAAGTGTAGTTCATTTTCATAGACAAATTATTTTTACCACAATGCTGCTGAGTTAAAACTGATAAGTTTTAACACAAATTTTATAGACAAATTTTTCATGATTTGTCAGTATTTAAAAGTGGAAACCATTGTTATTAACTTGTTGAAGGTCTATATTGAGTTATTCATTGTATTTGTGCTTTCATTTTTGCTTTCAAGTTATACTATATTGATATACCAGACCTTATTGACCTTATTTCATCAGACTATTTAAAGAAAATCTTTAAAGCAAAAACAAAATAGAAGTAGATGTAATAACCTGTAGAATCAATAAACGTTATTTTTAAATAAAGCCTATCTAATAACAGAATATTTAGCTGTAAATATATGTAATATATATCATATATATTACTTATAATTTATATAAATATATGTATTATTTATTTTGGGTTGTCAAACTCAATCGATTAATTACTTTATTAGCATGTGAGTCAACTAAGTATATTTATAAAGAGAAACAGAGAGACAAAGACATGCCAATACATGCTGAAAGAATATTTTAAAATATATATTTGTTTTTCCTTTAGTTTAAGGTGAGATTTTTGTGGAACAGTAAGCCCTACAATCACAATTTCCCTTTTTTAATCTTAGATTTATTTCAACATTATTTCTTACAAGTTTAGAGTTTAATTAAAAAATAATTATTAGTGTATATTATTATAATATTTTATATATTTATAAATATTCTAAATTTAAATACATATAAAGTATTCAATTTTAATGCAGTGTCTATAATTTCTCATAAATGAGTGTTTATATACACACACTCTGAGAAATTTGTTCTTTTTCATCTGTGCCAAATTTCATGACATCCTTTAATATCTATAACTAAATATATTTTGTAGGATAGAAATGAATATATAGTCAAAAAATCCACCTGTTCCCTCTATGAAATACATGGAAGAAACAATCTACTTGAGTTCCTATTATCTAGGACTATCACAAACTTATAAATACTAATTTTTCACTTTTCCCTATTATTTCCCCAATGTGTAGTGTATGAAATGGCCTGATCTCACATGAGAAATAGAAAAATCTGGACTAATAACGACATCTGGTGAAAATACAAATTATTTTATTATTAAGTAGGGATATAAAATATACATAAAAACATTTTATTATTTGATTTGAAAATAACTTTTCATATTTTGTATTTCTTTATCATCTCAAAGGGATTTACTTAAAAACAAATTCCAAGAATGACATTCTGGCAAATGCAACTTTTAAAACTAATTTCCACAACAGACTAGCAAGATCCTTCTCAGAAATATCTCTGAATAAAAGCAAATTGATGGATGCATACTTTCCATGCATCAAAATCAAATGAATTTGTCACCAAGAATTGGAGGAACACGGTTATAGTCATTTTTTTCTGTTTATATTATTCTATATTGGTAAATTTCCTTCTCTTTCTTGAATGTCAGTTTCTTAGCAAATTATATTTATAATTGGTTCTCTTGTTTCCTCATTATGCACGTTATATGAAAGTAGGGTTAGGCAGCCTTATTTTGCACTTTTAAATTTTCAGCCACTTCATTTCACTTTTAATTTCTGCTATATGGGCCATATTTTAAAGTTTGTACCTGTTTGCTAGTTGACTTAACACTACCCTTGCAGTATCAGCAGGATCTAGCATATAGTAGACCAATAATACATTTAATGCACGAATAAATGGCATAGTTATGTATAAAGCTAATTGTCAAATTATTTATATTACAAACCGACTTTTATCTCCCATGAAAAGTCTTGAAGTCTTAATCTCAACACTCTGATATTCTAGGAACATAAAATCATGCTATCATAAAAAAATTTACTATGCACCCCCAAGACCACTTTTAACATTTAGTTTCCCAGTATAGCTATTCTGAATTTCTTAAAAGTTTACATATTCTACTAGTTTTAATACATTCTCTTCTGAATGAGGGAGATATTTTTTTAAAAAATCAAAATAATTATATGGTGTTTTATGCATCAAATTAGCAATCTGCACCTTTTAACTTTGGAATTTAATTTTATTTTAAAATAACGCTAGCAAGACATTATCTAATCAAGAAAAAAATTTAATTGTGATTATTATATTGATTCCAAATATGGAATGCAATATTAAGTTATTAATTTCAAACCCTTTTCCTATGTCCTATATGACTTATCCAAGTTTGGGTCTAATTTTGAAATCAATAGAAAATACATGAGGATGGAATTGAGTCATGAATAAAAATATTATTGGTGCACAGTAAATGTGGCCTTTCATTCTCTAAGGCTGAAAAATGAAAACAAAGATAACAGACAAAGTGATAATGGCTTTCTACTAGAATTAAACTTCATAGTGATCTAAATTCATAGGTTTAGAAATAGAACGCTCTTCAAAATAAAAGATATTATGAACAAAATATAAAAAACTTTGTAGAATTTTCATCTTCAAAAGCATGTTACACTTTCATAGAAAAACAATGAAGCTCTAAAAAAGACCTTTAACACATGTACAAATGAGCAAAATAGAATTCAGGTTTATGCTGATTGCAAAGCACAGCAGCATTACCACCGAGTGTGAAGAGCAGCCACAAAGTCTCCATTTCATAAATACTTTCTTCAGTTGCTAATAAAAAAAGTATTTCTTACCCTATCACATCCACATGTACATCTTACAGTCACAGCTCTGCCTCTGGCACTTTGTGGTGTCAGAGGCTACCATCTGGAAGGTGGTTGTGTATAGTAAATGAGTTTTAACAGAACTAGTTGGGTTGGTTTCCTCCAGAGGAAAGAGCCCCTAACTGCAAAATTCTTAATACAGCATTGCATCTTGCAGGAGAGTCTGCCCTACCTATTTGCTATATACACACTTGCCACCAGCTGTTTTATGCACTCTTCGCTCCCCAGCTGAGGCAATTAAGGGAATAGAATTTGGCATTCTGTATAAATATGAGATAAGACTCTGGAGCTGTTTCCAGGTTGGCAGAGCATGGGGTAAAAACAAGGCTTTGCTCAGAGTAGAGTTTTTAATCTTATAGACAATGATCGAGGAATGAAAAAGGCAGATGCTAAGAGGATAATGTGGGGAAATATGGAATCCTGGCCATCAGCAAACTATTGTAAATTCAATTAAGTACAGAAAAGTAGCTGCATCCTGCAAAACAGGCATGAGATAAAATGCTAAGGTTTGGGTAAGTGTAGCAGATTGGGATATTTTGCTCTATATGATGCTTCTCCTATACACTGCATCTAGGTATACAGTAGCCATTATAGCTACATTCACTTCTGTTTCTATCATCTACTGTGCTGTTGAGTCCAAAGTCCTATAAAGAAAATAGCACGGGGGACAGGGATTTTGTAAAAGATGAATGGGGTAAGAATGTGCTCTTTACTAGAACTATTGTTCTAGTAAATAGAACTATTGTTAAAGAAAAAATAACTTCCTAATTAAACAAAAGTTGTTTGGTGATATTTTAGCTTTAGCCAGTGAATATTCTCACCTTTATAACTTTTTTTTTTTACATAGGCAATCTAAAAATAGATACAAGTACACTAAAATCTTAATCGTTATGTTAATTTGTGTTGGCACTATTGCTTTCATTCTTTGCTTTAAAATGTCCTATGGTCAATATGCTATTTTTAAATGAAAATTAAAAAAAATTTTTTTCTTTCTTATGCATATAAAACCAGTGATTGAGACTATTTTAAGTAGGTATATAATTGTTTCTAGGGAAAAAAATCTGTGAATGCAGAGATGATTTTAAAAGCTATGTTTCCTACCTTAACTTCTAGCCCAGAAACTAGACTCATAACAATAATTATTTACTTGATGCTTCAACAAAACAAACATCTCAAAACTAAAAAAGGCAAAATAAAAATCTTGACTCTGCCATCACTTAAATTGCATGTCCCTCACTCTTTCAATTTTGTGAAAGGAAACACTAGCATCCAGTTGTCAAACCTAAAATAATTGTGTTCCCTTTGATACTTCTCCTTCCCAACTACACTCTCCACACTGATTACATCAGAAAATTCCACTTATGCTGCCTCTAAACATATATGGACTCTACCTATGTTCTTGCATATACATTACTACCACCTTAACAAACGCCACTGTCAACTCTCACTGAGATTACTGTAATAAGGGAAAGGAAGGAAGGAAGGAAGGAAGGGAGGAAGGAAAGAAGGAAAGCAACTACATTGGGAAGGGGGGAAAGATTGAAACTCCTTCCCTTAACTTATGAAAGACTTAGGTGGTCTGGCCCTAGCCATATATCTCATTACTCTTCATCTTACCTACTGTGTTAAACTCACACTACAGTTTTAGTTTTTCAAATATGAAAAGCTCTTAACCACTTAAGAATATTTGAGATAGGTGTTCTGATTTCCTGGAATATTCTTCCTTCTCCTCTTTCTATGGTGAATTCCTTGACCTTCAAATTTCCTCTTAAATGTCATCCTTTTGCCCATCCAATCTAAGGAAATAAAAAAGTCACTATCACATTACTTACTTTAATTCCCTACACAACACTTAGCACTATCTCACATATGTCTCACACACACACAGAAAGTTTATCTGTATCACCCTATTAGCATAGAACCTCTTTAAGATCAGAGACTTTAACTGAATTGAGTACCAGAGCACTCTGGTCATTCAGAACAGTGACTGACAAATAATGTTCACTCCATAAATATTTGTTAAACAGGTAAATGGGCGGAAACGTTAGTTATTCTAACACCTTAAAATTTTATATAATTTTGATAACCAGACTAATGTCATTGTATTTCACTCTAAGTTTCAACTCAAGCTAGGCATATCTGGAATATGTTTTATTCAAGGGGAAAATTGAAAAGATGTACTCATTTTAACAAAATATTATACAATGTCTAATATGGATGGATTACTCCTTAAACATATTTTATTGCATTCACCTAAAGTAAGGTAACCAAATTATATGCTCATACTGTAAATAGAGTGTATCAAAATATTTTAATATTTTCTTGAATATCCCTATTAATAGCTTCTTAAAACCTTCGTTGGTTTCAAAATCACTATTGCTTTATTAATTTTCTTTTTTTTTTTTGCGGTACGCAGGCCTCTCACTGCTGTGGCCTCTCCTGTTGCAGAGCACAGGCTCCGGACGCGCAGGCTCAGCGGCCATGGCTCACGGGCCCAGCCGCTCTGCGGCATGTGGGATCTTCCCGGACCGGGGCACGAACACGTGTCCACTGCATCGGCAGGCGGACTCTCAACCAGTGCGCCACCAGGGAAGCCCCTGCTTTACTAATTTTCTTAGCTAACATTCATCAGGTGTTCTTAAAAAAACATTACACTAGGGCTTCCCTGGTGGCGCAGTGGTTGAGAGTCTGCCTGCTGATGCAGGGGACACGAGCTCGTGCCCCGGTCCGGGCAGACCCCACAAGCCGCGGAGCGGCTAGGGCCGTGAGCCATGGCCACTGAGCCTGCGCGTCCGGAGCCTGTGCTCCGCAACGGGAGAGGCCACAACAGTGAGAGGCCCGCATACTGTAAAAAACAAAACAACAACAAAAAAACCAAAAAACATTACACTAGTGCATATTTTACATTTATCAGAGTTCTGTGCTCTCTCAATAGATTTGCTGGGCTGGAAACTGATAAATCATAAAGTAACATGCAGCTATTGTAAATTAATAAGAAGAGTGGCAATCTCAAGCAGAATAGATAAATTTAAAAAGTGATAGAGAAATGCAAACTACTAGGAAATGTCTGAATAACCTAGGATATCCAATCAGAAACTGATCAAAATATTTTCTTTTAGAAAATATTTGGTAAACAATAGGTATTATTTTCCTATGGTTTATTTATTTTTTTGTGGGTGGCTTCACTTTTATTTTTATTTATTTATTTTTAACGTCTTTATTGGAGTATAATTGCTTTACAATGGTGTGTTAGCTTCTGCTTTATAACAAAGTGAATCAGCTATGCATATACATATATCGCCATACCTCCTCCCTCTTGTGTCTCCCTCCCACCTGCTCTATCCCACCCCTCTAGGTGGTCAAAAAGCACGGAGCTGATCTCCCTGTGCTATGTGGCTGCTTCCCACTAGCTATCTATTTTACATTTGGTACTGTATATATGCCCATGCCAATCTCTCACTTCGTCCCAGCTTACCCTTCCCCCTCCTCAAGTCCATTCTCTACGTCTGCGTGTTTATTCCTGTGCTGCCCCTAGGTTCTTCAAAACCTTTTTTTTTTTTTTTTTTAGATTCCATATATTTGTGTTAGCATATGGCACTTGTTTTTCTCTTTCTCACTTACTTCATTCTGTATGACAGACTCTAGGTCCATCCACCTCACTACAAATAACTCAATTTCATTTCTTTTTATGGCTGAGTAATGTTCATTGTATATATGTGCCACGTCTTCTTTATCCATTCTTCTGTCAATGGACACATAGGTTGCTTCCATGTCCTGGCTACTGTAAA
The DNA here is from genome assembly GCF_949987515.2 of Delphinus delphis. Lineage (NCBI taxonomy): Eukaryota > Metazoa > Chordata > Mammalia > Artiodactyla > Delphinidae > Delphinus > Delphinus delphis. The sequence goes on along the minus strand of NC_082700.1, from coordinate 43,277,095 downwards.
TAGAGCTGCAATGAACATTGTGGTACATGACTCTTTTTGAATTATGTTTTTCTCAGGGTATATGCCCAATAGTGGGATTGCTAGATCATATGGAAGCTCTATTTTTAGCCTTTTAAGGATGCTCCATACTGTTCTCCATAGTCACTGTATCATTTTACATTCCCACCAACAGTGCAAGAGGGTTTGCTTTATTCCACACCTTCTCCAGCATGTATTGTTTGTAGATATTTTGATGATGGCCATTCTGACTGGTGTGAGGTGATACCACATTGTAGTTTTGATCTGCATTTCTCTAATGATTAATAATGTTGAGCATTCTTTCATGTGTTTGCTGGCAATCTGCGTATCTTCTTTGGATAAATGTCTAGGTCTTCTGCCCATTTTTGGATTGGGTTGTTTTTTTCTTTGATATTGAGCTGCATGAGCTGCTTGTAAAATTTGGAAATTAATCCTTTGTCAGTTGCTTCACTGGCAAATATTTTTTCCCATTCTGAAGGTTGTATTTTCGTCTTCTTTATGGTTTCGTTGGCTGTGCAAAAGCTTTTTATTACAATTACATTTCATAACAAAATAATAGGCTTAGTTGTAATATCCTGGGTTAACTACCATTTGGAAAATTAAATATACATTACAGTAAACATTTAGAAAATAGTTTTCTAAAATGTTCAATCTAGGTAAATAAACATGTCTGTAGAAGTCTTTTATAAGGATCATACATATTTCCAGTTTTTTTAATCATTCAGAGAAACAAGATATTACCTGATTCAAAAATTTAGGTAAGCATCTCTAAGAAAGGAGCAGGAAACAATGGGAAGGTTGGAACTGAGAAGAAATTTTGTTTCTTGTAGAGCAAAAGGTAATTCTGCATTTAAAAAAAATCATTCCTCAAAAGGACCACTACTAAAATTATCATCAAAGTGCACCCCAAATTTCAACTGCAAAGTGTCAGAAGTAATTATCAACCAGGAAATATTTTCAAAATAACGAAGTTTTTATGAGATCCAAACAATACTGTTGGTTAATATTAACATCTCTTTAAATTCATTTATTATATCTATATTCTATAAATTCTCATAAGTCTCAAAATAATCATTGGCTTCCTAATATGCATGTGGTTAATATTGGCTGCTTTAATTTTAGCACACCAGAAAACATAAGGGGTATAAGTTCAGAAAGAGTTACCAACTCTAATCGTAGCTTTTCCTTTTCGATCACTTCCCCAAATTAGAGTTCTCTTTTTCTGTCTAGCAGCTTTGGATGGTTCCTTCACGATGGAGAAGTTATCCACTGGTACTGAGACAGAAATGACAAATATGCCATTTAAGTTTCAGGTAATTTAGGAGGGTTTGATCTTCATTGGAAATTAAGATACTTTAAGTTAATAAAAGGTTTTCAATCTGCATTTCTGGGAACCTAAATTAAAGCATCACACAACATTTTCAAAAACAGAAAAGCCATTTCATTTGACTAAAAACTTAGTTTTAAGATGGCAGAAAGTACCTTGATAATTTTCTTTTAAGAAAGAAAGAAAAACAAGCCATTAAAGAGAAATTCTTCCAAGAGAACTGAAACATGTGATATACCTCTGACTTGGCACTCCTTCCACCTGGAGAACTTTTTGGATAACTGCTTTCATCACACAATGATCTAAGGTAAAACAAATGGAAATTAGAGTAGTTAGTTCCCAATGAGTGGCTATTTAGATTTAAAACCAAAAGCCAACTAATTATTGCTTTTCCCATAAATTTAAACATGAAATCTACATTATGTAATTATACACTTATCTCCCCCTTTGTGTATTCTAATTTCTTCCTCAGAAACCTAAGATGCCATCTTGCAGACTGCCTCCAGTGGCTACTATTTTGGCAGCAGCAATGGTCAGCTTTAAACATTTTGCATCTAAAGTGGCTTTGGATACCTTTGGATAGAAAGTACAGTCTGAGCACTGTCCAGACACTTAGATACATAAAGGGCATCTAAGATAACAAACCAAAGTCCTGATATTCCCGCAAAAGCTGCTCCTCCCATCAGCTCCCTTTTTCTAAGTGATACCACCCAGTTGCACACATAATCATCAACGACTTGTCTCCTTGTTACTATTCCCTTCATAGCCCACATCTAATCTATGGGCAAGCCTTGTTAGTTACATCCTCAAAACACAACCTGAATTCAGCCACTTTTCACTTGCTCCAAACTTCCAGCCTAAACTAAGCCATAAACATCTCTTTTTTGGACCACTGTGATAGTGTCCTAACTGCTCTCCCTGTTTCTCTTCTTTATCCTCCCAAGTCCATCCTCTATACCAGGTTCCCTCATTCAGATACTATTTGGATCATGCCATTTACAAGTTCAAAACCCTCTACTCATTTAGAATAATCCAAATCTTTACTCTGGCCTTCAAGACTTTACAAGATCAGACCCCTCGCTAGCTCCTTGACCTCATGTCATACCACATCTTCTGCACTCAGTCCTCTGACCATGTTGGTCTCCTTGCTTTTCCTTAAATACTCCACCCACCTACCTGCCTACATACTCATTGCCTCCTTGCTTTTCCTTAAATACTCCATCCACCTATATGCCTGCATACTCATGGGCTCCTTGTCCTGGAATGTGTTTACCCCAGATCTTCCATGGCTTGCTCCTCTCTTCATTCAGGTCTCCGTTCAAATGCCACTTCTCCAGTGAAGCTGTCCCCTAACAAACCTGTCCAACGGAGTCCTACATGACCCCGCTCACTCTCTTTACATTAAGATATTTTTGCACCTCCTACTATCTAAAATTATATTACTTCTCCATTTACTCATTTCTATCTGAACTCCTTCACTAGAATGTAAGCTCCATGAGGGCAAGACTTTTGTGTGTCTGGTTCACTGCTTTATCTCTAGTGCCTAAACACGTGTCTGGCACACAATAGGTATTAAAATACTTACGTGTGAAACTGACAAATGAATAAAGTACTCCGTGCAAGAATTCAGAGGTTGCACAAGAAGGAAACAATGCTCTTGGGTGGAAGCAGTCTTAGTATCTAGGTTCACCTCTTTCTGAGTAGAGATGAGAACAATTTACAAGTATAACTCACTTTAATTAGTAAATTATCTGCTAAAAACATAAGGGACGTACAACATTAGTAAAGAACCGTTTTTGTTGTTGTTGTTTTTGTTTTCGTTTTTTTGCGGAACGTGGACCTCTCACTGTTGTGGCCTCTCCCGTTGCCAAGCAACAGGCTCCGGACGCGCAGGCTCAGCGGCCATGGCTCGCAGGCACAGCCGCTCCGCGGCATGTGTGATCTTCCCGGACCGGAGCACGAACCCGTGTCCCCTGCATCGGCAGGCGGACTCTCAATCACTGCGCCACCAGGGAAGCCCAAAAGTACCGTTTTCTAGGATACAAATAATAACAAATTCAAACAATGTGTGAATAGAGAATACATACTAAAAACCTATCATGAAAGTATCATGGTCAAGAACTCTCGCGGTAAAACGTCAGACAAAAACCAGAACAAATGTTCATGACTTCTAGTAGTTCTGGGGCTGAACAACCTACTCATTCAAACAAAAGGGATCATCACAAAAGCAAAGATATTAAAGACTATTACATGAAAGGAAACTATCATGAGTCATTTATTTAAGTGTTGAGTAGACCATCACATTAAAATAACTGGAGTCTTTCAACACCCCGTGACATACAGAAATAACAAGTCAGACATATGGATCTGACAGGATATGATAGAACCCTTACAAACTGTCACTGCAGAAGAATGGACACACGGTGTCATTAACAAACTAGCCAAATGAATACAAACAGCCAGTAAAGCTCACCAGTAAATCAAATGAATACAAAATAAAACAAAATGTGGTTATTCTCCTATCAGATTAAGCCACGATTCTGTAAGAAAAGTCTTCAAAATGTCTATACCCTTTTGATGCAACAACTCTCTAAGAATTTAACCAAAAGAAATAGAGATATAGGTAAGGATATATATCAGAGTACTTTTTGTAACTGAAAAACTGGACATACCTTTTATACAAGATTGGATAAGCTATGTGTACCCTGGCATATTCATATAACGGAACATTGAACAGTCACAAAAAATGATGCAGTAGATGCAAATTTACTGACTTGCTAAGATGGTCATACTAAATTAACTGAAAAAAGGTATAAAATTTGGAGTAATCCCACTTACATAAAAAAGGGAGAGGTACTCATTTTTGTAGTCTTTCAGTTTTTTAAAAGTGTTACCAGCCAGTGTTTGTGAGAGGCAGGCTTCACATCCACTCTTGGGGTGGACTACAAATTGGCATAGCCTTTCTGGGTGGTGATTTGGCAATGTGTATCAAAAGTGTTAAAAATATGTCACAGTCATTCCACTTGTAGTACCTTATTCTACACAAGTAAGCCCGATGGACACAGAGGCGTATATACAACATATTCACATTGCTTGTGACAGGGAAAAGCAAACTGTCTAAATATAATTGCAAAGAATTGATTAAACTATGGGACATCAATATGATGGAATATTACGTGATACCTCATTAAGTGAAAAAAGCAGGAATATGAAATAGCAAGTATACTACAATTCTAGTTTAGTAATCCCTAAGTGTACAAATATATTTATATATTAAAAAAGGACTGAAAATATATACACCAAAATGAACAGTGCTTATGTCTGGGTATTAAGCTTATAGGTAATTGTTCTCTTGTTACTGTGTATTTTCTGTAAAGAATACATGCAACTCTTAGAGAAAGTTAAAGAATACATGCAACTCTTAGAGAAAGAGTTGTAAAGAAATACATGCAACTCTGTAAAGAATACAGAGTTTTCTGTAAAGAATACATGCAACTCTTAGAGAAAGTTTAAAAGCAACATAAAAGAATATGTAAAGAATACATGCAACTCTTAGAGAAAGTTTAAAAGCAACATAAAAGCTATCAGAAAAATGAGGCTTTGAAAAAAATCCTATCACAACAGTATCATGCCAAAAGCTAAGCATATATTATATCAAAAATTCAATATTTTCAATTTTAGAATTTACCTCCAAGCCATAAATCCTCACTAAGAGATTCTGCAAAAACACGAACCCAGGTCACCAATGAGCTTGTTGCAGTTCAGAGGGATACGCCTCCAACCAGGCATACAGTCAAGATCAGGTCTCCCGGAACGAAGCCTCTCAGCCCAGGTTTCTTCATGCCTTCTGATAGTCTGATACTTCAAAGATTTAATGGGACAAAATTAAGATGCTTCAATAAGGAAACAGGGTGTGCCTACTGAGTATGGCTTATTATGTCAGAGATTTACACACACACGTATCAAGCATATGTGCCAGGAGAATCAAGCTGAGAAATTAAACAGTCAGTTCTGCTTTACGAGTCCAGTGACCCACATTCTAGTCGGTCAGTGATTAGATTCCAGCCACTGAATGACCTGTTTTTGAACAGTTATGTAAAGTTGGACAACTCAATTACAGTCTAAGAATTATTTTCCTTATCTTCTAAGTCAGGGAATTGGTTCTAAATTCTATCATTGCTGAGGTTCTAAATTTCATCATTCTGTCCTCCAAAGGTCTCCAAACACCTGACTGGGCAACCCATAAGAAAACTTTTTAATATGCATCTTCGTTTTTAACAAATTATATACACAAAGTTCTATACGTTTAACTTACGTACATTATAAACTACACAGATAGTTTTTCATGATACAAAGCTAAATAAGTTCTAATATTTTGTTGCCCTAACTCCTAAGGCATTATTTTATTTTATTTATTTTGAAAAAATATTTATTTATTTGTTTGTTTGTTTGTTTGGCTGTGCCGGGCCTTTAGCTGCGGCCTGCCGGATCTTTTACTTATTGCATGTGGTATCTAGTTCCTTGAGCAGGGATCGAACCGACGTCCCCTGCATTGGGAGCGCAGAGTGCTAACTGCTGGACAGTCAGGGAATTCCCAGACATTATTTTTAAAACTATATTCACAACATGGATCTCACATGCTACCTAGGGTATGCACACAAACTTCAGAGGCCTGGACTATGCACAGCCAGTTTGATGTGCCTTGGGAAAATAATGGTTTGACATTTAACCACAAGTCTTGTCTTAAAGACATTCAATTCTTTTTATTCATAAAATAAATTCTGGTAACAGGGAATACTGACTTTAAATGAGAAAAGTCTTGTTACATTCTTGAAAAAATAAAAGACTCAAAGTGCCTTTGACACTCTAAAAGGAAAATCATTAGTGTCATTTTCCTATTAACAATAGCTTATAAAAGCTCCAAGCAGAAATAACAGCAATCACTTACACAGTGCTTAGTATGTGCCAAGCACTATTTATACAAATGAGTTCATTTAAACCTAAATGAGGCCTAGAGGTTAAGTGATTTGTCCATGATCACTAGCTATGAAAAGGGAGAAAGGGAATTTGAACCCAGGCCATTTGGCTTTGGCACCCAAGTTCTTGACTGTTTTCTCCCCCAGGGGTCAGTGGACTTGCCCTGTAGAGGCTCAAAGAATTCTTCAATTTTTAAAATCTAAATTTAAACATTTCCAGCTTTGTGGGCTATACAGTTTCTGTTGCAACTACTCAACCCCACTGGTGTAGGCTGAAAGTAGCCATAGCTTCCATGTAAACAATGGGTGCGACTAGGTTCCAAAAAAACTTTCTTTACAAAATCAGGCGGCAGGCTGGATCTGGCCCACCAGCCATAGTTTACCTATCCCTGATCTGCACCAGCAAACTACTAAAAAGGCTTCATGCCAAATTACTAAATAATTTAGGCCTAAGTACAGTAATTAGAACCACTGTAAACTTGTTAAGGCATTAGTTGAAAAATTGTATTTACAAGTTGCTGATGTAGTAATTTTTATTAGTTTATAAACTACAGCAGCTAATAGACACTTGATTCATTTAAATCTTGAAGACTCTAATGGCATAGTTTCTGCACAGCACCACGATCAGTGTTTTCAGTAACTAAAAATACATAAAAGTATTATTATGTATTGTATATTAAATCTCTTATTTCTAAAATTAACTGGACTATCTTTACTAAATGGTAGAATCCCAAACTGACAACTGGTCATATTCTTTCAACAAAATGAAAGATGCACTCACAGGTATCAAAAGACAAAAATTAACTGCCATCTGTGTCAATGTATTAATGTGCTTCAATCACATATGTTTCCATGAAAGTTTAAACATAAAATCACCTTTAAGATCTTGGCCACGTAATCTGCTCCCTGCCATGTCAGATTACAGCCCGTGAAGTATACTGTCTTAAGAGTGATAGAGTTCTTTATACCTTGACAAAAAACTACAAGGAAAAAAAAAAACCACACACACAATAAGATGAAGAGCCTATACATTTGTCAATCTTGACTTATTTGCTTTTCTTGAGTCAATTGGAGGTTTACAGCCACATTTTTAAAATCATTAACAACAATATTCCCAAAAAGGTAATTGATGAACTGATGTGTTCCAAAACTTGTCAGTAACAAAGTCTCATTCCAGTTTACAGCAACACTTTAATTCTATTTAGGTACTAAAACGGAATACACTGAATACTGCAAACTTTATTGCCAACCACTCAGTAAAGTACGACATACTTTTGAGACAAAGGAAAAAGAAGAAAAACCTAAAAAGCATAAGACTCTTCCGATTTTCAGTTCCAATGATACATGTCAATCTTGATGATCAATCAGCGATGTAAATGTCAACTATAAACCCAGTATTTTATTAGCTGCTATGCAGTATACTAGAGCAATAGAAGAGAGAGAACCTCAAACCCTCTGTTCCCTCAAACTGAAAGGCAGGCTTCCTGACCCCTCCAGAACACTACTGGACATAGGGCACGCACGCTAACGTTTCAGGACCCCAATAAAGAGTCATCTGCTTTGTGATTACCTCCATGACACACCCTCACCACAACTGAATTTGCTGCTCCTACGGGACGTTACATATATTTCCTATTTGAACACATACCACAGTGCATTATAATTATGACGCAGATAGACGTTCTAACAATTTAAAGAGAATGATGACTTTTTTGCTCTTTACATCTTGCTATTTCCCTTCCCATACTATTTCTTGAAGAGAAACCATAAAAATATAAACACACGCAAAAAACAGAAAATATAGAAAACGCGTGGTTTGTGGCTTAACACAAACTTAAGTAAGATTAATTCTGACAGTATCCAGCATGACAAACTTCCATGGTACAAATGAGAATGGACCAAGGTTTGAGCAGGTACAGGAGACAATCTACGCATGAACAACACCAAGGAAAGCTAGACAGGAAAAGGTAGACAGACATGGTGTGTAGGAAATCACGAGACCAGTCCGATGGGACGAGACTTAAACAAGACTGAAACTCACTTTCTAAACCTCCATCTCCAGCTGGACAATTCGCAAGACACAGGTGCACCAAAGTGACCAAATATTCAGTCTCTTTACTGGGGAGGAACAGTTTAAAATTTTATTGGTTTAGTTTGCCCCAAAAGCAACTATCAAATGTTGGCAGGAAACAATGAAGGCTTACCTTTGTGAACATGGTTAAGTCTCTCTCTCTCAGAAGTAGCCCACTTAGCTCCAGGTTCCTTAGCGCACCTGACGCACTTACACAGCATTTATGAGCTCTACACAACTGGAAGGTCACATCTTTATTTGTTATCGCAGGAACACGGCTTCTGTAAACTTCATTTCTGTCACAACCTAAAACAAAATTATTATAAAATGAGTGATTTAAACCATACATTTTATCATCATTAAAAAGCACCTAAATAAAAAGAAAAAGAGCATCTGCTCTGTGCTAAGGAGTAGAAACGACTCCTGCCCTTAAAGCCTTCATTCAGGAGGAAGATGGATAAACTCAAAATTTCAATCACATGAGATAAATAAACATAACTTTTATGCACAGAGGTGCCTATGGAGGCAAAAAGTTATATCTAAGTGACGGCTTCATGATAACCCTGAAGTAGAATCTAGAAAGATGAGGCTATGCAGAGTTGGAGTAGGAGGTGCATTAACGGCAGAGGGAACATCTGTGAAAAGACACTCAAGCCTGACTCCTGCCGGGCACTGTAAATACTGCAGGTGGGGATGACTAAAGGCCAGGGGTCCAAGTGTGAGGAGAGACACAAAGGAAAATAGAGATGCTGGCTGAAGCAAGCCTGGGAGAGACCGTGGCTTGAATCCCACAGGTGACGAGGCCTGGGACTTCAAGTGTGATGTTCTATAGTACTGTAGTCAAGGGCTTTTTTGCTTTGTTCCTGATCAAAGTGGAAAACATCTTTTTTCACCATTAAGCATAATATTACCTGTAGCTGTCTTGTGGATACCTTTTATAAGGTGGAGCATGGTCCCTTCTATACCTAGGTTTCTGAGAGTTTTATCAATATTAAGTGATAAATTTTACCAAAGGCTGAGATTATCTCCTGCTTTTCAAAGTAAATGTAAAGTCAAGGGATAACTCTCACTAGTCATGGCTATCTCTGGAAAACTTACTTTGCGAGGAGTAATTTCCCACATCCAAATTAGAAGGTGCATTTCACAATATTTAACTATGTATTGACTGGAGAGGGTGATTCCAAATAAGATAAATGCCAATACTTAAATATATACATCTTCAAATCAGATACCTTTCCTGAGTTTGAAAACTATAATTCCAAGAGGCTTATATATTTTTTGATTATGTAAAAGATATATTAAATTTTAAAATAAAATCAATAACTGAATTTATTTTTCCCTTCAACCTATCACCTTCTATTCTGCACTGAATATCTCAGTCAAGGTCATCCCAGTCAATGCAGCCTTTTGGGTTTAGAGACCTTTCCATCAGCTTTATCCCTTCACAGGAACACCACTGCACTAAAGAGAATATTCTCATAAAGCAAATCACACAAACTCTTCTGGCTCCCCAGTGCATATAAAAGTTATGTTTACACTATACTGTAGTTTATTAAGTATACAATAGCATTATGTATGAAAAAATGTATATGCCTTATTTGAAAAATTACTTAGTGATTAAAAAATATGTTAACCATCATATGACAATGCAAGGTTGCCAAAAACCTTCAATTTGTAAAAAAATACAATGTCTGTGAGGTACAATAAAGTGAAGTGCAATAAAATGAGGTATGTCTATACACAATTTGTAACCAACTTTTATCTGTCACTTACTTAGGAACCAGAAAAAATTTTAGCAATGAGTTTAATAGATGCTATTTCTAGATCAAGCTCTGTTTCTTTCTTTTTCAACCTCATATAATCCTTACTGATACACCTTCCTCCACCTTTCTTTGCTTCCCAGGCCATCAACCAAATATTTCCCTGTAACAACTCTCTTAAGTTTACTGCAGTATTTAAAATAATTAATACTTTCTCCATGGCTAATATATGATATCCAAGATCTTCCCTATTACGTGCTACTTTAGTAAAGATATTTCTTCAGCTTTCTGTTTGAGCCTCCTCTCATTGTTCATCACTACCCTGGCTACATACCAGTTAAACAAAACCCTTCCTTGTTTTTAGAGGTTCCACATGATATCACTACTCAATTCTTTTGAAAAATTCTTTTTCTTTTCCTTTTTTTTTTTTTTTTGGCCACGCTTCACAGCATGTGAGATCTCCAATCAGTGATCAAACTCGTGCCCCCTGCAGTGGGGGTGTGAAGCCTTAACCACGGGACCACAGGGAAGGCCCCTGAAAAATTCTTTTCTTATACTTAGAAGGCATTTTCCTACTTCTCTGACTCCTATTTTCCTAATCAATTTTCAAGATTTAGCCTAAATGTCCTTGTTTCCTGGACTTTTTTGGGGAAAATTTATTGATATTCCATTTTGCCAGGAGGAATTTTGTACCCACATTTATTGAAAATTTTCACATGTTGCAACATATATGCTCATCCTTCACCATATTCGGGACTCCTTTGATTTTATTTTTATTGTGTTTGTGTTCTCAGCTCCTTGCCACTACTCCATGTATAGCATTTTATCAGTTATCTAAACCTATTAGTGCCGGTATGATAATTCAAAACATTACTTGATTACACTATCTTGTACAGGATTTGGACTTCTCAGGGTAAGCCTAGTTAAGCATGTTACTATTTTCTTCCTCTGATATCATCTGATTCTAACAGCTAATCTAGAGCCATTTTATTTTTCCCTAGAACTCTGAAGTATATTTATGTAGCTTAATAAAATGGAATATTATACATTTACTAATGTTCTTATCTAAAAATAATTTTGTCATCTCATAACTTGGATATGTAGTTATATGATTATTTTCTTTTATAACTGTGTTATGACATATTTTAAAGATCTATTTATTATCAGTTATGAATAAATCAGGTATTTTCCATTAATACATAAGCTTTCTAACATAACATATGCAGATTTATGTAATTTTAAATATGTGGTATTTCAAAAACTAATTTGGAAGAATATTTTACAGCAAATAGTAAATCTTTCCAACAAAGCTAAGTTTGATAGCATTCACTTCAATATTTTTAAATGCTTTCTATGTCTCATGAACTGTGATAGACACAGATACTTGCTTTCATAACAAAAGGGAAGATACTATTAACTCATTTAATACAATAACCAGTGAATGACCTGTTTTGAGCTAAAGTAGGAATTCATTGTTAAAGGGGCATATAACATGGTAGAAACAGTATCTTAGTCATCCTGTTATTCCTAGTGCCTAGAAAAATTATTGACTAATACCTAAGCCTCAATAAACAAATATTTTGGAAGTTTAATTGTAATAAATAAGCAGTTTACTTGAGCTTTTGTATTGGTAATCAAATGATTTGTTTCCTATTATAAATCAGTATGATTCATGTATAAAATAATAAAAATCAGTATAATGAACTTTTATAACTAATTGCTAATATAAATATTTTATTAAACATAATTTTGAAGTAAAAATACAGACTTGAGAGAAAATTCTATAGCATTTTTATGTATCTAGGAGATATTTGTGGCTCTTAGAATCATTAAAGTTATCTAACTGTAAGCTTAGTTAACATGTAGCTAAATGATAAATGTAAAGATTTTAAGATTAAATATTTGTCTTTAAAAGTGCTGTAATTACACCTGTATCCATGGGTGTTCTATAAATATATGTATAAGCATGAAAGTGTTACTTTCTTTGCTTTAAGTTTGAAGATACTTTCTGGATTCAGTTACGCATTTGGATAATTGTGTTTAGATGCTTTAACACCTAATTGATTATGCTACGTTTGTTTGATCATGGTTGAAATATAATTTTAATGCTTGATTGGTGGTTCCATTTTGGAAGGTATTAAATAGATTTGCCGCTTAGGAATAAATTACTTTTTCACACAGGTTGTCAGGAATCTTCCAGGCAAGGAAGCACATGTTTTGTTTATTATTATTATATTTTTAACCAAGAGGAAAGATAGTAGAAACCCAGGGGGTGATTAGAAAGAAGAGTTAAGCTGGATTCAGAAAATGAAAGCTTATTTACTATTGTAATTTTTGCAAAGATATTTTAGCTACTGCATCAATAAAATCAATACTCAGATTTCTTTTATATAACACAAAGTTTTCCTATTAACATAGTTTTATCTAAAACTTTAGTTTGCCAAATTGTTTCCAAAGCATGTGTTAGATATTAATAACAATGTGAAAATGGCCATCATGGGGGCAGTCTTTGAGAAATTTTGGTTGAACAAAATCAAATAGTATTTTTACTGTTCTTAATGTGTTATTAGTCTAACTCCCTCAATGTAAATATTGTCCTCAAAAGGAAATTAAAATATGCAAGACTTCTCACTTTCTTTTTGAGGATTATTTTGAGAACATGTTTTGAGAAACACTAGGTTAATTAATTCAATTTAGGACCATATTTGAGGTTAGAAAATCATATTACACATATTTACAGCAACTTCACTAAGCATGCTTTTAAGGGCAACATTTTAATTTCACTTGAAATAAAATGTTTGTGCTTTAATCAAAATTCTCTGCTTCTTCTCCATTTTTTTTTTCTATTTCCTCCAGCCACTGCTCTGACTATAATTAAAAAAAATATATGCTCCTTTTCACTGATACCTAATGTGAGTTTTCTTTCTATAATTTATTTGTGCTTTTTTTTCTTTTCTTAACTTTATAGAGGAAAATTTAGTATAAAGGAAAAGGTTTTTGTTTTGGTTCCTATATTTATTAAGTTGTGAGTGAAGACAATAATAATTAGAATTAAAAACAATGATTTATTTCTCATGCAAAAATATGGGTAGGTGGCAGGGCTGTTTTGATATTAATGGTGTCAGGTAATCCTTCTTACTCCTCTTTCCTTCTCATTCTTTCTCTGTGAATAACCTTAGAATCAGGATGGCTGCTCTTACCATCACAACATATTTCAACCACCAGGAAAGCGACAATAGGTATAGAAGGATAAGGATAAGCATTACACAAAACACTTCCACTTATTTCCAAATAATAAATCCCTTTGGCTACAAGGTCTCATATAGCTGAAAGAGAGGCTTAGAAGTATGTATTCTTGGTGGCCATGTGCTCAGTTGATATTCAACAGCATAGAAATTCCATAAAAAATTATCATATTCTTGAGGTTTAGTGAGAAAACCATTACTAATTATGTGTTAGACACAGAGGGAAAATGGAAATAAACCCACATGCTTGAAATTAATTCTACTTAAAGAGAAATCAGTTCATAAAAATTGCTCTACTTGTCAAAGTTATCAATAACAACCTACATTTCAAAGTTAGTGGTCAATTCAGTTTTCATCTATCTTAGCCTCTATCTCTCAGTTTCATTTCTTTTCTCTCCCACCCCCAATGTTTTAATTTGGAAATGTTTCAGTGCTTAGTCTTTAGACCTCTTCTACTTACATTCACTTTCTTGGTGATTTCTTCTGGTCTCATGTCAATAAACATCACCAATCTGCAAAGACAGTGAAAAACTCTTTCTGATCTCCTGAATCATATGTTCAACTACTCATTCCACATGCATGCTCAAAGGTCTGATACATAGCTCTACCTTAGCATGCCTATAATGGAACTCCCAACATCTTCTGAGAAATTAATTCATCTAATATTTTCCCATGTCAGTTGATGACAACTCCATTCTTCCAGTTGCACAGGACAAAAATATTGGAGTAATCTTCAACTACTCTCTTTATCTCTTGCTCCATATCCAATCTGTCATTAATTACTACGGGATCTGCCTTAAAATATATACAGACTCTAACATCTCTCACCACCTCTACAACTTTCTTTTCAGATCAAGTCATTGTCTCTTCTCTGCATTGTAACAAAGACTTCCTCAAAGATCTGCTTTTGCACCTGCCCCATATGTTATGATCAACACAGTAGCCAGTGTGATACTAAAGAAATGTAATCCAGATCAAGTAATTTCTTTTCTACAAATTCTGCAGTGGCTCCTCATTTCATTCAGAATAAAAGTTCAGGTCTTAAAATGCTCTACAAGGTTTTCCCATCTTTGCCATTATTTCCTTCCTGCCATCCTCTCTTTCACTCTCTCCACCCTAACTGTATTAGCCACATCACTCTTTCTTGAATATATAAATGAGGTATGCTCTTGCCACAGGGATTTTGCTCCTCCTATTTCCTCTGCCTAAAATGCTATCCACCCAGATTTCCACATATCTTAACTTTTTACCTCCACCAAATCATATCCTCAATTAGGCTTATTCTCGCCACTCTGTTTAAAATAACAACAATCACCAAATACTCCCAATCCTCCTTACTCTATCATTTTTACTTTCAATTTTATTCCATTTTTAGGTTCTAAATGGACTATATAAATTTCCTTTTAAAATTATTATTTATTACTTTATAATATTTGTCTTCCTCTAGTAGAATACAGGTTCTGTTTGGTACATGAATATTTATTTAATAAAGAAATGACTATGCAAAGAATAAAGTTAAAATAGATTCAGTTGAACTACCCAAAATAGTAATCTATAAGTAGGTGTTTTAAGGCATTTCAGTAAAAGTCAGACTCAAATCTTAGTGACTTGAGGACCAAGTCAAAGATTCGGGCCCATTAAATTATGGTAAATTATAAAAATTAATTGAAAAGAATTGTGTTTTTTAATCTAAAATTTAAAGTGTTAACATGAAAGCCAGCATGGAGGTAAGAAATGGTCATGTACCACAATGTTCACTGAAGCACTATTTACAGTAGCCAGGACATGGAAGCAACCTAAGTGTCCACTGACAGATGAATGGATAAAGGAGATGTGGCACATATATACAATGGAATATTACTCAGCCATAAAAAAAAATGAAATTGAGTTATTTGCAGTGAGGTGGATGGACCTAGATTCTGTCATACAGAGTGAAGTAAGTCAGAAAGAGAAAAACAAAAACCATATGCTAACACATATATATGGAATCTAAAAAAAACCAAAATTGTTCTGACGAACTTAGGGGCAGAACAGGAATAAAGATGTAGACATAGAGAATGGACTTGAGGATACAGGGAGGGGGAAGGGTAAGCTGTGATGAAGTGAGAGAGTGGCATGGACTTATATATACTACCAAATGTAAAACAGATAACTAGTGGGAAGCAGCTGCATAGCCCAGGGAGATCAGCTCGGTGCTTTGTGACCACCTAGAGGTGTGGGATAGGGAGGGTGGGAGGGAGATGCAAGAGGGAGGGAATAAGGGGATATATGTATACGCATAGCTGATTCACTTTATTATACAACAACAAACACAACAATGTAAAGCAATTATACTCCAATAAAGATGTATAAAAAAAGTGAAAATTCTTCAAAGATGTCTTGCTTTCTACAGGGAAGGAAAATGAACCAATCCATTGGCAAGTACATATGTGCTCAACAAGCTAATATGTTATACTGAAATTACCCTGGATATCATGCAGCAAATTTCTCATTCACTGATTCTATATTTACAAAAGGGTGTTTTCATTACAATTTTGCTTCCTTTACGTATTTGACTACTGGTAGAAAATACAGATATTGGCAAAAGTACATTATTTGGCAGGTATGACTTTATTTTAAAATTATTAAAAGGTCTTTCTTAAATTTAATCTACTTTTTTTGTTGTTGTTTTCAGGTGAATTAGTATCCATCCCTCATTACCTCTGGGAATGTTAAAAATTTAAGCAACTGGACTTGCAAAGCTGGTATACAGACATAAGGAAAGGACTGAACATGTGCCTGTCTAAATAGGTCCTTATACATTTGGGTACCCCAGAGCTCAGACTTTGGACTTTTCTTCTCTGTTTATACACACCCATCTAATCTATGACTTGATATCATCTATATGCCGCCACTCCCAATTTTAAATCCCTAGCTTGGACCTCTCCTGTGAACTCCACACTTATATATTGAAGTGCTCATTTGAAACCTCCACTTGGATGTCTATCAGACATCTCAAATTTAACATGTCTGTTACTGAACTCCTTATTTCCCCACCCTCAGACATATTCTATGCAGCTACTTAATGGAAATTACATTTTTTTAGTCACTGGGCCCAAAACTTCAAAGGCATTATTGACTCCTCTTTTCTCTCATACCTCACATCCAGTACTTTAAGGAATCTTGATGGCTCTAAACTTCAATATAATCTTTATTTAATCAATTATTATCATCTCCACTGTTTCCACTTTGGCTCAAGGCATTATCATCTCTCACTTAGATAACTGAAAAAATCTCCTAAATGTCTTCCATACTTCCAATGTTGACCTCTATTTTTAAATAATATTCAAAGTCAATGTCCTTACTATGGTTTATAAAGCCCTACACAATCTGACTACCTATTATATCCACTGCATTCTCTGGCCTCTCCTACTACTTTCCCCAAACTCTCCTTTCTATAGTCACACTGCCCTCTTTGCTGTTCCTTGGAGATGTCAACCATGCTTCCCCAGGAAGGGTGGAAAAACTCTTCTGAAGAGCCACATGGCTCACTTTCTCACCTCTTTTAAATCTCTGCTCAAATACCATCTTTTCAATAAAGCCAATCATGACAGTTCATTTATTTTGCAACCACTCCTAAGATCACTGTGGAAATACTAAATCCAGCACCCTGCCCTATATTTTTCTGATATAATTTATTATCTTATAAAATATAATAAAATTTACCTATTTTAAAAGAAGACTAAGGATAATATGATAGCATGAGTGAGTTTAATGCAGGAGGATAAACATGATTTTTGTTTCTGTTTTGAGAAATATCTATGGTTGCCATGTGGAAAATGGGTATGGGAGCAAGAGCAGGGGAGAGACACAATTGATAAGACACAATTGATCAGACTGTATTAACTGAATAAAGAAATATATGAATGTGGGCTTGAATTAAGATTGTGGTAATGGTGATGGAGATAAGTAGATGAAGTAAATAAAAATTTAGGTGGTCGTATTGACACAATATAGGAAGGCTGAATAATTTGATGAAGTCAGATATCCTGCATTTTCTATTTTTTAAAATTCTATCTTCTTGGGCAAATTAATTATTTGAGAAGCTTTAGTGTCTTCATGATAATAATGGTAATTACCTCATAATGTTGTTGAGGTAATTAAGTGAGATTATGAATATAAAGCTATTAACCCCATTCTTGACACACAGAACTCAATAAGTAATTAATATCATTACTATTTATTAGTAGTATTAACATTAGATAATGATTATATATGCAGTGTGAACATCAGGGAGGAAAACAAAAGAAAAGATTATGACTTTAGGCAAACTGAATGGGTGGGAAAAACCAAGGAGTAGCAGATTGAGAAGGATAAGTTGAAATATAAGATATGAAGTTTAAGTTGAAAACTCCACATCTTCCTGAGAATACATTTTCATAGTACATTATACGAAAGTTTTTATTTGACCTTTCAGAGATGCTTAACAGAGGCACTCTTCTATTAGTTAGCAGCCATCGCAGTCAGTTCTGTCATCCCGTACTCTTCTCTTACCTGAGAATATTCCTCACCTTCTGATTCTGAGGTCTGCATGAGCACTGCATCCGGCAGAATTCAGACATGTTGGAGGTAAAATTCAGTCCCTTGCAAATCACACCTGCTTGCCCCAACTGATTGCTTTGCTGCTGTGGATTATATAGACTGGTGCTTCCAGGTCAAAAAGGACAAAAGAACCTAGTCTTCTTTTGGTTTCAATTTTTTTTTTTTTTTAGTGTAAGAAGGAGCAATTTGGAATTATAGTGCAAATTCAAATTATATTTAGCCAAAGCTTATACTTTTTTCCAAAGCAACACTTATTTTATGTTTAAAGAAATCTTAAGCTTACTTAAGCAGATAGTATATTAATAATAGAATTCAAGGACAAGGGTGGGAGAAAGATTGACCAGAAACTCACTGAGAATATAAGAACAAGAATTTCTGATTTTTTCCTCCTCAGACAGACAGATAGTAACATTTTCTCTCTCATGTTCTTTCCAGCTTGTCAGGGAAAATTTCTTGGCATTATCCTTGATTCCTTATTTTCTCATTGCATATCTAATCTATCAGCAAATATCATTGCTATTGCAAGAACATTATTATTTTTGTCAAATTCACTGCTACCACCCTGGTGCTTGGCACCTCCATTTCCAGCCTGGATTAGCACAATAGCTTTCTGTCTTGAATCTTTGTTTCTAAATTTGGCTCCTAAAAACTATTTTTCACATGTTCTTCATATGTCTAAATTACCATCTTAAAATGTGAATCTTATTGTACTACACATGCACTCAAAATCCTATAATGGCTTCGCTCTTTCAGAACAAAAGCCACAGATCTTACAATGCCTTGTAAACCCTACAGGTTTTACCTTCCCTACCCCATTCTGCTCCTGCCTGCTTACTTTCCTGATTACAACTTCTACTACAACTCATCCTAATCCAGCCACACTGGCCTCCGCTTTTCTCTTTTGTACACTCCAGGCAAACATCCATCTCAGGACCTTCGCAGTCACTATTTCCTCTTCCTGAAACACTTTCCCATCATATCTGCTGACTCTCTCACTCCTTCCAGAAGTTGCTGAAGCATCACCTTCTATGTGAGACCTAGCCTGATTACTCTAGGTTAAGTGTTAGCTCCTTTCCCACGTACAACCTATTCCCCTCACCAGAGGTACTTTCTTATCTATAGAACATAGGTCATCTTAACATGCATATTATGTAAGTCGCTTTTAAATTGTATTTTATTATTATTGTTCAGTATCTGTATCCTCCTTTGGATAAGTTGTATGATAGCATTACATTTTATTTGTATTGTTTATTGTTAACTCCAAGTACCTACCAAAGTGTCTAGCACATACTCAATAGCTACTCAAAAGTATTACCAAGTGAATGAACGAATAAGGGGCAGCTACATGAAAATCATGCAGACATTCCCATGGCATTAGCTTATAACGAGACTATAAACCAATCAAAGCAACTGTTTATTATATTGATCAGAGCACCAATTGGAGCTTCTGAGTATAATGTTATTTAAAATTTGCAGTACAACCTAGGTGATAAGTTGGAGTAATGGGTTTTTACATATTAGGTAAGTCCTACCACGCTTTGATTCGGTTAATTATATAAGCTACTTATGTTTTGAACAAGTATGTTTAAAATTATCAGATTATGCATATGTGATAATGCTGTCTAACAATATATTCAATGTGTATATTGTCATATGTCATGTAATGAACAATGACATCAACGCTTTTAATGTTATCTCTTATGCAAAGCAAAAATGAAGACAAACCAAATGAGAAGAGAAAAGGCAATTTATTTACAACTTGCTATAGCAAGGGGGTCAGCTACCTTCACTTGAATTTTGGCAAAAACTCAAAGGCAAGCAAGGGAGTGGGAAGGTTTTCTAGTGGAACAAGAGGAAGGCTTCTGGTATGTCCTGAGTGGAGGCTGCTGACATGGGGAAGCTGGTGGCAGGCTGACTAGAAGCAAGGCATTTATGTGGTTGGTTAGGGGTGCATATTTGGCTTTCTCTGGTAGGTCCTAAGTTGGAAGAGCAGACAAAAATTAAGAAAACTATCAGTTACTAATCAACTCGTAGCATTTAGGGCCATTTGTTACAGAAGTTATTGCTTAGCTTCCTACATTATTACTAGAGATAGCAATCGGGCTTCCTACAAGTCTGATTTATAGCAAGCTGGCTTCCTAGGCTGGTAATTGTAGATAAGGCAGTTGGTCACCTGGGCAGGTTGCTGTAGGTTGTGAGTCAGAATTCTATTTTTATATATGTTATGGCCATGAGAGACTGTTTGCATATAGTCTCTCAGCATGTTCATAACATTTATTGATTACTTACTATGAATTAATTATGTTGTCATCACAAAAATCATGGATATTTTATACTTTTCTAATCTCCAAGTTATTGGAGAGATGCTTGAGATTTAGCAGTTCCTAGATTTGCTTTTGGTCACTTAGTTGAGAAGTGGTAATAATCAAACTAAAATCTAGGTACATTTAACTCAGGAGATTTAAGAATTTTTTAACTCAAAAATCATATAAATATTTCTTACAGAATATAGAATTCAGCATGTATTTTGAAGCTTGATGTGAGAAAAATCTCACAAATATTAGGTAATACAGAAAAATATTGGGATGCAAGGAAAATAAGGAACAAAGTATCATTAATTAAGAGAAATCTAAAATAAAATCATACTTAGTAAATAGCTTACACATACATTTACATATCGATCTATATAGGTCAATAGATCCATAGATTGATGGACATGTAGCAATGCCATTTTATATATGTATATGTACAAAACAAGAGATCATAAATAGATTTAAAGAGGTGTGTATTTTTTGTTTTTTGTTTTGTTTTAAAATTAATTTTTATTGGAGTAGAGTTGACTTATAATGTTGTGTTACTTTCTGCTGTACAGCAAAATGAATCAGTTATACATATACATATATCCACTCTTTTATAGACTCTTTTTCCATAAAGGTCATTATAGAGAACTGAGTAGAGTTCCCTGTGCTATACAGTAGGTCCTTAATAGTTATCTATTTTATGTATAGTAGTGCATATATGTCAATCCCAATATCCCAATATATCCTCCCCCCACTTTCCCCCTTAGTAGCCATAAGGTTGTTTTCTACATCTGTGACTCTATTTCTGTTTTGTAAATAAGTTCATTTGTACCTTTTTTTAGATTCCACATATAAGCAATATCATATGATACTTGTTTTTCTCTGTCTGACTTACTTCACTCAGAATGACAAACTCTAGGTCCATCCATGTCACTGAAAATGGCATTATTTCATTTTTTTATGGCTGAATAGTGTCCCATTGTATATACATATCACATCTTCTTTATCCATTCAATCATCAATGGAGTTTTAGGTTGCTTTCATGTCAGGGCTATTATAAATAGTGCTGCAGTAAACATTGTGGTGCATGAATATTTTCACATTACAGTTTTCTCCAGATATAAGCCCAAGAGTGGGATTGCTGGATCAAATGGTAGCTCTATTTTTAGTTTTTTAAGGAATCTCCATACTGTTCTCCATAGTGGCTGTACAAATTTATATTCCCACCAACAATGTAGTAGAGTTCTTTATTCACCACACCCTCTCCAGCATTTGTTGTTTGTAGATTTTTTGATGATGACCATTCTGACTGATGAGAGGTGATCACTCATTGTAGTTTTGATTTGCATTTCTCTAATAATTAGTGATGTTGAACATTTTTTCATGTACTTTCTGGCCATTTGTATCTCCTCTTTGGAGAAATGTCTATTTAGATATCCCACCCATTTTTTAATTGGATTGTTTGTTTTTTTGCTATTAAGCTGCATGAGCTGTTTGTGTATTTTGGAGATTAATACCTTCTCAGTCACTTCTTTAACAAATATTTTCTCCCATTCTGTGTGTTGTCTCTTCATTATATTTATGGTTTTCTTTGTTGTGCAAAAGCTTTTAAGTTTAATTAGGTCCCATTTGCTTATTTTTGTTTCTATTTTCTTTACTCTAAGATGTGGGTCAAAAAAGATCTTACTGTGATTTATGTCGAAGAGTGCTCTGCCTATGTTTTCCTCTAAGAGTTTTGTAGTATCCAGCCTTAATGGTCTTTAATCCATTTTGTGTTTATTTTTGTGTGTGGTGTTAGGGAGTGTTCTAATTTCATTCTTTTATGTGTAGCTGTCCAGTTTTCCCAGAACCACTTATTGAAGAGACTGTCTTTTCTCGATTGTATATTCTTTCTTCCTTTGTCTTAGATTATGTGATCATAGGTGCATGGGTTTATCTCTGAGGTTTCTATCCTGTATCATTGTTCTAGATTTCTGTTTTTGTGCCAGTACCATGCTGTTTTGATGACTGTTGCTTTGTAGTATACTCTGAGGTCAGGGAGCCTGATTTCTTTAGTTTCGTTTTTCTTTATCAAAATTGCTTTGGCTATTCTGAGTCTTCTGTGTTTCCATACAGATTGTAATAATTTTTTTCTAGTTACATGAAAAATGTCATTGGTTATTTGATAGGGATTGCATTGAATCTGTAGATTGCTTTGGGTAGTATAGTCATTTTCACAATATTGATTCTTCCAATCCAAGAACATGGTATATCTCTCCATCTAAATTTGTGTCATCTTTGATTTCTTTCATCAGTATCTTATAGTTTTCTGCATACAGGTCTTTTGCCTCCTTAGGTAAGTTTATTCCTAGGTATTTTATTCTTTTTATTGCTATGGTAAGTGGAATTATTTCCTTAATTTCTTTTTCTGATCTTTCATTGTTAGTGTATAGGAATGCAAGAGATTTCTGTGTATTAATTTTGTATCCTGTGACTTTACTAAATTCATTAATTAGATCTAGTAGTTTTCTAGTAACATCTTTAGGATTTTCTATGTATAGTATCATGTCATCTGCAAACAGTGATGGTTTTACTTCTTCTCTTCCAATTTGGATTCCTTTTATTTCTTTTTCTTCTCTGATTGCCGTGGCTAGGACTTCCAAAACTATGTTGAATAAAAGTGGAAAGAGTGGACATCCTTGTCTTGTTCCTGATCTTTGAAGAAATGCTTTCAGATTTTCACCATTGAGAATGATGTTTGCTGTGGTTTGTCATATACAGCCTTTATTATGTTGAAGTAGGTTCCCTCTAAGCCCACTTCCTGGAGAGTTTTTTTCATAAATTGGTGTTGAATTCTGTCTAAAGCTTTTTCTGCATCTATTGAGATGATCATCTGGATTTTATACTTCAGTTTGTTAATGTGGTTTATCACATTAATTCCTTTAGGTATATTGAAGAATCCTTGCATCCCTGGGATAAATCCCACTTGATAATGGTGTATGCTCTTTTTAATCAGTTGTTGGATTCTGTTTGTTAGTATTTTGTTGAGGATTTTTTCATCTATGTTCATTAGTGCTATTGGCCTGTATTTTTCTTTTTTTGTGATATCTTTGCCTGCTTTTGGTATCAGGGTGATGGTGGCCTCATAGGATGAACTTGGTTGTGTTCCTTCCTCAGCAATTTTTTGGAATATTTTGAGAAGCAATTGTGTTATATCTTCTCTAAATGTTTAATAAAATTCGCCTGTGAAGCCATCTGGTCCTAGACCTTTGTTTGTTGGAAGATTTTTAATCATAGTTTCAGTTTCAGCATTTGTGATTGGTCTGTTCATATTTTCTATTTCTTCCTGCTTCCATTATAGAAGGTTGTACCTTTCTAAGAATTTGCCCATTTCTTCTAGGTTGTCTATTTTATTGGCATATAGTTGCTTATAGTAGTCTTTTATGATACTTTGTATTTCTGTTGTGTCAGTTGTTGTAACTTTTCCTTTTTCATTTCTAATTTTATTGATTTGAGTCCTCTCCCTTTTTTTCTTTATTTGTCTGGCTAACAGTTTATCAATTTTGTTTATCTTTTAAAAGAACCAGCTTTTAGCTTCATTGATCTTTTCTATTGTTTTCTTCATCTCTATTTTATATATTTCTTCTCTGATCTTTATGATTTCTTTACTTCTACTAACTTTAGCTTTTGTTTGTTCTTCTTTCTCTAGTTGCTTTAAGTGTAAGGTTAGGTTGTTTATTTGAGATTTTTCTTGTTTCCTGATGTAAGATTTTATTGCCATAAACTTCCCTCTTAGAACTGATTTTGCTGTATCCCATTGCTTTTGGATCTTTCTGTTTTGTTTTCATTTGTATCTGGTACTTTTCTGATTTTCTCTTTGATTTCTTCAGTGATCCATTGGTTGTTTGGTAACATATGTTTAGCCTCCATGTGTTTGTGTATTTTACAGTTTTTTTCCCCCCTGCAATCGATTTCTAATCTCATAGCCTTGTGGTCAGAAAAGATGCTTGATATGATTTTAATTTTCTTAAATATACTGAGGTTTGATTTTTGGCCCGAGATGTGATCTATCCTGGAGAATGTTCCATGTGCACTTGAGGAGAAAATGTATTCTGCTGTTTTCGGATGGAATGTCCTGTAGATATCAATTAAGTCTACCTGGTCTAATGTGTCTTTTAAGGCTTGTGTTTCCTTATTAATTTTTGTTCTGGAAGATTTTTCCATTTGTGTAAGTGGAGTCTTAATGTCCTCCAGTTCTGTTTCTGACCTGTGTTTCTGATCTGTTGTGTGCAGTAGGTGGGATTGGAACACTCCCACCTGGAGGGAAGCCATTGAGTATTCCTCCTCTGGAGATGTTCATCTGTGGGATTGCTCTGTTTTGTCACATTTCACCTTTTGTGCAAGCTCTCAGATTACACTGTTGTTGGCACTGTTCTTGGCCCCACCTTAACTGTGGGTATGCTGGCAATTGACCCTGGTGTCTCTCAGACATTAT
Source organism: Delphinus delphis (assembly GCF_949987515.2). NCBI lineage: Eukaryota > Metazoa > Chordata > Mammalia > Artiodactyla > Delphinidae > Delphinus > Delphinus delphis. The sequence continues at coordinate 43,252,343 of NC_082700.1, read as the reverse complement.
TTTAACCAGGCCACCAGCGTAGATCCACTGAAGTCAGGTCCCAGGATTGCAGTAATCATGGATCTAGACCCACTGTGGGTGTTGTGGGGGCAGTTAATCCTCTGGCCTGTTCCATCCCCTGTGTGTAAATGCCCACAAAGTGTACAGTTGGTAAAGCTAGAACCTTCTTGGCTGCAGGAGCACTTGTTGTCCATTCAGATATTCTGTAGGTGCTGAGTTTACAAAGCCACTTGTAGGGGTGTCAATTCACAGTTTGTGCAGCTGTGAGGAGAGATTTCAGCTTTTCTTCCTTAGTTGCATGGTCCCTGGGGCTCATCTATTCTTTCAGCCCCACCTTGACCTGTGGGTAACTCACAGGGTTCTGCTCCCAAGGCGGCCCTGTAGCACAGGTGTCCTCCCTGGTGAGGATGGGACATGGAGGTGGCAATGGCCAAGGTCGCAGCAGCACCCACTGTGGCTGGGATGGGGCATGGAGGAGAAGGCAGCAGCCACTGGGGTTGTGGAAGCCCTGGGGGGAATGGGTCATATGGGGTGCTGGTGGCTGCATGTCCAAGGGAGCTCGCCCCAGTGGGAGCCCTTCCTAGTGTCTGGGAAGCAGGGACCAGCACGTGTGGAGAGAGGCTGCAATGGTGGTCCCGCCCCTTCTGTGTCACTCAACAATGGTTCTTCATTTCTGTGATGGTCTGTGTTTCCTCCACAAGCATTCCTCGTTGCGGATTTCCTCACTCCTGTCCCCTCAGGCTGTGTCATTGCAGCCAACAGCAGTCTTTTCCCCAGGTTTTCTCTCCAAACCCCGTATTCCAGCACCCAGCCCCTGTCTGTACCAGTGGACACACGTTCTCCCATAGCCCCCAAAACTCCACTTCTGTCCCAAATGATCTCCCCACTGGTTAGGGTCTTCCCCGGTTGTGGGAACTACTCCTTCAACTCCCCAACCAGGGGTGCAGGTCCTGTCTCACTTCCTCTCTTCTTCCTTTTCCCTTCTTCTTTCTTTCATCCTATCTACTTACACAGGGATCTTTTTTTGTCTTTTTAGGTGTCTGAGGTCCTCTGCTAGTGTTCAGTTGGTTGTCTGTGAGAATTGTTCCATTTGTAGATGTATTCTTGATGCACTTGTGGAGAGAGATGAACTCCACATCCTCCTCCTCCTCAGCCATTTTGACTACTCCCAAGAGGTGTGTTTATTGTACACTTTCAATGAAATTTTGAATAAAATAAATACTATTTATTACATTCCAAAAGAAAATATAAGATATTTTGGTCATTTGTGCATAATCTCTACTCTCTGCACATAATATTTTGAAGTAAAATCTTTCTACAAAGACAATATATCCCAACCAAAATATGATAAATGAACATAATGGCAACATTCCACTAACTGGTTTCATGTAAGAAGATTTTATTTAACTTTTCATCAAGTCTGCTTTCCTGCAGGAATTATATACCCACAAGATCAAGCATACTAATAACTAGCTAGGTCAGAAACCAATGAAACTGCGGCATATAACATCATGAAGTAAAGAGACAATTCAAAGATAACTTTTCCATATTGAGAACTTTAGTATAAGTTAAATTCTGGATGAACCACTGGATTCTTTCTAGTTTTGCTACTATTTTCACAAAAGTAACTTTCACAGTTTAAAATGAGGAGGCTTTCAGTAAGTTAATGTATAATTAATTGAACTAATCAATAATCTATTTGCATACAAATATAATTTTAAAATCACAAATTATTTTTAGAACTGTAAAATCTAGTATAACCCTCAGCATTACAAAAGAGGAAACTGAGACCCAATAAAGTAAAGTGGTATATCCCCACAAATACACAACTAGCAAAAGAACAGGTAGGCCACAGATCTCTTAAATTTCAGCTCAGTTATTTTTGCTTTACTATCATACTGTCATTACCTTACCATAAATTCTTCCATCCTTTGTCCAGATTATATTTATAGATTCCAGTATAATTTTAAGGGGTGTTGTCCAGTGGAGCATAGAACATGATTTACTCATGGCCATGACAGGGCAGTTCCTCCATAATCACTTGTATTCAGTGGCCCTGGAAATTAATAGAGTTAATATTATTTGTAGAAAATCTAGTATAAAAAAATCATGTGAACTATATTAATGGCTTTATTATGACCATAAAGATCTTTATGTCTCTCAAAAATTAGCATTTGAGAGGATGAAACTCTGCTCAGATCCAGATGGGAAAATCAACATTCATTTAAATATGCTGATTGTGCTTGTAACTATTGTTATAAAGGGCAAAGCATCAACAAATCATGATAATTAATGTTTTATTCAAGTGCTTTTTAATATCCAAGTTTAATACTACTAACTCACTTAATATTTTCATGTATTTTTGCATCAAGTTGTATTATTTAGAGATAACACTCTGCAATTTAAGCAATGGGAAAACTGATGGGTGAAAACCTGACCCAAATATCTTATTATTTGTTTTCATTTTATCAAATATAACATAATCTACTCAGGATAATATGTGAATCAGTTAAATTTATAAGATGAATATTTCAGTAATATAAATATGATTGTACCAGGTAAGCATATTTGGAAACAATTTCTTTATAAATATTTTTGAAGTATTATAAATACATTGATTTTAGAAATGTTTTAAAAACATGCTTTAATGAAAAAGTCTATACTCAAAATATCTCAAACATAAACTATTTCATATGTTTTTATATTAAAAAAATTAATAATCATAACAGTGGGGAAAGCCACTTTAAGATGATTAAAATTTCCTATATTTTAAATGAAAAAGTATAGTACATTTTATATGTAAGGCTGTCAATTTAACAATGTAAATCATATAATATGCATTATTTATATATAATTTTATATTACTTATCATTTATATTATACATACATTCTATTTTATTTATCTTATTTATAAGTAAGATACATGTGGGAAATTAGTTAAAAGCATGATAATTTTGACATATTTTCAAATTTGTTAATTAGAAATGTTTTAAAATAAATGTCTTTATCTTCATGTTCTCATACATAAATTTTTTGCAAAAAGAAAAAAATTTTTTAGAGAAAGCCACCCATGAAGTACACTAAGGCCTTTCAGATAGATACCCTTCAAAAATAAAAATAAAAAGTGCTACAGAATAAGCCTGTAAAATTGCATATTCAGAATTCAGACAAAGTTCAAAAAGCAAATTGACTTGGAATGATACTTATTTAACCTTATAAAAAACGGTCACAAATTGGCAATGCCACAATCCTATTTGGCCACTTAGTTTAGATACTCTATATTTTACCACTCTAATTCAAATAGTTCAAACTAAACATTTAATTTCTGTCATACACATACTTATTTTACCTTTGCAATCCTTTTACCACATTCAAAAATTGTAATTTTCCCAATACATGATTTATCATTTTGTTACTGTTTTCAAAATATTTGTGTGCTCCACATATTGTTTCATTTAACTTAAATTGTTTCATAAACTCTAGCTTCTACTCCATTAGTGGCCTTCCCAAATTATGTGGATGGTATAATCTCACAGCATGACTTTTCCAATACAGTCTAGTCAAAGCTTTCGTTATACCATTTTAGGCGTACTTGTTCAATCTACTTACTCTACTTAAAATGTCTTCCAACTTGCCTTCTTCATCCATGACATGTTATATAAATTATTTCTATGGTCTATTCCCAACATCTTCTCCCCATTTTTACCACACTCTGATTACTTCCTTGATTATTATCCTTTTAGAAAAACACAGCCCACAATATAATGTTTTTTTAGTCTCTAATTATACCCAAACTGAAAATATTATCCCTTTGAAGTGAGGAACTAACTAATTCACTCTCTTCTCTTCTCCTTTCCTCCCCTCCATTTTCTCTCCATTTTTGAAAAAAACCTGCACATAATATACTTTCTCAGGAACTGAACCGAAGGTATATATGTCTTTGTCAAATATTTAAACAATCTAAACACTTAGCCAATTATCAATTATTGATGGTTTTCTTTTTATTTAATTCTTATAGTTTGTGGTGACCTTATTCTCAGGAATGAAGAAATCTGAAGAGTATGTTTCTGTGTCAACTAATGCATTTATATATTACTACATACTATGCCATAACCTTAATGAACATCTAAGTCTTGCACAATTGTGATATTTTATTATGATTTTTAAAGGTAAAGTAGGACTTTATCAATGTGAAAAGTGTTCCTGAAAAGTATTAATTAAAAACTGTAACAAAGGGACTTCCCTGGTGGTCCAGTGGTTAAGATTTCGCCTTCCAACAGAGGGGGTGTGGGTTCGATCCCTGGTCAGGGAGCTGGGATCCCACATGCCTCACGGCCAAAAAACCAAAACAGAAGCAATATTGTAACAAATTCAATAAAGACTTTAAAAATGGTCCACATCAAAAAAAAATCTTAAAAAAAAAGTAACAAAGATGTAATTTGAAAAGGAAAAAACAAATTGAACTAGGAGGAAATGAAGCACCATAATCTCCTTGTCATATCTGACAATAAGTATTGGCTGTGATGGGTGAAAGAGAAGGAGAAAGGGTTGTGGGTATATATGGGTTCTCCTTCACTTCTAATTCATTAGTTATACATGATTAAACCTGATTAATCTGATAAATAAATATATAGATAACATAGATTGCTATTCCCACCCCCCATTACCCCAATTCAAGCAATATATTACCTTAGTATACTTGCTACATTCTAAATGTCTGTATTGTTTTTCTACAAGATATTTTGAGGTTTAACATATATAAGGTTAAATGTGAGACACAGGATAATATGAAGTATTATAATAAATTTTAAGTAGTGTAGCACAGAAGAATACTTACAGCAAATCTTCTACTTATTATGCATTCATTTCCAAAAATAGTAATGCAAATGTATTAAGGACAAATATACTTGTAGGGCACTGAACAACTACCCATTTCAAGACACTTAGTATGGCAATATACTTATGTATTTGAGGTTCTAAACTTTGCAAAGTTACTATTTTTGGTTTTCTTGACACTTTAAGTTCACTTTCATAAAAGGTACTATTTTCTCTAGTCTTGACTTTGTTTAAGGTTCATTTTACCACTTCACGGACTCTTTAAGGAGATGTTAAATTATTTGAAAAACTCAATTTATAACATACAGCTGACCTAATCATGCTTTCAAGACATGCTCATTAGTGAAAACAGCAGCATTTCTAGTTCCTTATCAAACTCATGGGGCTAGGAAAATGAGTCACAGAGAATTGGAAGGACCAAAATTTTTATATAAAACTGATCAGTTAATCATTGTATAATGCAAACTTACTGTAACTTAGGAAATTAAACATTGTAACACCATGATGACTGTAAATGATAGCCTGGGAAAATCTCAGCTATTCATGAGTCTTTTTAGCCAGGATCCCATTCCATTTGTATATCACTACTTAAAAACTGGTATTAAACTAGACAATGTAAGCAGAAAGATAATGTAGAAGAAAACAACTAGGTTTATGTCAGAAGAATAAAATTATTGTCCAGGTGTGCCACTTAATCATTTAATTTTGAGCCAGCATTAATTTTTCTAAACTTCAATTTTCTTACTTGCTTAAAATTTGAATGAGAACATCTGTCCTTACTTTACACTAGCATTGTTGAAATTCAACAGAATAATGTAAATGAGTGTTTATAAAATTTCCAATCCCAATCCCAATTTTGTCTTTAAATTACCAAAATTATATAATAGCTTAACATTAATACTTAAGACTATTTTAAATTAATTAAATATTTAACACTATTAATACTGAAGCCAATAATAATACTAAGAAGATTTTTGCCTCTATACTTTTGCCCCTAATTTGCCCCACTGCCTGTAGTCTTTATATCTCATTTGTCTGTATTTGCTCACAGTTTATTTCTCTTCATTTTCTCTTTGCCAATCTTTTGCTAAAGCAGTTCAAGTGGATTTGTTTGCTTGCTAATTAAATTCCATAGTTTTTGCTCATTTATAACTTTATAAAATAAAACCTTTCCTCCAAGAAAAATTCTCTATACTGTATACGTGTCTAGCACTACTTATTCATATATATTGCTTCTTCCAGACCACTCAGTACATACAAACACATATTGGAAATTGTGTTTCTTTTACCACTTCAGACGTTAAAACTCCACCCAACCTCCAGAAGCATTATTCAAATCCTACCTCTTCAGTGCAACCTTACCTTAATTAATATCAGAAATTATCTCTAAAACTTTTATTTGCTTATTTAATTTTTTAAAAATTGTTGATTTACAATATTATATTAGTTTAAGGCATACAACATAGTTTTTATAGATTATATTCCACTTAAAGTTTTTATAAAATGTTATATACCCTAGGTCATATATTATTTAAATCTACATAGTACTTCTTACATGCACTGTGTATTTTGCATTTATCTTTTATTTACTTATATGTGTTCATTCATGCATTTATTCAATAAAAGTTTTCTGGGTATGTGTTGGATGCCAGACAATATTCTAGGTGGTGGGGAAAGAACAGTAAAATTGACATCAATAACAACAGCAACATCATCAACCACTTACCCTCAGGAACTTATGTTCCAAAGGGAATAGGGGATGGAAGAGAAAAGATAAATAACGTACATTTATAACATGTCACATATTGATACGTTCTCATGGGAAAACAAAAAAGAAAGCAAGGAAATCTTATAGGGAGGGTGTGCATGTGTGTTGTGGGTAGGGTTTGCTTTACTGCCCATAGAACTGTATGGAAATGAAAGTCTGAGAAATAAAGGATGACTTTGATATTCCTGGACATATGTTGAATATCCAGGAATTGGACCAACGTGAATAAGTATAATGAGTAATTCCAACGAGCATAAAATACTCTACCACAAATTTTGCTCAGTTTAGGCATTGAGGCATTAGTTATTTCCACTCTCATATTCCTCATACCTATTGCGCGTATGTGTGAGTGCCTACCCAAGAGCACACACGCATCCATTGCTTCCATCCTCCAGCCAGCACTCACCCTGTGTATGTATTTATACATATACATGTATATTATATATATAAAATTCCTTTTCCTTTCATTTATTTTCTCCTACCTTGAGGACTTTTTCTCATTTCATAGGCAGTTACATTTACTCACCCTTATTTTTCTCCTTGGCTTGAATCACTTCAGGAGCTAGGCTTTTGAGACATAAAAACTAATACTGTTTCTTTGGTTTCCTGTTTTCTGCTATGACAAAACTTCTGTATCTCAAATGTCTATTAGACATTCAAACTCAAGATTCCTTAGCTAGCTATATAAAGGAATGGTATGTTGTTTAAATAAATGAGGAAAATACCCCAGAAATATCTAAAAAGAGAAAATCAATTTATATTTCAAAATGCTATGGTTAATTCATGTTGATATAGATTGCAGTGCTGAAAGATCCACACTGGTAACTAAATTTAGAGATAGGTTAGTTCAGTAATCAGTATAATAACCAGTATATTAATCAATAATTATTGATAGTGTTAAACATTAAAACCAATTTTGGCTTTTGGTTATTGATGCTATGAAGACAGCATAAATAAGAATGTGACATTAATAGGTAATATAAAAGTATTCCCTTAATTCTGGCTACCTAGAGCTGTCAGATTTACTTTAAAAATAAGAAAATTAATTTAAAAAATTAATATCCTTTTTCATCTTGATTTCTTACCTGAGAGATGATGTGTATGAATTGGTTTATTAAGAATCTATCATGAGCTGCTGCCTTGTGATATTTAATCATGTTACATGTGAAAATATTTTAATTTTAATTCCCCAAATCCAAACAACAGAAAAATCAATTAACAGCTGGGCGTCCAGTCAAGAAGTAACTCTCTCTGGCACAAGGGATGAACTAAAACAACTTTACCACTCTAATAGCAAAAGGCACACCAAGTTATGAAGAAGGTGGAAATATACTCATGTGAACCTTTCTAAAATGTCTGATAATCCCCTTTATAATAAAAATACATTAAAAATTTTGTCTTTTAATTTCCAAGCAGTTGCTTAGAGAATTTCTCATTGTTTGGGACCCTAACTACTTTACGTCTTAGACTGCCCTTTGTGGTACTCAAGAAATAGCTCCACCCTTGATGGCTGCAGACAGAATAATCAGTTTTTGTATATTTAATCTTGATGAAATATTAAGATTTGGATATCATATGATACCGGAAAACCTTTATCAAAAGTCCAGGCTCTTGTTCAACTCATCCCAAAAGAACTTGGGCAAGGAACACAAAGGGAAAAAAAAGAAAAAGAGAACCCAAACACTGAGGCTGAGAAGCAGAGAACAAAGGAGCAGTTTATTGAGGCAAAAGCAAAAGTACACACTGGAAGAAGAGTGAGGGGCACCCCACAGGTTATTTGGATCCCCCTTTTATCTTATTGTTAGCCTTTTGAATGGGTGGGGTCTTTTGATTAGGGGTGGAATATTCATTGAGGGGAGGGTTGAGGTGTGGCCTGGATTGCACCAGGTTGCATCAGCTCCCAGTCTTGCACAATTATCTCCTGAATCCACTGTACATGCATTCTAAGAGCTGTTTTTCCTTAAATTATCTCTTACTGTTTGAGCATCACACATGTAGGGTCATACAGGGTCATCAGGAACCTGTGTATTTTTATTGAGCATGCTCCACAGTTTTCAGGGTCAAAGTTTCTTGCTCAGATGCTACAAAGTTTCTGTTTTAGATGCTATTCCTCCGTGTGTCATGGCCTCATTCTTGCAAAACAAGGAGATGGCTTTGACTTCTGCCTAATGCCTATATATGAGGAGGCTGTCCTTGTGCCTGGCCTGGTCTTTCCTACCTCATATAGATTATGCAATCAAGATTAACTAATTTTAAAAAATAAAAAGTATACCTATTTTGTATTAGAAAATATTGATTAAGTAGACAAAGGTACAAGCGAGTTTTCTAAGTCAAATATTTCATTTAAATATATGTATAATTCAGAATTTTGTATTTATTTTTTATATCTCAATGCTTTGTGTTTAATTCTATTGCTGAGAGCATACAAATATTTGCAGAAAGATATTATCTTTAAATCAATAATTCATTATGTATTTATTTCTCAAAGTATACAGTAATCTAGTCTAGAGATAAAGAGCCCCTTATGAGTAACACAGGGGCACAGTTGTTATTTTCCAGAAGATATGAGTGATTATTAGGTGTCTGAAAACGATCTATGGTAAATGGAGAAATACTTTCAACAGTGTTTCCTGTAGGCTTTCACAGCTTAAAAAAATAAAATTGTACACTTAGTTGATCACTAATTATTTTGTTATTGCTTGGAAGTTTTGTGGGTGCTTTCACCATAGGTATTGGCATAATCTAAACAGAAAATAGTGGTGCATATTTCTCCATGCTATTACCATTTAAAAAGAAATACTAAATTCATTATCCACATGACAAGCTTTGTTTTTTTTTTTTCAGTTTTGTTCACTGATTTATCATATTCTGAGTACCTCTATTAATGCCTGGAAAATGGTAAATACTCAGTTAGTTGAATTAATGGTCATTGAACTCTGACAATCTAAACAGATAGATTAAAAGGCTGATTCATTAAGTACACTCTTAGTCTACTGATTCATAGAATATATATTTTAGTTACTAGTACCAAAAAAAGGAATTCTTCACTTTTCCTACAGCAAGAAGAAAGCAAGTAACAATATAAATTCTTTTTACAACTAATATTTTTGGTTTAAAATATTAACAATTATTTTTGTGGGATTTTTAGTTTAAACCAAAAAGAATTGTATGATAAAAAATGAGTTTTCTCTTGAATAAAAATTAGTGAGAAATATTAGCAGGAGAATGATAATTATGTGGGCATAAAAGGCATAAAATACAATGTTTTAAGTACAAGTTTTGATACTCATTATTAAAAGTATTTTCTAGCACAAGAGGAGGAGGTGAGCATTTGTTCATTCATTCATTACTTTGTAAACATCTAATGGCAATGATAAGGAAAGAATTTCATTTATTCTTTTCCTGAAGAGCATCATTATATAAGAATCATGTTTAAGACTCCATTTTAAACGGTTCAACTGAAATTTTTATAGCATTACGGAATCTGTCTAATGCATTCAAAGATGAAAATGTATTTTGGATAGAGGCACACTTGTCTAATTTATATTCTTTTTAAAAATGTAACTATTGTAAAATATTTATCAGAAAGATAATCTAAGGTAATCTAATAAATCTAATTTCTAACGTGAAATCTAAGAATTGATTTTAAATAATTCAAAGAACCTCAATATTTTGATCTGCATGACATCTAGCAATGCATTTTCCTTTTAACTCTAGCCAAACTGAAAAATTAAATACACATAAAATTACCTTTATCTAGATTTTTCAAAAGAAAATTGAAAATGTTAACAAAAGCATTACATGGGTTTACGTTAACTGTCATCAATGCTAATAAATATTTCTTTCTAAAAGTAAAATCAGAAAATGCAATTGCTAAATAGGAAAAAATACATAATTAAATGATTTAAGTAGTGATGAATGTGAACAACTTTGAGTATATTTTCAGCTTGCCTGTCAATATTGCAGATTTAAATTTACAGTGTAGATAACAAAATTAGATGAAAATTTGACTTTTTCTCCCTTCACATAGATCTTTATTTTTACATAAGGATTATAAATTAGTGTCCTGAATAGTAAATAATCACTTCACTCAGGTCCCTTCAACCCTGTCCCCCAGCCTCCACCAACATGCACACATAATGAGTAAACTCTGTATCTGTCAGGTCTTAATGTATTGAATTTTATATCTCATCTTACCATCTCCAATTGATCAGCAAAATAGGAGAATAATTTTGGCTCTGGCTTGTACTTTTTTTTTTTTTTTTTGCGGTACACGGGCCTCTCACTGTTGTGGCCTCTCCAGTTGCAGAGCACAGGCTCCAGACACACAGGCTTAGCGGCCATGGCTCATGGGCCTAGCCACTCTGAGGCATGTGGGATCTTCCCGGACTGGGACACGAACCCATGTCCCCTGCATCAGCAGGCGGACTCTCGACCACTGCACCACCAGGGAAGCCCTGGCTTTTGAACTAGTCCACTTTCTAGATACTAATGGGGAATCTTACAAACTTTTCTTTCACTTATGACCTATGTTTTTCATAAATTAAATTTAAGATATTATTAGGAATTACAATGATCAAAGTCTAACAGTATAAATTAATATGATCCATGTGTAATTTGGTAGACACAAAGAAAAATAATTTTAAAATTCTTGCAAACACGATGAAAGTCTCAAGAACCATAATTAAATCCATAGATTTAAAGAGGAAAATATAAACAAATGATAAAAGACAATGTCTTCTGAACAATGCTTTAAAAAATTAGTTAACTAACTGGAAATGTGAATCATCACCCTACCCCACCCCATCCCCAATCAGTAAAGTCTACTGAAAAGTAAGAGAGAATACCACAGTTCCAAGTAAGTACCTGCTTAAGAACAAAAGTCAACTCTTGATTATCAAAAATGATGGATTACAAAAATGTGGTTACAGGGCAATGTGCTCACGGTTTGGGAGCAATAAATATTGCCAATTATTAAACCAAACATAAATGAGTTTTGTAATTTAGGGGGCAATACCACTGAATATCTAGATTCTCTAAATGTCACTTCTGTCATAATAATTGTTTTAATACAAGTAGTAAAACCAAATCCCTACTATTAAAATCCATACTGATTTTGCTTCTCTAAACAACACAATTTTCATTATGAACAAGTTCTTTACAAAGCATTCTGACCATAAAGGATTCCAACATTCTTTTCTAATGAATTATAAAATATTAAATGCTAAGCATCTCATTCTGTTTAAGAGATTGCTTTCCACTGAATCTTCCCTAAGCAGTTAGAGTGGTTTTGTATTGACCAACTTAGAGGTTAGGGGTATTTAAAAATATTGTTTTGAAGTCATAGATATTATGATTTGTCTTTGAGTAAGGAAAAAAATGAAATGACTTTCTGGAAATTAGCCATAAACATTATATCTAATGGGGTTCAACAAATTTGACCTTCAAGTTTTAAGGGTGTAATTAATATAATAATCCATTATGCACAATGATAATTTTATTTTTAAATATTTTATTCAGATATTTTATCATGTTTTAATTTATGTTATCATATTTAATGTTAAAATACCTTCACTATATAAAGGTCTACAGCTCATAGGAAAAGTAATATGTGTGAATTTCTATGAAAAATAAAATTGCTAATTGGTCTCCTTTGATTTAGACTTAGAATTAAAGGCACAGGCTGATTACCTTAATATTTTTTAATGAAAGATGTTTGTTAAGCAATTTAGTAAATTGCTCATTTATTTAGTAAATAAAATATCTAAGTAACTTAAAAATTATTGTTATTAATTAGAAACATCCAATTGTCTGCAATTTTACTATGATTACTAACAACTTATACTGTTTTATGAAAGACATGGCTTTAAAAATCTTTATTATTCATTGTTTATAAATTTTTTCCTCCATAAAATATTAAATAATAAACAATATTTCTCTTTGAAAATTGCAAAACCGTTTCTGATTGGTATTCTTTGATAAAATTTATCTCATTTCAAGTTATATAATTTTCACTTTGTAGTCAGAAGCAATTTAAGTCATAGCCTTATCCCTGAGGAATAAATAAAATATTATTTCTTTGTACAATCATAGAAATAAGATTCTAAATGAACACTAAATTATCTATTAGTTCTTTTTTCAAAAGCCTTTTTTGTTACTATTCCACATTACCCAAATAGTGTCCAAATTTGGAAATCATATCACTCTAACACTCTCATTTTATTTACATGGTAAATCCAAGTATTGCATTCTAAATTGTCCTTCTTTCCTGAATTCCCATTGAAGATAGAGTTCTAATTTTATCTTTCTCTTCAGTGCCCTGCTTCCTGAAAGAATAGTGCCCACTGCTGTCTCAATTTTCACTTGAAATTTGCTCCCAAACCCATACTATTCTGGCTTCATATTTTATCACATTGTTGACAATGAAATTCCCAACTGCTGATTAACTTATGAACTCCCAATCATAATTTCCAATGAAGAAATTTAAGACTTAGCTAGAATTTCTTTCCACATTTAACACTGCTCACCACACATTCCTTCAAATTATGCCTTATTTATTTTTATTTCACTGAATATCATTCATCATAAATACTTTTAAAAAGTGTTGGTACTGAAATTTTTGGACAAGTTAAACATGTAGCTCATTAATAGAATTGTCTTAATAAGATCGCCAACCTCCTGGTCTCTAGTACCTTGGAATTAGCATGAAAAATTAAGCACTTAAAATAAGGTTAGAGTGACCTTTGTGTGGTCAAAACATAACCTAATAAATCTAATTTTAAAATATCTTTTCAGAAATATATGTTGGTACTTAAGTCACATGTTCTTTTATAATAACAATATTAAGTTTATTCTTTTATGAAGAGCTTTAGGAAAAAAATAATTCACTTATTTTTTTTCAGTTTTGAAAATGTATTCAAAAAAATCACAATAATGGATATAATAAATAAGGTTCCAGAATTCATTTTAGTGGTATTATTAGTGTTTCCAGTAAAACTTTATCTGCAGTTTGCCAAGATATTTAAGGAAGAATAAACTTGTCAAACATGAATGTGTACTTTATCCATCACTTAATGTGAACTAATAAATGCATTTAATATCTGATTAAAATGCATGAGTTCCCTTATGATTAAATAATTCTTGGTAATAGCTAGGTTCAAATTTTAATTATTTTAACTACTTGCTTAAAACAGTGAGTTTCTATTTTATACTCTGATTCTACTCCAGATTTCATAGGGGAGGGCAGGAGGAATAAATTCAAGCTGTGAGATGGTCAGGAGGGGCTTTGGCACCATCTAACGGTTAATTAAATTATGTTCCTTGTTTGTTTTTCTTTCCCAGTTGATCACTATGCCTCACCATGAAGGCAGAAATTGACACAACATTGTAAGTCAACTATACTTCAATTTTAAAACAGTGAAAGTTCAAAAAAAAAAGAAAGCAACAATACATATTTTGAGTTCTTGAATTCCATGGCAACCTTGCAAATGTGTAAATAATTTTCAAATTTTCCATTATCATGCAAGCTACTAGTCTTCTATGTAATCATGCTAATTTTATTCTTGCCTTTATGCATTTATTCAGGTAGTTTCTACCTCTACACTTTCACTCCTTTATCTCACACATGAATCTTATCCACTCATAAAGACCAAGGTAAAAATAACACCTCCTCCATAAAGCCTTTTTGGATTCCTTTTGTCTCAATGGTTCATTTTTTGAAAATAGCTAGAATACCTAAAGTCAGTGAGAAAAATACAATTTAGGACCTCACTGTTCCAGTGGCAATGTGATATTGTCTGTACAACTGAATTAGAATTATTACTTTAAAGAGTTTTATTATGAAAACTTTAAAATAAATAAAAGTAGGAAGTATAATTCTTTGAACCCTGTGTACCCATTATCCAGGCACACAATTACTAATTCATGACCACTCATTTCATCTATAACCTTACTACTCAAAGTGTGCTCTGGGGACCAGTAACATTGGCATCATCTAGGAGCTTGTTAGACATGTAGAGTCTCAGGCCTCACTGCAGAAATGCTGAATCCAAATTTGCATTTTAAAAAGATTCCCAAATGATTCTTATGTACCTTGAAGCTTGAGAATCATTGGTCGCTAACACAACCTACTTGTGTACCACTATCACACTGAATTATTTTGAGCAAATTCCAAACATACAGTTTCCGCTTAAAATATTTCAGTATGCAGCTCACAAAGATTAGAATTCTTTTTTAAAAACATAATCACAACACCATTATTATACAAAACTATTATTGATAGTTTTGAATATTCAGATGCATCTATTTAAGTCACTAATGCTTTCATTTATAGTTCATTTGTTAAAATTAGGATCCAAACATGACCATATATTAGTGAAATGTATCTTAAATCTGTAAAGTTGTAGGGTTTTCCTCACAATTATTTTTTTAAATTATTTGTTGAATCAACAGTGATTTTGAGGAGTTTTTCATATTCAGTATCATGCTGATTGCAAGTCTAAGGCAAGAATGTATACAATAAGCTTAAAGAGTCTTTAGAGGTGCAATATGGTTGTAACAAATCTACGATTCTGTTTTAGTTACATATACCCACAATAATATGGTGTAACCTAATCATTCCAAAACTCATTGGCTTCACACAGCTGGGCTCAACTACATGTCTGTGGTCAGCTGTAGGATGGCTAGATGACTTACTGTCTTAATCCATTTGGGCTGCTGTAACAAAAATGCCATAAACTTGGGGGCTTATAAACAACAGAAATGTATTGCTCACAGTTATGGAGTGTGTGAAGTACAAGATCAAGGTACTGGCAGATACAGTGTCTGGTGAAGGCCTACTTGCTTACTCATAGATGAATGGGGAGTGAAGAATAAGGCTTATTTTTTCAATCACATTTTTTTAGAATATTTTACTGCAAATTAGAAAAAATAATGCCTAATGCCATGTCATTTTCTTAAGCAATTTTACTTAAGAATTAATTATTATATATTATTCCACCTTGCCAATGTTAATATTATGATTTTTTAAAATTGTGTATTTTATAGATAAAATGGTATCATTATTTTATATTCTAGATTTTGAGTTAATTCTTATATAGACTCATTTTAAAGAAACATTTTTTTCCAGGGAAGTCAATTATTATTATTTTTTAATGACATTACTGGTCATTCTCTTAGTCATTGATCAAAACTCCTATACTAAAGAAAAAATAGCCGTATATACATGTTGTTTGGAAAACTTGGGTCATACATACATAAATACATCAATGCAAAGAAAAGTGAAAGTTTGATCTCTTTATACCGTGGTGTCCATCATCATTGCCACTACTCCTCTGCTACTCAGTGAAAATGTGAATGTCAGGGTATTTAGCTCTGGGTGAGCTTCTTACTACTGTCTGTCAGTTCAGACAAATACATAACTACTACTTCTCTTGAAGCCCCAGAAATTAGTGTTCAGATTCTATAGGTATCCCAGACAGGTTTCCATTTAGGACAATGTTTGCAGATTTTAAGACTGATAAGGTGGACCTCCATGCCAGAACACTCAAGCTAACATATCTTTGAGCTAATAATACAGGAAAACAATAGAACAAATATTGTTTTGCAGGATTTATGAATAAGCTACTAATTAATAGCACCCTATGTACAGTAAAAATTCCTAAATATAGTCATTATTTATTTGAATCATTAATAATTATACTATGTAATACTGAATAATGTTATCACATAATTTTCACACTGTGCTAATTAATTTAAATGTACCTAATACCACTAAATGAAAATAACATTTTATTTTAAGATGTAGAGCTCTCCTTCTTTGGCTTTCCAAAAGAGATTTTTGGATTTGATTTCTCTCTACACTACTTACACGTGTCTTAATTAAAATGCCTTAATTAAAATTTTGGTTGTTATCCCTTATTTAAAAGAAGTATTCTTTTCACAAGTATTCCTGAGACTAACAAATAGATTTAAAGCAGAACTGATTGTGTTTTTCTCACTTACAGGGTATAGTACCAATCTGAAACTAGAGACCTAAATTCCATTTTCAGATAGTATCCTTAGTATGTCTGTACTACCTAACATAATGCTCCATTCAGTATCAGTTAAATCCAGAAATGTCAATGAAGTTTCTTTCTTCTTTATGTGAATTCTAAAAAGGGCTATTAATGGAGTCCATGAGTCTACAAAGTCCATGGCCTCTGTTTCACAAAGGTGTTAGATTCTCAGGCCAACAGGTGCTGCACCATCTGCATTGGCCTCCAGGTTCCCCTATTATTAATCATTATCCTATAGACAAGGGAAGAAACTGTTTGAATCTCACATGGGAGTTTGTCATGGGTCAGGACTGGAAGTGTTGTCATCATCTCTACTCATGTTCCTGTGGCCAGAATTAAGAGTCTCAGCCACACATAACTGGGAAGAGCTGATACAAGTACTGTAGTTGGGTGCTTGGGATTAAGGGAAAATGGATTTCATGAAAAACTAGCTTGTCCCTACCACAATGTTCTTGATACACATTTAACTTAATATGAGATGCATCAATTTACACATACAAATTTGTTCTGTTGGAAAAAATATAGACTGTTAATTTGAAGGTTAGGTCTCTGGCTTTTCTTGTCTGTGAATTAGCTTAATCTCTCTAGATCTTTATCTTCTCATCTGCAAAATATATTTCTTAGGCCAATAAATTGATTCCCCATTGCCTGAGTCCCAGCTTTATTTGAGAATCTGTGACAATTTCTTAAAAATTTAAGTGTATGTGTACACATATATCATGTTACACATGATCTCATGTGGGTTGTAGAAACCCTATAACACAAACCTAGTATTTGTAAATATAATAAATTCAAGTTATTTTAGGAAATGACTTCCCAGATCTTGCATAAGAATTATCTTTGTTTGCTTTTTATTAATACATTTGGTGAGAAAGTACCTGCAAACTTTGATGTATATATTAATGCTATTATTAGTGGGTGGAAGAAAGTTTGAGGAAGAAGGAAAGCATTACTGGCTGGCCAACCTTTTGTTACTTTAATAATAACTCATTACAATGGCAGTATTAGTTCATGCTCATGTGAGCTTGATATTTCTAATTCTGTCCCTTAAGAGTTATTTTACAAAATAGGGTAGGCAGGGAGAAAAGATAGATTGATCAGGTTCTTTAAAAATCTCATAGATTTTGGAAATTGGGAACATTGCCTTGATTGAAAAGAAACTTTTTATTTTATGCATTGAGTGGGGAACAGAGAAAATATTTCTTTACCCTTACTCTGCTTTCTCTGTGTTGCTCATATATCACAGACCATAACATGGCACGAGAAAATTGATTCCACTGGGTATAAGTATTAAGGATGAAAACAATTCCATTAATTTTATCCATTAGTCTTTTTCTGTCCTAACATTTCAACTAACTGGAACAATGTCAGCTATCTTTGTGGTGGTAAATAAAGGGGTATTATAGAACTAAGGTGTTTTGGGATCAGTCACACTCGAATTACAAGATGAAAAAGGTAAGTAAAACTTAAAAGCTTTTAAAATATCAGTTATCACTAAAATTTATGGTTAACCCATAATTTCTACTTGCGGTTATGCCAATGTCATGGACATTCTTAATTTTCTCAGTCAACAACATGTTTATATAA
Source organism: Delphinus delphis (assembly GCF_949987515.2). Taxonomy (NCBI): domain Eukaryota; kingdom Metazoa; phylum Chordata; class Mammalia; order Artiodactyla; family Delphinidae; genus Delphinus; species Delphinus delphis. The sequence continues at coordinate 43,234,097 of NC_082700.1, read as the reverse complement.
CTGTGTATTGCACAATACATACATTGTTGACACACAAACACAACTTGTGATTCCCCATCCCCCTGCCCAGCGGGGTTGATTGTTTGTGAGTTATAGAAAAGTGAGACTATAATGGACATAGTGAGTTGCCACAGAGGAATTCCATTACTCCTCCCCAATTCATTGTTTCCCAGAAAATCTTATTTCCTTTTATTTCTAGAATGCATATCTTTTGTGTTAAACCAAAGAAAAATAAAGGATACACTTCTAATTTAAAAAATACTTTGGAAGCTAAAGGTACAGACAATAGCTTTGAAGGATATGTCATTTCAAGTTGCAAATACAATCCAACATCCTGATCCAAATATAAATATATGTGATCAGTTAGAATGAGTATTCCAACTTGTCCAGATTACATAAAGATTACCCAGCTGGTAGGAGGTTTTGAGAAGGAAGAAATGGATGAGGGACTGAGGAATTATATATGGAATAATTTTGGAGGTGATTCTTTAAAAGTTGTAGTTCCACAAAGCTTGGAGGCCTAAGAAAGCAGAATGGACAAATACTAATTAATATGGACACATCTATAATGTAAGCATGCCTCACTTTAGTCATAACTGTGGAAAGAAAAAAAGAAAAGGGGACATTATGAAGTGACTTGTTCAGTAGTGAAATTGGCTAAGTATATCCTGATTTTCCAAGGATTGCATTTTTCTACCACAGATGGAATATATTCTGAATAGATTTTGGAAAAATAAAATTACAGTTTTACACATATGCATGGCTTAAAAATGTATTCACTTGATTTGTTTTGTGCTATATACTTTAAAAATAGTTTCATTTTCTGTCTCAATGTTTCTCATTAAGCAGGTAAATTGTATCCATAATAAATAAGAGGAAACTAAAGGTTATTGAGGCTGTGGGAATAGCACAATATATCTAGTAAGTGGAAGAGACTAAACTCAGTTTCAAGTTTCCTGATGACTGCTCCAGACTCTGTCAAGCATATACTAGTACTCCATTCACTTACTAGTACAAGCTGTGGTGAATAAAACCAAAGCACTTCTTCTTTGCAATTAACACTACTGATGGCAGAGCACTAGGTAGTTTTCAAAGCACTGCTCTGGGTAGTTCTTTAATAATCATCTTGGGCCATGAGGTAACATTGGTGATGAAAACCATTACCAAAGAGAATAAATCAGAAATATAATGTTTCCTGATGTCCCCACTGTGCTTTCTTAGACTACTTCTCCAGAAAATTCTATGATATTTATACCACTGTTATTTTGAGTTTTCCTGTTATATAAAAATGAAATAAATCCTACCTTATACACCCTGTAAAAGTTAAACTGTACAATGAATAAAAATAAACATAAATGAATAATAATAAATAGATATTAATAAATAATGAAAATGTTTTAAAATAAGATTTTTCTATGAATAACAGAAATAAAGATCAGATCCCAAGACAGTATGAGACTTGACAATAATTAGATGACTTTAGCATAACTAAAGAAAAAAAATAGATCAAATAGAAGTAGAGGAAGGACACAGAAGGGAAGAAGGAAAAGAAGGAGTCTGAAATGGAATAAGAAAATTGAACACCAGGGACGCAAATTTGGCAGTCTGTCTTCAGGGAAATAAAAAGTTCTGACATAAAACTCAACTGTACTGTTGCTTATGAAATATATCTTTCAACGATGAAAATTTGTAAATGAAGCAATCAGAGCCTGATGCCATCTAATATATGGACCATGGAAAATCACTTTCCTTATTGTAATTTGCATGCTTACGATAAAAACTTCTGACTGTGATTTGGTTTGCCAAATTGATTTTTTAGTCACACAAGTGAGTATGTTGGCTTGTGTGACATTGTTCACTGTAAATTGGTACATTATCTCCTGACATATAGTTTAATTTTTTAAGTTTAGTTAGTGTGAGTCAGCCTGATTAAATACAGTGAAATATGGAACACAGATAACAATGTGTTTTTTCTGACCTGACAGTTTCTTTTTCCTTTCTGCATCTTTCTCACAAGATAGGAATGATTAAAGTGGTAATGCTTATAAAAGAACATGATACAAGTACTGTCCTATAAAAGACACCCACAGAAGTTCTCTCAGTTCGTGCCAGTACTTAATGCCTGCAAGATCGTGGATGAAGCACTCCAGCTTGCTGATTTCCCATTTCCTCATAAGTATCAAAGAAATTATAACATTGCTCAGTCTTGTGCAGAGAAAAGCTGTGTGATGGTTGTATTTTGTAAAATGTTACACAGATGTTAGTTTTTTTTCCACATAAGTATAGAATATGTTCATATATTCGCTTTACTTTTATATAACAACAATAAAACAATGGAGGAATTTCTGAACTGAATGCTTATCAAATTGTTTCATCTATTAGAATATTATGGAGTGTTCGTTAATATTCTCTAATAATACTGTACATTACACTGTATGTCAGGCTCTAACAAGTCCTACAAAAGTCAACTCAGAGTCAGTCTGGTCAAAATTAGACCATTTCCTATGAACCATCAGTAAATACAAACTCTAGTTACAACAACCTTGCTTATGATTTGGGGGACAATTTTAGATTTTTTGGTTTCCCTATATCTAGTTTTCATACTCTGGCATCAGGCAGTTAAATTTTAATGATATCTGCCCTCCTTAAACATCGCTCTTCTCTTTCACTGGCTTTGATGAGAAACATTGTTCTTGGAAGCTGAAGTTCATTTATCATGTTACAGCCTTGAAAGATCATGTATATTTTCACAACATTAGGTTTGATATCTAGGATGCACATAATCAAGAAGAATGCTGTTCTCATAATTAGAGCTTCTAACCTCTGATTCAATGAGCTGACATAATCATCTTTATAAAAGATCATTCACACATATATAGGGGATGTAACATAATTTGCTTAATCATTATGTTGAAAGGTAAATCTCAGAAGTAAAATTCAGAAAGTCTGTCAATATAGTATAACCACTATAAGGTTATACTATATAATTTCTAGTGGTTATACTATATACTTATAGCAATAAGTATTGCCCTATACTTATAGCAATAAGGCCCACCATACCTACTTCCACTTATATATTTATGGGTAATATGTTAAATATAACTGAGTGTGGCATTTGATATTACATTGATAGAATTCTATTTCCAAAGCCAACTTAAAGTTATGAAACTTTCTATATTTCACAGTAGACTTCACTTCTCTTTCTGCTATCATCTCTTTAAAAATCCAGATATATCATGTAGACTGAACTGTTACAGGGTCAATTCATTAGTCTTTGACCCAGTAAATTTTTTAAAAACATTTTGTCTTTATGTCTCTGCAATGTCAGTATGATAGTAAAAGAGAGTTGTAATCTCTGAAAAAATACATTTCCTTAACTACTTTGATAATTATGTTCATCTAGACATTTCATAAATATTTAAATACATCTCTGCTCTTTAGAAAAAAATTATAATAAGTAACATGAAAGTAAGTCAAAACTTTTACTAATTATAAATGTAGATATGCTCCAGTATAAACTCTGTGAGAGCATCTGACCAATATTGTATTCTCGGCATTCTCACAATGAATGAGATGATGGATGAATGGATAAATTTATCACCAAAAAGCTCTGTGCATCTGACTAGATGAACTTTGGAAAATGAAATGAGAAAATTTTAGTTTATAGTTCTTCAAATCATCATAAAACACATTTCTAAATATTTTTTTTAATAATTAGTTTTTAGTGATAGTAGTAGCAGTAGTAGTTGTTGTAATACCCATTGCTTGTAGAGCAATTATTGTGAACCATGCATTCTTCTAAGTACCTTCATATATGAATTCATTTAGTATCCACACTATTAACATTCCAGTTTTTCAATTGAAGAGAATCAGGTATAGGCAAGTAAATTATTGTAGCTAAATTCACAGAAGTAAATGATTATGAAGCCATTATACACAATCTATGCTCTTAATCCTAACATTATATTACTTCTTAAAAATCAAGTGGGGCAGTAGGTATAAATCTGATTTCTGGATACCTACCCAACAATAAGTCAGAATATGCATATTTAGTACTTTTACTTGTTATTATCCAAGAATTTTGGTAAACACTGATTTACAATAACTCTTCAGTGTAAGGAATGGATAATACCCTTTTCCATATTTATGAAGCAGATTTTTTAAATTATTTCTACTAATACTATAGATCCACAATATACTTATTGTAGCAAACTAGAAAGCTTGTTAGATATTGTGGCTTTTAATTCATACCATATCATCACTTTAAAGTTTAAACTTGGTAGTGAGACTGAAATGCATATGTTGGAAGGGTCTATATTTCATTATTTCAGTAAAAATGTTGTTTAAATGTAATATTAAACACAAAAACATCAAATATAAATATGTGTGGTTTTTGCAAGTATATTTTAGTTTCTCCAGAAAAGTATTTAAAATGCATAGCACACCCAGATTCCAATGTGCTACTAATATTGCTACTTCATTCCTTTAAGTTAAGACAATGTTTTGAAAAAGTGTGATCCTCAACACATAACCAGTTGTTCTATAGGCCCTTTGTTGGTCCCAGAGAAAGAAGTAATGAAAGGATTATTCTCACAAACATTTCACAAATTTGAAATGTAAGGTTGCCAAAGTAATTGCCAAAAAGCTTCTTAGTCACCTACAAAGTTAATAACATGTAATACGTTTGAGAAAAAAGTGAGGTTCTGGAAAAATAACTTTACCAAATCACATGCTTGAGTCTTCAAAGCAATGACATATTATACAAAAGCAATTACTACCAGAAGTCTGGGCTCTCTGATATTTTGGCTTACAGTGAAACAAACACACCAGTATGGAGATAATATGCCACCACTGGCAAATGTGCTTTGACATAAGAAGGAAAAGTGTTGAATGACTTTTTGTTCCATTCATCATTAAGAATGCTTGCTACAGGGACAGGGATATTTTCTTTAATTCCTGTTAATTCTTGATCAGTGTTGATAGAACCACTATGTGTACAGCAAAACCTTAATATAGACATACTATATCTTGCATCTGAATACTAACCCCAAAACTGTATTATTGGGAAAATAATTATCAGTCAAAATATCCTTTTGATTTGGAGTCAATGTTAAAGAAAATAGTGAAAGTCACTAATCAAAATATCATGACCACTTATACTTTTTTAGATACCTGTTTGAATAAATGGATGCCTCAAAAATTGTTTTTTCAAATCTGGAATGCTCTCATGATTAATGGGACATGTGTTTTCAAGAATGTTTAAATTAGAGGATAAAATTATAAAAATTTCTTCATGATATTGATAATATGGTAAAGAAAAAATAGTACTTAATGTGTGCTTCCTACAGCCAGTGTTTACTGTCACATGTCCTGTATCTTGAATAGACTAGGAATCATGGCCAAAATGTAATAACTTTTAACACAGAAGTAAGACATTTAAGATATTAGAGTTAGTTAATATGACCAAAAAGCCAATGTTTCAGTCTCTGAATGTAACTTCTCCCCTTCAACTGATGATTTTCTTCACATATATGAAAAGACATGACAATGAGGATTTATTGAAGTCTACATCCAAACATTGAATAAAAACTTTCAAAATGTGAAGTTAGTGAAAATATGCATTTAATTCAATTTTCCAGCATCTTCAAAGTCTCCTTATAGTTAATGATAGAAACATGCTTAAATTAGTACCTGATGCAGAGTTAATTTTAGCAGTGCTAAAAGTAGTTTTTAGTGAGAATTTTCTCCATAATTTCTGGACATAGATTGACCCCCGAAAAGTAGAGAAGTCTAATAGAGCCATAAATGACATGCCACTTATTATTCTTGACAACATATAATTTTGAGGTAAGATTTTCTAACATGGTAACATAATGAATAAAGATGTGATTACGATTACTAAGCTTCAAGAAATCATCTTTTTCTGAGTATACATAACCTGGAGAACATCTGACACCATATCATTTTTGTACTGTCCAAAAGCCATTACTTATAAATGTAACATATACTCTTTTATATTTATATTAATATTGCAAATCATTTAAACATACCTAAAATTGATTGTCTGAATGCACAGTAATGTTTGACTGTTACTGAAATGTTAAAACTGTAAGAAAAATGGGTGTATCTAACCAAGAAAATTATTTGAAATGCAAATATTATAAGGTAACTTAGTGACTCACTAAGAAATTAAGTTGGTTTGCAATAAATTAAATTATTTTATATTTTCTCTTTAAGATACTGGTTCAACTCTAAAGCAAGTATTATGTTATATTGAATATGAGTCATAAAGATAAATCCACATGCTGAAACTACATGTAGGGAATACAATATAATGTGGTAAATTTCACTTATAGCATTTGGTCTAGTGTTAGTCTTAATATTCTATTATACAGAAAAATTTCATTCATAATCATTAAATAATAGTTTCTACTGTGGTGTAATATGAGGCACAATTCATAAAATAAGAGAGTGGTGCTCAGTACCTACCTTGAGAGTCTTGCCCTGTCTCCACAATGTGTGGAGCCATATTCTTGCTTCTTTCCAATAATATACTTCTCCATATGATGAGGTACTTAGAGGCCAAAGGAAACCACAAATTCAGACCCTGCGCCCTGTTCCTGCAGTTCCCAAGCAGATAACTGGAACATAGAATTTTCCACCAAATAATCCTAAGCCTAGTTCAAGGCCTGCACATGTCTCTTCCTTGCTTCTGTCCTAAAGACCTACTATGTTGACAGTCATTGGCTAAACTCCAACTCTTTTCTAGGGAGAGGGATAGATCTTGGATATGTGTGTGACAGCTTTTGCAGCTAAGAATAGATGGGGAATGAGAAGAGAAGAAGGAAGACAAAGAACTTGGAGCCAGGAAAATGGAGACCAGCAGCCAAGACCTGCTAACCCACATCACCCAATTCTAGTGGAGAAAGCCAAGAAGTCTAAGAACTTGAACATTTAAAATTGGCCTGTTAGGGCCTTAATAAGCTATATTTATAAATTTTGGAGGACAGACATTTTACAAATTATTCTTTAGCTTGATTAATAATTTTAAAATATTTTGAAATGTTGTATGTGAGCCTTTATTTATTCTCATTTATACTTTTTGCCCATAAAAATGAAGACCTCAGAGTTTTCAGACTGCATACATAGTATAGCTGGTTTCCCTCAGAGGGCAAAACTGGAAGATGTCAAACCTTCATAAGGCTTAGCTTGGGAACTGATACAGTATAACTTCTGCCATATCCTATTGATTAAATCAAGTCACAGGCCAGCATTGTTTAGGAGGAAGGATACACTAATCTATGAGTCATGGTTCAGTGGGGTCACCAAAACCTCTCAAAATATACTTAAGACAGATTAATTACTATATTACTAATAGATCAGAAAATTAAAGTAGTCAAATCTTAAGGCATAATAATAGTTAGGAACCTGTTACAACTTATTAATCGTGATGTAAAAAGTATCATGAATAACAAGGGAGATTTTCACCGCCCTTGAGTTAAAGGCCACTGAGTAGTTGAACAAAGTTGGGTTTATTGACTTTTTTGCAATAGGAAGAATGCATTTAATGAGAAATCATGCTGCATCTCAGTAGGAGAATGTTAGGAAGGACTAATGGTAGGATTTGGCCTTATGTAATGTGATTTTTGGAGAGGGTTTAAGTAAGATGTACTGAATGTTTTCAGGAGCCAGGGTAATTCTATGACTTGCATCTGTATTAGTTTCTTAGGACTGCTGTAAAAAAGTACAACAAACATGGAGGTGCAAAACAACATAACTGTATTCTCTTACAGTTCTAAAGGCTACAAGTTGAAAATCAAGTTGTCAGCAAGGCCATTCACCTCTGAGACTCGAAGTAGAATCTTCCCTTGTTACTTCTCAGCTCCTGGTGGTGACTGTCAGTCCTTGAAGCTGTGTCACTCCAATCTCTGCCATCACATGGGGTTCTCCTGTGTGTCTCTGTATTTATAAGGCATTTTCCTCTTCTACTAAGGGCATTAGTCATATTGGATTAAGGGTCCAACTTACTCCAGTATGACCTCATCTTTATTTAACTAATTATACCTGTGATGACACCATTTCCAAATAAGGTCATTTTCTGAGGTACAAGAGGATAAGACTTCAACATATTTTGGTGGGTGAGGTATGTAATTCAATATTTAACACTATCCTAATAATTCTCATCTAGAAGGTGGAAAGAATGAAGCAAAGTTAAAGCTACTATGGGGAAAGAAGCAGTTTACTTATATTAGCAAGGATTTTGGGGGGAGGTGGGACAAGGGTGTTTGATCATTTTTGTGGTTTGAAAAATGTTGGTTGTGTTTTTCTGTGTATAGACATAATTATAGAGTCGTCTTATTTTTTTCTTTGATCCATCACAAGTCAGAGTGACCTTGTCCTATACAATTATTATGCTCTGCAGGAGAGCACCATGGCCTAGCTGGGAGGGATAGGCTTGTTCCTAGCAACACAAAGACCTAGTTGATAGTTTCAAGCCAGCTCTTAGCTGTCAGGGGTTACTTTGGTCTTTCTTGCTGTTACATGACTGAAAAATATAGTAGATTAGAGAATTATCCATACTTACAAGCTGACTGAAAATGGAAAGCAAGAGAAAAGGAAAATAAAATCCTACTATTTATATGAAAAATAGAAATGTAAAGGGTTAGGACTGGAGTTTGAGGCAATGAGGGTTAACAGTGAGTTCTATTTTTCAATGTTATGAGTTGGAGGGTCTTGTGGAATATTCAGATGGGAATGTGAATAAGAAGCTAGAAATGTGATATGAAGCTCTGGAGAAGTATTAGAATATCTTAAGAATGGATGAATTCACTATAGGGGAATATGCAAGAAGAAAAGAAAGATGAACACAAAACTTTGAAGAATATCTATAGTTAGGGTTTAGAAGAAAGAATGTGAAACAACTAAGAAAACTATCGGAGTTATTCTACACTGCTACAGGACTTCAACAAATGGGAATATATTTGATAAGACATAAGTATACAGATCCCTATAGCAAATGTGGGCCAGTACTATGAGACATATGAAAAGGAAATGAGGTGCATTATTAGAAAGTTCTTTAACAAAAATTTTAAAAGAACACAAAAATTGTTACTTTTTGGTAAAGTTTCCAGGCATCAACAAGCCAGACCTTCTCTGATCCTGAGAGTCTGTGACTCTATTAAAAATGGTGAAAACTGGTGTTGAAGAAGAATAGTAAGATGGTCACTGTTGGAGAGGTTTACTGAGGCAAACTACTGAATCTTTGAATAGATGTTCTTAGTTATTACATACATGAATTTTTTTAAAAGCAAAAAAAAAAAGGACAATCAATAAAGAGTGACAATACAAGTAATTAGGAAGACAATTGAGCAACATCTCTGGGTTAGTGTAAAATAATAGAATCAAAAGCACAGGTATACAAGTTACATGTGGTGCGATGAAGAGCATCATTTTTAAGAAAAGAATTTAGTAATAGAATGTAGAACTTTTTTTATAGATGACTTTTGTTTTGTTCTTAACAAAGCTAAAGTGAATAGGAACTATGTAAGTGAAGGTGCTTTCACGTGGTAGTCAAACTGTCCTCAGAATAGGATTAAATGAAGACATCTGTTGAAAGCAAATGATTGGGAAGTGTCAAGATGTTTGAGACTTGGGGAATAAAGCTGCTGAAACCCTGAAAATGTGGTGGGATGTAAAAGAAAACCAAATGGAGTTTAAAGTACATGGATTTCTAGGTTTTTAATCAGAATAATGCCTTTCTCTAACTTTTAACGTGCAGAAACTGACAAGGTGAATTTAGAAGTGATATAGACTTCTAATTGGCGTGGATTAAGCACAAAAATCAATAGCACAAGGAGAAAATTACTGGAAAATGTTGCTTTTATGGTGCTTAGAAAGAAAACACCAAGAGGAACTTCAACACAAGTGTGGATGTTCAAAGCACAGTTAGAGAAGAGGTTCAGTATGTATGAGGTTCTTGGTAATATTTCATGAAATTTTAATCTGCTTGGTAGCAGTAGTCTATGCAAAGTAACCATTTTTTTTAAGTAAGAGGGTTAAGTTGATATTTATTGAAAATAGGGTTTTGTATTGATATGTAATAATATACTGAAAAAAATCTCAGATAATTAATTGCCTTACATAGAAAAGAATAATTTATATTTGAGAAAATAGTTCAAGTACTTAGTATAACATTAAGTTGTTTTTCATCAGGAAGAATGTCTATTCAATTAGGAAAATAAAATATTCTTTGTTGTAACAAGCCAAAAATCAAGGTTAGCAGCAATACCTCTATTTGCTAAGACAAAACTGAACCAATTCATTAATCGTTTTTATTCTACTTTAATAAAATAGTAACTATGTATGTTGTAAATAACTGATGAGTAAAAATGTTTAGCTTTAGCCTCTGGAACATTATGCATGAAAGTGAAGAAAATACATAGAAATTGTACAAAATCTCAAAGCATATGTCAGAAGAAAATTACCTTAATTTTTTGAAGAAAAGATGATATCATAGCTTCAAAAGATGATATCATAGCTTCATAGTCAGAAGAAAATTACCTTAATTTTTTGAAGAAAAGATGATATCATAGCTTCATGATCAATTAAGTTTGACATAAATGTATTGTTCTGCTTCATGTAGTAGGTCCATAGGGTGTTTGGGATTAATCATACAAAGATTCTATTTCTTTTATCAGCTTGCTGTGTAACCTTGGGTATTACTTAACCTTTCTGAGATTCAGTGTCTCTTTCTTTTGTATAATGGTAACAATATTTATCTCTTAAAGCTATTGAGAAGATTAAATTGTTTCATGCAATAAATATGTGAAAAATCAAGTAATAGTATCTTTCACATGGCAGATAGTAAAATAATATTAGCCAACTCCCTTCCTTCTCTCATTTGTCCAACACACTTAATTTTCCCCTCTTCCTGCAGAGCAGGTGTTGAACAGGAGACAGAGCCTGTGGAGCTACACAGTTTCCTGGTGTCATGATTGACATTGCTTTCCTTATAAATGCAACCCTCTTGGGCACAGTGAAATGAAAATGCTGACACTCTTAGTCAATGAGGAAGGAGGCAGGAGATTAAATGAGAATAATATTAATTTTTGCAGGTAATATCCATGTCCAAAAATTATTTTAAAATGGAAACTAATGAAATTAATTGTGATGTCAAGTAATCCTCTGCGTTTTTTGGTTGACTTAAAAAGAACACTCAGGGGCTTCCCTGGTGGCGCAGTGGTTGAGAGTCCGCCTGCTGATGCAGTGGACACGGGTTCGTGCCCCGGTCCTGTCCAGGAAGATCCCACGTGCTGCGGAGCGGCTGGGCCCATGAGCCATGGCCGCTGAGCCTGCGCGTCTGGAGCCTGTGCTCCACAACGGGAGAGGCCACAACAGTGAGAGGCCTACGTACCGCAAAAAGAACTCAGCATACCTCATGATCATCATCAGGATGTGTTTGCCTGATGGCTCTAACATTAAGGCTACTACCAGAAAAAAAGAAATGGACTGGTTCTGTATCTTTAAATGTATGATCTCTCTTGTACGTGCTTTTCTCACAGCTGAGAGATAACTCCCTGAGTGTGTTTATTCTACAGCCAACATTCCTAACACCTCCTCAAAGGCAAAGAATAATCAAACTCTTAGAAACTCAAAGGAGGCTCACAAGATTCAAGGTGCATGCACTCATGTAAAAAACCTCTAAACTAACACTAACGTGTTTCAGAAATAGGATCATTTGGTGATCCTGATGGCAGACTGGGAAATGACAAGGGCAAGGAAAATACTCCATCAGCATTGACATATTTCTCATTTCCCAGGCCAGATTACTTTTAGATCATCTACTTCTGTGAACTGGGAACCACAAACCAATCTGTGACTTGGCACTCACCCCACCCCATATGGTGATGAGAAATAATTTTCTCATCACCATTTTTCTCGTAACCAAAAAAAATGCCTATTTTATACAAAACTTCTAATTGCCAAAAAAGAAAGTGTGGTCTCTCAGACTTACCCTCCTGCTAGCAAACAAGGCTTTCTATTTTTCCTCCCTATTTTTAGAGACGGGGACCTGATCCCCAACAAAATAAGAAAATAAAGCTTCAAAAGAATCAGTAAAGTTTAGAAGAATTGGATGAGGAATCATTAAAGGGTATTTCACAAAGATTAGATGTTACAGTTGTGTAGCCTGCATCCAGCTAAATTAGAATTGTGGATTTGATTTATAAGGTACAAACGGTGTATTTAGAATGTTACAGAAATTCAAAGGCTTTTTAATTGTAAATATTACATTGATTATGCATTGTGCATATTTCATCAAAGCTAGATATTCTAGTGTACAGCTAAATTATAATTTTTATTTTCACATATTGTCATGTCAATATTATCTCTATTCTTATATATGGAGTAAAGGTAATATTGATGTTCCCATCTATATTTTTAGAAAAGTTTACTATAAATTCAGTTATCTCTACAAATCTTTAACTGAAATTCACTTTTTCCCTTCTCCCAAATATCAGGTGTAAGAGCAACTTATATTCACTTCTGTAATTACACCAATCATGTTGAACTTTGTCTATCTTCCTTACTAGAGGTAAGATTCTTGAGTAAGGGCTATGTCTTTTTTATCTTTGTGTCTTCAGTGACTAGCACAGTCACACAATTTTGATTGGTACTTCATTTTGATTCATATGATTCTTGAGGAGATAAGTTAGTGAAAGAAATATCATTTAGGAAACTCTTCTATTAAATAAAATCTTAAAAAAAATAAACTGCTGACCCTTTCATTTACTTAATAGTATTTCAAGGCACCCAAAACACTTTATTTCATGGTTGCTTTTGATTTGAAAATGTTCTGCTTGTAAAGAGATGCTTTATTTTCCATTATATTTGCATTTTATATATTACCTTTTACGACTTTCTATAATTCAAACTACTTGATACTCAAAAACAAAAAAACAAAAAAAAAAGAAAACAAAACAGAAGTTAGTCATCTGCTGTTCAAGCTCATTTAATGTTCTAGAGTGTAAGATTTCAATCAGTGATCTGCAAATTAAGTAGTGGTAACCAATTACTTGAATTAAGTGAGAATGCATCATTTACTCTTAGACATTCATTAGGTCTTGGCCTTCTGTTTCTAATAGAGTAGGAAGGTTGTATAGAAATACTGAAGACTGGGGAGAAAGAAGTCAAATCCTGCAGTTATTCATAGAAACAGCTTCCTAATTGAGAATGAAAAACACTGATCTCTCTTCTCTCTCTCTGCTCCTTCTCTCTCTCTCTCTCTCTCTCTCTCTCTCTCTCTCTCTCTCGATATCTTTTACATTCCTCCAGAAGTGGATTTTAAGGTCATTTAGATACAGTAGCTTTTGCCATGTTTGTGGTGGAAAGAGAAGTAGCAGCAAAAAGAGTTCAATGATCTTCAATTCATAATGCACATCACTACATTTCACAGTTCAAATATTATTTCATAGTTATAACACCTCCACATTCTATATACTCCAGGTCTATAAATAGTTTAAATCACACACATTACTCTAAGATATTGGCAAAGGAAGTTGTCTCCCCCCTGGATTTGTGAATTTGTTTCCTACTGCTAATGCAAAACTTACCACAAATTTAGTAGCTTAAAACATACAAATGGGGCTTCCCTGGTGGCGCAGTCGTTGAGAGTCTGCCTGCCGATGCAGGGGACACGGGTTTATGCCCCGGTCCGGGAAGATCCCACATGCCGCGGAGCGGCTAGACCCGTGAGCCATGGTCGCTGAGCCTGCACGTCCGGAGCCTGTTCTCTGCAACGAGAGAGGCCACGAGGCCACAACAGTGAGAGGCCCGCGTACAGCAAAAAAAAAAAAAAAAAAAAAAACAAAACCCAAAACAAACAAACAAACAAAAACCACAAATGTTTTGTTTTTCAGTTTTAGAGGTCAGAAGTATAAAAACAAGAAGTCAGCAGAGCTCTGTTCTTTCTGGAAGTTACAGGGGATAATATGTTTTCTTGCCCTGCATAGTTTGTCGATACTATCTGTACTGGCTTGTGGCTCCTTCTTCACATTATGCCAAACCCCTGGCTGATACTACTGCCTCTCTCTAATAAGAACGCTTGTAATTACTTTGGACCCAGCTAGACAATTCAAGATAATCTCTCAATCTCAAGATCTTTAACTTGTGCACACCTGCGAGGTCCTATTTACAATGTAAGGTAGCATATTTATAGGTTCTAGCACTTAGAGCATGGGCACCTTTAGTGGGCCATTATACAGACTGTCACATTATGGTTTTGGATATTATACAAAAGGTATAGTAGAAAATGAACTGTTAAGATATACATACATATTTTCATATCATAGGATCACTCAAGAATAGATGTGATCATATATATTATGTGGTTAAGTAATATGTTTGACAATATGTTCTCTACTTTAATATCTCTACCATTTGATTATATATCTTATGCTTGAATAATTCCACTAATAGGTTTGTAATGAGCTAAAAACTGTTGCCTGGGAGATGATATGCATCGTAAGACATGTAAAGAATTAAAATTCATGTGAAAATTTAATGTTCCAATAACCTAAGATTTCACCTAAGGAGACTAGAGAAATAAGAGCAATAGAAGCCTGAATCTGGTAGAAGAAAACTAATAGAAATAGAACAAAATCAAATATTCAAAACAGAAAAAAAAATCAAACATACAAAAGAAAACAAATCCAGTATATGGCTTTTTGAAAATATTGATAAATTTTATGAGCCTCTAGCTAGGCTAACCAAGAAAACAAAGAGAAAAGCCACGAATTACCAATATCAAAAATGCAAGAGATGATCATCAGTATTGATAATAAGGACATTAAAAGTGTAATAAAAAATGTTACAAACAATGCTATGCCCACAAATATGATAACTTACATAAAATAGACTAATTCCTTGAAGGAGACAAACTAGCAAAACTCACAAAAGGAGAAATAAATAATATTAATGTGCCTATATCTATTAAGGAAATTAAAGCAATAGTTAATAACTAGCCAAAAAAGAAGTTATTTGGCCTAGATGGCTTTATTCATGAATTCTACCAAGCATTTAAGGAAGAAATGATACCAATTCTAACAATCATTTCCAAAAAAAAAAAAAAAAAAGAAAGAAAGAAGCAGAGGTAAATTTTCTAACTCATTAAACTCATTAAATGAGGCCAGGATTACCCTAATATCAAAGTCATATAAATATATTACAAGAAAGTAAAACTACAAATAAATATATTTCATGAACATAGTTACAAAAATCCTTAATAAAATATTGGTAAATAGAATCCAACAATACATAAAACATGTATACACCATGACCAATGGGATTTATTCCAGGTATACAAGATTGATTCAACATTTGAGAAGAAATCAGTGCAGTCTACCATATCTACAGATGAAAGAAAAATTATATGATAACATCAATTGATGAAGATAAAGAATTTTGTAATATCCAACACCCATCCATGATAAAAACTCTCAGCAAGTTTAGAATAGAAAGGAAGTTACTCATTTTGATTCAAAAAAATTATAAAACCTACAGCTAACATATTTAATTGTGAGAAACTGTATGCCTTACCACTGACAAGGGGAAAGCAGTAAGGATTTCCTCTCTCACCACTCCTATTCAACATCATACTGGAAGAACTGGCTAATGCAGTAAGAAAAAAAAATAATAAAAGTTATTTAGATTATGGGGGAAGAAATAAAGCTGTCTCTATGTAGGAAACCACAAAGAATTGACAAAAATTTCCTCAGACTAATAAGTTACTGCAATGAAATTACAAGATTCAAGGCAAAATACGGGCAAATAACCATCATATATACTAGCAATAAGCTATGGGAATTTGAAATTAAACATATACCATTAACAATTGAATCAGAATAATTAAATACTTAGCTATAAATTTAATAAAATATATACAAGATTTATACCCAGAAAACTACTGATGAAAATGCTGATGAAAAAAATCAAAGCAGATCTATATTAATGGAAAGCTATTCCATCTTCATGGATTGGAAAACTCTATAACATAGTCAAGGTGTCGATTCTTCCCAACTTGATTCCAACCTGAAGGTCAAGCTCCTTATTAGTCTCTTCACAGAGAAACATTTCCAATCACAGCACATATCTAGGAGGTCTTTACTTCCCTCAGATTAAGAATTCTCTTGCCAAAGTCAGTCTTTGTTTCCCTGTATAAACTCCTACTTATTTATCAAAGTTACCATTTCTATACACAGCTCTGAGTCTGGATGTTACCTCCTACCCACAAATATTTCCCAAATTCTAAGTAATTTTAGCAGATCAGGAAATCCTTCAGAACAGCATATGATAGTGGTGGGGAAGGGAAACCAACTAAAGCTCTATAGTCCAAGATGGACATAGATTCTCTCATTCCAGTGTTCAGTGAGATGATCCCACCATCGTGTACTGTCAGCCTGTCTTTCTCATTAGTTATTTTATTTCTTAGATTAAAAAAATATACAGGCACATATCAGAAAGAAAATGATTCCTGGGGTAGTTAAGAAATAAATCTTGAAGATAAAAATAATACTTCAATAGCTTTATAATTAGCAATTTGAATTTTTTCCTTACTCTTGAATCAATAAGAACTATTATTGTGCGCTATACTTATTTGATCTGTTTCTGATCCTCTTCAGAAGCTACATGATTAAGAAGAGGAAGGCCACAGTACTGCCCAGTAGCTGCTTCTTGATTAATAAGAAAAATCTCTGAAAGTCCTGTTTTAGTAAGAACAATAAATTATTTCTGTTAGCGTTCCTTCTTCTCCATCTTCTGTAATAAAACAAAGACTACACCCTGTATGGCTAGCTTTATTATTATTTTTATTATAATCATAATTATCAGGCAAAATTTACTCAATTATTTATAGAAAAAATGCCTCAATTACTTAAAGACAGCCACAATGACCTCTGAGTTTGAAATTCTTTTAAGGTTTAAATGTTGCATTTGCTTAGATTTTATTCTTTTTTAATTTAAATGTTCAGATAAATTCTGACAAAGTTCAAAGCTGAATGGAAAATCCCATATTTCTTTCATATGCAATAATTCTATTAATAAAGTCTTATTTTGCATTAAATTTACTGGAACCATATTGCATTATTCATCTGTATTGACTGATTGTGAGCTACGACTTGTAATTCATCTTTATATCTGTACTTGTTTAGATAATTTCCTCTAAGCTTAAAATAAACAGTTAATATTTTGGACCAAAGGGGAAGAATAGATATTTATCTCTATTAAATATATTTCAAATCAGCTCATTATTCCAGCTTATAGTCTTTTGGTTTTTGTCATGTCTGGTGATCATTATTCTTCTCTGTCTATAACATTTCAAAAATTTGATGCAACTGTCTTCATTCATGTCTTAGATTAAAATATTAAACAAAACAAGACTGAAGACAAGATGCTGTGCCACATTCTCAAATTATGTTTCTAAGTTAACCAATTACATATATATATCTACTTGTATCATATTATACCAGTAGGTTCAGCTCCTTTGTATCCACAAATATTATCATAAACTCCTTGATGAAATATTGCTGCAATCTGGATAATTATACTATCAAACTTCCATCAATTAGTAGACTAGTATTTATAAGTAAGATATGTTAATCTTCTGGGCCTTTCCATATATAGAAAGTATTTGTCATGTTTTATTTTGGTAAAGTCAATTCAAAAATTTTCCTAAGACTAATGTTGCAAATTGTAATATTAATGTCAAGGAAAAAAATTCACTCAAAAATGTAACATATGTATGTATCAATAGTCCTTATATTATTTAATTTTAAAGGCTCTCATATATAGCAGGCAGAATTTTGCTTTATTGCTTTCACTACCTGGTATCATGCCTATGTTATGATATGTTATGTTATAAACAAAAGGGACTTTGCAGATATTGTTAAGTTCACTGATCATTTGACTTTAAGATAATGGTGTTATCCTGGATTATAAAGGTGGACCTAATAGAAGCACATGAGCTCTTGAAGTATAGAACTTGCTCTGGCTGAATGCAGGAAAAATGTGACAGAAGGTGAAGTCAGAAATTCAAAGCTAGAGAAGGGTTTGATACACTCTTGGTGGTTTGGAGATGGAGAAGGCCAGGAACCTCAGCCCATAACTACAAGTAACTGAATCCTGCATATCATCTGTACAGATTTTTCTCATGTGGCTCTAGATAAGAGGTCTGTACAGCTAACACCTTTACTTCAGCTTTGTGAGTCTCTAAACTGAAGATCCAGCTACTCTTTGTGGGACTTCTGACCTACAGAAACTGTAAGAAAATAAATTTGCTAATTTAATAATTATGTAAATTTGCTAATTTGTTATGGAATAGAAAACTAATGCATTCTCCTGATTATTGAGTAGGGTTTTTTCCCCCTGAACCGTATATTTTATTTTTACTGTTTTCTAAATTATCCAAAATGACAGATGACCAAATAAATATTTATAAAATTAGAATATTTCACCATAAAATAGTTTAAACAACAGAAATTTTACTTTGAATATATATTTTTTATTTTTTTATTTATTTTTTAATTTTTATTGGAGTACAGTTGCTTTACAATGTTGTGTTAGTTTCTACTGTACAACAAAGTGAATCAGCTATACACATACATATATTCCCTATTTTTTGGATTTCCTTCCCATTTAGGTCACCACAGAGCATTGAATAGAGTTCCCAGTAGGTTCTCATTACTTATCTATTTTATACACAGTAGCGTATATATGTCAATCCCAATCTCCCAATTCATCCCACGCCCACTCTTTCCCACTTGGTATCCATATATTTTTTCTCTACATCTGTGTCTCCATTTCTACTTTGTAAATAAGATCAGGTATACCAATTTTTTCAGATTCCACATATATGCATTAATATATGATATTTGTTTTTCTCTTTCTGACTTACTTCACTCTGTATGACAGTCTATAGGTCCATCCATATTTCAACAAATGACCCGCCAACAAACACATGAAAGAATGCTCAACATCATTAATCATTAGAGAAATGCAAATCAAAACTACAATGAGATATCATCTCACACCAGTCAGAATGGCCATCATCAAAAAATCTAGAAACCATAAATGCTGGAGAGAATGTGAAGAAAAGGGAACACGCTTGCACTGCTGGTGGGAATGTGAATTGGTACACCAATATGGAGAACAGTAGGGAGGCTCCTTAAAAAATTACAAATAGAACTACCATATGACCCAGCCATCCCACTACTGGGCATATACCCTGAGAAAACCATAATTCAAAAAGAGTCATGTACCAAAATGTTCACTGAAGCTCTATTTACAATAGCCCAGAGATGGAAACAACTTAAGTGTCCATCATTGGATGAATGGATAAAGAAGATGTGGCACATATATACAATGGAATATTACTCAGCCATAAAAAGAAATGAAATTGAGCTATTTGTAATGAGGTGGATAGACCTAGAGTCTGTCATACAGAGTGAAGTAAGTCAGAAAGAGAAAGACAAATACTGCATGCTAACACATATATATGGAATTTAAGGGAAAAAAATGTCATGAAGAGCCTAGGGGTAAGACAAGAATAAAGACACAGACCTACTAGAGAACAGACTTGAGGATATGGGGAGGGGGAAGGGTGAACTGTGACAAAGTGAGAGAGAGGCATGGGCATATATACACTACCAAATGTAAGGTAGATAGCTAGTGAGAAGCAGCTGCATAGCACAGGGAGATAAGCTCGGTGCTTTGTGACCGCCTGGAGGGGTGGGATAGGGAGGGTGGGAGGGAGGAAGATGCAAGAGGGAAGAGATATGGGAACATATGTATATGTATAACTGATTCACTTTGTTATAAAGCAGAAACTAACACACCATTGCAAAGCAATTATATCCCAATAAAGATGTTAAAAAAATAATAATAAAAAAGATTCAAAACTAAAAAGAAAAAACAAAAAAACACAAATGACCCAATTTTGTTCCTTTTTATAGCTGAGTAATATTTCATTGTATATATGTATCATATCTTCTTTATCCATTCATCTGTTGATGGACATTTTGGTTGTTTTCATGTCCTGGCTATTGTAAATAGTGCTGCAAAGAACAGTGGGGTGTATGTGTCTTTTGAATTATGGTTCTCTCTGGGTATATGCCCAGTTGTGGAATTGCTGGGTCATATGGTAATTCTATTTTTAGTTTTTTTAAGGAAACTCCATACTCTTCTCTAGAGTGACTGCATCAATTTACATTCCCAGTAACAGTGCAAGAGGGTTTCCTTTTCTCCACGCTTGCTCCAGCATTTATTGTTTGCAGATTTTGTGATAATGGCCATTTTGCCTGGTGTGAGGTGCTATCTCATTGTAGTTTTGATTTGTATTTCTCTAATAATTAGTGATGTTGAGGAGCTTTTGCTGTGTTTGTTGGCCATCTGTATGTCTTCTTTGGAGAAATGTCTATTTAGGTCGTCTGTCCATTTTTTGATTGGGTTGTTTGTTTTTTAAATTTTGAGCCACATGAGCTGTTTGTATATCTTGGAGATTAATCCTTTGTCAATTGCTTCATTTGGAAATATTTTCTCCCATTCTCAGGGTTGCATTTTCATCTTCTTTATGGTTTCCTTAGTTGTGCAAACGCTTTTACGTTTCAGTTGTTTATTTTAGTTTTTATTTCCATTTCTCTAGGAGGTGGGTGAAAAAGGATCTTGTTGTGATTTATGTCATACAGTGTTCTGCCTATGTTTTCCTCTAAGAGTTTTATAGTGTCTGGTCTTACATTTAGGTGTTTAATCCACTTTGAGTTTATTTTTGTGTATGGTGTTAGGGAGTGTTCTAATTTCATTCTCTTTAACATGTAGCTGTCCAGTTTTCCCAGCAACATTTATTGAAGATGTTGTCTTTTCTTCATTGTATATTCTTGCCTCCTTTATCAAAGATAAGGTGACCATATATGCATGGATTTATCTCTGGGCTTTCTACCCTGTTTCAATGATCTATATATCTGCTTTTGTGTCAGTAGCATACTGTCGTGATTACTGTAGCTTTGTAGTATCGTCTGAAGTCAGGGAACCTGATTCTTCCAGGTCCATTTTTTTGTCTTAAGATTGCTTTGACTATTCGGAGTCTTTTGTGTTTCCATATAAATTGTGAATTTTTTTGTTCTACTTCTGTGAAAAATACTATTGGTAGTTTGATAAGGATTGCATTGAATCTGTAGATTGCTTTGGGCAGTAGAGTCATTTTCACAATGTTGATTCTTCCAATCAAAGAACATGGTATATCTCTCCATCTGTTTGTATCATCTTTAATTTCTTTCATCAGTGTCTTATAATTTTCTGCATACAGGTCTTCTGTCTCCTTAGGTAGGTTTATTCCTAGGTATTTTATTCTTTTTGTTGCAATGGTAAATGGGAAGGATTCCTTAATTTCTCTTTCAGATATTTCATCATTAGTGTATAGGAATGCAAAAGATTTCTGAGCATTAATTTTGTATCCTTCTACTTTACCAAATTCATTGATTAGCACTAGAAGTTTATTGGTAGAGTCTTTGGGATTCTCTATGTATAGTATCATGTCATCTGCAAACAGTGACAGCTTTACTTCTTCTTTTCCAATTTGTATTCCTTTTATTTCTTTTTCCTTTCTGATTGCTGTGGGTAAAACTTCCAATACTATGTTGAATTATAGTGGTGAGGGTGGGCAACCTTGTCTTGTTCCTGATCTTAGTGGAAATTGTTTCACTTTTTCACCATTGAGGATGACGTTGGCTGTGGGTTTGTCATATATGGCCTTTATTATGTTGAGGAAAGTTCCCTGTATGCCTACTTTCTGCAGGGTTTTTATCATAAATGGGTGTTGAATTTTGTTGAAAGCATTCTCTGCATTGATTGAGATGATCATATGGCGTTTCTCCTTCAATTTGTTAATATGGTGTATCACATTGATTGATTTGTGTATACTGAAGAATCCTTGCATTCCTGGGATAAACCCCGATTGATCATGGTGTATGATCCTTTTAATGTGCTGTTGGATTCTGTTTGCTAGTATTTTGTTGAGGATTTTTGCCTCTACGTTCATCAGCGTTATTGACCTGTAGTTTTCTTTCTTTGTGACATCTTTGTCTGGTTTTGGTATCAGGGTGATGGTGGCCTCGTAGATGAGTTTGGGAATGTTCCTCCCTCTGATATATTTTAGAAGAGTTTGAGAAGGATAGGCATTAGCTCTTCTCTAAATGTTTGATAGAATTCTCCCGGGAATCCATCTGGTCCTGGGCTTTTGTTTGTTGGAAAATTTTTAATCACAGTTTCAATTTCAGTGCTTGTAAATGGTTTGTTTATATTTTCTATTTCTTCCGGGTTCAGTCTCAGAAGGTTGAGAATTTCTAAGAATTTGTCCATTTTATCCAGGTTGTCCACTTTATTGGCAAATACTTGCTTGTAACAATCTCTCATAATCCTTTGTATTTCTGCTGTGTCAGTTGTTATTTCTCCATTTTCCTTTCTAATTCTCTTCATTTGAGTCTTCTCTATTTTTTTCTTGATGAGGCTGGCTAATGGTTTATCAATTGTATTTATCTTCTTGAAGAACCAGTTTTTAGTTTTATTGAGCTTTGCTATTGTTTCCTTCATTTAGTTTTCATTTATTTCTGACCTGATCTTTATGATTTCTTTCCTTCTGCTAACTTTGTTTTCTTTTTATTCTTCTTTCTCTAATTGCTGTAGGTGTAAGGTTAGGTTGTTTATTTTAGGCATTTCTTATTTCTTGATGTAGGATTGTATTGCTATAAACTTCCCTCTTAGAACTGCTTTTGCTGCCTCCCATAGGTTTTGGAACGTTGTGTTTTTATTGTCATTTGTTTCTAGGTATTTTTTGATTTCCTCTTTGATTTCTTCAGTGATCTCTTGGTTATTAAGTAGTGTATTGTTTAACCTCCATGTGCTTGTACTTTTTACAGATTATTTCCTGTAATTGATGTCTAGTCTCATAGTGTTGTCGGAAAAGGTACTTGATACAATTTCAATTTTCTTACATTTACCAAGGCTTGATTTGTGACCCATGATATCATCTATTCTGGAGAATATTCCATGAGCACTTGAGAAGAAAGTGCCTTCTATTGTTTTTGGATGGAATGTCTTATAAAGAAAACACTAAAGAATCCACAAATAATTTATTTAAAATAACAAGAAAGTTTTAAAATCAATGTAACAATAATGCACCACATACAAGAAAAAAAAGTAAAACATACTTTAAAATTTTCTCTACTTATACATGCAATATATTTATAAAAATCTTACCAAAAATGTGAATTCTAATTACTAGGAATTTATACAATTTTTTGTAAAGAAGACCAAAATCATCAGAAATATATATATACTCATGAATAAGAAGAGTTAATTTAGTAAGAATATTAGTTTTCCACAATTATTCTATTGATAAAATCCAATACCAATTAAATTGTCCAAAGAATGTTCATGGACTTTAAAAGGCTGATTGTACACATTTTTACCTATGAGCTGTGGTTCAAAAAAATAAAACTTTCCTTCTGTTCTTCAGGTTTATCACACTGTTATAAATGTAAAGGTAGATTTTTTTAAATTGTAAAACAAAATAGCATTTGAAATATTAATATTCTTCATTTCTAAGTAGTTTTAGAGAAAGAAAGTGTATATTGGTAAGAACTATGAGGTTTTGAAGCTTTAAATTTCATACTTAAAATCAGTTTAATCTTGTTTTTAATATAACATCTTCTTAATATGATTGCATTCCTAATGGAGGATCAAATTGGGATATTTATTAATTTTGTGGTTATACTTCACTTGATAAAATTCTGCAAAATCATTGGTTATGTGTACTTTTAGAGCTATTTTATGAATTCAACTGTGATTTTTCCAATAACAATATGTTGGTTTTAACACTACAGTTTTAGTTTGAGAAAATAATGCAGTTCACATAGATTCCAAATATATCAGTGTTTTATGTTTTGGGTGCTTATATTTAGAGCCAGATCACTTTAATACTTAACCAATTATAATTCATTTCTCAAATATTGTCTGCAGTTAGTGGTAAAGACAGAAAATATCTGAGGTCAAACTGAAAACTTGGGAAATCTAATTCAGATCTTTTCCTTGAGCCAATATCAAATTAACGTTCTCTCAACCTTTTATAATTAAAATGTAATATTGTATGGAACAGTGCAATCAAACAGCAAAGCAGATGGTAACAGAGGAGATAAAAATTAATCCTTAACCACTTGTTGAATCATGGGCTATAGTTTCAATTTTAAATAAGCATTATTATAAAGTACCAAATTCACTAGTGGAAATATTCATGTTTCCCCAAAGTCAATCAAGAATTGAAAGTATATGTTATCTTACCTATAAAATTTAGTGCACTCTAGGAAATATCATAGTGAATGTTCATAAATTATCTCTCATGTAATCATATAACTATGATCATAGGCTATCCAAAGAACACCTCTGATTATGTCACTTTGCATTTTAAAAGTCTTAAATAAGTACTCATTCAATTATACACAAAGCTTCTCCACCTTGGCACTATTAAAATTTTGGGTCAGATATTACATTGTTGGGAGGGTTGTCCTATGCATTGTATGGCTGTTTAGTGGCATCTCTGGTTTCTATCTGCTAGATACTACTAGCAACCCCTACTTCATTTTGCAACAATCAAAAATGTCTCCACACACTGCCAAATGTCACCTGGAAGGCAATATTACCCTCAGTTGGGAACCACTCACTTATAGCATAAAGTTGAAGTTATTTAGCATAATGTCTATGCCCATGGTGAACTTTAACACATTTATTATCACTCCCTTCCCAGATTTTTGCTTCATAAACAAAAATGGATTTTGCTTAATCCTCTGTTTTTCTGCATACACTCTTTGATTTCCACTAATGTGTGTTCACTTCTGCTCTCCCTTCCATCTAATCCAGCTTTGTGACCACGTCACCGTGCAATACAATAGCATCTTTTAGAACTTGACTCAAAAAAACAAAAACAAAAACAAAACAAAACAAACAAAACAGAAACTCTCAAAGAAGTTTTTCTAATGCACCAAAGATAGGTTAAGTGCTTTGCTTTGGGGCTTAGTGACTGGCATGGGTCTATCTCTGACTTTGCACTCAACCACTTTGCAGTCAAGTCTGAGCAGAGAGAGGAATAACCCAGGTCATTTAACCCAAACATCTAGCTCCACAGACAAATTCTGGATATTATTCAAATAAATAATTATGGAAATAAACCAGAAAGATGCTTTGCCAGCAATACTAACTTTAGTGTAAAGTGTTCTCTATATATTATTTACCTATTTATATCTATCTATCTATTTATCTGTCTAGCATCTATTCATCTATCCATCCATCATCTATCTACATTTTTTTCTAAATGTAATTGCCTCCAGTTACAGACAGTAATGGTGATGCTATACACTCATATACTGACGCACTAATGCACACCATACACATATCCTCCACTCATGCACACTCATTTCATACATCAAGTCATGGTGTTGTGGGGTGGTTCTTCTGGTACCTGTGAAGATTTACATTCACCCACAAGTATTCCCATACCCTAAGGAATGCAGCATTAAATAGCATCATAACAAGTACGGAAAAATGCTTCAGAAAAATGAAAACACTTTTTTTTTTGGTACGCGGGCCTCTCACTGCTGTGGCCTCTCCCGTTGCCGAACACAGGCTCCGGACGCGCAGGCTCAGCAGCCATGGCTCACCGGCCCAGCTGCTCCGCGGCATGCGGGATCCTCCCAGACCGGGGCACGAACCCGCGTCCCCTGCATCGGCAGGCGGACCCCCAACCACTGCGCCACCAGGGAAGCCCTGAAAACACTTTTTTTCCTTTCTTTTTAACATGATGCTTTACAATTTAATTTTTCACTGGGCCCCACAAATTAGGTGGACCTCCTTCCAGATGTATGAAAGTTTAATTAGGAAAATCAAAACATCACTACCTAAATTGGTATAGCCACTATGGATAACAGTATGAAGGTTCCTTAAAAAACTAAAAATAGAACTACCATATTACCCAGCAATCCCACTCCTGGGCATATACCCGGAGAAAACTATAATTCAAAAAGACACATGTGCCCCAATGTTCATTGCAGCACTATTTACAATAGCCAAGACGTGGAAGCAACATAAATGTCCATAAACAGAGGAATGGATAAAGAAGATGTGGTGCATATATACAATGGAATATTACTCAGTCATGAAAAGAAACAAAATAGTGCCTTTTGCAGAGACGTGGATAGACCTTGGTCATACAGAGTGAAGTAAGTCAGAAAGAGAAAAACAAATATATATCACTTATATGTGGAATCTAGAAAAATGGTACAGATGAACTTATTTGCAATGCAGAAATAGAGACACAGATGTAAAGAACAAACTTATGGATACCAAGGGGGAGCGGGGGCTGGGATGAATTGGAAGATTGAGATTGACATATATACACTATTGATACTATGTATAAAATAGATAACTAATGAGAACCTACTGTATAGCCCAGGGAACTTTACTCAATGCTCTGTGGTGACCTAAATGGGAAGGAAATCTAAAAAAGAGGGGATATATGTATATGTATAATTGATTCACTTTGCTGTACATCAGAACACAACACAATACAACATTGTAAGGCAACTATACTCTAATAAAAATTAATTTAAAAAATCACTATCACTTAAGCTCTGAGCATTTTTATTTTCTTGTTTTGGTAATAGCATTAAAGGGCTTATTTAAGTGTTTGAATTTTGAACCAAGATTTAAAGGTTATATACAAACAGATGGTAGCATTATAGTTCATTGATCTTTTATGTTCAATATTGTTTTCAAATTTTTAATAGCATATAAAATGAATGAACTACAGTTGCATGCATCAATGTAAACATTTCAATAAGAAAATTCTTAGTTTGAGATGTTATGAGTCATGTACCAAAATGTTCATTGCAGCTCTATTTACAATAGCCAGGACATGGAAGCAACTGAAGTGTCCATCAGCAGAAGAATGGATAAAGAAGATGTGGCACATATATACAATGGAATATTACTCAGCCATAAAAAGGAAAGAAACTGATTTATTTGTAGTGAGGTGGATGGACATAGAGACTGTCATACAGAGTGGAGTAAGTCAGAAAGAGAAAAACAAATACCATATGCTAACACATATATATGGAATCTTCTTAATTTTTATAGCTCAATCTAATTATATGACCCTATAAAGCTTCCTATTTTACTTGCCTGAATTGCTAAGGTTCAATTAATGTAAACACGAATTTTCATTAGCAAATTACAAAATGTGTCATAAAAAGAGGAAACATAATCTCATAATTGCTAGACTACATGAAAAATTAACATCATTATATGAAAAACTAGGCATAGAAATAAATGCTAATATCAATAAGTGCCTTTTTCTTATTTTAATAACATGATTATTTCACACTATTATTTCTCACTAAGATCTTTTCCTTTTTAAGACCTCATATTAGGGGAGAGCAGGAAGATGGCGGAAGAGTAAGACGCGGAGATCACCTTCCTCCCCACAGATACACCAGAAATACATCTACACGTGGAACAACTCCTACAGAACACCTACTGAAGGCTGGCAGAAGACCTCAGACCTCCCAAAAGGCAAGAAACTCCCCACGTACCTGGGTAGGGCAAAAGAAAAAAAAGAATAAACAGAGACAAAAGGATAGGGACGGCACTTGCACCAGTGGGAGGGAGCTGTGAAGGAGGAAAAGTTTCCACACACTAGGAAGCCCCTTCGCGGGCGGAGACTGCGGGAGGCGGAGGGGGGAGCTTCGAAGCCGCGGAGGAGTGCACAGCAACGGGTGCGGAGGGCAAAGCGGGGAGATTCCCGCACAGAGGATCGGTGCCGACCGGAACTCACCAGCCGGAGAGGCTTGTCTGCTCACCCGCCGGGGCGGGCGGGGCTGCGAGCTGAGGCCGGAGCGCAGGGAGAGGACTGGGGTTGGCGGGGAGGGAGTCTGGGGAAAAGTCTGCACCTGCCGAAGAGGCAAGAGACTTTTTCTTCCCTCTTTGTTTCCTGGTGCGTGAGGAGAGGGGTTTAAGAACGCTGCTTAAAGGAACTCCAGAGACGGGCGCGAGCCGCGGCTAAAAGCGCGAACCCCAGAGACGGGCGTGAGCCGCGGCTGAAAGCGCGGACCTCAGAGACGGGCGCGAGCCGCGGCTGAGGGCGCGGACCCCAGAGACGGGCGCGAGCCGCGGCTGAGGGCGCGGACTCCAGAGACGGGCGCAAGCCGCGGCTGGAGGCGCGGACCCCAGAGGCGGGCGGGAGATGTTGGGGCTGCTGCTGCCGCCACCAAGGGGCCTGGTGCGAGCGCAGGTCGCTCTCCACGCCCCTCTTCCGCGGAGCCTGTGCAGCCCGCCACTGCCAGGTTCCCGGGATCCGGGGACGACTTCCCCGGGAGAGCGCACGGCGGGCCTCGGGCTGGTGCAGGGTCACGCCGGACTTTGCCGCCGCAGGCCCGCCCCGCATTCCGTGCCCCTCCCTCCCCGCCGGCCTTAGTACGCCAGAACCCCCGAATCAGCGGCTCCTTTAACCCCGTCCTGTCTGAGCAAAAAACAGACGCCCTCCAGCGACCTACACGCAGAGGCAGGACCAAATCCAAAGCTGAGCCCCTGGGAGCTGTGAGAACAAAGAAGAGAAAGGGAAATCTCTCCCAGCAGCCTCAGAAGCAGCGGATTAAAGCTCCACAATCAACTTGATGTACCCTGCATCTGTGGAATACATGAATAGACAGCCAATCATCCCAAATTAAGGAGGTGGACTTTGGGAGCAAGATCTATGATTTTTTTCCCTATTCCTCTTTTTGTGAATGTGTATGTGTATGCTTCTGTGAGAGATCTTGTCTGTATAGTCTTGCTTCCACCATTTGTCCTAGGGTTCTATCCGTCCATGGTTTTTTCTTAAAATTTTTTTCTTAATAATCAATTTTAATTTTAAGAACGTTATTATACTTTACCTTCATCCTTTCTTTCTTTCTTTCTTTCCTTCCTTCCCTCCTTTAGACAACGAATCATCCCAAATTGAGGAGGTGGTCTCTGACAGCAAGATTTATGATTTTTCCCCCTTTACCTCTTTTAGTGAGGGTGTATGTGTACGCTTCTGTGTAAGATTTTGTCTGTATAGCTGTGCTTCCAAATTTGTCCTAAGGTTCTATCCGTCCCTTTTTTTTTTCTAAATAAGAATTTTTTAATTCAATAACTTTATTATACTTTATTTTATTTTTACTGTATCTTCTTTCTTTCTGTTTTTCCTTCTTTCCCTCCTTCCTTCCTTCCTTCCTCCCTCCCTCCCTCCTTTCGTTCCTTCTTGCCTTCCTTCCTTTTTAGCTTCTTTCTTTCTTCCTTCCTTCCTTCCTTCCTTCCCTCCTTCCCTCCCTCCTTTCCTTCTTTCTTTCCTCATACTTCTACTAATTCCCTCTACTTTTTCTCCCTTTTATTCTGAGCCGTGTGGATGAAAGGCTCTTGGTGCTCCAGCCAGGAGTCAGGGCTCTGCCTCTGAGGTAGGAGAGCCAACTTCAGGACACTGGTCCACAAGAGACCTCCCAGCTCCACATAATATCAAATGGTGAAAATCTCCCAGAGACCTCCATCTTAAAACCAGCACCCAGCTTCACTCAACGACCAGCAAGCCACAGTGCTGGACAACCTGTGCCAAACAACTAGCAAAACAGGAACACAACTTCACCCATTAGCAGAGAGGCTGCCTAAAATCATAATAAGGCCACAGACACCCCAAAACACACCGCCAGACATGAACCTGCCCACTAGAGAGACAAGATCCAGCCTCATCCACCACAACACAGGCACTAGTCCCCTCCACCAGGAAGCCTACACAACCCACTGAACCAACCTTAGCCACTGGAGACAGACATCAAAAACAGGAGGAACTACGAACCAGCAGCCTGCAAAAAGGAGACCCTAAACACAGTAAGATAAGCAAAATGAGAAAACAGAAAAACACACAGCAGATAAAGGAGCAAGATAAAAATGCACCAGACCTAACAAATGAAAAGGAAATAAGCAGTCTACCTGAAAAAGAATTCAGAATAATGATAGTAAGGTTGATCCAAAATCTTGGAGATAGAATGGACAATAGAATGGACAAAATGGAAGAATCAGTTAACAAGGACCTAGAAGAACTAAAGATGAAACAAGCAACGATGAACAACACAATAAATGAAATTAAAAATACTCTAGATGGGATCAATAGCAGAATAACTGAGGCAGAAGAACGGATAAGTGACCTGGAAGATAAAATAGTGGAAATAACTACTGCAGAGCAGAATAAAGAAAAAAGAATGAAAAGAACTGAGGACAGTCTCAGAGACCTCTGGGACAACATTAAATGCACTAACATTCGAATTATAGGGGTTCCAGAAGAAGAAGAGAAAAAGAAATGGACTGAGAAAATATTTGAAGAGATTATAGTTGAAAACTTCCCTAATATGGGAAAGGAAATAGTTAATTAAGCTCAGGAGGTGAAGAGAGTCTCATACAGGATAAATCAAGGAGAAATACGCCAAGATACATATTAATCAAACTGTCAAAAATTAAATACAAAGAAAGCATATTAAAAGCAACAAGGGAAAAACAACAAATAACACACAAGGGATTCCCCATAAGGTTAACAGCTGATCTCTCAGCAGAAACCCTACAAGCCAGAAGGGAGTGGCAGAACATGCTGAAAGTGATGAAGGAGAAAAACCTGCAGCCAAGACTACTCTACCCAGCAAGGATCTCATTCAGATTTGATGGAGAAACTAAAACCTTTACAGACAAGCAAAAGCTGAGAGAGTTCAGCACCACCAAACCAGCTTTACAACAAATGCTAAAGGATCTTCTCTGGGCAAGAAACACAAGAGAAGGAAAAGACCTATAATAACGAACCCAAAACAATTTAGAAAATGGGAATAGGAACATACATATCGATAATTACCTTAAATGTAAATGGACTAAATGCTCCCACCAAAAGACACAGATTAGCTGAATGGATACAAAAACAAGACCCTTATATATGCTGTCTACAAGAGACCCACTTCAGACCTAGAGACACATACAGACTGAAAGTAAGGGGATGGAAAAAGATATTCCATGCAAATGGAAACCAAAAGAAAGCTGGAGTAGCAATTCTCATATCAGACAAAATAGACTTTAAAATAAGGACTATTAGAAGAGACAAAGAAGGACACTACATAATGATCAAGGGATCGATCCAAGAAGAAGATATAACAATTGTAAATATTTATGCACCCAACATAGGAGCACCTCAATACATAAGGCAAATACTAACAGCCATAAAAGGGGAAATCGACAGTAACACATACATAGTAGGGGACTTAAACACCCCACTTTCACCCATGGACAGATCATCCAAAATGAAAATAAATAAGGAAACACAAGCTTTAAATGATACATTAAACAAGATGGACTTAATTGATATTTATAGGACACTCCATCCAAAAACAACAGAATACACATTTTTCTCAAGTGCTCATGGAACATTCTCCAGGATAGATCATATCTTGGGTCACAAATCAAGCCTTGGTAAATTTAAGAAAATTGAAATTGTATCAAGTATCTTTTCTGACAACAATGCCATGAGACTAGATATCAATTACAGGAAAAGATCTGTAAAAAATACAAACACATGGAGGCTAAACAATACACTACTTAATAATGAAGTGATCACTGAAGAAATCAAAGAGGAAATCAAAAAATACCTAGAAACAAATGACAATGGAGACACAACGACCCAAAACCTGTGGGATGCAGCAAAAGCAGTTCTAAGGGGGAAGTTTATAGCAATACAAGCCCACCTTAAGAAGCAGGAAACATCTCGAATAAACAACCTAACCTTGCACCTCAAGCAATTAGAGAAAGAAGAACAAGAAAACCCCAAAGCTAGCAGAAGGAAAGAAATCATAAAAATCAGATCAGAAATAAATGAA
Source organism: Delphinus delphis (assembly GCF_949987515.2). Classification (NCBI taxonomy): domain Eukaryota; kingdom Metazoa; phylum Chordata; class Mammalia; order Artiodactyla; family Delphinidae; genus Delphinus; species Delphinus delphis. The sequence continues at coordinate 43,202,085 of NC_082700.1, read as the reverse complement.
AAAGAAATGAAGGAAACAATAGCAAAGATCAATAAAACTAAAAGCTGGTTCTTTGAGAAGATAAACAAAATAGATAAACCACTAGCCAGACTCATCTAGAAAAAAAGGGAGAAGACTCAAATCAATAGAATTAGAAATGAAAAAGGAAAAGTAACAACTGACACTGCAGAAATAAAAGAGATCATGAGAGATTACTACAAGCAACTCTATGCCGATAAAATGGACAATCTGGAAGAAATGGATAAATTCTTAGAAATGCACAACCTGCCAAGACTGAATCAGGAAAAAGAGAAAATATGAACAGACCAATCACAAGCACTGAAATTGAAACTGTGATTAAAAATCTTCCAACAAAGAAAAGCCCAGGACCAGATGGCTTCACAGGCGAATTCTATCAAACATTTAAAGAAGAGCTAACACCTATCCTTCTCAAACTCTTCCAAAATATAGCAGAGGGAGGAACACTCCCAAACTCCTTCTACGAGGCCACCATCACCTTGATACCAAAACCAGGCAAGGATGTCACAAAGAAAGAAAACTACAGACCAATATCACTGATGAACATAGATGCAAAAATCCTCAACAAAATACTAGCAAACAGAATCCAACAGCACATTAAAAGGATCATACACCATGATCAAGTGGGGTTTATTCCAGGAATGCAAGGATTCTTCAATATACGCAAATCTATCAATGTGAAAAACCATATTAACAAATTGAAGGAGAAAAACCATATGATCATCTCAATCGATGCAGAGAAAGCTTTTGACAAAATTCAACACCCATTTATGATAAAAACCCTGCAGAAAGTAGGCATAGAGGGAACTTTCCTCAACATAATAAAGGCCATATATGACAAGCCCACAGCCAACATCATCCTCAATGGTGAAAAACTGAAAGCATTTCCACTAAGATCAGAAACAAGACAAGGGTGCCCACTCTCACCACTCTTATTCAACATAGTTTTGGAAGTTTTAGCCACAGCAATCATAGAAGAGAAGGAAATAAAAGGAATCCAAATCGGAAAAGAAGAAGTAAAGCTGTCACTGTTTGAAGATGACATGATCCTATACATAGAGAAACCTAAAGATGTTACCAGAAAACTACTAGAGCTAATCAATGAATTTGGTAAAGTGGCAGGATACAAAATTAGTGCACAGAAATCTCTGGTATTCCTATATACTAATGATGAAAAATCTGAAAGTGAAATCAAGAAAACACTCCCATTTACCATTGCAACAAAAAGAATAAAATATCTAGGAATAAACCTACCTAAGGAGACAAAAGACCTGTATGCAGAAAATTATAAGACACTGATGAAAGAAATTAAAGATGATACAAATAGATGGAGAGATATACCATGTTCTTGGATTGGAAGAATCAACATTGTGAAAATGACTCTACTACCCAAAGCAATCTATAGATTCAATGCAATCCCTATCAAACTACCACTGGCATTTTTCACAGAACTAGAACAAAAAATTTTGCAATTTGTATGGAAACACAAAAGACCCCGAATAGCCAAAGCAATCTTGAGAACAAAAAAAAGAACTGGAGGAATCAGGCTCCCTGACTTCAGACTATACTACAAAGCTACAGTTATCAAGACGGTATGGTACTGGCACAAAAACAGAAAGATAGATCAATGGAACAGGATAGAAAGCCCAGAGATAAACCCATGCACATATGGACACCTTATCTTTGATAAAGGTGGCAGGAATGTACGGTGGAGAAAGGACAGCCTCTTCAATAAGTGGTGCTGGGAAAACTGGACAGGTACATTTAAAAGTATGAGATTAGATCACTCCCTAACACCATACACAAAAATAAGCTCAAAATGGATTAAAAACCTAAATATGAGGCCAGAAACTATCAAACTCTTAGAGGAAAACATAGGCAGAACACTCTATGACATAAATCACAGCAAGATTCTTTCTGACCCACCTCCTAGTGTAATGGAAATAAAAACAAAAATAAAAAAAATGGGACCTAATGAAACTTCAAAGCTTTTGCACAGCAAAGGAAACCATAAACAAGACGAAAAGACAACCCTCAGAATGGGAGAAAATATTTGCAAATGAAGCAACCGAGAAAGGATTAATCTCCAAAATTTACAAGCAGCTCATGCAGCTCAATAACAAAAAAACAAACAACCCAATCCAAAAATGGGCAGAAGACCTAAATAGACATTTCTCCAAAGAAGATATACAGACTGCCAACAAACACATGAAAGAATGCTCAACATCATTAATCATTAGAGAAATGCAAATCAAAACTACAATGAGATATCATCTCACACCAGTCAGAATGGCCATCATCAAAAAATCTAGAAACAATAAATGCTGGAGAGGGTGTGAAGAAAAGGGAACACTCTTGCACTGCTGTTGGGAATGTGAATTGGTTCAGCCACTATGGAGAACAGTATGGAGGTTCCTTAAAAAACTACAAATAGAGCTACCATATGACCCAGCAATTCCACTACTGGGCATATACCCTGAGAAAACCGAAATTCAAAAAGAGTCATGTACCAAAATGTTCATCGCAGCTGTATTTACAATAGCCCGGAGATGGAAACAACCTAAGTGCCCATCATTGGATGAATGGATAAAGAAGATGTGGCACATATATACAATGGAATATTACTCAGCCATAAAAAGAAACGAAATTGAGCTATTTGTAATGAGGTGGATAGACCTAGAGTCTGTCATACACAGTGAAGTAAGTCAGAAAGAAAAAGACAAATACCGTATGCTAACACATATATATGGAATTTAAGAAAAAAAAAATGTCATGAAGAACCTAGGGGTAAGGCAGGAATAAAGACGCAGACCTCCTAGAGAATGGACTTGAGGTTATGGGGAGGGGGAAGGGTGAGCCGTGACGGGGCGAGAGAGAGTCATGGACATATACACACTAACAAACGTAGTAATGTAGATAGCTAGTGGGAAGCAGCCGCATGGCACAGGGATATTGGCTCGGTGCTTTGTGACAGCCTGGAGGGGTGGGATAGGGAGGGTGGGAGGGAGGGAGACACAAGAGGGAAGAGATATGGGAACATATGTATATGTATAACTGATTCACTTTGTTATAAAGCAGAAACTAACACACCATTGTAAAGCAATTATACCCCAATAAAGATGTTAAAAAAAATAAAATAAAAACAGCATGGATAAAAAAAAAAAAAAGACCTCATATTAGTTTTGTATTTGCAGAGCTAATTATGCACACAAAATCGAGTAGCTGGTAGGGACTCAAAATATACTCTCACTTCAGGTATAAGAAAGTTAAAGTATGTAATATTTGTTATATATATACATATATCAAATTTCTTTATCCATTTGTCTGTCAGTGGACATTTAGGTTGTTTTCATATCTTGGCTACTGCAGGTTCAATGGGTATGATATTCAGTTATGCAAGATAAATACACTCTAGAGATCTGCCTATAGTTAACAATATTGTATTGTGCACATAAAAATTTAAAAACGTAGATCACATGTTAAGTGTTCTTATCCCAATAAGCAAACAAACAAAAAGCAAATTATTTAATTAGTTAACAATAGTTTGGATGTTATTTCTCTCAAAAATCTTGCTTATTTTGGATAATATGTTTTGTTTTTCAATCTTCTTTGTCTGATACTAATATAACTACTCCAATAATTCCTCTCCCCCTCAATACCCTCACCCATGTTAGCCTAGTATAACTTTGTCCATATTTTACTTTTAACCCAGTTGTATTTTAATTCATAAAATTCATTCCTGTGGTCAGCATATAGTTTGCGTGTCTATTATATTTTTGATATGGATATTATATTCATGTTTTAAATATTTCAATTTATAGAGAGAAGTTTGTGTTATTTTTGAGTGTCTATGAGTTCTTTTATTTCTTCCCAGTAAATATCTTCATTTCACCCTTCTCTTAATCCTAGCTCAATAGGAAACACTGATTAGATTGTTGAATGCAGTTTCCTTTCTCAAGGGTAACCTTTAAATAGTTGAATTCTTCTTTGTTCAATCATGAGTATGTTATTATTTGGCAAATAATATTATTTGGCAAACCTTGAAATTCTGGAATTTTTCTGGAAATGATAGACCGACAGTTGGGAAAATCATGAGTTTTGTTCTTGTTTATAAATAAAAACCTAGATGACACATACCTATTTGCTGAGGTTGGAGAAGGAACTCTATTTCTTACCAGCATCTTCAAGCAAAAGCAGGAGAGAAGATATATTTTCTCCCTAGTCAGAGATTCCGCCCGGAAATTCAGACCTCCTCAAAACTACTAGGGGCAATAGTAGAGTAATCTACCTTAGTATATAAGAGCAAATTATCAAAGAAATTAACAAATTTAACCCAGACATATTAAATGAATTGTAACATGGCAATAAGTTTATTCCAAGAATGTGAAAAAGATAAGATTAGTTTAACCATCAACACACATCATTACATTACTAAGAGTGAAGATGCTTTTATCAATAGGTGACAGAAAGTATTTGTGTTAATGACTGATAAAATTCTAATGAATTATAATTATAAAAACTCTACATAAGATAGGACACACTGACAAATATGTGTTGGATGTACAAGGTAGGGTAAACCTAAAAAAAATTTTATATATGAAAGTCAATTGTAGGAGAATTTTCCTGGGAGGTACATGGCATTCTGATATGAAATAGACCAGATGTCCTGGGGAGGGAACCCCACAGATCTCTTGAAAATTGTAATTTAGGACCAGAGAAGGGAAATTTTCTGATCCTTGACAGCCTGTTGTTGGGCAACCAGATCTTCCTGGGTCGCTTAGTAAAAATCTTGCTTGTTCTTCAAGAAATATTCTGGTACTAAATATCTGCATTTACTTAAAACCTTCTAAAATTGTATTTTAACCCCAAAACTCATAAAAACTGAGATAACTCTTGTGCCTCTGAAAATATAATCTAAATAAGACTCCAGACAAAATTACAATGGCTTTCAAAATTATTCATCTGTATTTTTTCTTTTAAATTTATTGTCTAGTATGGCATAAAATTCTTTTTATCATTATAATTCCATGTTTTACATCCTATAATATTCCCTGAGAGGATATAAACTATTTATTCTCTGTTTTAAGGTAAATAATACTCTATATGTTAGCAGAGAATATCACTTTTATTTATTAGGGAAAAAATAATTCTAAGATATTTTTACTAAAAGTAAAGGAAATTACCAATGACTTTTTAAAATATAATTTTAGAAAGAAGACTTCTCTCTGTTTTCTTCTTCTCTGACAACATTCAAATTTTTGTTAAAAAATATTACCAAATTTCTCTTCTTTTGGAATGTGGTATAATTAATTACGTCAAATTCTAGAATCAGAAAATATTATGGGGAAAGGTAGTCTTATTTTAAGTCTAGATAATCTGTCATGGAAAACATTTCACGTTAGTATTTCTCATCTTGCCAGCATGAAAGGGGATGAAAAGCCAGGTTAAGAAACAATTCATTTGTCCAAATGTTACGCGAAACATTCAGGTCAATTGTTTCATGTCTCCCCCATCCATCAAACTGCAATATAAGAGAGTGCTATTAAAAATATTCTTTGCAAAAGAAGACCACCGATTCTCTTGGATGCTTTCTTCAATACGCTGATAGCTTTTACTTTATTTCTCAGATTAATTGAACTTTGTCTAGTAGATTTATTTTTAGAATGTAAAAACAGTATCTTTAGAGAGGAGCTTATTCAATTATAGTTGCATGTAAACTTTGGATTTATTTATATCAGCTGTAGATATTGTTTGTCTGTTTTCAGTAATGTAGAACCATCTTAGATTTATGTGGCAAAACAGGTAAGGAAATGTCATTGTATAACAACTTTAGCCCTTTTAACCTCCCATTCAGGAGAACTCTTTTAAAAGTGGGAGTGACAATAAACGAGCTGAATACTTGTGAAAGCACATATTTAAATGGTTCTGATACTTTATATTTTGAATTTATAAAAGTGGGATCATACAATATGTGAACTTTGGTGTCTGGATCCTTTCATTGCCATCAATGTGATCAAGGTTCATTTATATCATTACTTCATTCTTTTTGTATGGTTGAATAATATTCCATACTATATTATATATTTTTATCCATTTATCAGTTGGACATTTTGGTTATTTTCAGATTTGGGATATTATGAAAAATACTGCTATGAACAATTGTATACAAGTTTTGGATAGACATGTTTTCTTTTCTCTATATATATCATATACATATGCGTATATATTATATGTATATAATAGTGGAATTGCTTCATTGCATGGTAACTATGAGAAACTTCCAAATTGTTTTCCAATGTGGGTGGATAATTTTACAGTGCAACCAGCACTGTATGAGGGTTTCAATTTCTCTTCAACCTTGCAAAATTTATCATTCATTCTTTTGATACTAACCATCATACTGAATGTGAAGTAATAGCCCATTGTGGTTTGGATTTGCATTTTGCTAATGGCTAATGATGTTGAACATGTTTTTCTTTTATGTGATTATAGGCTATTTTTATATCATCTTTGGAGAAATATCTATTGAATTTCTTTGCTCATCTATTCATTGGATTAAAATATTTGTGAGTTTTTGTTGTTGTTGCATTGTAATTGTTTTTCTATATTCTGGATACTAGAATACATGATATATATATTTTCTCCCATTCTGTGGATTGTCATTTACTGTAACTTCTTCTGAGATTCCTTTTTTGTCTTTGATTTACTGCAGTTTGAAAATGATATGCCTAGGTGTAGATTTTTGGGCATTTATCTTGTTTGGTATTCTGAAATTCTTGGGTCTGTGGTTTGATGCCAGTAATTAATTTTGGAAAATTCTCAGACACCATTGCTTCAAATATTTCTTCTATTTCTTTTTCTCTTTCTCTCTTTATGGTATTCCTATTACATATATATTAACCCCTTATAATTGTCCCACAGTTCTTGAATAGTGTGTTCCATTCTTTTTTAAACCTTTTTTTTCTGTTTGCTTTTCAGTTTGGGAAGTTCCTATTGACATATATTTAAGCTCACTAATGCTTTTCTTGGCTGTGTCCAGTCTACTGATGAGCCCATTAAAGGCATTTTACTATAGTTTTTCTGAATTCTAGCATTTCCTTTTGATTCTTTCTTAGAGTTCTCAACTCTCTGATTACATAAAATGTGTTTTGTTCCATGCTGTTCAATTTTTTCCATTAGATCCCTTAGCATATTAATCAAATTTAATTTAAATTCATCTTCCAATAATTCCAAACTACTTGACATATCTGAGTCTTGTTCTGTCACTTGCTTTGTCTCTTAAGGCTGTGTTTAGCTCTTTAGCTTGCCTTCCAATTTTTTGTTGAAAGCCTGACATGATATATACAATAAAAGGAACTGAGGTTTTATGTTTATGTGGTTAGGAGTTATGCTGGATGTACTGTTTGCTATAGCTGTAGGTGTCAGGGACTAAAATTTTCTCCAATGCCTTGGTTTTTATCTTCCCTCTTTGCTTTGGTTTCCCTAGAGATTTCTTCTTCCTGAGAATAGACTCAGGATCTGAGTCTATTCTTTCAGTTGTTATAACATGTTATTTTACAGAAAACCTATTGAATTGGTGGTGAATGTTAGGGAAGACATTCCATGTTCCTATGATTAGGTCTCAGTCTTTTCCTAATGACCCTGGGCTGTGACCTTCACAGCATCTATGCCTCTGAGTGGTGACCTTTACGAGACCTTCTCTGTTATGGCCCCCATCCCCTCCACCCCTACTTCTCCCACTTATGGAATACAGGAAGGCTAGAGGGGGCTGGAGTTGGGTTTACCCTTCTCCAAGGATGGTTAGGCTCTGGTAAAATAGGTTCACTTGAGGCTGATCTAGTTAAGGAGAATAGAATGCTCTGAGCATATTTCAAAATGGCAACTTTATGCCTCTTTTTACCCCTTCCCTTGCCTGATTGGAGGTTGGTTTTTTTTGTTGTTGTTGTTGTTTTCTTTTCTTTTCTTTTTCCCTAATCTTCACTGTGAAAGCCTGACAGGGCTCCTGGAGGTAAAACTCAGAAAATATGGGGACCTCCATACCCCAAGACTGGGCCTCCTGTAGAATTTTTAACGTACAAATATGCTCTCAATCAGCCTCCAAAAATCCATCAGAGTTTAAATCGTCCTACTTTGGTGCTGGGTTCAGCAGTCGTTTCTGCTCCTGGGCAGCTTCTCTGTATTTAATTATCTTTTCAGGTTTTGGGGGTGTGACTTTTCGTGTGACCTCATTTTTTGAATAGAATTAAATAGAGATGTTGATTTTCAGTTTGTTCAGCTTTTTGCTGGTTGTGAAATGGGGGTATGATTCCACACTCTTTACATGTTGGAACAGACACTGGAAGTCTATGGCTTGTCTTTGCACTTTCTCATAGAGTTCTTTGAAGTACTTTTTTAAAAAAGAAACAATTGATGAAACCACATTTATTTATTTTTCTTTTGTTGCTTGTACTTTTGGTATCATATCCTAGAAACCATTGCCTACTTGAAGATTGTGAACATTTATACCTGTATTTTCTTCTAGGAATTTTATTGTTTTAGTTTTTACATTTAGGTCCTTCATATTTTTTTGTATACAGTGTGAAATATCGTTTCAAATTCATTCTTTTTAAAGTAAATATTCAGTTGTCCAAGAAAAATTATTGAAAAGATTTTAATTTCTCTCATTGAATTGTCTTGCCACCCTTGTTTAAAATCAACTGGCATGAATTTTTGGATTTACTTCTGGGCTCTCTATTATTTTCCATTGATTTATATGTCTCTCCAATGTCATTATAAAACTGTCTTGATTGCTGTAGTTTTGTATTAAGTTTTGAAATGTTAGTAGTTTTCTTTTTTATGATTTTTTGGCTATCAACATCCCTTGATTTTCCATCTGAATTTTATAGACTCATGAAATTCTTTCTGCAA